>NC_047121.1:69079180-69679180 GCF_902500255.1 Thalassophryne amazonica
TCTGGACATGGGGCACAGGGCAGCAGCCTATCATGTTTGTCTCTCTCTGCAGTCTGTGGACTCCAGTTTAGGAGGACTGTCTAGATCCAGTACCGTTGCCAGCCTTGACACAGATTCCACCAAGAGCTCAGGTTAGACTCCGACTGTTCTCCTTTTATCGAAGTGGGTAATAGTACACATGGGTATGAAGACAGTAAGGGTAGTCTGACATTTGACCTTAATGACCTTGACCTTCACCCAAATGATTGAACTGTGTATCAGTGAATCGTAGCTAAGTAATCTGCACAAATTGCTATTAAACATGAGGCGGTGGTGTTGGACGCTCTATGTTCCTTCTAGTTTACTGTAGTTTTTTTTTTTTTTTTTAATTGTAGGAAACAACACGTCTGAGACGTGCGCTGAGTTCCGGGTGAAGTATGTTGGAGCCATCGAGAAGCTGCAGTTTGATATGAGCAAAACCCTGCAGGACCCTCTGGACCTCATTAATTATATCGATGCCGCTCAAGTAAGAAGCGTCTGGATGATATTTTGAACAGAACCCCCCCCCCCCCCCCCCCCCCCCCCATAGTTTCTGCAGGTTTTCCTTGAAGCATGTCTGCTTAATCAATATCAGATTTTGAATAAAAACATGTTATGAATATTATTTTCCTTATCACAGCAAGATGGGAAGCTGCCGTTCGTGCCTGGAGACGAGGAGATGATCCTGGGAGTGTCCAAGTACGGAGTCAAAGTGGCCTCACTGGATCAGTGTGTGAGTCCAAAAAAAAAGAAGAAAAAAAAAAGTATTTTTATATGAATCATATTTTGCAGAATGAGGTAAATTTGAGATCTAATCTTAAACATTTTTTTTTTCTGTTTGCATCTGTTTGGATGATTTGTGAGCAGGATTACACAAAACCATTTACATCAGTTTTTTTAATGAAGCAGAAACTATTTAATTCTATTTAAATGTAATTTGGGGGCGGACCTAGAGAGGCAGAACTTTTGAACAGGAGCACTAATGGGTGTGTCTGTTTCAATAACAAGGCTCCGGGTTCAAGAACACACACTCCATGTGCATGTGTGTGACCTTTGACCTCCCGACACCAAAATCAATAGGTTTATTGCAGTGAGGCAGCCGATTATTTATACAAAGATTTTAATAATCGGGTGTATAGAGCAGAAGGTTTTGGGGGAATAAGCATTTTTTGATTTGGTGGGAGGGATGCATCCAGTGACTGTGACATTTGACCTTCTGACCCCCAAATCAATAGCCTTAGATGCTAATTCGGTCCAGATATGTCCTAAAAAGTTTCAGTTGATCATCCATTTTTTTTGGTAAATGTTTAGGAAGTAGGTGTTTGATGACAGGATCTCTGCAGCCTGGTTGGGCTGAAGGCCCAAAACACAACTGTTGACAAATGCAGTTTGGTCCAGAACCAATTAGACTTTTCGATCTGGGTCTGTGGTGCAGAGATTTGATCCACGCTGATGGACAATGTAAATTTTGCTGCAACACACACACATCAAAGAAGTACGATAAGGGCCCTGTCCCACGGCGTTTAGGAGGATTTGCGGATGGAATGCGCACAAAAGTGGCCCACATCTGCCAAACAACCGCAGTAACCATGTAACATTCCTGTATGAGTCGGCCGCCATCTGAACACGTCCGTGATCATCCGCAGAGGCACGCATGTCCGCAGCAGGATTTTTGAGCCGCTTAAAAATCCTGCTGCGGATGAGATCCGCATCACCGCCTGAACACATACTGAAGATATACACAGGACATACACAACCAACGCGCCGCATATCCCCTGTCATCTGCTGATATCCGCATCCGACGGGTTGGTGCAGATTGGCGGCCGACCGGGACAGCGTGCAAAACAGATATGACGCGTGCCCAGCACGACCACATCACGGTCGCAAATGGTATGCCGCGCATGCAGACAGAGTGGGCACAGATGGAGCGAGTGCATCACGGCCGCTGTGCCCCTCACGGGGGCGCCTCCGCAGACGCCTTCGCTTCTGTTCCCCTTTATATCCGCTTTTCTTCCTCATGTATTCGCTGATCCACCCTGGGACATTTGTCATTTCCGCCCACCTTTGTTGCAGACGCTCAGCTTTTGTGTCCTCATTTCATGCGCAAATCCTCCTAAACGCCAGTGGGACAGGGCCCTAACATATCAACTTTCAGTTAAATGACTCTTTGTAATCGTCCTCTGGTCTAGGATGTGCTGCACCGCCACCCTCTCTACCTGATCGTGCGAATGCTCTGCTACGACGATGGACTCGGTGCAGGGAAGAATCTCCTGGCTCTGAAAACAACAGATGTGCGGCAGGAGGAGTGTAGCATCTGGGTCTACCAGTGCAGCAGCTCCGTAAGTGCAAAAGCAGCTAAGATGAAACTGCATGAATGTAAAAGTTTCCCAGCTTTTGATCGGCGCTTAAGTTTGTCCCCGTTTGTGATCTGTGCAAACAGGACCAGGCTCAGTCCATCTGTAAGGTGTTGTCGGCTTCTTTTGACTGCGTCCTGATGTCGGAGAAGTCCTGAGGTCAGGAAGACAAACTAACGAAGAGATCCCACCGAAGTCGCAGTAAACCATCTGCAAGATGAATAATTCATCAGGTCCCAGTTTGGAACCATTTCCCTCTTTTGAGCAACTTCTCTTCAGAATTTGATTCTAATTGCAAACTGCATTTTATTAGTTTGCAAAAGAACACAAATAAGACTTTTAGGCCTGTTTTTGTGCCTGTTGATGATTTATACTGTGTGACCTAAAGCACATTTAGGGTGCGTCACCTCATCTGTGCTCTTTATACGGCATATAATCACCACAAAGTCAGACTCAGCACACAAACAGGTTCCATTTAGTCTTCTGATTAATTCTGTGTGTTCTGGATGTCGCACAATGTTTTATATCATTCCCTTTAAGAGCGTTGTGCGCCTGAATCTGCCATGTTGCTATTTTGTTAGTGGATTCAGTAGGTGAGAGAAGTGAGAGGTTTTCTGGTGATGGAAGAGATCCTCGCGAGGGCGTCACTGAGAGCAGCACCTCCCTGAGGTGAAGCAGTTGAGCGCCTCGTTTCTACACCTCCTCCTCCAGCTTCATCCATCTGATCTCCTGTCTGTCCCACCAGGTGCCTACGGCGCCTGCGCTTGGACTGCCACGTGACCAGCCCTGTCTGGTGCATCTCAACTGTGAACTCAGAGAAAGAAAACCAGTGTTAAAATTATGGTACAGTCCAGAGACGGTACGATACCGCTTTTTCATGTCTGATACAATACTGATACTGGAACCTTAAGTATCTGCTGATACCACAACCAGTCTGATAAGTTTTCTGTCTTAAAATATCAAATCTGTTAATACCTTGGCATCGTGGCAGTCCCTCTGTGGCAAGGAAGATCATCTCTTGATTGATTCCTGAATGAGATGGTGGACCCGGAGATGACTGAACAGGTGCACACCGTTTTTGACAGACGCTACACGTGGTTGCTGCTGGAAGCTTCTCTATCACTTTCCCCTTCCTCTTTTCCTCTTTTATTCGTCCTCACTTTTTTGAAGACTTCCACTACCGCATGGATTATGGCTCGCCAGCTAGCTCAGTCCCTTGCTTCTTACTTCCAGAGTTTTAAGAGAATATGAATGACAACACAAACACTTCTTTTTCACTCATGGTTATGGTTGGGTGAAGCCATTTATTTTCAAACAACTGTGTTTACTCTTTTTAAATCAAAATGACAAGAGAACGACCCAAATGACCCTGATCCAAAGTTTCCATCCCCCTGTTCTTAATACTGTGTGTTGCCCCCTTTAACATCACTGACAGCTTGGAGTCTTTTGTGGTGGTTGTGGACGAGGCTCTCTGATGGTGAAGTTGCCACTGAATATGTTTTGGACTTTATTTACATAAATTACAAAGAAATACAAACAGTATGACACTCTGTGGTAAATCTGCATGGAGTAGACAGTTCTCAAAAACTGAGTGACTGTGCAAGAAGAAGCGTGAGGAAAGCCACCAAGACACCCAGAAATTATGGACTTATGTGGCTGTGATTGGAGAAATTGTGCACAGTGCAGGCTTTGCATTTTGCATCACTACTCTTAGCTTCATAGTGGAGTAGAGCAGAGAAGGATTTTCTTTCATCAAAACAGATCAAATCCAGACTTGCATCTCAGATGTACCTTATGGCAGTTTGTAGCTGAACTTTCAGGTCTTCTTATTAAGAAAATCCTCCTCTATACCACTTCAACATGAAGATGGATAACTGGTGATACAAAATGCAAAGCTTGCACTGTGCATAATTTCTCCAATTGCAGTCACGTAAGCCTATAACTTCTTCTGGGTTGTCTGGGTGTTTTGGTGTCTTTCCTCACTCTTCGCCTTCTTGCACAGTCACTCAGTTTTTGAGAACTGTCTACTCCATGCAGATTTACCATAAAGTACCATATTGTTTGTATTTCTTTGTAATTGATGTAAATAAAGTCCGAAACATATTCAGTGGCAGCTTCACCATCAGAGAGCCTCGTCCACAACCACCACAAAAGACTCCAAGCTGTTATTGATGTTAAAGGGGGCAACACACAGTATTAAGAACAGGGGGATGTAAACTTTGGATCAGGGTCATTTGGGTAGTTCTCTTGTCATTTTGATTTAAAAAGAGGAAACAATTGTTTGACAATAAATGGCTTCACACAACCACTAACCATGAGTGAAAAATTTTTTTCTGTGTTATTCACATTCTCTTAAAAATGGCCAAAAAGGAAAAATTCTGCCAGGGTATGTAAACCTTTGAGCACAATTGTACATTTGTTTATGGATGTACTTTAATGACTTAGACATTAAGAAAACACGACTGAAATGGTAAAAGAAATATTCTATGCGCTTAAAGGAAAACATACGTAGAACACGACTCAAATGTGCAACTGAAGTATTGAATCAAAAAATTTTTTTTCTGATATCAGATCAAGTAATTTTTGGCCAATAGCAGACCGATACTGATGTGACTTTTACCTGAGGCCATCAAACTATGGCCGTTGGGTTTTGCGAAGACTTTGCATTTGTCTGTCTGTGCTCAGCGTAACTCCAGTCCTATTACTGCCAGGGTCTTCAAATTCACAGGGAACATTATTATGACACAGACCTTGGTCAAGTTAAAAAATGGCTAACCTTGACCTATTCTAAGAGGTTAAAAGGTCACATTCTTTCTACACTTTCGTTGTTTACATCCTCATACGGCCAAGGGCATTTTAGCATTGCACTATGTTTTCTAATCTTTAAAGAGGGAAATGGTTGCATGAAAAACCATCAGCTGTTGCTGATGCAGCAGTTATTTATTGTCATTTATGGTACAAAACTTTTGTAAACATCAACAGTTGATTTCCTAACAGATTGGTTGGAGACGACTCATTCCTCAACACGTCACGTTTTGAAATGGATGCTGTTCAGATCCTTCTGACATGTGGATGATTTAAAAGAAAAATGTTTGGTACAAACTGCAGGTTCTGACTTAAAGGTACATTAGACCAAATGTTACGACTCCTCAATGTGTGTGGATTTTAAAGATATTTAATGATTACAGATCTGTTTTTCTAATATTTCCAAAGCATTTATTGGTACAGAAAGCTTTTTCTTGTTTTTAAAATTTGTAATCGACATGAAATTCACGTAATTTGCTCACGATTGTGTGAAAAACATCATAGTAACTTGAACACATTTGTATAAAACTGTTTTATGTCTTGCTTTTCACCAGTACAGAAGAGATACAAATATTGTTAGCAACACTGAAATGCACGAAGGTACAATAAAAAATGCAAACATGTCTTTTTTTAAATTAAAGGTGATCTTGATGACTTGTACTAAACCCATGAGGAACCTGCCTGTACTTTCAATACGGCCCAAATTAAACTGGTATACAAATATTTAAAAGTCGTCTGCTTCAGAAATAAAATGTGCTATTTACTATTGATTTTGGCCTGAATTGAATTCAAATGACATTAACAATGTCTAACTGGCTGTTTCCAAGATATACAAGGTTTTACATTTTGCGTCTACATAATTATATTAACAGTAGAGTTTTCATGAAGAATCATAAACATGGGTATGTTTCTCTGACTGCTTGTATAATATTTAACTGGTTCTCTTTTTGTAACACTTTAAAAATCAGCAAAAGGGTTATATATTAATCCGTAGTAGCACAGTCGTAGCATTTCTTAAAACCACAGTCAATCAACAATTTCAAACATTTTCATTTTCCGTGGGCCAAAATTAGTTAAGTTTGACTATCTTTATTTCAGAAGCAACTTGGCTGTAGACCCGTGTTAACATCATATTAAAGAAGAAGGGGGGAATTCTGGTGCGGTTTTGTGCCACAGACTGCTCTAAAAGTTTCAGTTGTCCTAAAAAGTCAGATGCTTTCAGCTTTTGTTCTGTCACCACCACAAACATTCTTTTACTGTTCTGGTCTTATAATGCCCCACGTTTCATTGCTTATACACGGCCCTGGGATCAACTTGGCACGTTCACGCCGCTCATATAACGTAAGACTGCTTTATTTTGTTATATTACTCCATTTAGTTTGAATAAAATTTGGATTATTTCCTTATTACGCAACTCCATCCAGGAACGAGAACCTGGTGAAAATGAGAAATAGGTTCATACACCAACATAAGGATTGGGGAATATCGCCACCTAAAGGAGACAAGCCTTGATTGTGACTGCCCTGTCTGAAGGGTAAAGCCCTGTTTACACTTAGACGTAAACTCTCCCTGAAGCGTCTCACAGGGATTTTGCCCCCTCCGGGCCGTTTTAGGGATCACACGCCGTAGTTAACGCCGGCGCACGGGGGCGTGGTTTGGTTCCGGCTTCACCGGGAATCGTCGAAAAAATTATTCAACATGTCGAATAATTCCGGGAGCACTCCCGGAGAAGTGGCCTGACGACGGAGACAACGCGAACAACGGCGTTTGATACTTTTTAATCGCCATGTCATCCCGCCCCTTCCTGTAGTCCCGCAGTTTACACCGCCGTAATTGGCGGCCGGCGTTGTATCCCTAATCAACGGCATGTAAAACGACGTAGAGCCCACATCGGCGTCCTCAAAGGCGTTTTAACCGGCGACAGAGGCAGACAGTACGCTGTTCTAAACGCCACCTCCTGGTTAACGGCGTTCCAAACGCCCGATAGGCCGCGGTCAGTATAAAAACGCTAGCGCGCTGCATGCAGGTCTCTCACTCGCGGCCAGCTCCAGATATTTTTGCAGAGAATCTCCAGTATGCCTCCTAAAATAAAATTGGCAGCGGCAAGGACTTACCAAGAGGTCTGGTTCAGAAGCAGAGGAGAGGCCTGTGGTGGAAATGAGCAACACGTTGAGGAGGGGAAAAAGGAGAAAAAAGGCTGAGAGATGAGCTCCCTCACCCTGCACTGACAGCTGCTTCAGCCTATTATACTCTGGGGGCGGTGCCTATAAGCAAAAGTTCCTGGAGTAACGCAGGATTTGCCTGGATAAATCTAGCGGTACACAGGGCATTATCGGCGGCAGCAGAACACCGCCATTCTCACACGCGTCTTAATCTGCGATTGTAAAGGATAGAACTGAGTATTAACCCCCATTGCCTGACGTATGCCGGATGCTATGGCGTCAAAACATCACTTTATTCGGCGGATTTAGCGGCGTTTTATCCGCGTATTTGCGGCTAGTATGGCACTCAAAACACCGGCGAAATGCTCTGCCCCTTTCCACTGCAAAAACAGCCGGAACTACCGTGAACTTCGGTCTATGTACTACACGCAGACAAAACTGTCTATGTGTAACCTGGGCTTAAAGCCCCATTCCTCACTTTTTACAGACATGCATCCTGGAAGGTCACAGTCTGACATTTTGTCCATACCTGGGAGGATCTTAGTTTACAGAAGGGTGTCTGATGAACTGTTATACTTCACCATTGTGCTGTGGTGGAAATTTCATGACGTCCAAAAGTTATTTTTTCCCCATTGCAAACTTTGGTAATTGCTTGCATTTGCATGCACGCTGCGACATCACTGGGAATTTTTGCACAACCTTGGCACTACTACGGTCTGTCACATTACACCTTCACATCACTAGATAACATTCATGGGCAGCTGATGATGCTTCGGGATGCATATTTGTGTAAGTGAGAATTTTATTAAGTCATCTGTTATGTAAAATTGACTGCTTTAAAATGCATATTACTAACCCCCCCCCCCCCCCCCCCAAAAAAAAAACATCTGGAGCAGCCACTGATCTGTTCCCAGCTCCATCATCTGCTCTTAACTTTACACACACACACAACACTGAGTTACTGTGTGTCACACACAGAAGGAAAACTCAGCCATAAATGTAAGGCAGGCTGGAACATACTCCAGCAGAAGGTGCCGTTGATGCAGCAACCAATTTTACTTTGCCCACAATCAGCTATAACTGTCACACTCCACATCACTCAGTTTTTAAAGTATGGCAATGCCTGCGTTACCACTGCATGAATGGCTCATTAAAGTTGGACAGTAGCCTGTTTTTCAAAGTTTATTTTTCCAGTTTCTCTTTTCTGCATTTACACATTAAGAGTTACGACCCGCTGCACTGATCTACAGAATTCTTACTTTATTCTTCTAGTTGCTAGAATGTACATAACCAGCAGGTTGGGTCGAGGGTCATCGCCCCAGTGCATTACAACACATTTACTACCTGGGTTATAGCTCTGCATTTTTTAAAAACCTTTAAATAAAACACAAATCTATGTACACATATTAAATCTTCCCATTTCCAGTGAGGATCACTTTAAAACAGAACAAAGCTACAATTCACATACTGATGGTCCGGTTTCAGGTGAAACGCCTAAATATCCACATACATCATTTCTATACACAAAGGAGTTGCTCTGCAACTGAATGTTTCCGATTTATATGCTAACACAAACACTATAAACTCCTCTTTCTACATTACGGGACCACAAGAGGTTTAACGAGAATGTTTTTCCTCCCCATTTGGCTCCTGCTGCTGCTTTTTGTCCCTTTTTCTTTTATTCCCAGCGTAGTCTGTGCAGAGCAAATGTGCACAAAAACACATCCTCAAATAGAGACTGGAAGGTGTCGAACAAGTCAAGCTTGGCCGAAGTCAAATACCAGCTGCCACGATTCAATTTGACGTTGTTGTGTGGCCCGAAACAAAAAGAGGGAGCTGGAGCAAGGACAGCCCGCCGCTTTAAAACTGCTCCGACAGAGAAATAAAAGACAAGTGTTGGGGCTGTGCAGCGCCACCTTGGGTGTGACTTGCAGTATACTTCAAGTTTAGCACCATTAGGAAAAAAATGTCTGCTTCTCAGTGGGAGGCCGAGCTCAAACATTTCACCTGGGAAGAAAATTCGTAAAGGCGAATGTTTCAAAATTGGCGCTTGTAGGGAGGCGGAATTTAAGTATGTGAGCTACTTTTATGTTTGCACTTAAAACACATTTGTCAGTACAACGACTGACGTCTATAATTCAGCTCAACGAAAAACACGTAAGCCTTCATTCGTCTTCAACCTTCATTATGTCACGTCACGCTGTAACCTGGGTAAAGACGAGAAAAGTGCATTTATTGCCAGAGGTCGCTACAATCATTATATATATATACGCACACACACACTCACAATGTTAACAGCAAGTATTAAAACCACAAACAATCCCATGAGTCCTTGGGGTTTGGTTGCAGTGACTCCCTACTACAGTTGCAGTCTCGACATTGCGGTCAATGTCTGTGAAGGTGTTGGTGGTGACAAAACAGACACATGAGGGTGAAGGAGGGACGCAGAATCCGACTTGGGACGATGTTTCAGTCAGCAATAAAGTGGACAAAGGTGACCGGGAAGGCTCCTCTTCTTATTGGATCTCCTTCAATGTGGCCCAGCTGTGGAAAAGGAAGCGAGAGGGTGGATCAGGAAGGTACCACCCACATGCACACAAAATATTTTCATTGTAGCTCACAGTTCCACAAGACCACCTTTGACCATCTAACACAATGCTAAAACGCTATCACACAAAGCTACAACACAACGTCTGGTTTCACGTGACGTTCCCAATATTACCTTGCAAGTCAAGGATGACGTAAGAAAAACCTTCCTTATTATCGCCGTTTAAGTCAATTTAAACATCTTCTACACCTGAAAATGAAAAGCTATGATAGGTTTTCTGATCCAACAATATTTATGCAACACAAAGCGCTACTATCGAACAAGAAATAGTACAGAATGCAAACAAGCTGAGCACAAGTGGAACAGTTATATCAAACAAAATAGCATGTTTATGAAAGTAATGTTTATCATCAATTTAATTTTTTTTCATAATAAATTTAAAGTGCTGCCCTTTGTCACCGGTTCTGTTCATTATTTTTATGGACAGAATTTCTAGGTGCAGCCAAGGTGTAGAGGGGGTCTGGTTTGGGAACCACAGAATCTCGTCTCTGCTGTTTGTGGACGATGTGGTTCTGTTGGCTTCGTCAAATCAGGACCTTCAGCGTGCACTGGGGCGGTTTGCAGCCGAGTGTGAAGCGTCCGGGATGAAAATCAGCACCTCCAAATCCGAGGCCATGGTTCTTGACCGAAAAAGGTGCTTTGCCCTCTTCAGGTCGGTGGAGTGTCCTTGCCTCAAGTGGAGGAGTTTAAGTATCTCGGAGTCTTGTTCACGAGTGAGGGACGGATGGAGCGTGAGATCGATAGACGGATCGGTGCAGCATCTGCAGTGATGCGGTCGCTGTATTGGACCGTCGTGGTGAAGAGAGAGCTGAGTAGGGGGGCAAAGCTCTCGATTTACTGATTGATCTACGTTCCGATCCTCACCTATGGTCATGAGATTTGGCTCATGGCCGAAAGAACGAGATCGTGAGTACAAGCGGCCGAGATGAGTTTCCTCCGCAGGGTGGCTGGGCGCTCCCTTAGAGATAGGGTGAGGAGCTCGGTCACTCGGGAGGAGCTTGGAGTCAAGCCACTGCTGCTCCACATCAAAAGGAGTCAGTTGAGGTGGCTCGGGCATCTTTTCCGGATGCCCCCTGGACGCCTCGCTGGAGAGGTGTTCCGGGCACGTCCCATTGGGAGGAGGCCCCGGGGAAGACCCAGGACACGCTGGAGGGACTACATCTCTTGGCTGGCTTGGGAACGCCTTGAGGTTCCCCTGGAGGAGCTGGGGGAGGTGTGTGTGGATCGGGAGGTCTGGGCGGCTTTGCTTGAGCTGCTGCCCCCGCGACCCGACTCCGGATAAAGCGGAAGAAAATGGATGGAAGGAAATTTAAAAATCCTTTCATATATATCATATTGTTATTAGTTTACAAAAAAAGCCAACTGATAATTTATACTAAGGGGAAGTCTTCAACTTAAAAAAAAAAAAAAAAAAAACTTTAAAAAAAAGTAAAACATCTATAAAAGTTAAAAACAGAAAAGTAGAACATCACCCTGTTTGTTGAGGTGAGACAGGAGTTCAACAATTTCAGAAAACTGCACAACTGGATTATTATTGATCCTAAAGTAACAACAGGCACTAATAATCCCAGATATTGTCAGTGTTTGGAATCATTACCATTAAAAAAAAAAAAAAAAAAAAGGTAAATGGTAAAATAAATGGACTGCATTTATATTGCGCTTTTCCATCTGCATCAGACGCTCAAAGCACTTTACAAATAATGCCTCACATTCACCCCGATGTGAGTGTGCTGCCATACAAGGCGCTCACTACATACCGGGAGTAATAGGGGATTAAAGACCTTAGTGATTTTCCAGTCAGGCTGGGATTTGAACCGAGAATCGTCTGGCCTCAAGTCCAACGCTTAACCACTAGACCATCACTTTTTTGGTGTTTTCACCAAGAAAGTGAAAACACCTCCATTGTGGGCCATTTAACAATCAAATCACAAATAGAAGCAAAAATAAAATAAAATTAAACTAATACTGATAACAATAGTGTGTATGATAAGAACCTAAATTGATGACTACATGAAGACAGTAAATTAACATTAAAAAATGTCATAATTAACAGGAAATAAAAGGGTTGAGTTCCTTTTCTAAAAACATTCTGCACTCACACACCATTCCAACCCATTATAAAAGCCTTGCTTAATTTATTACCACCCTTGAAAAAATGTCACCTACCTATTTTATAAACGCTGCCCAATCTAGAGCCTGTGGATCCCCACTGGCAACATGCTAGTGATACCATAACATTATTCTATCTGCCTTTAAATTGAACCACTTTATCTTTCGCTAACATCCTTCCACCATGTTTAAACCATAAACTGATTAAGTTAAATAGTTATGGGCTTTATTGTGTTTGCAAATAATTAAATCAGAAAAGTTGTAATTCTTACTTACTATTCTGTAAATTTATTACACTGACAAAAATAAATGTTTATAATACTTAATAATAAGACATTAAAACCTGATAGCAAAAGAGACCCCTTTAAAGTATGAATGAAGAAGATGTGTTTGTAATGTAAAGCAGGTAGATCAGCAGGATACAGAGTTTCCCTACTAATATGATAACCTGGGTTTGGATCCCGAACGTGCCATTTCTCTGTGTTCTTGGACAAGACTGCACTGTCCCAGTCCACCCAGCTGTAAGTGGGTACCAGCCTTTCCTGCTTTGGCCGGGGGATGTCGTTACTTCTAGACTTCAGAAAGTCAACTTTATGCCAATGATAAGATGAAATACCTTAAACACCAAAACGGTTTATTGCAAACAAAAGCATCAGTCATGAGTAAAGTGGACATTTGTCAACCCTTGATTATCTTTTGGACATTTTCATTAAAGCAAACCAACAATAAACATTACCAAACTAAACTGACTGAAAAAACGAGATAGAGGATAGAAATGGCAGAAATTCAGTTCCTCTGTCGGGTATTTGGGTTTACATCCAAGGACAGGGCGAGAAACTCAAATATCCAGGAGCAACTGAGTACAGCTTCTTCACATGGAACGGAGCCAGTTTTGGTGGTTTGGGCACCTGGCGAGGATGCCCTCTGGTGGTGTCCCTCGGGAGGTCTTCTGGACACATCCAATTCAGAGGAGGCCCCAGGGAAGACCCAGGACATGCTGGAGGGATTATATTTCCCAGCTATCTTGTAAACACCTCAAGATCCCCCAGGAAGAGTTAGAGGACTCGGCAGAGAACGGGGAAGTACGGGATGAGGTCTACTGTCACTGCAAACCCGTGTAAGCAGCAGAAAATGAATGAATGTTTATGCTGTAGACATACGTGCAACCATTTATTTTATTAAGACATAATAACAGAAGTGGAAAACTAGGGGTTATAGAAGTGACCTAGTGTGAGAAAGGTTACAGGTTTGATCCCCCAACTGGATGAACAGAAAAACTAAGATGAAAAAGCTCTAGAGAAATGTAATCCATTTAGCTTTAAAAGTACTTGGTCAAACGTATAAGAAAGAAAATAAGCTTTAATAGCATCAAAATCTATGTGAAATCTGTGTGTATATATATATATATATATATATATATATATATATATATATACACACACACACACACACGCACAGTAGTGTTCAGAATAATAGTAGTGCTCTGTGACTAAAAAGAGTAATCCAGGTTTTGAGTATATTTCTTATTGTTACATGGGAAACAAGGTACCATTAGATTCAGTAGATTCTCACAAATCCAACAAGACCAAGCATTCATGATATGCACACTGTTAAGGCTATGAAATTGAGCTCTTAGTAAAAAAAGTAGAAAAGGGGGTGTTCACAATAATAGTAGCATCTGCTGTTGATGCTACAAACTCAAAACTATTATGTTCAAACTGCTTTTTTATCAATCCTGTGAATCACTAAACTAGTATTTAGTTGTATAACCACAGTTTTTCATGATTTCTTCACATCTGTGAGGCATTAATTTTGTTGGTTTGGAACCAAGATTTTGCTGGTTTACTAGTGTGCTTGGGGTCATTGTCTTGTTGAAACACCCATTTCAAGGGCATGTCCTCTTCAGCATAAGGCAACATGACCTCTTCAAGTATTTTGACATATCCAAACTGATCCATGATACCTGGAATGCGATATATAGGCCCAACACCATAGTAGGAGAAACATGCCCATATCATGATGCTTGCACCACCATGCTTCACTGTCTTCACTGTGAACTGTGGCTTGAATTCAGAGTTTGGGGGTCGTCTCACAAACTGTCTGCGGCCCTTGGACCCAAAAAGAACAATTTTACTCTCATCAGTCCACAAAATATTCCTCCATTTCTCTTTAGGCCAGTTGATGTGTTCTTTGGCAAATTGTAACCTCTTCTGCACATGTCTTTTATTTAACAGAGGGACTTTGCGGGGGATTCTTGCAAATAAATTAGCTTCACACAGGCGTCTTTTAACTGTCACAGCACTTACAGGTAACTCCAGACTGTCTTTGATCATCCTGGAGCTGATCAATGGGTGAGCCTTTGCCATTCAGGTTATTCTTCTATCCATTTTGATGGTTGTTTTCCGTTTTCTTCCATGCATCTCTGGTTTTTTTTGTCCATTTTAAAGCATTGGAGATCATTGTAGATGAACAGCCTATAATTTTTTGCACCTGCGTATACGTTTTCCCCTCTCCAATCAACTTTTTAAATCAAACTACGCTGTTCTTCTGAACAATGTCTTGAACGTCCCATTTTCCTCAGGCTTTCAAAGAGAAAAGCATGTTCAACAGGTGCTGGCTTCATCCTTAAATAGGGGACACCTGATTCACACCTGTTTGTTCCACAAAACTGACGAACTCACTGACTGAATGCCACACTACTATTATTGTGAACACCCCCTTTTCTAGTTTTTTTTTTTTTACTAATAGCCCAATTTCATAGCCTTAAGAGTGTGCATATCATGAATGCTTGGTCTTGTTGGATTTGTGAGAATCTACTGAATCTACTGGTACCTTGTTTCCCATGTAACAATAAGAAATATACTCAAAACCTGGATTAATCTTTTTAGTCACATAGCACTACTATGATTCTGAACACTACTGTATGTAAAAGCACAAACGCAAGTGAATTAGAAAGCAAACCCACCGTGGCAACAAAACAACTCCACCAAGCTTTGGACCGACAGTTAAAAACTATCAACTGGAAATCAAATGACTTGATCTTTATCGTGCTGTTGAGGCACTAATGGCTTCAGGGCAAAGAGGCCTGATCAAGATTTGACGCTGCATCTTTATTCTGAAGTCTCACCACAGCTGACCGCTGCATCGTTTACGGCTCTGTCTCATGCAACCACTTCAATATCCACAACACATGCAGAATGACTAGGCTGCTGAATACAGTGAGGAAATGTGGTCCAGACCCCAGAGGGACTTTGGGTCCATGCAGAGAGACTGACTAAATACGGTCATATCTAAAGAGGTGGCTCGCAGGAAAACAAGCTACAGCTGCTCAGCGTTACACAAGCGGCTCCACAGAGGAAGCAACAGCAGGCGGAAAACGAGGCGGCGCATGAGGAGCAGGGTACTGGCCAGAATGAGATCATGGCCTTGTTTTTTGCCTCCGTGGTTACAGAGCACTCTGATGTCCACGTTTTGGAACCAGAGCTGGACTTGGGCCACTTTTTGCGCTGCTAACATGCTAACAGTGTGAACAGGAACACACAGTGGGTAGCAGCTGCAGAGACACTGACCCACCACTCCTGGTCTTCTTCTCCGTCCACAATGATCACCTCTCCCTCGGAGAAGGTCAGCTCGTCCGGGTTATCGGCCACGCAGTTGTAGACGGCTTTCACCCGCTTTGGCCTCTGCTTCTGAGAGAAAAAAACGCATACAAGCTTGTAAAAGTTTTGCAGGTGAGGAAATGTTATTCAGCTGTTACACATTTAATAAGTGAACTGTAATTTTTATTGTGTTTGAGTGCGCTGTGCAACATTATACAACTCCTCACTCCGGGGAGGAGGAGTAACAGGAAGACAGAGGTCGGGAATGAGAGGAACAATAGTAGACAGAAAACCAGTATTGATCAGTATGCCTGGTATTTATATTTATATCTGCAAACTGTTTTTCTTTTTACTTTCACTTTTGATACTCTGTGTGCTTCTTACCCTGTGTGCTGCTATACAATACTGCTGGAACCTCAATTTCCCTGAAGGAGTCTTCCCAAGGGATTAATAAAGTTCTATCTAATCTAATATAATCTAATCTGAAGAAGCCTGACTAAATGTTGCGCTTTTAAGATGTTTGACAGGTCCTGTGACTTCTACATTTCAAAGTGACTTATTTTATTATTGTCGTTTCCCCCCCCCACACACACACACACACATTCTACATTATCTGCCATTACAAAACAGCAACATTTTTGCTCCATTAGAATATTGGTTGACGTTCTTTAAACTAGCGCATAACTGAATAGTTTCTTCAGAATGCCATAATTTTTTTTCTTGAATTCTTGTGAAATTCTTTCAAAAGTGAATGCAACTTATATATGAAAACATGATTAAATACAACCATAATTTGTTACAAATAAAATGTGACTCCCAGAGAAATATCATTATTATGATTTTTAAAGGTATTATATTTATATCAATTTACATATTTATACCAATTTAAAAATATTTGACATTATTTATTTGATTATTTCATACAAAGCTTTGGGTAGAGTGGTGTAACTGGAGTTGGTCGTATCACAATGCATCAGTGTTTCTTTCTTTTGAACACACTCTCCAAACACTGGCTGATCCACTGATGTCTGAAAGTGGTCACACAAAAATAATAACATAAAAACACAAAGCTGCTAAAATCTCCATCTCTTAAAAGTGAGAAAAAAAGTTCAGCACTCACTGGGTAAGTTTTCCTTGGCATTGGTGCCAGAGGCAGAGACTGACCTACGGAGTTCTGGGAACATCCTGGAACTTCCTTAGCTGGAACACATGAGGAAATGACATCAATCAATCAATCAATTTTTTTATATAGCGCCAAATCACAACAAACAGTTGCCCCAAGGCGCTTTATATTGTAAGGCAAAGCCACACAATAATTATGTAAAACCCCAACGGTCAAAACGACCCCCTGTGAGCAAGCACTTGGCTACAGTGGGAAGGAAAAACTCCCTTTTAACAGGAAGAAACCTCCAGCAGAACCAGGCTCAGGAGGGGGCAGTCTTCTGCTGGGACTGGTTGGGGCTGAGGGAGAGAACCAGGAAAAAGACATGCTGTGGAGGGGAGCAGAGATCAATCACTAATGATTAAATGCAGAGTGGTGCATACAGAGCAAAAAGAGAAAGAAACAGTGCATCATGGGAACCCCCCAGCAGTCTAAGTCTATAGCAGCATAACTAAGGGATGGTTCAGGGTCACCTGATCCAGCCCTAACTATAAGCTTTAGCAAAAAGGAAAGTTTTAAGCCTAATCTTAAAAGTAGAGAGGGTGTCTGTCTCCCTGATCTGAATTGGGAGCTGGTTCCACAGGAGAGGAGCCTGAAAGCTGAAGGCTCTGCCTCCCATTCTACTCTTACAAACCCTAGGAACTACAAGTAAGCCTGCAGTCTGAGAGCGAAGCGCTCTATTGGGGTGATATGGTACTATGAGGTCCCTAAGATAAGATGGGACCTGATTATTCAAAACCTTATAAGTAAGAAGAAGAATTTTAAATTCTATTCTAGAATTAACAGGAAGCCAATGAAGAGAGGCCAATATGGGTGAGATATGCTCTCTCCTTCTATCATAGCGACAACAAACTTTCCACGTTTGCACAAAGCAACATGAGCCGACAGACGGCGAGTCAACACGGTGACATTTTGCTAATCACTCTGTGGCGCCATTGTGTTTTGTGTAAATGCACTGATTTTCTGCCACTTATCCATTTACTGACCCGGCCTTTCCATCGATTCTGATCGAGTTAGAGGTCCTCTGCTAAAGCTTTTCTCATTCCTAAAAAAGAAGAAATAGAACATCATTTACTGGAAGATCATTATATCTGAGGATATTAACAGCTGTGGGACAGATTCATTGTTCCACTACAAGTCAAAAGACAAACGTCAGAAACTACTCAGTTTCTGCTCGTGTTGCTCCGAGCAGAGATTAGCATGAAGCTAATGAACCGACGAAATGATGACGAAGCTGCAGGCTCATTTCTCTCTGTGAAACAAACAGCAGACTGCAAAACAGCAGGACACAAACTGCAGCCTGACGCAAAATGAATAAATAATATTAATATGTTCACTTTGCTGTTAGTCTGGTGTTTGCTTACACCTACAATTAAAACTGTCAATGTGTACACGTGGTTTTATGGTCTTACCCCACAGGTGACTTTGGGGGCCCGGCCCGCGACCCCGATTTACTCCGCATGCTCATCGACTCCATCAGAGCCGTTGCCTTTGCTGCAGGAGGAGGGGCCATCCCTAAGGTGCACAGTGACAAAAGTACACTTACAGCAATACACACAATATACAGTTTGATGTGAATAAAAACAGAATTTCCAGACATTTTTGTTTTGTGTTTCACAATTACACATGCCTCTGACAGCAGACAAGAAAATGTCAAAAATGTATTTAAAAAGGGGGGAGGGGGGCTAATCAATAGGCCTGTCTGTGTGTTTTATCTTGCATGTTAAAAGATGCCAATGTGGCCAAAAATAGAAGGTTCACTGGCCTTCAGCTGCATCGGTCAGAATCCAAAACGTCAACACTGAATATGCAGCAGTTTTTTTTAATGCAGTTATGGACATTTTGTAGACCGTCTCATTCACTGATTGACTGACTGCATTAATTTTACAAGCAAAAACTCACCCTGCTGGTGGTGTGTGTGTGTGTGTGTGTGTGTGTGTGTGTGTGTGTACACATACAGTACGTTCTTTATAGTAAGATGCAGGTCGCGTTATTCACAGGGAATTATTAAAACGAATGGTGCTAATCTGTGAGAACTGAGCTACGGTGGCTTCCTATCCTACGGACAATTATCCAGCTGCTTATCCATATTCACATGTGTATGAATATCAATGTCATCAAATCACAGCGTGAGCGGCTGAGCTGAAACATTAGCGTGGGTGGTTCTCTAAAGGGGAACCCAAGAAAGGTGTGAATTTGTTCAATTTAGCAGCAATGACTATTATTATTTGAAGCGCTGGTTCAGAGGATGACAGTCTGTTCAGTAGGCTTGTTTGCATGTGATTATATCCAAACCCTTAAATTAATGTGTAAAAATAAATATTAAAATTTATTCTTTCACTGGCCGCATTAAGATGGCACTGGTTTTTCATGCTGAAATGATGGAACAATGACTGAAATAAGCCTGAGGTGGTGAAACGGGTCCAAAGATGCTCATACCTCCAGTCGAAGTGAGTCTCAGAGGAACAGGAGGGTGCATGTTAGGAGGATCAGAGGAGGACCTCTGTCGCCCAACCAGGTCTAATGAACCAGGCTTCCAGCTGCTTGAGGCTGAAGATTGGCTGATCCCTCCCAGACCGGCTAACTGGACTGAGGAGAAACAGTGTCCACGTTAAGAGTCAAGCTGTTTCAATTTGAGTCTAATTGAGGCCGACGCTTTAATGTGCAGTGGGAATGTGCAGAATGTTGTGGGCTGCACAGAGGTCGCCGGTTCACTTTGGCAGATTTCCAGGCAACCACTAAAATGATTAAAGAGTGTGATGGTCATCAAACGCCTGTGGTTTGTAAGGAATCCAGAAGAGTTTAATTACATTTTAATCAAATAATACCAATATTTATAAGAATGTGTTTTTAGATTTCTAACCCAGCAATGGTTTACACAGGCTGCTGTGACTCACTCAGCTCTGGCCAACCGGAGCTTTACAGTGGCAGGGAGCAACGGCACATCCAGACTTTTTGGATTGGGGTGGGGCATTGATTTATTCAGGGGTGGTATGAAGTATGAGTGCGCACACATCAAATGAGCTTGTTTGATATCATTTTTCCACGTAGGATAAGTGGTTCCATACCAACCCGCATGACAATAATGACCTCTACACATGTAACTGACATGTTCACTCTGTCTTTGACTGGGCAGGTCACCAATCATAGTTTACAATGGGGTGGCCAATCAGATTCTAGGAGTTGCCCGTGCCAATCAAGGCCCCCCCCCTTTGGCCAGGTCATCACATTTGTATCAGAAAGGCTAACCTAATTCAACAGGTTTGTGATTTAACTTCCTTTAATGATTTATTTATCATCCAGCTACATCAGTAATCACAAATTAATCTGCACCCCCCCCACAGGCTCACCCAGATTCCTTGGGGGCAGAGGAGGAGCGGACGTGGTGGAGGGCAGGCTGGACTGAGGCGAGCCAGAGGTGAGAATGGTGCCGTAGGTCTCGTTGTTCACCAGGCTGGGCATGTAGGCGCCTCGCAGTTTATCCTTGGTGAGGCCGACGCCGTCATGGCCCGCTGAGGTCAGGCTGGAGTGGAGGTGGGAGTTGCTGGCCGGAGTGTAACAGCTGACCGGACGCTCATCTCTGCGATGAGGACTGGGCTGGATGAGCAGCAGGAGATCAGAACATCAGTATGCCCATAGTGTGTCAGTAAATGATCAATTTCCAAAAACAGAATGGAAAAAATGACATTTGGAAAATGCATGTGCTATACATTTATGCAGTTCTAATTTTATTTGTGTATTGCAGATTTGTTTTTGTTTTTACTTTGTTTTGATGAAGCTTCTATAACCACATTACATTCACTTTCTTCAAAACCGTTTCCTACCTTTTCATCCAGATCCTCGTCACTCTCATCCAAATCTTCATGCTGCAGACGCCATTCATACTCCACGTGGACGTGAGCGTTAAATTTTCCTGCTAGCGCTTGGTTCAGCTGTACAGGTAACATCGCAAACAACAGTGACTGACAGCACTGTGATCTGTGTGGCATCAAGTCAAACAGAAACATATAAAACTCACCAGCTCCTCACACTGGAGGTGTTTGAGCCGGCGAGCGATATCCAGCGGCGTCTCTCCTGCCTCATTGGCTGCAAAACAACAGACTCGTGCTGTATAATCAGTGTTGTGTCCACTCGCCACACAACCACAAACACAAAGCCCATTTTATTTTCTCTTTTTCTAACATGAGGCAAACCTAACAAAAACCCGTTCCCACACAGAACAACTCTCTGGTTTCACTCCGTGGCTGTTATCTTTGTGTTCTCTTGGTGTCACACTGAGGCCGAAAGATTTGTGTTGTGAGAAAGAGTTGGCAAAGTACATATGGCTGGAAACCAAACAGCCAAGCAGCTGTGTGCAAGGTGGTGGTGTTTTTTTTTTTTTAAGAAGCCTGCGAATGCAGCAGAGAGGTCATGTTTGCTGTTATGTTTCCTTACCGATGTCTATGGAGGCTTTTCCTCGCAGCAGCAGTTTCAGACACTCGCTGTTGTCAGTCAGACAGCAGTAGTGCAGCGCTGTGCTGCCTCTGGCTGTCTGCTTGTCCAGATTCAGACTGCAAAGAGATTCAGAGAAAAGAAAACTAAAAATAAAGCCCCACTTTCTCCGGCGCTGCTCTACATATCCAGTATCCTCCAACAAGTGTCACATGACGACAGGTTAGCATCCACCATAGACAAAAATCAGAAGAATTTAACATCCCGAAGCAGTATTTTGCTATAAAGTGATAGATTTAGAATTTTATTTTCGCTTTCAGTTGGCCCCAACTGAAAATTGCTCTGGGTCAAGTTGCCACAAGTTTTCCGCCAGACGCCCTTCTGCACACAGCTCCAGTATGGAGAAACTTGCATCCAATCCAGGAAACATGTTCCTAAATGCTTCCTGAGCCAATTACTAATCTGGACCTCCTCTGCTTAATTTCTGAGGTTTGGCACAGAGCAGCTTTGTTGCACATTTGGAAATATATCTATTCCATCAAAATATACAAATACCAGCCAAAAGCTGCAAACTGTTTAAGGAAAGGAAATCAGACCACAGGTAGAGACTTTATAGTCTTTCAGGGTTTAAAGATGAAAACTTTTAACTATGAGATGCACATTAGGTCGGTGTTACAGTATTTATTACACAGTGCAAAGTCAGACTGTCTGTGTGTTTTAAATCTAAACTAAGAAAAATTAGCAATAATGCATTTCAGGACGTTGCATTCTGTAAATAAAAACATTAAAATAACCGGAGCATCCTGGTGCCCTCAACAGTTTGGTGCTACAACCATGGACCCTGTTTACATCTCTGACCCACCACGTCAAATAAAAATGCAGCGAGGCACAAAGGCCTGGCGACACCATACAGTGGTCTAATTTTGTTTACCTGTTCTGAGTGAGGAAGTCGACTATGTGAAGAGATGTTCTGTCCACCAATCTGACTGCGAGATGAAGTGCTGTCTCACCCTGTTCCTGACATTTAATAAAACAAAAACATAACACCCCTGGGAATATGAGATGATTGCCAGAAAATGCTGAAGTAAGTAAAGAGAGCAAGTGATGAAACGGCAAAATATGAGCTTCACGTCAATTTCGTGATAAAAAACAAAAACCCCTTTCAGATTTCAGAATCATCTTTAGAAGCCATGCACAGTTTTAAAAAAATGTCAAATATTCCAGTGGAGATGTACTGACGTGTCCGTTGGCCAGAGGAATGGGCTCCATCAGATCCACTCCCTCAGCATAAACCTGGATGAGCGTGAAGATGTCACGAGCCTTCACAGCCTCACACAGTGTGTGGAGCCGGGAGGTCGAATCAGGACACTTCTTCCTGGCGAAACGCTTCTCGATGTACTTGGCTGTGATGAAGTCCTTCCTCGCGTGCCTGTGAAAGATGGGAGGAGAGAAGCATAAATGGTGGCATCGTGTAGATCAAATTCACCCTTTAGATGAAATTAGTGGGTCTTTGTTAGTAACTAAGCATCAACCAATCGGCTGCCAGAGATAGTAACTGAAGATTTTTGTCACAAAAATCACAGAACTTGAAGCACAGTGTGAAGTCAAACAGGGGATCTGTTACAGGAAACCCCTACTTTAGATTTTGAGCTGCTGCTGTGAAAGACAGCGTGGGGACCTCTCGGGGTTACTTACATGTCACTGGTGGCGTTTGGTTTCACCACATTTTCAGCACTTAAACAGGCTTCCATGATTTCATTAAAGCCTGCATTCCCCACATTCTTGGCCAGCTGTGGAACACACACACACACACACACACACACACACACACACACACACACACACACACACACACACACACACACACACACACACACTTAAATCATAGTCTTTGTTCCACTCAACATCTCCATGAGGACAACATAGAAATCCTGAGCTAATGTGGGAGGAGCGTCATGATTTGCAAATCGCCCATCTGATTGTGGCTCCAACAACAAAAGCCATCTCAACATGGGGGAAAGCGATCCCAACTGGAAGCATTTAATCCCACTCATCCCACAGACTATGAATCCCTGCACCAAACCGTGATTACAGAAGCCCAATAAAATCTCAGCTATTGTGTGCAGAGACTCAGAGAAGTTTGTGTTACTTTCTGCTCCTGTTTCCTCAGACACCCACCCCACCCCATGCACCTCTTAGCTCATGTACCGCCACTCTCCTCTTCAAGTATGAATAAAAATGAATGAATGAAAACTGTTTATTTCGAACATTTGATACAACAACAATTACAAGATAGATCAGTAAAAAAAAGAACAAAAAAATTCCTACTGTGTACCCAACATGTCCGAAAATGGGTAGGGTGAAGCATCAGCTTATTTATCCCTACCCCTTCTTCCCCACAACCAGTAATACCCTTTGCCACATATACACATAGATTCCTACACACCTAAACCGGTATCTATATATATATATATATATACACACACATATACATACATATATACACAAACATAAATATACACCTACACATACCTACTTACATACAAAATACTATATATTTACAAGCCGAAGCAAAAAACAAAAACACCCTAACCCTCATTACCCTTCCTCCTCCCTATACCTAGAAAAAAACATATTTTTGTACCGCTGTTTGAACTGGTTCATGCTTGGACATTGCTTGAGCCCCACTCCCAATCTGTTCCACATCCTCACCCCACAGACAGAAATACAGAAACCTTTTAATGTTGTTCGTGCCCACTGATGCTTTAAATTAAATTTCCCCCCTCAGACTGCAATCCCCTGATCTGTTAAAAAACATATTTTTAATATTTGCTGGAAGTAAATTGTTTATTGCTTTATACACGATTTGTACTGTTTGAAAATGAACCAAGTCTGTGAATTTTAAGAATTTGGATTGTAAAAATAGTGGATTTGTATGATCTCTATAGCCAGTATTATGAATAATTCTTATAGCTCTTTTCTGCATTACTGATAGTGATTGTGTTGTACCTTTATAAGTATTACCCCATACCTCTGCACAGTACTGTAAATATGGTAAAACCAGTGAGCAGTAAAGAATGCGGAGTGAGTTGTGGTCCAGAATATGTTTCGCTTTGTTTAGAACTGAAATGCTTCTTGACAGTTTACTTTGTATATGTTTTATATGAGTCTTCCAGTTTATCTTATCTATTATCACCCCCAGAAACTTATTTTCATGTACCCTTTCAATATCTACCCCCTCGACTTGTAACTGAACCTCTATGTCTGTATTACAATAGCCAAATAACATGTATTTTGTTTTACTTAAGTTTAATGATAATTTGTTGACTGTCAAACCATATTTTCAATTTTCCCATTTCTATACTGATCCTCCTCAGTAACTCCTGCAAATCCCCCCCTGAACAAAAAATGCTTGTGTCATCTGCAAATAATACTAATTTTAATATTTTGGAAACATTGACAATATCATTTATATAAATTAGAAACAGTTTTGGACCCAATACTGACCCCTGTGGGACGCCACAAGCATTGTCCAAGCATGATGATGTATATTCCCCCAACTTCACAAACTGTTTTCTGTTACTTAAGTAGCTTCTCACCCAGTGCAACACCAACCCCCTAATCCCATACTGTTCAAGTTTACTGATTAATATGTCATGATTGATTGTATCAAAAGCCTTTTTAAGGTCTATAAATATTCCAACTGAATGTAATTTGTGGTCTATGGCATTTGTAATCTCCTCAACTGATTCTATTAATGCAAGTGATGTTGAACTATGTGCTCTGAATCCATATTGACTATCAGTAAGTAATTTATGTTTATTTATGAATTTGTCTAATCTATTATTGAATAACTTTTCTAATAATTTGGAAAATTGTGGAAGCAAAGAAACAGGTCTATAATTTGTGAAGTGGTGTCTATCCCCAGTCTTATACAGCGGCACAACCTTAGCTATTTTCATTTGATTGGGAAATTTACCAGTTTGAAATGATAAGTTACAGATGTATGTTAATGGTTCTACAATCCATTCAATGACCTGTTTTACCACCATATCAATTTCATTTAAATCGGTAGATGTTTTATATTTACAATTATTCACAATGTCTATAATTTCTTTTCCATCCACTGCTGTGAGGAACATTGAACAGGGATTTCTTTCTATGAGATTATTATCCCAATCCTCAGGTTGGGAATTGGGAATTTTTTCTGCCAAGCTTGGTCCAATATTTACAAAATACACCGGCCTTCTATATTCATTAGCCTTACCGCCACACAGAAAGAAGCTAACGCAGCGCCCATATGTCTGTCTGTATATGGCGATATCTTCAAAAAGTAAACAACAATTTCATATCAAACTTGGTGCTACAAACTCTGGGGAGCCATCCTGCTGCAATGCAAGTCATGTCAATGTCATAGGTCAAAGGTAAAGGTCAAGTCAAAGGTTATCCACTACTGTCCGCAGCGGTATCTTCAAAAGGCTGAGAACAATTTCAATTACACCTTCATGGATAAACTATGTGGACCATCCTCTCGCAAGTCAGGTCAAAGGTCAGTGCCAAGTGAAAAGGTCATCCTCTACAGTCCACGATGGTACCTTCAAAATCCAAAGAGAAATAGAGGTAATCACCTAAAATACATGAATGACCTTTTCTCTGGAACTAAATGAGATACTGAAGCACAATTTTTATTTATTTTTTTGCATACACCTCTGAAGTCAATGATTTTCCATGATGTTGCCATGCAACGTCAAACTATTAGCTGATGGCAGCAGGGTACTGCCATCTTCTGGATGCTTTCTTCTCACTCTTCTTTTTCTGTAGACTGGAACACACACTGTTGCAAAAACAGAGTACGTGAGGTCCTTCAGTGAGAAGATGGAAGACAAAAGAGACCCACCAAGAGTTCTGAGGTGCTGAGTACATCTAGAGTGAGGGACTGGATCCTGGAATAGTGGACTCCCAGCTCCCTGTGGATCCCAGAACATTCAATGCAGGTCAGGATTCCCAAGTTGGTGGACAGCCATGTTGGGTCTGACAAAGATAAAAGAGAAAGACATTTATGAAAGAGAACAACACAACAGTGACTGGAAGATGCACTATAAAAAGACAAACGCTCTTCATAAGAAAGACCAGAGAAGATTATCTACATAGAAGACTGAGGTTCATGTCTGTGCTGGCAACAGACCTTCTCCTGTAGGATCAGCATCTCGAATGCCGACAGGGGGAGACTTAAGCTCGTTAAGAAGTCCAGCTCTGTCCTAGGGTGCCACCTCCACCCAGTGAGGGAGGTAAAGGGAAGAGAAGAATGAGAGCCAAGCTATCACCTCTGGTGGAGAACGACTCCCAGCACATGGAGGACGCTCACCGAGCAGCTCCTTGAGTGGCAGCCTGTTCCTCCCAGTGTGTGAAGGAACATTACAGCTTGTCCTTCCATCCTTCAGCTGTCTGACTTTACAACCAGCAGATCACATACACACATAAACCGACTGACTGACTGAACAATTAACACCAACTCTGCAACATTATTCACTCAGGTGAAGTTCAACTTCATACTGTGCAGTACCAAGATTTCACTGCAGAGAAATAGCATTCAACTGTGCAACATGTCAAATCTGTTTCTTGTGTGCATTAGTGTCTGTTTATATTGCACAAACTGTTCCTGTTTTTATTTCCTCTTGTGTATAATCATATTTTAATGGTTCTAATTGATAATACTTCTCCTATTTCTAAATGTTTATGCATTCATTTTCTGCCACTGATCCAGGGACAAAAATTTACTCTCTTTTTATATGGCGTGTTTACGTATTTGATTTATTTCTGCAGTTTTTTTTTTCCTTTTCTATATGCTATTCACTTTGCAGCTGTAACACTGCAAATTTCCCAGCTGTGGGACTAAAAAGAATCGATTTTCTTAACTTTAGTTTTTGTATTCCATTTCACTTTTTTTCTTTTTAATTACTGTGTTTTACTGCAGTTCTATTTTTTTGAAGCATTTGGTATTTTTAAATTGGAAATTGTTTTATTATTATTATCTTAAATGGCAAAGGGAAAAGATGGGGGAAGTGATGATAGTTAACATGCTGTCCTTAGGCAATAATTCCTGCACTATGGGGGCAAAATTTAACATTTCTTACAGAAAGCTGCTGGTTCTGGAAATTTAAGAGGTGACTGATTATGTTTTAAAAATCAAACTATACGCACTGTCAGAGATAAGTGACCAAACTCTGTGTATCAGAGCTAATATGTATACGTCAGACACAAAGGTAACACTCCTGCATTTTAATATTAGAACTTTAAATATCAACAACCAATTATTTACAATGTCACAACATCTCTTGATCACTTTCCGATGGCTTAAAAAAAACATTCCATTGTGCCTCAGCTCATGCCAATGCTAATACTTTACTGGTGACATGTTCCTGCACATCATAGCCCTTTAGCTGATTGTTTCCACCCCAAGCTGCAAATAATTGACATTAATTTATTGTCAAGCTTTCACACCAGAGACCTCAAAATTGTTTCTTTTTCCTCTCTCTTTTCATTTATTTACCAATTTATGTGTAAATTTTGTCAAAGTTACATTATGCTTGCAGCATCCAATCCAATTCACTTTATGTAGCACATTTAACAACAAAAACATTCCAAAGTGCTGCACATAGAATCATGATAGATAAAACCCCAATAAATTAAAAATAAGAAAATTAACAATAAAAATAAGTAGAATATGCAAGATAAATAAATAAATACAGCATACAAAAGCTAAAACCAGTAAAATCTACTTAATTAAAAACAAAAACAATAAAACAGAGGACCGCACAACTCACGCAGTGTTAAAAACCAGAGAAAGAAAGTGGGTCTTCAGATGAGACTTAAAACACTCCACTGTGGGGACTGTTCGGACATGGAGGGGCAGAGCGTTCCAAAGTCTGGGGCCAGCCACAGGGAAAGCCCTGTTCCCACTGGTTTTAAGTCTCGTCTTAGGTACAACAAGCTGGAAATGGCCCTCGGAGCACGTGCAGGAGAGTAAATTTGTAGGAGGTCAGTGATGTACTGAGGGGCCATAAAATCTTACAAATAAAATCAATTCTAAAATGAATAGGAAGCCAGTGCAAAGATGCAAGAGTTGGGGTTATGTGATCACGCTTCCAGGCCCCTGTTAAAAGTAGCGCTGCAGCGTTCTGGACTAATTGCAAACGGGAAAAAGCCCATCGGCTGATGCTGAAATAAAGTGCGTTACAGTAGTCCAGACGACCATAACACAGCTGCAAGCAAATCTATATTTTAAAAGAATGCTTCATTGTATTCAGCAAAAATCTGGCATCTGGGTTTTGAGCTGGCTGCCAAAAAAAAAAAAAAAAAAAAAAAAAAAAAAAAAATCCCACAGTTGTCAGAAAGCCAAACTCAAAAGGTGAGCAATTAAATCTCTGCTTCAAACTGTATTTTTCTGACATTATAACATAAAACGCAGAAAAATCTCTGCCAATTCATTTTAAAACTATTAACGACTCATTTAAAATTTAAGAAATATCTCTCTCTCTCTCTCTCTCTCACACACACACACACACACACACACATGGCAGGTAAAATAAGTATCGAACACGTCACCATTTCTTCTCAGTAGGTATATCTCTAAAGGTGCTATTGGCATGAAATTGTCATTAGATGTCAGTAACAGCCCAAGTAATTCAAACATACAAAGAAATCAAACCATAGTTCCACATAAATTATGTGTAATGTGAAATGATATTGAGCACCTGTACAAACGGAGAAACAAAAAGGCATGGAAAGCCAAGTCGCCAGCTGAAATCGATCAGTAATTAGAAAAAGGTCCTGCCCCTTGTCAGTGCAAATTAATATCAGCTGGTTCAGTCCCAACCGATGGCCTATAAAAAGGTGTCTCATTACCAAGGTGTCACGGAAGAAACACCTCATGATGGGTAAACACAAAGCGCTTTCTCAAGATCTTCGCAACACTATTGTTGCAAAGCATACAGATGGCACTGGTTACAGAAAGATTTCTAAACTTCTGAATGTTCCAGTGAACACTGTTGGGGCCATAATCTGAAAGTGTAAAGAAAATCATTTCACCATAAACCAGCCATGATAAGGTGCTCCTCACAAGATTACTGACAGATGATTGAAAAGAATTATTAGAAGAGTTCTCCAAGAGTCAAGTACCACTTATGGAGAGCTTCAGAAAGACCTGGAATTAGCAGGTACAACTGTTTACAAGAAAACAATAAGTAATGCACCGCCATGGCCTGTATTCACTGCTGAAGAAAAATCATGTTGAAGCTCATTTAAAGTTTTTGCACATTTAGACAAGCTCTGGAAGAATATAGTCTAGTTAGATGAGACCAAAATTGAACTCTTTGGATGCCACAATCACAATACATTCCATCAATGGCACTGCACATCACCCCCCAAAACACCACACCAACAGTGAAGTTTGGAGGCGGGAACATCATGGTGTGGGGCTGTTTTTCAGCATGCGCCACTTGCAACCTTCATATAATTGAAGGAAGGATGAATGGAAAAATGTACTGAGACATTCTTGATTAAAAAAACAAACAAACAAAAAGCCTGCTGCCATCTACCAGGATAATGAAGATGAAACGAGGGTGGACATTTCGCAAGACAACGATCCCAAACACACAGTGAAGGAAACTCTCTTATAATTTCACAGAATGAAAATAAAAGTGCTAGAATGGCCCAGCCAATCAGCTGACTTGAATTCAATAGAAAATCTACAGAAAGAACTAGATCAGAGTTCATAGACGAGGTCTTACGGAGCCTTCAAGAATGGAAGACTGTCTCTGTGTGGAAGAATGGACCAAAATCACACCTGAGCAAACCATGCAACGAATTTCTCCACACAGGTGTCATGAAGCACTCATTACCAAAAAATTAAAGAAAGCTTTTGTATGAAGTATTAAATAAATTTCAGTAAGTGTGTTCAATACCCTTCCCTGTCATTCCATTTTATTACGTAACTTAATTTTCATTCTTATTTGTTTGTTTTGGTTTCTTTGTGTGTGTATTACTTGGGTTGTTACAGACATGAAAATTTCATGTCAAGAGCACCTTTAGAAATATATTTACTGAGAAAAATGGTGATGCGTTCATTATGTATTTTACCAGTTGTGTGTGTGTGTGTGTGTGTGTATCACATTCCTGCAAGCGATGGCCCTTATTCAAGCTGTGACATCATGCAAACACAAAGAAAATTCATAGTGGTTACAGAATTACACCTGGTTCGTCTTTAAGGTGTAAAACCACACCTTTTTTCCCACCATAATCCATGTAATCGATAATTGGTGATGGTCTAGTGGTTAAGTTGTTGGGCTTGAGTCCAGAAGATCATGGGTTCAAATCCCCGCCTGACTGGAAAATCACTAAGGGCCCTTGGGCAAGGCCTTTAATCCCCTATTGCTCTCGGTGTGTAGTGAGCACCTTGTATGGCAGCACCCTGACATCGGGGTGAATGTGAGGCATAATTGTAAAGCGCTTTGAGTGTCTGATGCAGATGGAAAAGTGCTATATAAATGCAGTCCATTTACCATGCAATCGTTTGTGTAGAGGTTTTTGCTACTCACTAGGTGCTCCACAGTCACAGCACACATCATTGCCGGTCATCCTCTTCACCTCCCCAAGGATTGATTTGGTCAGCTCTTGCACAATGTTGTTCTCGCCAACATGCTGGTCTCCTTTAAAAGCCTGGTTCAGAGCCTCCTCCTTGCTGTTCTGGAGCACGGAGATCCAGCTAGGAGAAAGAGACAGAAGAACAGAGGAGAGGAGTGAAGGCAGGAGGGTTGTGGTAGAACCAACAGGGTGGCAGATGAAAATGAGATAAGCAGAGGGAGACATGTAGAGCGAGGAAAAGGACACAGCAGGTTGACAGGCGGGGATGAGAGCAGTCAAAGCAGAAAGGAAGAGCAGCGGGAGACGAGAGAAACAATTAGGGACATATAGAGGAAGAAGCACAGAAAGAGAAAGTGAGATTAGACAAAGTTGATGTGCTGGAGCTGAGACACTAAAAACAAGGACAAATATCTGTCTGGGTGAGAGGTGGGAAGTGTGTGGAAAGTAAACAGGATGCACTAAAGACAACGCAGCAGAAATGAAGAGGCACTTACATCTGACAGTCCTGGTCGTCCTCGGCCTGAAAGTGATACGTTCTGTCGTCTGAAACAAAAGAGAGAAGACCAAATCAGAAGAGTGAAACAAACATCAGAGTGGAGGCAAAGTCAGACTACAGACTGCTTCAGTTTCTGTAAATGTGAACCCACTCTGCGCTCCATCTAAAGAAATTTAAATAAACGGCGTGTTTCAGGTGGCTGAAGGTGAACATTTCCAACACAAATCGACTACCAGCTCTGTGTGAAGAAATTAACCAGCTGTGCTTCAAACCTGCATCAATCCTGGTCAGAAAAGGCAAATACTATTCACAGGCTCACTGCTTCGTGTGGTAAACTGTGCAGGGTGTTCAGTCTCAGTAATGTTAAACTGATTGTGTTGACAGAAAGAGATGGACAATATCTAATAACAGAACTTTAAATATCTGCCACTGTGGGACAGAGTAAATGTCAGGTATGTGTATGTAAGGCTGCAACTCAGTTATTTATTTTTAATTAATGAGACACTAGAGTCTGGCATGTCAAAAAAGGGAAAAAAAAAAAAACCAAACACAAATTACAAGATTCCATTTTTCAAACAACTTAAGAGCAAGCCACATATTTGTGGAGCCAGGACTAACAAATAATTCACAATTTTATGGATAAAATTAACCATATGTCAAATACTTGACTAAAACCCAGTTCAAACAGAATTAGTTTTTATATGGGGAGGTGTAGATATGCAACCTTACCACAACATGACTAATATTTATGACCAAATCGTGTAGGATAAGAAATCTTGCAAGAAATGACAGAGATAGGAGTGACTTCTCAATCAATAGGCCTGACGCACTGCTGTCATCCCTAAAAATAAAAATCACCAGGCTTCTTCACTTTTTCTTTCCGCTCTGTGACAGAATGGATCCATCTAGACAATCTTTTTCCAAAGGATTTGACAGAATATTTACAGATATTTCAATTTGCAGCGGAGTAGTATAACTTGCAGTAATTTCTAAGAATCATTTTACATAAGGTGAAAGTTGCTAGAATTTTTATGGACACAGGAATGCACAATACATAGAAATGCTTGAAATTGTGCATTTAGAAATTACTGAAAAACTCTGGTAATAATTATATTATCCCCACCTCCCCATGTGAAAGCCTTAGTGTGTCAGACGAGTCTTTTTTAATCCACTTATCTATGTCTATCTTCCTCAAAACACCATATTTGTAATTCATTGTGACTGTATAATAAACCAATCATAAGCTGAATAGAGCTTATCGATATTGGGCATGTTTATTACAATAAAGGCATAAAAATACATTTTTAAACAGTGGTAATGTCATGGAAATACTAGTCAGTTAAATTAGTGCTGGGAGCACACTATAAAATGTAAACATTACAATCTAGGACAATTAGTACGCATAACTTCACAAAGGACAATAGGCATTGAAACAATAGCCTCATCCCATATTCTATCCCTTCAACCATACTTTTAAAAAGAAATTGTAGCTCCATGCAGTTATTCCAAATTAATAAAAATGACAACAAATGTCTTCTTTTCACAAAAGTGAAAAGTAGAGATCTGTGAGTCAGCTCACAAAATAACATCCCCACTCTGCCATTCTACTTGCTTCACATATAATATATTGTGGCCTGCAATAGATTTTGCTTGCAGGGGGTTTGGCTGCCCCTTATGTCCTTTTTGTCCGTGCCATACCCCTCCACAAACCAACAATAGGTTTTTCGTAATCTTGGTAACAACCAAACCAACAGACATAAACACAGTCTCCATGGTAGAGTTAAGTGCAACTTTTCTAAAAATATAAATATGCTCCAGATAATTAATGAAAAAGAAAGCAAAGCCAGCAGGAAAGAAGTGAAAGAAGGATGAACTTACGAGATATGAGATCAAAGCTCCTCTTTTCTTCAGGATTGTGTTTCACCTGGCAGGTGAGCAGGTTGAGTTTAGCTGGAGGCCGGTTAGCCTGCCATGGTGTGTAAAAGAGAGAGGGAGAGTGAGCGCGATCCAAACAGACTGCTGGCCGGAGCCAAACTAAACATCTGATAAGCTGACGTGTGTTGAACTGTGTGAGTTCTTCACTGAGCCAGAGCTCAGTCTTTACATGGCAAGACAATGTAGAGTTCAGTGAGCCTCGGTCGAGCTAATGATGTGAAGTTTGAACTTGGCAGGTATTCTCCGTGTCCTGTTGTTAATATAGTCAATGCAAATGAGTCGAGATAATGAGTTGGCGAAGCAGTGGAGCTGTAATAATGTGTGAAGTGTTTTTGCATATTGTACATGTGTGTGAGCACAAGACCTGCAACGTGATCAGAATAACAACGAACGCTGATGTGATTTGCAAATGAGATCTGAGATACAACTCTGGATATTGAACTCCCCCCCCCCTTTAAAGTTCTACATTGGACCACACACAGAACACTGAGGTTGTGCACCTCTTTGATTTCACTGCTGAGGGCCTTTATTTCAGAGGAAACCTAATCAGGAAAATTAAGAACAAACTAAACCAAAAAAAAAAAAAAACTGTCTTAATTAAAAGTTTACATGCACTCATTTTCTTCACATTTTTCGTTCTATAAGCATCCGGCTTATAAAACTTGTGCCAATTCAACATGCAGACCCACCTTGGATCTGCTGTAGCGACCCTGAGTGAAAAACAAGGGAGCAGCCAAAGGGACTTACAGGAAAGAAAAAGATGTTAAGATTTTACTGCTGTTTACCTACGTGTTCTTTGAAATTAAAAATCAACAAGAAGAAGCAGTAATTTTCTTACTGGCCTCCAGACACAAGCTTTAGAAATAAAAGAAAGCGAGAAACAAAGCTTATTTCAAGATACATATAAACCCACCCATATGTTTAGAGAGACAGAGAGAGAAGGAGCAAGTGTCTGCTTCAGCTGCATCAATACAAAATCCTTTCCACAGGGTTGTGTGGATTTTTGAAGTGTGAATACCTGTAACAGCTGGAAAACAATCAGAAAATAATCTAATCCTCAGATTTACCACATTTCTATGTGGGAACTGTCACCTGCTCCCAATCCATCATCAACATAGCATTCACTAACCATCCAGCAGGTGGCATGTCTATGGAATTTTACGTAAGCAAACAAAGCTGGTTTTTGGATTGATCTGGTGCATCAAAGTTCACCAGATTTGAGTGTGTTTTTCCTAATTATATGCCCTTATAATCTAGTGAGTTATGAGATAACAGCATTTATTGTTTTTGAGTTAACACAATGAAGGAGCTGGACCCACTTAACCATACACTCCCTATGTTTTACAGGGTACAGGAATACCAGTCGTCCTTGTTCCCATAAAGTTAGTGGTTTTACCATCTTCAAGCACATTTTCTCTAATGCTGCCTGTTGTTTTGGGGAATGACTCAGTACAAACACCTTTTCCCTCTGAGCTGAAGCACACACCATATGTGACAGACCCATGCTATAATGTTTAATTACTGTGCCATGTGGGATGGTGAGGTAGCCGTTCCTTGCTGTGCACTTTCTCTTCTGCCACACTTTCCTCAACCTGTAACACATGAAAGACACATTTAAGAGGCACACATATGAGTTAACAAATAACCACTGTATAAGCAGCACTTTTTATTACTAATTGCCAATTTAGGAGAGTTTTTAGTTTTTTATAATTTAGTTTTTGTTTTTTTTTTTAACAGTAACTCAAATTATGCAATTCAGCAGCGATCACCAACTGTGCTTCTGGAGATCACCTGTCCTGCATATGTTTTCCAACTCTCCCTGCTCCACCCACTGTTAATTAAGTCCGGTGTGCTCAGCCAGTCAAGAGCTAGGAAACAGAGTAGACTAGTCAGAGCATATGGGCTGTGTCTCAATTAAGCAGCTGCATCCTTCTAAGGATGTAATAGTTGGCTGCTTACATTATATGTAGCTTCATGAGACTGCCCCATTTCAAAGGCTCCTTGGAATGTGCCCGATGTGTGCAGCCTTCTTACAACCAAAAATGAAGGATACAGTGCATCCGGAAAGTATTCACAGCGTTTCACTTTTTCCACATTTCATTAAGTTACACCCTTATTTCAAAAATGGGGTAAATAAAAATTTTTTCCCCTCAAAATTCTACTCAACACCCCATAATGACAACATAAGAAATTTTTTACTTTTGCAAATTTATTAAAAATAAAAAAAAATCTAAGAAATCACATGTGGTATTTGTGCTGGAGACCCTCCTGTCCTGTGCACCAACAGCATTTCCTATATATTCGTTTTGTGAATTATTCTGTAATTCATGTCTGTAGCATGGCCCAAGTAGAGGGTCACCCCTTTGAGTTTGGTCTGCTTGAGGTTTCTTCCTTAGAGGGAGTTTTTCCTCATCACTGTTGCTCTGGGGGTTAGTAAGGTTAGACCTTACTTATGTGAAGCATCCTGAGGCAACTCTGTTGTGATTTGGTGCTATATAAATGAAAAATTGATAAATTGAAATTGACATGTACATAAGTATTCACACCCTTTGCTCAATACTTTGTTGATGCCGCCATTACCACCTCAAGTCTTCTTGAATATAATGCCACAAGCTTGGTGCACCTATCTTTGGGCAGTTTTGTCCATTCCTCTTTGCAGCACCTCTCAAGCTCCATCAGGTTGGGTGGGAGCGTCGATGCACAGAAATGTTCAATCGGATTCAGGTCTGGGCTCTGGCTGGGCCACTCAAGGACATTCACAGAGTTGTCCTGAAGCCACTCCTTTGATATCTTGGCTGTGTGCTTAGGGTCACTGTCCTGCTGAAAGATGAACCATGGCCCCAGTCTGAGGTCAAGAGCGCTCTGGAGCAGGTTTTCATCCAGGATGTCTCTGTACATTGCTGCATCCTTGGCTGCCTCATGGCAATCTAAAAACAACCCTTTTTCACACTGTCATTATGGGGAATTGTAGACTTTTGAGGGAAAACAATTCATTTAATCCATTTTGGAAAAAGGCTGTGAGATAACAAAATGTGGAAAAAGTAAAGTGCTGTGTATAATTTCTGGATGCACTGTACAACACGTGTTCTTCATGATTCAAATAGTCCCATAAGTCATTCTGTGTTTGAAAGATTTATTTTAATTCCAAGGCAAAACAGTCTGTAAATTTTACAAGAGATAAAAGGACAACTTTGTACCCCATATGTACAATTGTAAATAAGTAATGTTTATATGTATAAATAAGGACTGAAAAATTATTATTATATTACAGGTCATGCCCACTATGCTGGCTTGGTGCATGCAGCTGTCAAGATTGCCAGATGACAGGGTGTAGGGGCTGAAAAACGTAATGATGCAATAGCAAAATATGCAGTGGGCAAGAAGTCTCATTTTAATAATGTTTTGTTCCAGTCTCTCCAGCATCTGATGGCCTGAAGCATTTCGCAGGACACAGCCCTTGGAAGTATGCAGACCCTGAACTGGGACACAGCCACGGGCAATGTGCAGGACAGGTGGTCACCAGGAGCAGGGTACAGCATTTTTTTTTTTTAAACTAAACAACTATTATCTTCAGCTTTTAAACTGTAGTGTAAAAATTCACCCGTCACTTCTCTTGTAAAGGTACCCGCTGCGCTCAGTGCCGTGCTCCTTGTTTCCCTGTGGCTGATGCAGACTGTAGGTGGTGTTCTGACGCACCTGAGAATCCTGGAAAACACAAACACACAATATACAAAAAAAAAATTACACCTGAACCACTACAAAAAAAAAAGAAAATAAATGCATGTAGGAGATGAAAACAGCAGTCGAGAGGGATCTATAGAAGCATTAAATGGCTCTGTTTCTACACTCTATGATGTCCTCCTCCACATAAACACTTTAGAGCTAATACAAAAAATAGCATGACAGCTGCTGGGAGACTGACTATGCTTTTGTATGAGTGAGGGAAATGTAAAAATCAGCCTTCATACCTCAGAAAAAAGGCTCTGCAACTGCAAAGTGGCCACAAGTGGCTGTTAGAATGTTTAATTCATGTTCAGTATCGAGTATTAAATGTAACATACTCAGAAAATAGGAAAATGCCACACTTCTGCATAAAAGCAATGGCAAAAAAAGAGGGCATTCTTCCTTCCATTCTAATTACCAAATGCACAGTCAACAGAACAATATTACGTTGGGGGAACAGATAACAACAATACCAAAAAAATATCACAACCTCCTGACTAACAAATGTATGAAAGTAAACGAAAAAACAAAAAACAAAAAAAAAAAAAGTTTTTTTGACAGTATGCACTACAACTGAAAGTAAAAAGTAGGGCTGAGCGATTAACAGAATTTTGTTTTCAATTACAATTTTGGCATCCAATTATGAAAAATAACAGATAAAATAACAGCTTTGCTGCATTTCGTTTTGCTCTCGATGAATCCAAACACCAACCTCTGGTGTGTGTGTGTGTGTGTGTGTGTGTGTGTGTGTGTGTGTGTGTGTGTGTGTGTGTGTGTGTGTGTGTGTGTGTGTGTGTGTGTGAGTGAGAGAGAGAGGCGCGTGTAGACACCACTGCTAGCAAAAGCCTCTGCTAGGCTTTCAGGTGGCCACTAGCTGCTATGGACTCTACCACGTTTGTCCTTTCTGAGCATATTATATATGGCTTGGTGTGCAGTTAATTGTATCATCTAAGAAGCTGGTGCTTCAGCATTTCTGTTGAGTGAAATTTTAGTATTATTTGATTTGTAGAATAGCGCCATTACTGCAAGTATCAACAGCTTGGCAACATCAGCTCGGTTGCTGAGGCAATATTCTGGTCGTAGAATTTGATACGTGCACCCAAGCTGTGTGAAACTACCACAGTCCGCAAAAATGTGCGCTAATCCAACACCTGCCCCAAGTTAGCCTGTCAGCATTATCTTTCTTAGCAACAACAAGATGGGGACTTGTTAGGGCTTCATGTCTTGTTCACACTCCACCTCATTACCCATTCATGGGTTGACCAGGATTTTTTTCCCCCCCCCAATTATATTTAAAAATTGAAGTTATATTTCAAGAAAATCCACAGTCAAAATTTCAACATTTATTTATTTTTTTTTTAATGAGTTCAATTAACACGGAATGTTTTGAAAGTTAAGGAATAATTGTGTTCAATAATCATGATTTCATTTTGACCAAGAATAATTGTGCTTATGATTCATGTTATAATCGAGCAGCCCTGAGACACAGAAAGCAGGATGCCAACAACCACAGAAAAGGTGTTTTTGATGAAATCCACTTACTCTCCTAGACTTGTTTCACAAAAAGACAGAGGCAGCGGAGGAGAGAAGAAAACAGTCTTCAGGTGAGAAAATGAGCTGCTTGCAGTTTGCAGTATAGATACAGAGTTCCCAAATCACACGGCTATGAAGCATTGTTCTGTTTATTCATGTGGTAGACCAACTGGAAAATATGAATGTGTGTACCGAGTGGCACAAATAGCACATTTTTTTTCTCCAGAAAAAAAAAAAAAATTAGTAGTGACAAATTTATGAGAGTCATAAGGACTGTTTTTTATAACTTTATTTTTTGCTTTTTTTTCCAGAAAAAAAAAAAATTACAAACAGTAGCTAAACAAAACACAATAACACATATAAAACATTATTAAGAGCAATAATGGTTGAGAGCATAAAAGTTCAGTACTAGAGATAATGAGATGAATATATACAGTTCTTCTTACAAACCATAAATCAAAAATGAAACAGATTGTCACCTCATGTTTTGAGATACATGTCCCATTTTTCCCAGAGAGCATCGTATTTGTCCTTTTGTAGTCTTCAATTGAAAGTCATGCGTTCCATGCACTGGATGTTTGAGATCATTGTTACCCATTGGTCAATAGTAGGAGGTTCCCCACAAAGCCATCACCTTGTTACAGCCTTTTTACTGCTGTGACAAATTTTTTTAAGAGGTATCAATCACCTTTGGGTAAACTTAAGTCCATATCCCCCAAATAAAAAGACATGCATGTGAATTCGGTATCATAGCAGAGAGTCATAAGGACTGTTGTACAAAAATTAGGCACTGAAGAGTCATCCACATTTAAAAAAAGAAAAAAAAAATATGGCAAGTGACAAATTCATAGGATATCGAAAGGTCATGCAATCAATTTTTGTCTCTGTGTTGTGTTACCTCCTTCTGTTCCACCTGCAGCGCTGACTTCAGGACATCTCGTAACTGCGTCAACTGCTTCCTCTCCTCATCTTGCACCTGTTTTATCTGTTGAAAAGCAACGATTGGGAAGAACAGCGGTGAAAAAACAAAGAGGGACACCTGTGAAATATCGATTAATCAGAGAACTGCTGGTGTTAAATAAACACGAGGAGAAGCCACGACTGCTGGCGGTCTCACCGTGTGCAGATCTGTGGACAGTTTCTCCATGGATGGTTTCAGGTTGTCCACAGCTTTCAAGCCATCCTGGAAGAAACTGAACACAAGGATGTCAACACAGTGAAGGATTAGCAATGACAAAACCAAGTTTACTACCAAACTGCTACTAAGTAAATGTTCACATTTTCAGCTAAACAATACAGTGTAGCATGTCTGTATAGATACAGGGTTGCGTGTGTGCATCTTACTTGCACTGTGCATGAAAGTATTTGATAAGGTTCTGCAGCAAGTCCACCCCTTTCTTGATTTTGATCTCATTGACTTTGAGGAGATACTGTAAATGCGTTGAATACAGATGTGGTTACACGAGGTGAAGAGGCCACACTTACTGCATCTCAAACCTGTACACTCCTTTCACCTTTCAAGTTAAATTTACATCAAACTGCACAATCATACAAAAAACATGAGCTGCATGAAAAAAAAAAAAAAAAAAAAAAAAAAAAAAAAAATCTACAAGACCACTTTAAAACTAGAAGCACTCAGAGTGTGCAAACCTCCGCCAAGGCCATGGGGTCACTGACACCATAACATCTACATGCCGTGGAATCACTGAACCTAAAAAAGTCTAACAATGATGTTTGCTCAGTAGTAAAAAGGTTTCATCTGCTGTGACTGGATAGCATGTATCCTTAGCGCTTGGCATCACAGTTTATTGCAACTTGCACCTTTCCCAGAAGGTACTGTCATCTGAGCACTGATATTGATATTACATGTGCTTATAGACAAAAGCAAATAAGAGACAACATTCAATTTATTATTCAACTAAACTGCAAATATATGAATTTTTTAACATTTATGAAACACTTCTCTAAACAAGGCCATAGGGTCACTGACCCTAAAGAGATTCCCTCCTTGGCACAGTGATCTATTTCTTTTTGTCTCTTTCTCTAAAATTGTATATAATAATCATTAGATTATTAATATATAAACAAAAATAAATGTAAGAAATATTCCAATTTGAAAATAAATGCACCCGAACGTGATGACAGCTGCAACTGCTTAATGCTAACTTTTAACATTGAAAATGCCATAGACATGCTAACGCGTTAGCATCAGGATCCGGATTGTAATCCGGATCACCACTAAAATTTAATCACTTGTTCCTCTTGTCATTTCCAACCACTCCACAAAATTTCATCAAAATCCGTTCAAAACTTTTGGAGTTATCCTGCTGACAAACAGACAGACAAACAAACGCGACCGAAAACATAACCTCCTTGGCGGAGGTAAAAATGCATGGTGACATAATGTTATGCATTCTATAGTAAAAAAAAAAAAATAATAAAAAAATCCTCAAACAAAACTGCATTTATTTTATTCATTTTTTTACAACTAACAACAAAGTTCTGATGTCTACAAACTAGTTTACAGAGATTACTAAACATTTATAAAAGCTGTAAAGCTCAGGAATGTGACAAACCTCACACATCTGCAACTGGAAGAACCTCCTCTCCTTCTCCATTTCTTCAGCAATTTCGGCTCCGCTAATTTCAGTCCTGATCATGCCGTGCTGCCTTGCGTGCTCCTTCTTCTCCTTCTCTATCTTGGTGCTGTCAGTCAGCAACATCACAAGGTGTAACCAGCACATCACACCACAGTGCAATGGCAATAAGTACACACACACACACACACACACACACACACACACACACACACAAAACGCAGCATTGTGTAAAAATCAACCCATCTGCTGTCTGGCAGATTAACAGAATGACCTTGTTGGAAGCACTGGTTGTCCCATCGTACAAATGGTGTCACCAGTTAAATGGTTATAGGTTTGGAATCAACACCTATAAGATTTGAAGTGGTTACATTTATTGGCTTTAAGGTTTACTGACCCGTAGAGACACAGCAGCTACTAAAACTTTGCATGTGCCACATTTTCTGAGCCAGTACTGGGGGGGTGGATTTTTCACAAAAACCAAAAATCTCCAACAAGCAATTGGAATAATACACCACACAAGGGAGCGACAACCATACAAAAGGGCATTCTACTTATGGGTGATTCTTTAACTACGGGCACTACTGGCCTTGTAAATGTAATTTCCACCACACCATTGCCTTACAATATAAAGCGCCTTGGGGCAACTGTTTGTTGTGATTTGGCGCTATATACATGTGCTCTGATGTCACTGTTTAGCTCCATAGAAACTACCCAAACAATCTTTCATACAAACTGTTTAAAGGGACATTACAGTGTTGTGGTGGAAATTACGGCAATAGTGTGGGACAACTACATTTTGTTTAAAAAAAATCACAACAGTTGTATGACATTGAATACCCCAATTCTATTTTGATTATTTTACTGATATTTCATTCAGAGATATTTTAAAACATTAGAAAAAACGTTTCTTTACCATTCATTTTTATCACTGAAGATCAAAAGTCTGGGTGTGGGACAAGCACAAAACGGCAATATTTGCATATAATGATGCTGAAAAAAGGTGAAAAAGTCATCATAGACTACTAGAACAAATTTCTTAACACACTTTCATTGTAAAGATAACTATAAAAGTGTGAAATTTCCCCTTTTTTCTGTTTTTCATACAATATGATCAAAGGACATAATAAGTGCCCGTAGTCTAAGAATCACCCTTATATCAGCATGTTCCCCCCCAAAACAACAACAACAAAAAAACGATGTGTGTCAGTGCTGTTGACAACTGGCCATGTTTCTGTATGAGAGCGGTCCAGTTTGGGGTTCAAGTGCATCAACAGCTCCATAACACGACAGAGTTGACAGCAACATGGCTGTCACCTTAAATTTAAAGGGGATCAGAAAGGCCCATGGATTATTTATAGCATGAATAAACACAAAAAATGTGTTCTTTTGATAGTTCAAGAAACAATGAAGACCATAAAACATCTACAGAAAACCTTGTTTCAAGATTTAAGATTCAAGATTCAAACAACTTTATTGATCCCTAAAAGGGCAATTCATTCTTCACACCTGATTACATAAGACAAAAATACAGCAATTAATCCACAATTATTACTAGTTGAACATAATAATGGCACACATCAGAATTAAAATAACTGCACATATACATTTGATTGTTTATGTACGCTAAACTTTGAAACTGTCCGTCATACGAATTGAGACAATGAGGGTATAGGTGGCCGCAGCCTGGTGCCGCACTGCCAAGCTTGGGGGAGGTGAAGTGGTGGTCAGACCACGACATGAATTCAGTCATGTTCTGAGAGGCTTTGACATTGACCAGCTGCCGTCATTTATGCAGCTCAGGCGGGTGACGTCACTGGTTGGGGGGAAGATGAGCTACGTTCTGAGATTCCCTGCCAGAGGCACCAACAAAGAGGTTATATATGACTACTAGAGTCTGCAGTCCCAATGCTGCCCACTAAACGTAAACGGCCCTTCATGGACAGCGACATGACACCTCCTAACCGGGCAAAATATTGACGAAGTTCCCGGATGTTAATGCGTTTTCAATGGAAATTCGTGACTGAACACAGAAAAACACGTTAAAATGCCATTCTGACTTGGGTATCGAGCCAGTAAAATTCATTAATATTAAATCATATCAGGAAAGTATTAAACTTTCTCTGACACCCACACATTCCAAAATATTAGTGTTGAAAGTTACACGGATCTGCACTGTTAAGCTGCACTGCTGGGCTGAACACAGCTGCTGCTGTTTTCAGCATAACGCAGCTCCTAAAACCATTACAAAACACACACACATATCTATCTATCTATCTCTCAATATATATCTATATCTATATATATTTTTCTTTTTTTTCCACAATGATCCTTTATTGATCGAGTTTCATTCATGAAGTCAGTGGTGTGTGTGTGTGTGTGTGTGTACATCTCTGTGTGTGAGTGGTGTGTGTAAGTGTCGTCAGTGTCCTCGGATGACACAGGCACAGGCAGGAAACATACACCTGTTTATCAACCAAATGTCACGGACAAAGTGACAAAATTAACCAAAACCACTTACTTATGGAAGGAAATATTGTCTCCCTTGTTCCTCCATTTGTGCCTTTGCCAACATGTGCAGCTTCCCGGCATATTCCACCTGTTTCTTGATGAGACTAATAGAACTTCAATGAGTGAGCTCAGTAAACTGCACTCGCCCCACCAGAGGATGACCCCAACCAGTGACGTCAACCAGAAGTGCCTTCCACTGACTTCAGCCAACGCCCATTTACATCTCAATTTAGCAGCAGATTTGATTCAAATAATATTATCTACACTGTGATCAAACATTCTGCAAGTGTATGAATAACACTTAATTTTTACCAAGGAACGCACAAACAAATTCTCAAAAAGCATTTCTGTTCCCCTTTAAGGTTAACTGCATTTTGGTGAGTGGTCACTCACATTTAAGACTGAATGCATCATCATTAAAAATGACAAATTAAAACTCATTAGAACACCAGACTCACAGTGCAGATGGACACTGATGTATTTTGTGAAGGTGACCAAAGACACTGAAGTGGAATGTTGTGCAGTATTAACATTAAGCACCTGCTAATCACCCCAATAATGAGTGGGATGTGACAACATCAACATCTCAACAACATTTTTTGTTAACTATTCTTTTTTTTTTAATGAAATTATGGCTTGAATCACTGGCAGCAGGAGAGCTGTTGCCTGTACAACAAAACATAGCATCACAGACCTTTTAACAGCTGACTAATAAGTTAAATAACAAGGGCCCAACCATGAAACAGCTGTGCAGCCAGCTGTGTTCACTTTCAAATGGCTAAAAATGGTGCAAATTCCAACACTGGTCACTTGATTTGTGAATTCAGTCCAATTAAAGTGTTAGACTCAGACACTATATAAACAGTGCTGTGTTATTGCCAGTGTGATGTAAAGGCTGACGGAGGACTTAATGTTAAAGTCTGGCATGCCGTTCTGCACCAACCTGCTGACTTCACTGTACATAAGTTCACTATTTTGCCTTTTTGAACAAGCCAAATTTGATTTTCTTAACACTAAAATCACTGGCTCGTCTCGACACACGAATCTTCTTCCATGACAGCAGTGCAGCTTTGTCAGAGTTTGGACTACAGGGACAGTAAGATGCTAGCCTGGTTGGTTGAACGCCAGTCAAACACAGTTGTTCAATTGATGAAAGAAATGGGAATTCATTCACTTTGTCTTTCTTGACTGAGGGTTTTCTGCTACGATTTAAGTGAAAAAAGCAAATCTTTAATTGTCAGATTTAATACTCTTCTTGCAAACTGTACCAGTTAAAGTGAGCCAAACCCCAACCTGGAGAAGAACTCAAATTTAAAGGTTTGATGCAAATCAGTTTAGGGGAGAACTCACAGCTCTTACGGGAGCATTACTCCATTACTCTCTCTGCCAGTATGAAAACCATATGTGTGTGTGTGTGTGTGTGTGTGTGTGAGAGAGAGAGTCTGCAGAGATCAGCAATGCGATAACCAGAACAGCACTGGAAAAAACAGCAAGGCATTGTGGGTGTCCCCCCACCAAACAAGCAGACAACTGGGTTCCATTGATGGCAGACAAAAGTCATCAATGCAGTGAAAACAATAATAATAAATCATTAAAACCGAAGGGGTTGGAACAGTTGAAAACAGTCACAGCAAAATGTCTGAACTCTATGCCAATGCCAAGACTGTACCGTTTAATCAAAATGGTTCAGAGAGTAAGTGTATTACCCTTTTAGTAAAGAATGTCCTTTGCAGCTTGTAAAATATATGAAAGTGCTATAAAAAACTAATGCATGCAAATCAACAAAACACACCAGAGCAAGAATGCTGGCATGAACATGAAAAGTGGACAGGTCTAAATCACATTACTTAGGATGTGTTGACAAAAAAATAAATACAAAAAAAAAAAAAAAAATATCAGAGGGAGGTGTTAGTCATGACAGTCACATTTCAAACAGGTGAGACACACACACACACACACACACACACACACACACACACACACACACACACACACACTGTATTATAGATTTCTCATCAATATGAGACACCACGGGCCCCATCTTGCACTTGGCACAAAGCAATGCACAGTGGAGCGCAGGTGTCAGTGCTGGACCCAACAATGCAGTTGTCATCACTCTCATATATACATATATATATATATACATATACATATATACACACACACACACACACACACACACACATACATACATACATACAGTGAGGAAAATAAGTATTTGAACACCCTGCGGTTTTGCAAGTTCTCCCACTTAGAAATCATGGAGGGATCTGAAATTTTCATCTTAGGTGCATGTCCACTGTGAGAGACATAATCTAAAAAAAACAAAAAAAAAAAACAAAAAACAAAAATCCGGAAATCACAATGTATGATTTTTTTTTTTAATAATTTATTTGTATGTTACTGCTGCAAATAAGTATTTGAACACCTACCAACCAGCAAGAATTCTGTCTCTCACAGACCTGTTAATTTTTCTTTAAGAAGCCCTCTTATTCTGCACTCTTTACCTGTATTAATTGCACCTGTTTGAACTTGTTACCTGTATAAAAGACACCTGTTCACACAATCAATCACGCTCCAACCTGTCCACCATAGCCAAGACCAAAGAGCTGTCTAAGGACACCAGGGACAAAACTGTAGACCTGCACAAGGCTGGGATGGACTACAGGACAACAGGCAAGCAGCTTGGTAGAAGACAACAACTGTTATGATTATTTATTAGAAAGTGGAAGAAACACAAGATGACTGTCAATATCCCTCGGTCTGGGATTCCATGCAAGATCTCACTTTGTGGGGTAAGGATGATTCTGAGAAAACTCAGAACTACACAGGAGGACCTGGTCAATGACCTGAAGAGAGCTGGGACCACAGTCACAAAGATTACATTAGTAACACATGATGCTGTCATGGTTTAAAATCCTGCAGGGCAGCAAGGTCCCCCTGCTCAAGCCAGCACATGTCCAGGCCCGTTTGAAGTTCACCAGTGACCATCTGGATGATCCAGAGGAGGCATGGGAGAAGGTCATGTGGTCAGATGAGACCAGAATAGAGCTTTTTGGAATCAACTCCACTTACCATGTTTAGAGGATGAGAACAACCCCAAGAAAACCATCCCAACCGTGAAGCATGGGGGTGGAAACATCATACTCTGGGGGTGCTCTTCTGCAAAGGGGACAGGATGACTGCACCGTATTGAAGGGAGAATGGATGGGGTCATGTATTGAGAGATTTTGGCAAACATGGAGGAGTGGACCAAAATCCCTGCTGCAGTGTGTGAAAACCTGGTGAAAAACTACAGGAAACATTTGACCTCTGTAATTGCAAACAAAGGCTACTGTACCAAATATTAACATTGATTTTCACAGGTGTTGAAATACTTATTTGCCACAGCAACATACAAATAAATTATAAAAAAAAATAAATAAATAAAAAAAATCATACATTGTGATTTCCGGATTTTTTTTTTTTAGATTATGTCTCTCACAGTGGACATGCACCTAAGATGAAAATTTCAGACCCCTCCATGATTTCTAAGTGGGAGAACTTGCAAAATCGCAGAGTGTTCAAATACTTATTTTCCTCACTGTATTTGGTTTATTTAATGCTGCACCCAAACACACACTCATGATTAATAAAGAGATTAAATAAGTCCATTTGTGCCCTGCACCTCACTTTTACACTCAGATTGTGCACCATGTAAATAGGAAAGTGGAGTTGGACATGCTCCAAATGCAGCTGTGCTATGTGCTTTAGGCTGTGCGCCAGATTGTGAAGATAGGGCCCACAGTGTTACAGGTGAACTGGTGCAGTGAACTCCATATGACTGATTGATTAATCACATGGTTTTCAGCACTGCACCGGCATGTTGTACAGTTTTTGGTAATAAGCAGATCTAAACATATCTGGTTTTATGCATAAGAATTCTTTAAATAAATTGCATGCTTTGATATTATTGGATTCTTACACTTTTGTTTCATAGTCCTTCCAGGCTTTATCAAAGGGCTTTTTCAAATCCTGTAAAATACAACAAAAAGAAGATTAATGCGTGAAAACTGGCCAGAAATACAGTCTGATCTTTGAACCGAAAGACAGAGTTTAAAAGGAAAAACAGGAATTCTATAGTTTAATGTGGAATACTGACTTTGAAGCCAGAAATTAAACCAAAACCAGCATTAAAACATAATTAGTAATCATCACTAAAATATATGCATTAGCTCACTGATCAAAACATGCTCAGTGGCTTGGGACAGAACTCCTGTGTTTTATTGTTTTCCACAGCCCACAGTGGTCTCAGCACAGGAACTCTGAGGTCACGATTAAGGATTTGGGAAGGTGGAAGAGCAGTGTGACTTTTGTAATGTTATTCTACTGATCACAGTTGGTGAGAAACCATGCAGACTCATCATCTTCATCATCATGGAGGTACAGCTCTTGGAGAAGAGGGCTTGATTGATGAGGAGGTGATGGTAAAGATCAGAGGTGGGCAGCAAGCAGGTTTTCCTTGCAAGGGATCACCTCAGAGTCAGCAGGAGGTTTTACACATTAACTCTTTCCTTCAACTTCAAGTCCTGATCATCTGTGAAATTACCTGCTGAAGTGATCAGCAGCAAGGAAAACCTACAAGATCTTGACCCTCCATGACCAACTTACAGCCCAGCCCTGGTCTAGAGGTTATAGAGACCTAGTGACCAGAGCATCCTTAATTCTGTCCCCCATCAGACAGAAAAGCAAGGTGCTAAAATCCCCTAAATGTTCCAGGGTGCCACCTGACATCAGTGTGTGTGAGGCATCATTGCAAAAGCGCTGCCATTTCTCAAAAATGGCACAATTAATTGTTTCCTCTGCTATAAACAAGATGCCAATAAAAGCACTCAATACCTCCCAGGAAACACTTATCATTTTAGCACTAGATACTTCAGCAGCTCTCCTGTCCAGCTGACTGTGTACATCTGTCTATAAATTAGAACAGGATGCATACGCCAGCTTATGGCTATAGTCAGACTGGAAGAATTTCAAAAACTGTGTTGAGATCAATGAGAGAAAAAAGAAAACCCCACAGGATTGAGGCTGGAATCGCTAGCCCAAAGTCGAGAAGCATTCAGCAGCGTGTAAGTGCATGAGCATCGTGAGGGCAGAAACCACCGGAGGGAATAAAAGGCTACGAAAGTACAAAGAACGTCTGGGAACCAAACAAATAGTAAAAAAAAGAAAAAAAATTTAAAAAGCCAGGCAGACATGAAGAAAGTCTTTATATAGAAAAGGAAAAGAATGTACGTAGGTCAAGAGAGCACCCGAAAGAAAAGAGGGTGAGCGGAAGGAAATGTCAAAGCCACAGAATGGACAAAAATGGCTAAAAATACCAGACAAAGGCACTGCTGGGCAGAGAAGGACAGATCCCAAGTCAAAAGCACAGAGCAAAACATTTCCTCAGAGAACAGCAAGTACTTAGTGCTATGGTTTCTCTCGGAATCTAACAGATGGATGTGGAATGTCATGCCCTTGACAACAGCCTTCATTGCAAACCTTTTGCCTCCTACTACACACAAGTGTTCAGGAATAAGAGTTCCTACGTCGGGGAGGTGATAGTTCAGTGGTTAAGCATTGGGCTTCAGACCAAAGGATCCTTGGTTCAAACCCCAGCCTGATCGGAAAATCACTAAGGGCCCTCGGGCAAGGTCCTCAATCCCCTAGTTGATCCCGGTGTGTAGTCAGCACGTTGCATGGCAACACCCTGACATCGGTGTGAGTGTGTGTGTATGGGTGAATGTGAAGCATCATTGTAAAGCACGTTGAGCATTTCATGAAGATGGAAAAGCGCAATATAAATGCAGTCCATTTACGTCACCACGTGAAACCAGGTCAACAGCAATGAAGCTTCGGTCTAGTTTTGTTCTGCAGCACTTTCTCGCTGGTCACAAACAAACTGGTGTTCTGCTTGTTATCTAATCAAACACACTTGATGTTTAGACCAAACACTGAAAATGGAGAATAAATGACACGCAGGTGACTCTGCGAGGGAATGATTGTTGTTGCCAGATGAAGTTGTCTACTGTTCTCCAGGGAATTTTGCACTCCCCAAGAGATTCCAATGAATGTTGTGGCAAGACATGCAATCAGAAAATGGCTTGGAAATGATCATCAGGCGCAGGGTGTACCTTCAGACCAACAGTCATGCCTATCTTCACTTTACAGCCACCGGTTAGCTTAACGTGCATGATTTTTTTGGAGTGTGGAAGGAAACCGGAGTAGTTTGAAGAAATCCGTGAGGTGACCATACAAACCACTAGAGCAACCTAATCAAGAAAAACAATCTTGCGATCAGTAAGCAGCCATCTGAGCTCAACTAAAATTCACTCATCATGCATGAGTTGTCTGGGTATTCACAGCCCAGTGAACCACTATAGCGCCCGGTGCAGCTGGATTTACACTGCTCGGGCCAAACCCCTCCCATATATGCACTCTTTACTTAAGCAAACACAGTAGATTTTTACCACAAACACCCAGACGCTGTGACTGCAGCTGATAAGCGGATATGACTCATGGTAGGTTTTAAAAAAAAAGAAAGAAAAGAAAGAGAAAGAAGCTGCACGCCCATCAATAAACAGAGGAAGAGAGGGTCCGTTGCAAGGATGACATCATGCCGGGGATCGGCTCTGTAAATCTGCCGTTAGCAGAATAGTCTCACAGGGTCAGCACTTTTCATTTTCCACTAACTGTGCATGTGCGTATGCAGGCGTCTTCTGCAATAACAATCCCAAGTCTTCTAAGGACCCCACCCTGGCTGTTTTGCTAACATGGTCGCCACTCATCTGAATCCTGACTAAAAGGCGACCTGTCGGAGAGACAGACAGAGAGATGCAAACCAAACATGCCTTCCTCCGTTTTCACTTCCCAAACACACTAATTACTTTCTTGTCTTTTTTACGCATGAAAAGCCAATTGCTCTCTGATGTCAAACAGCCATAGCGGTAGCTGAGGTGGAAGAAGTTGTGGTTTCAGCAGAGTACACCGGTGACAGGTTGCTAGGTGGAAGCCCTCCAATCATGGAGCCATTAGCAGCTGCCTCCCTCGGGGTTGAATCATCACAATCGCACCTTAAGGCAGCACTGGCAGAATATTAACAAGCTCCGAGAGAAGACCATTAAATGTGATAAATTTTAATTTTAAAGTCCTGGCAGGTTATTTTTAAACACAAGCCACACACATCCTACATCCTACCATTTCCATTTTCCTGCCATTTGTGTTTGTGACACTAACACACTCTTATGCAGCCTCTTTATCTTTATCACTTCTTCCATAACAACCCGCTGCTTCATCCCACTCTTCTTCCTTCTCCGAAGTCAGAACAACCAGTGAAGGAGGTCTGGATGCCTTCCTGCTTCTTGTCTTCTCCACAGTCCACACACACAGTAGTGTTCAGAATAATAGTAGTGCTATGTGACTAAAAAGATTAATCCAGACTTTGAGTATATTTCTTATTGTTACATGGGAAACAAGGTACCAGTAGATTCAGTAGATTCTCACAAATCCAACAAGACCAAGCATTCATGATATGCACACTCTTAAGGCTATGAAACTGGGCTATTAGTAAAAAAAAAAAGTAGAAAAGGGGGTGTTCACAATAATAGTAGCATCTGCTGTTGACACTACAAACTCAAAACTATTATGTTCAAACTGCTTTTTTATCAATCCTGTGAATCACTAAACTAGTATTTAGTTGTATAACCACAGTTTTTCATGATTTCTTCACATCTGCGAGGCATTAATTTTGTTGGTTTGGAACCAAGATTTTCCTGGTTTAGTAGTGTGCTTGGGGTCATTGTCTTGTTGAAACACCCATTTCAAGGGCATGTCCTCTTCAGCGTAAGGCAACATGACCTCTTCAAGTATTCTGACATATCCAAACTGATCCATGATACCTGGTATGTGATATATAGGCCCAACACCATAGTAGGAGAAACATGCCCATATCATGATGCTTGCACCACCATGCTTCACTGTCTTCACTGTGAACTGTGGCTTGAATTCAGAGTTTGGGGGTCGTCTCACAAACTGTCTGCGGCCCTTGGACCCAAAAAGAACAATTTTACTCTTATCAGTCCACAAAATATTCCTCCATTTCTCTTTCAGCCAGTTGATGTGTTCTTTGGCAAATTTTAACCTCTTCTGCACGTCTTTTATTTAACAGAGGGACTTTGCGGGGGATTCTTGCAAATAAATTAGCTTCACACAGCAACAATAAGAAATATACTCAAAATCTGGATTAATCTTTTTAGTCACTTAGCACTACTATTATTCTGAACACTACTGTAACTCCCCAGTGAGGGCACAGGAGTGAAGCAGCGCAGTAAGAACACAGAAAGGGGGATGATGAAAGAGATGAGGGAAAGGCCTCGAGATGTGGAGGTGGACAAAAGCCTGGGATTGATTGAAGACAATTTTGTTTGTTTCACTTTTCACTTTCAGTCCCCTTCACCTCAGAATGTATCTCCACCTCTCCAGGGTCACCTAGGTCAACCTGCCCTCTACTCTCACTACAGATCACAATATATTCTGCAAACACAGTCCATGGAGACTCCTGTCTGATCATTTTCAAGTCAATTCAGTTTTATTTATACTACTGCAGTGCCCGTAGGAAGTATGTATGCCTACAGAAAAGTGGGACCTTTGCTGATGATCTTTGTTGAAAGTGGCGTGTGAGAATGTTCCACCTTGTGATAATAAAGCAAGAAGTGTATGTGTGTCCGTCTGTGGCTTGCGTATTTCTCAGAGTGTTTGTGTATTATTTATTTCTCCCCTGTGAATGCATTACAGATAGACATCTGTTTAAGGCAGAGAGTGTCTCATATTTGTTGATGATCTTTGTCAAAGCTGGCGCGTGAGAATGTTCCACCTTGTGCCAGTGATGACTTCAAAATAAACGTTATGAAAATTAATCCCCAAAATAATAAAGGACACACGCGCAGATGCATCTTGCTCTATAGATAAAAGATAGCACCAAATCACCAAGGTGTTTTGTGAGAGCAAGGTCCAATATTGTTGGACAAATTGTGGCTTTTTTCATGGTATTATTAATGAAATCAGCAGTTAGTGGGGTTGTGCTACATTAAAAAAAAAGAGATTTAAAAAAAAATGGGCATTGTGAAATCCCCATTACTCAATGACACCAACTGCTCGACAGTTACTTCACTCACTTGACTGCAGTTTTCCCCCTTAAATGACTGCAATAGACTTTTACACATTTCTTCTGCAGATGGAAGTGAGACATTAAAGTGATAAATAAACGACAACAGTGATGGAAAATGCTGATTTTTTTTTTCCCACTAATCCTCTCAGAATATGATGCTTTCAGTGAAGATTCTAATTCCTGTCCTTCCCAAGTACATTCTGAAATATTATACACAGGGGCGTCCTTGTGTGACAGAGACATAACTGTTGTCTGCACAATATACTACAACAGTTATAGCAGTTATGACTACAGTAGCACCTACAAAAGGATCTGAATCTGACATGAAAACAATCTGCAGAATAATCAAATCTGGAGAAAACCGTTAAAGTTGAGGCATCAATGAGAAGCAGCAACTGGTGTCGACAAGAAGTATGCAAACCAGGCATGTGGAGATTAATTGATACGAATCAGTATCTAGATACAAACGTGCACAATGTGAGCACATCAAATCAACTGACGGGTGAAATCGTGTTGCATCGCTCGCTGCCTCCTTGCATCGTTTTTTTCCGAGGCACACTGAATGACGCGGACTGTTTGGGACACTGGAGCAGCTGTTGCTTTGAGGGTGTTTATCAAGAAAATTATTATTTCTCTGCGTTGATTGCAGACTGCAGTGGGTCTGCTTGAAGCAACGAAGCAGGACTTCGACCTGATGTTCACTGCTTCTCTGCTCCCCTTGTTTTTCTGAGGCAGCAGGTCCACTGGCGTGAGCACCAGCTGATGCATAAACTGAAGTTGTCCATCAGGTAAAGGAAATACTACTACTACTACTAATAATAATAATATCCTCTGTTTTATGTGACTAAGTGCGCAGCTCCAAAGAGCCGCGCAGATTTCGGTTCGGAATTAGTAACTTCAGAGCGAATCGCCGTTTTACATCAAATGACACCACACGTCATAATACAAACAATTTACAACCAACCAAAACCAGGAGTTTTTTTTCCCCCAAAATGAGACGTCCTGCATTTTTTATGAATTACATTCTGATGTGCAGCGCAGCCAGCTGAAGAGCTCAGATCAGAGTTTATGGAGTTACATTTGTGTCATTAATATCTGAAAGGAAATGCCGTTGACAAAAACTACAGATTTTGTTTATTTCTATTTATGTCCAGAGATAAATGATCCATCATGTACATCAAGGATCCAGTGACCATGTACAGATTTTATTGATTTTTATTTATGTCCAGAGATCAAGGATCCAGTGACCAATTTCATATTTATTTACTTTAAGACTCAATAAAATGTTGTCATAGAAAACCTGTAAAGCCTACTTTTAGTACACCGAAAATTCACAAGTGGTATTGATATGGGAACCGATAAAGAATCGGATCGATAACGGCATCAATAGATCAAATCTTATCAAAGGATTCAAATTCAAAAAGGATTCAAAAGAATTTTATTGTCATATGCACAAAAGAACATGTTCCCTGCACAATGAAATGTGTCTACTGCATTTAACCCATCCTAATTGCCAATTAGGAGCAGAAGTCGCCATTAGGCGCCCTCAATACCCATCCCCAATCGTATCGCACCAAATCGCATTGTATTGTGAGGAATTGAATCACCATCAAATACATATCAAATCGCATCGAATCAGGAACAGGGTTGAATCGTATCACATCATCAGTATTGCTATATGTATCGTATCGCTGGTAGTGTACAGATGCGTGTATCAAATCGTTGTCAAGTGCTGAGATTCACCTGCTGAATGTGAACGTTTGTCAAAATGTTGGTTGCTGAATCTTATTAAAGATTTCACTTAAACTGTGTGGCTCCAGTTGTCATTCTGTCTGTTAACACGTTGGTTTAGCGCGCCGTGTTGCTAATATGAAGCTATGTAGCCTAATTAGAAATATCAGATTTTACATGATCACACAACTATGAACAGGTCTGTGATGCAAGCCGGTTTAAAGAAAAAAATTCTAATCAGTTCACTTACGATGGTGATAAGAATGTAGTGACAGGCTGGTTATATGGTTTCATTCATCAATTCACAGGTCCTGCAAAAACCCATCATTGTCATCAAAGGCTCTAACACAAGCACGTTGAAAGAAAAAATTCCATCAAAATAATCGTGAAAATTAAATTACAGCCTTCCCCTTTTCTCCTGTTTCAGCAGGAATATTTATGAATGTGTTCTGAGAGACAAAAATACAGTGACAAGCAGCTCATTAGCTCCATGTCACTGAGATAATGACAATCATCCAAGGGCTAATGAGCAGTAAGTAGATAAGCACCGCAGATGTCACTTGCTGCCATGCCAGAAAGAAGACGAGTGGGCAAAAATGACAGGGGAAAAAAAAAGCGGGAAAAAAAAAAAGATCATAGAAAAACAGCAGACAGACACTGGAAGGAAATCACTGTATTTGAGAGCAAGAAAAGAGACAAGTGGATTTACTGATGAGGACAGTGGGCGTGTCAATAATCAGTTTATTAGAGGTTTGGTTTAATCACATCAAACCTCAGTGGAAACTCCAGCCAATCATATGCCAGCAAAGTGAAAGATCACAGACCAGTACTGACAAGGCATCAGTGTTAATTGCGTGGCAGAGCTGCAAGGATTATTAGCGGATGTGTGTCTGGCCAGGTTCCAGCTCGTGGTGGACTATCTGGCTCCAAACTGAGGTGAGACAATCACGTGCTGGCGAGGCCCAACATCCTGCAGGTTTTCATTCCAGCCACCAGAACAAGGGAAATCTCTCTTTCTGCTTGAACATCAGTCATACAGATTTATTCCATAAACTTTACTGCAAGCACAGCCAGAGAAAGAAGAAAATAGGCAAAAGCAGCATGCCATGGGCCTACGGTAGTTACTGACAGCATAATTATTGTCAAATAATATGCTAAACCACAGTTTGCGTGAATGAAAAAAAGATTGCCCTCTCAGACCTGCTTGACAGACCTTGAGGGAAACCACAGGCATCTCTGCTGTTTTAAAGGTCCTCCAGAGCCTCAGATCACAATGAAGAAACTGATGGATCATCAAATAGAAATGCAAGAATTGTCCACCTTTAAGAGAGCACTCCTGAAAGGCTGTCAAATGTCATCATGAATAAGCTCAAATTTATATATTTATTTTTAAGCTGATCACCATGGACGGAGACTAAGCTTTTTTTTTTTTTAAATGGCACTTTTGGATTAGTGGAATAATGGATTCCACTGGTAAGGTTAGACCTTAGGTGTGTGAAGTGCCTTGAGGCAACTTTGTTGTGATTTGGAACTACATAAATGAAATAAATTAAATGAAATTAAATTCCTTTCATGATGTCATATTTCCATCTGATGCCTCCTCTTCTTTTTATCAATTCTTTAGTTGTGATAAATAGATTCTGGCAGACATTTAGAACAAACTTTCATTGGCTTCCTTCCTCAATGATGCCAAATTTGTGTGATTTCAACCTTTTGATATTGTTATACAATAGACCAGGCTTTTAGAAAAATTTGCTCCAGATGTCTTTGCTTAATTCTGTAAAGGCACCTTGACACTTGCACAAATTTGATCTCTGCACTGCCGCGCAATTCATCGTGCCAATGCATCCCGTTTGACGCCACGCTGTATAAAATAATCATTTCGTACCCGCTCACGCATTTGCGCTCAGAACTTGGCTGATGAAACCATTCTCTCATTGCTCCCAGAATCACAGAGAAATTGTCTATAGCTGCAGGTTGTCTAATGCACGCTGTGTGGTGGAGAACGCATTTGAAATCATGTCTCAAAGGTAATTACTTACTATATATATATAGTAGATTGGTAAAACAGTTGCATTTTCACTTCTCATGAGTTAGATAATGTATCTGTAAAGTTATGTTTAATATAGATGTAACATCTCTGCGCAATGACACATACTGGCATGCAATGACACGCAGTGCATTCGAACAGGTTGCGTAATGTTCATGACTAGTTCACGCAAGTGAACTGATATTAATGCCTGTCAGAAATGTTTTAATTTTCTTTGCGCACTGGCACGTAGCCACGCACAGTGCATTTACTCACTGGCATGCAAGATTCTGTGCCAGTGCAGGAATCAAATTTGTGCAAGTGTCAAGGTGGCTTAAATATTTTGTTTACCTGCATTTAAGTGCCAGAAGGCACCGTTTCTTCCATTAGGTTCTTCCCTTAAATACATTCAAAGGTTCCCACATTTAATCTAGACCATATAAACAAATAAAAGTTAATTATTTTGAATGCTATTCCTTTGAATTTTGACTGTAGTGTAGAACAAGACTATAAAGGAAAACATCTTTTGTGTCAATGACCATAAACTGGCAGTAGTTACTATATGCTGATTTTAATTAACAACACTTGCCAAGTAATAATTGAGGACCTTTATTGTTGATTTTTTACATTTACAATAATACCAGTCTCGCACTGCATACCCTATAGCACGAAAAAACAGAGCACAAACGGGAGTAAATAGTCTACTAAAAACTTGAGGATATGATGAACTGACAAATGATGGTCCCATCTCTCACAAACACTCAACTGTAGGTGTATCCCTTATGGGCTGTTCGGAACTGTACAACTACTAATCAAATTCATATTTCCCCAGAACACTTTTCGTTCAGTTGCAGAGAAACACAAGATTGTGCATTTCTGAAGTCTTACCCCCTTGACTCCCTTTAGATCTCCTTTTAGCAGGCTGTCCAAAGGAAAGGTGATGATGTTGTTCATATTTTGGAACTGGAGGAAGATGAGAAGAGAGAAAGAAACTGATAAGAGTTGAATAAAGGTTGAATTAGAGGCTTCAGAGAGCAAAGCTCAGGGGCGACAGACACCACTGAGATGCACAGTAACTCAGTGTGTCCAATAGACTCCCATAGACTCACCAGGTTTTTGAAGAGCGCCGTAAGCTCCTTTGTGAAGACGGAGAACTTGAGGAAGGCTGAACCCAGATCAGGATCATCTCTGTACACACAGTTTTCACCAAACTTCTCCAGGGCCTGTGTGTACTGCTCCTCATTCTCCACATGGGCTGGAAAAGAAGCAGGAATTATACTAATGTCTTTCTGATCATTATAAAGTAGAAAAATAAATAATGGATGGTAGAATTTCATTGGTAGAATTTTAGTTTCAATTAATAACAATGCATCTTACAGACGATCCATTATATTCTTTAGCCTTCTTAACAACAACAACAGGAGCAACACAAAGCGCGACATATGCCTCTGCTAAAGTTGGTGTATGGTTTTATAGCAGAGGTAATATCGAAGGCAGGAAATTATTTCTATACCATCACAAATATCTCTAATAAAAGGGTTCATTGTGTTGTTATTGTCCTAGCGGATCACCTAAGACATCTGTGCGCCAGTATTTCCCTTGAGTGAGATTTTCGTCTTAATTTTTGTATGCTAACGGTGTTAGCATTTTTAGCAACTATCAATAGCGTGATGACATTACGTCTATTTAATCCACAATTACTCGGGAAATAAATGTCATAATTTTTATTATAATACATCTGACTGAAATCCTTTGTTCTGATTGGCTGATTCACGTGTAATAATTGCAATACTTTTCACAATAAATCATCCAAAGTTAGCAATAGCCACATTATTGACTGATTCTGCACTTATATATATATATATATATATATATATATATATATATATATGAGTGTGAACAAAGTGGTATCTTTTGTATATGTCTTTGAATTGATAAAATGTTGAAAGTTTTTATGAATGGTATACTTGAGGGGTGAGGTATATGTTTACAGTATGAATAGTCTTTGTGCTAAATGGATTTTCTTTTCATTTACAAATTCTGTTATTTATAGTTAGACATCAACCTGTCCAGGGACTACAGGTGGAAATTAGTATTTTTTGCTATAACCTGGCACAATGCATCTTTCCTGTTTTTTTTTTTTTGGTCAATGTATTATTGTGCACTGTCCCTGAGAAATCAAATCATACCATACCATTTCGGGCAACATTATGAGTGATTGCGGACCGATTTTGTCATAACGGGGCAACAATGTTTTGCGCATGCGCAGGGGTGATGTGTCGCAGATGACATCATGGCAGAAAGCAGAAGGTTTGTGTCCGTGGATACTGATGGGATAAATGCTCTTCTATCCAAGAAAGACAGTGAGAGTACCGCTGAAAGTATCAAGAAAAGTTACGCACTGTTCAAGGAGTTTTTAGCAGCATGGTGTTTCACCCGACGAGTTCAAGAAGCTTCCCACTGCCACGCTCGACCATGAACTGGGGCAGTTCTACGCATCAGTGCGCTCCAAGTAGGCCAGAGGCTGAAACACAGTACCATGAACTCACTACCGTAAGGGATATCCAGGTACCTTAAGGATAAGGGTACTGACATTATGGGGAATCCTGAGTTTGAACAATGAAATTTAAATGAATCATTTGTTTCTAGTAAATTTAAATGAATCATTTGTTTCTGGTAAAAATTACCAGGCAATTTTTTCACACAATTGTAAAGATAAAATTATTAACTACACAGATGCATAATAAAACAAATGGTGACTGATTTGGAGGGCAGCATAATGGAATGTCACCCTGAGGGATCATTGTTGCCCAAGGCCCAATAATCACGATCAAGAAACTGCGTAGTCCACAAAAATATTACACAATAAACACCCAAACCAAGGTTAACCTGTTAGCATCACCTTGTTCGGTAACTCTAAGATGGGGAATGTTTGGGATTCATTTGTCCCACCCACATTACAAAGGGCCTTACCCACGTGCCACCTCTTTACCCATTTAGGAGTTGGCCATGATGTAGGCAGAGTAAGTGCTGCCAGCAAGGGCTTCAACATGGCTCGTCCAGGTCTCTATAGAAAACCTATGGATGATGTCAGGCAGGGTTTCTATATTCAAACTACATTACAATCTATGATGTGGAAAAATCTACACGTGTAAGAGCCAAATTCTCAGTTGTTAAATGAACACATGATGCCACCTTTATAAGACTTGTTCTGGAGTTGGTCTCGACACCAAACATGATTCTACAGTAAATTCAGTTACGAAACGGGGAAATAGCAATAAAGAGACTGGGTGACTCCTCAGAGCGTGTACAAGTTTTACTGCAGTCTATGATTCCACTTCAAACAGCTGATCATATTTAAAACCAATGGGACAGCGATGGAGATACAGCAGAGCACCTGAGACAGTTACCATGACGACACTTACTGAAGGAAGTGACAGAGAAAGAAGGGTGGTGTGATGAGGGAGTATGCAAGAGCAACCAAACTCAAGAAGGTGTGAAAGGAGCGTTGGAAAATGAGGAGATGAGGACATGCATGCGGGGACAACCCCCCCCCCCACACACACACACACACACAACAAAAAAACCCACCTGCTGTTACACCAAGAATAGATTTTCGAACAAAAAGACAAGGAGCAGCCAGACGCTGGTTCATAGATGTAGCTAGATAACCTTGTGTCTCCGCTGAGAGATATCCATCATATTAAAAAGGACACAACAGAGTTTCCCACTGTAGACATCAGATTGGAGAAACTGACTTTAATCAACAAAATATCAACAGATGTAAAGGCTCCTATCAGACATTTTTGGCCATGAGGTGGTCACACTACTTCTCCTAAAAAAAAGACGATAAAAGAAGCACTGTGGCTATTTTCCGCCGGTGTAGAACAAGGTTCAAAGCAGAGACGTGTCAAACTTCAGACGTGGACACGGCCTCAGTCACTGACATGTGTCTCTTAACCACACAACATTTACACATGCTCTCCAGCTGTGCGACAAAAGCTGTAGTGGCTGCTGGGCCAAAAGGGCAGCGCTCTGCTGTTGTTTTTGAAGTGACACATGAGCGCTGTGAGTGTCGTCATTCAGCGCCGACAAACTGCGCAAAACTCCTTTGGGCTCCTTAGTGTGGATCTGTGTATTTGTTGTAACAAGACCTAAAACACAGCACACGGCAGTACAGAACACCGTTCAAACATCAAAGGGCGGTGTGACACGCTGGGTTACTTTGAAAGAAACATGGCAGCAAAGGAAGAAACAGACAAGGACACAGTTTACTTTGCAAACAAGGTCTTAAAGTAGTGGCACTTTACAAATGTTGCTCAAACATGCTGCACTGAGCGGCTCCTACAGGAACACACTGGACTGACTTTGCAGAGTTCTTTTGTTGTAACATTTACATCTCAATTCCATCTTAACACTGAATATTCTTATCTTTACCAACTGTAGTACTAAATTACAAAAGCGTGTTGCTGCTACACCAGGAGAAAGAAAAAACATCAATAGCACATCTTAATGTGAAACCTCTCATTCATCATAGTGGAAGAGTGGACTTCAACATCTGGAGAGACTTCTGTGATCACCCACCATCCTCCTTAAAAAGACACGCCCCAGCTGACAGCATTTTCTAAACGTGAAAGTTTTCACATTTTAATGTGATAATCATCGTCATGTTACCAATTATCAGCTAAGCTGATTACTCGGTCGATCAGCCTAGCTGATTATTGGCATATCACAGGTTTCTATATCATAATAATGTGAAAAGATCTCATTGTAACATGCCACTATTGCGCTACACAAGCTCAGAACACAGAAACGCTGAATCTGAAACTTGCACATGTGGACAAAATTGTTGGTACCACAAAATTTTATGCACACATTTTAATATGTGGTCAGAAATAAATGCAAACAAAGCAATTTTGTTTCATTAAAATATTTTTAAAAATTTAATATGATACAGAAAATTGGATTTGGAGGACTACAATTGAGAAGCTGTATCCCTCGTACCCTTCCTCCAACTTGTCAAAACAAAACTGGCTGTAAAAGTGATGATTTACTGTATATTCATCAATGGGTGCCGATAACTGTCTAGCATACATTTTATGTCAGGATTTTTATGTTTCACTTCATGAAAGCATTTTGTTTTGCTCTTGTTGCCAATAAGTTTGGAGATTTAAAAAAAAAATATATATTTTGATGAAACAAAATTGCTTTGATTGCATTTATTTGTGACCATATATTAAAATGTGTACATAAAATATAGGCTTACCAACAGTTTTGTCCATGTGTACGATCGTTATACAGTGTTAATGAGAATTTTTGTCAGCAATACATTTGTAGTGATGCAATATGATCAGGAATTTAATATTCAGAATTTTTTTTAATTACCTACAGCTTTAAATTAACAGACGTACTGGCCTGATATAAAATTGTTTTTCCTCAGTCTGTGTTAGCAGGTTGACTTGAAAGTTAATTAATCCTTGAAACAAATCTTTAACAAACTGGAATTAAAAAAATAAACAAACATTACATTTTCATGTCGATCCAAATGCAGATCCAGGAATTAATCATTACTTTCTTTGGCAGTGAAACAGGCCATGTTGACCTGTGTCAGAATCAGAAACACAGTGCAATTAATGCTCTTCCAGTTTACTTTAAAGTGCTGAGGTCCTGAAACTTGAAGTTATACAACCCCTGGCAAAAATGATGGAATCACCGGCCTCGGAGGATGTTCATTCAGTTGTTTAATTTTGTAGAAAAAAAGCAGATCACAGACATGACACAAAACTAAAGTCATTTCAAATGGCAACTTTCTGGCTTTAAGAAACACTATAAGAAATCAAGAAAAAAAGATTGTGGCAGTCAGTAACGGTTACTTTTTTAGACCAAGCAGAGGAAAAAAATATGGAATCACTCAATTCTGAGGAAAAAATTATGGAATCACCCTGTAAATTTTCATCCCCAAAACTAACACCTGCATCAAATCAGACCTGCTTGTTAGTCTGCATCTAAAAAGGAGTGAACACACCTTGGAGAGCTGTTGCACCAAGTGGACTGACATGAATCATGGCTCCAACACGAGAGATGTCAATTGAAACAAAGGAGAGGATTATCAAACTCTTAAAAGAGGGTAAATCATCACGCAATGTTGCAAAAGATGTTGGTTGTTCACAGTCAGCTGTGTCTAAACTCTGGACCAAATACAAACAACATGGGAAGGTTGTTAAAGGCAAACATACTGGTAGACCAAGGAAGACATCAAAGCATCAAGACAGAAAACTTAAAGCAATATGTCTCAAAAATCGAAAAATGCACAACAAAACAAATGAGGAACGAATGGGAGGAAACTGGAGTCAACGTCTGTGACCGAACTGTAAGAAACCGCCTAAAGGAAATGGGATTTACATACAGAAAAGCTAAACGAAAGGCATCATTAACACCTAAACAGAAAAAAAAACAAGGTTACAATGGGCTAAGGAAAAGCAATCGTGGACTGTGGATGACTGGATGAAAGTCATATTCAGTGATGAATCTCAAATCTGCATTGGGCAAGGTGATGATGCTGGAACTTTTGTTTGGTGCCGTTCCAATGAGATTTATAAAGATGACTGCCTGAAGAGAACATGTAAATTTCCACAGTCATTGATGATATGGGGCTGCATGTCAGGTAAAGGCACTGGGGAGATGGCTGTCATTACATCATCAATAAATGCACAAGTTTATGTTGATATTTTGGACAATTGAAAGGATGTTTGGGGATGATGAAATCATTTTTCAAGATGATAATGTATCTTGCCATAGAGCAAACACTGCAAAAACATTCCTTGCAAAAAGACACATAGGGTCAGTGTCAGTGAGCAGATCTGATTTGATGCAGGTGTTAGTTTTGGGGATGAAAATTTACAGGGTGATTCCATAATTTTTTCCTCAGAATTGAGTGATTCCATATTTTTTCCCTCTGCTTGGTCTAAAAAAGTAACCGTTACTGACTGCCACAATCTTTTTTTCTTGATTTCTTATAGTGTTTCTTAAAGCCAGAAAGTTGCCATTTGAAATGACTTTAGTTTTGTGTCATGTCTGTGATCTGCTTTTTTTCTACAAAATTAAACAACTGAATGAACATCCTCTGAGGCCAGTGATTCCATAATTTTTGCCAGGGGTTATACAATGGAAAGGTTGGAAGCAATTTCTGTGTGTGATGTGTTTGACCTTTCTGGTATATTTCCCCTTTTAAAAAAGTTTCTATTAATCGTTTATTCTTTTCCTTCCAAAAGATGTTGGTTGTTGATGAAACACCAGTGGTCCTCAGTAAATGTCAGCGCACAGGAGAAAAGATGTGAAATGTTATTTCTCAAAGCTATGGAAAACAGGGATGTAGAGATTAATTGATATGAATCAGTATCTAGATACAAACGTGCTTGATTCAAGTGTATCGATTCATTCAGTGTGCATCGATTCAATTGTCTGAAATTGCGATGCATTGGGTTGCTGCATGTTTGCATCGATTTTTTCCCCGAGGCACATTGAATGCACCATCACTGCTTCGACCATTGACGGAAGCCTGAAAGCACATTTCTACCGCAACAAAGCTATTTCAAAATGGAGGCCCGTGCAAACCGCAGCAAGCAGTTGGAAGACGTTTCTGACGCACCTAAAACATTTAAATCAGACGTTTGGAGATATTTTGGCTTTTTTTTTTTTTTTTTCTTTCTTTAAAGATGGGACAAGACGCAGGTCGTTTGGAAAGAATCCCGTCGCTGCCACTGCGCCACTCAGCAAGACTGGTAAGAAAATATCTCAGATTACTTTTGCCAAGGCGGTACTCTGTCAACGAGTGACTCACTTTAAGTCGCTCATTGAGATGATGTTTTACTGTTTACTGTACTGTTTCAGTTCTGACAGTGTGATCAAACCAGTTCCACTTGTTCCTTAATGTTTCATCTGGTAAATTTGCTGTTTATAAGACATAAAACAAATCCTCTGCCTCTATTAGAATCAGAAGAAGAAGAAGAAGAATAACAACATAGTATCACACTGAATTGTAGCTTCTTATTTTTGAATCATATCACACTGTATCGTCATGTATCGCAAGATGTATTGTATCGCTGGTAGCGTATAGAGATGTGTATCGAATCATTGTCAGTGATGAGATTCACATCCCTAAAGGAAAACTATCTTACAGAAAAAAACAGCAAGGTAAAAAAATAAAATAATGCTGGGGTGGGATCATTCTATTTATTTATTGATATGAACATCATCAGTTGTGAGGCAATAATACATCTACAAAGTAATTCAAAGTGGAATCTTGATCCTGCACAAATTTTAATGATTTCTCTTCTAGGCCACATATTCCACAAGAAGACATCAGGTGCCTCATTAGAGGTATGTCACACTGATGCCGGGAGTGTATCCAGAGCCGTGGACCTCACACTCATTATATGGGAAGGAAAATCATTTGTAGAGTGCAGAATAAAGTTTCTGTTTTCACACATACTGCTCCCTTCGTTTTCCTGTTTTTGATCAAATGATCCACATTAAACCACAATTATCCATTTTCCCTTGAAACTGTTACTCTTATATTTTTGTGCAGTGCAGCTGTCAACCAATTATCTTTGATTAGTAATCAGTGCTTTTAACAACAAAAAACAGTAAAAGAAAAAAAAAAAAAATCCCTTTGGGCTCCTTTTATCCCCCAAAGACATCAATCCACTTTGATTACATTAGAGTTCGTGGGGGTCTCATTTCCATGGTTACCAGCCAAGAAAGAAAGCAACAATGCACAGCATCTGAGTGGAGCAGTAACCCAGAGCAAGGAAGGGAGGAAGTGAGGAGCCTGAGCCGCGGCATGCTGCATGTTCTTCCTTTCTCCTGAGAGTCCTGCATTATTCAACACCTTCAGCCCACCTACAGCTTACACCTGCTGGAAAGCAGTGCTCGCTCTCCAGCCCCGACTCATTTCCTCTTCAGCAGATTTGGCAGGCTCGTCCAACTCGCTCCAGCCGATCAACTTCAGGTTCTTCTGGGGTTTAAGATGCTGGTTGCTGGTTTATTCATTAAAATCCACATTCTGACAGGTGCCTGCAGCAACATGGTGTGCTCTCTCTCTCTCGTTTATCACCAGCACTTTCTCACCCCATCTACACAATACCTTCTCAGCATCTCCCTTCCTGCCAGGTGGACAGCTCTTGAAAAATTCGTGAGAATTCTCACCAAGCTGGTCGTCAAAGCCTCACTGAATCCATCTTATGACAATTCTCCATATTGCAAACCCTTCCAGGGCGAAGCTCATCATCCAGTCCTATCAGGAGTGAATTCTCCGAGTGCTGATGCAACCAGCTGCAGTCTCATTAGTTCAAGTTTTTCCAACCACCCACTCATGAATAGAATACTGAACTGTGCTGTACAGATGGCACACATTTGCCTTCCACACTGCGGCATGTCCAGAGTCATCTAACAAAATGCCAGTTCCAACTGTGAAACAAATATTCTACTCCCCTAAAGGAAAACATATGGTACACAGGCCACAACATGTCTCAGACGTCCAACAGAAGAACTGAATTTTGCTTCTTTTTTTCCTGCTGGTTTGGCAAACACCTGACAGATTCCAATCCAAAACATCAGATGGGTGCACCCTGTGTACAAATAAATTAACTTCACCTTGTCACCCAGTGTTGACATCTTCCTTCAGCGTCTCTTGATAAGTAAAGGTGACCTCAGAAAAAGAAGCTTCTGCTCACTTAACTGTAAATAAAACCCTGAGAGTGACTTTTCGAATGAGAGATCAGTATTTTGACTCCAAACACTGACATGAGATCTGCACAACTTTTGCTGAGCTGGCTGTGACTCTTCTATTTTTACTTTGGTTAATGCCATTTGCAAAGAATGTTTAACTATCAAACACACCTGCCAGTTAGTTACCGACATGTGCATCGTGCTGTCATAATAGACTTGTCATTTACACATACGCATGCACAAGCCTGTAAACGTACAGTAGTGTTCAGAATAATAGTAGTGCTATGTGACTAAAAAGATTAATCCAGGTTTTGAGTATATTTCTTGTTACATGGGAAACAAGGTACCAGTAGATTCAGTAGATTCTCACAAATCCAACAAGACCAAGCATTCATGATATGCACACTCTTAAGACTATGAAATTGGGCTATTAGTAAAAAAAAAGTAGAAAAGGGGGTGTTCACAATAATAGTAGCATCTGCTGTTGACGCTACAAACTCAAAACTTTTATGTTCAAACTGCTTTTTTTTATCAATCCTGTGAATCACTACACTAGTATTTAGTTGTATAACCACAGTTTTTCATGATTTCTTCACATCTGCGAGGCATTAATTTTGTTGGTTTGGAACCAAGATTTTGCTGGTTTACTAGTGTGCTTGGGGTCATTGTCTTGTTGAAACACCCATTTCAAGGGCATGTCCTCTTCAGCATAAGGCAACATGACCTCTTCAAGTATTCTGACATATCCAAACTGATCCATGATACCTGGTATGTGATATATAGGCCCAACACCATAGTAGGAGAAACATGCCCATATCATGATGCTTGCACCACCATGCTTCACTGTCTTCACTGTGAACTGTGGCTTGAATTCAGAGTTTGGGGGTCGTCTCACAAACTGTCTGCAGCCCTTGGACCCAAAAAGAACAATTTTACTCTCATCAGTCCACAAAATATTCCTCCATTTCTCTTTAGGCCAGTTGATGTGTTCTTTGGCAAATTGTAACCTCTTCTGCACGTCTTTTATTCAACAGAGGGACTTTGCGGGGGATTCTTGCAAATAAATTAGCTTCACACAGGCGTCTTCTGTCACAGCACTTACAGGTAACTCCAGACTGTCTTTGATCATCCTGGAGCTGATCAATGGGTGAGCCTTTGCCATTCTGGTTATTCTTCTATCCATTTTGATGGTTGTTTTCCATTTTCTTCCACACGTCTCTGTTTTTTTTGTACATTTTAAAGCATTGGAGATCATTGTAGATGAACAGCCTATAATTTTTTGCACCTGCATATAAGTTTTCCCCTCTCCAATCAACTTTTTAATCAAACTACGCTGTTCTTCTGAACAATGTCTTGAACGTCCCATTTTCCTCAGGCTTTCAAAGAGAAAAGCATGTTCAACAGGTGCTGGCTTCATCCTTAAATAGGGGACACCTGATTCACACCTGTTTGTTCCACAAAATTGACGAACTCACTGACTGAATGCCACACTACTATTATTGTGAACACCCCCTTTTCTACTTTTTTTTACTAATAGCACAATTTCATTGCCTTAAGCATGTGCATATCATGAATGCTTGCTCTTGTTGGATTTGTGAGAATCTACTGGTACCTTGTTTCCCATTTAACAATAAGAAATATACTCAAAACCTGGATTAATCTTTTTAGTCACATAACACTATTATTATTCTGAACACTACTGTAGCAGCTGCCAGTCAATGTGGAATGAATCCTGAGGCACCAACGTTAGCAATGACGAAGCGACAATGCACATATGTGTAAATTCATATAACGGCGATGCGAGTAATTTAGCACATTTGTGCCTCAGCACCCACACAGAAAGAAAAATGGGGTGAGCCTCTCTACCCAGCTGTTCCTTTGGGGGTCTAGATCAGACAGCTGTCCCTCTGGCCTGAACAGAGCTCACACTGTTCTGAAAAAAAAGACATGTTCAGCACATTGTTCAGAGGGTTCTCACTCCTTTTCTCTGTCTCTCAGCAGGGTCCGATCATGCAGGCCAAACAAAAGACAGTGGAAACACCCAACACTGGCACAGCCAGCCACAGTGAGCGTGGTAACATGTGCGTGGTGAGAGGAGAGGGAATGTTCAATCTCTTCCTCAAATACCATGGAGCAAAGCGGTTAGAGCGGTAATTGATCATTACTTTCATGATCAATCCACTATGTGTATGTTGGGACTAAGCTGAAATTTGCGTACTAAATCGGCAACTAAAGCCGAATCCATACGTATTCGGACATGACTTTTTTGGGAGGGGAGATTTTGCATCTGTACAACTTAACCAATATGTGCTTATAGTGTAGACTTTCAGTTTTACTTCAAATGATTTAATAAAAATGTACTAACCAGTTTTATACTCAGTCCTATTTTCAGAGACTATTCATAATTAGATGAATAGTCTGGTGTTTGAACCCAGTCAAGCCTATGGTGTCTCCTCTATAGAATTGGGCTCCTTGCACCCATATGTAAAACCCGTTGTCACAAACCTTGGTCTTAAAATGGACAGTAATTTTAAACTTAATAAACAGAAACTTAGTTAAAACCAGTTTTTATCATCTGAGGCTTTTATCTAAAATTAAATGTCATATCTTTTAATAATTTTGAGTGTTTGATTCATGCTTTTATCTCGACCCGTTTGGACTACTGTAATGCCCTGTACACTGGCATTAACCAGGCTTCCCTTGCCCGTTTACAGTTAGTCCAAAACGCGGCTGCTTGTCTTTTAACAGGCACTCGTAAGCAGTGATGCCTGTAACATGTCACTTAGTAACGCGTTACTCTAATCTGACCACTTTTTTTTAGTAACGAGTAATCTAACGCGTTAATCTTTCAAAATCAGTAATCAGATTAAAGTTACTTCTCCAAGTCACTGTGCGTTACTATTATTTTTGCATTGTGGGTCGATAGCAGCATTAAACTTGGTCCGTGGGCTGGGGGTCGGGGTTCGACTGAACTGCCCACTTGAAGCCTTTTTTTAATTCCAACTACTAATACTACTTATAATAATAATTTCGACAAGTAAAATGTTTAGAGAGAATTTAAATGTTATAAAGAATTTAATAGTTACATTTATAAACAATGTAGGTTAGAAATTGCAAGTTTTACTGTTACAGTGCTGTAAACAGTTAAATATGAGGTCAAGAAAGAGGCCTTTATTTTACTTTTTATAAAACAAGTATTTATTTTCATTGAAGTCAAGAAAGGGTGAGTTTTGGCAAAACAAGTATCACTGTCATGTTGAGGTGGCAGAGGGTTGTTGTCGACAGCTGGGGAAAGTAACTAAAACAGTAACTCGTAATCTAAGTTTTACAATTGAGTAATCAGTAAAGTAACTAAGTTACTTTTTCAAGGAGTAATCAGTAATTGGATTACTTTTTCAACGTAACTGTGGCAACACTGCTCGTAAGCATGATCACATCGCTCCCATTCTCGCCTCTCTCCACTGGCTCCCTGTCCATTTTAGAATAAATTTTAAGATTTTATTGTTTGTTTTTAAGTCACTAAATGGTCTGGCACCTCGGTATATTGCTGATCTTATACATATCTACACCCCCATGAGAGCATTGAGAGCCGTTGATCAGCTCTGTCTTGTTGTGCCAAAAAGCAGGCAAAAGACCAGGGGGGACCGTGCTTTTTCAGTGGTGGCTCCTAAGTTATGGAATGAACTGCCCACTCATATCAAAATGGCCCCCACCCTGGATACTTTTAAAAACTTATTTTTATTCCATGGCTTTTAATACTGCATGAGAGTTGTGTGGTCTTCTGTCTCTGTTTTTGTGTTTTTATCTTTTCTGATATCTTCCTTTTGTTTTTATGTCTTTAATCTATTGTATTTTAACTTTATTTTATTTTTTATATTTTATCTGTTGTGCAGCACTTTGGTAACCTTGTTGTTTTTAAAACGTGCTATACAAATAAAGGTGGATTGGATTAAGTAAATATAAGGAATATTTTATGAGACAAATCAGCTTTTAAAGCCAATTTTTGTTATACAAGTCAGGGGATGGATACATGAACATTTCCAAGGCAAAGAGTGTGTCTTGGACTTAATTTACATCAGTCATGAATAAATACAAACAACATACACTAATTTCTAGGGTGCACATTGCACAGTGAATGCTGGGATGGATTCCTGTTAACCTCAATGACATAAACAGCAAGTAAAGAGAACTGACCAAATGGGTGCATAACTGTACAAGTCTTACAGAAAATCTGAGTAGCCTAATTGGGAATCCTGAGGGAAATAAGAGATAAAGGTCTCACCCAGACCAGACGTGTAGATGGCTTTCACAGACTTCTTCATCTTGTACAGAACACTGCGGTCTACATCCAGAGCCTGGACAGACAGAAGGACACAGAGACACAAGTGAGTCAGAACAAAACCAAATTATACGCATAGCAATATGACTTTTTCCTTCCCAGTACCGATGTTGATACCCAAACAGGTTACGGCCTAGAGATGTCCTCATTACTGCAGGATCTTCAGTCCAATTCCTCATTTGACAGAAAAATCATTAATGTCCTTTGAGCAAGGTCCCTAATCCACAAGTACTTCCCAGTGTGCAATTGAGCACCTTGCATGACAACATGTTGGCATTAACAACTGTGTGTGTGTATTTTTGACCAGATGAATGTGAGCATCATCGTAAAGCGCTTCGAGTGTTGGCATCAGATGGAAAAGTGTACCAGAAATCCAGTTCATTTGCCAGTTTAACAGCCAATACCAGTTACATAAACACGTATATGTATAATGTTGTTGAGGCTCACACTTCAGTGTTCTTGACCTTATAAGCACGCTTGGTAAATAAACAATAGAAGCCCTTTATGGGGGGGGGGGAAACGGTCTACAGCAGCCATTCCCAAAATTAAGCAGGCCAGGGCCTAAGTATGAAAATCATCTGGGGCCCACTCACACCTTTAATTACAATTTTGACTGACACATGAGACTAAGATGAAGTAAATGAAGAAAATTAACCACCACCATTTAAATCCCATGCTTTTTTTCCCCCACTACCATGACAATATATATTTTTTGTACTTTATTGAAAAATTGAAGATCCAACTTATTAAAATTTTCTTTTTATGAACCTCTCGTGGCTCACCTACAAGTTCACATCCCTACTGTGGGCTGCGGCCCACACTTTGGGATGCACTGGTCTACAGGATTATTTTAAGGCGGCTGCTGATATTTTTAAATGTATTATATTTCAAGGAGATATTTCACTTCTTTAACCCATTTGCTCAAGGTATGTGCAAGTGCGGTAGACACAGTTTGAGTCCTTTGTGTATTTCTGCACCATCTCTGCACTTGATGCATTATTCAAGACAATACCAAGAATAGAACTGAGCTCCCTAATCATTTATGGAGGGAATGTTTATACAAAGCATTGTGGGACAAGAGCCGTGGGCATCCAAGGCCCCCTACAGGAAGGACAATTTCAGTGAAAACCAAACACACACACACACACACACAGAAGGAAACCTGCGAGCGTGCACATAGTATACTGGCTGATGACATGCATTAAATACAAACCCTGGCACAAACCATGACAAACAGTGCAAGTGAGCTGAGACAATGCACCACTGTACTACCGATGAGTGATGGGAGTCTCCTGGCTGAGGGGGATTTTAGGAAATGAGGTTTTAGGACTTAATAAAGTAAATCTACACAACCAGTGCTAAAGCCGGCTCCACTTTCCCTGCCCTGCTTCCTCGTCTGACTGACACAAATCCGATCTCCTGGATGGTTTGGAAAGAAAAATGCACAATGGCCTGCATTCAGCTGTAATAGATACAGTAATGCTGTAAGCAGGCACGCACACACACATACACACACACACCCTCTCCTTTGTAGCACCGCTACAATGGGAACCAATATTAAATACATAAATTACAAATATCCAATCCATGCATAATTTGATACTGCAAAAATCAAACAGTTACTAACCCTTCAGGGTGATATACACATGCAGAAAAGATTGAATAAATAAAAGAAAGAAATGACACGTGCAGTGGCAATTTATTTTTTTTACTCTTTTAGCTGTGCTGGATGGACACTGGCAGAGCCACTGTACAGATGAGCAGACAGACTGTGTTGGCGTGTGTAGTTATACAGAACACACTCAGCAGAGAGGAAAGACGAAGGAAAATACAAGGGTGTAATGAAAGATTTGCATCAATGAGTATGCAAAAATCTGTGTATGTCACGATGTTTATCTCCACTGTACAGTTGATACAATGCTGTTGTGCAAGATTTGTGGTCATGATGAAACTTTGGACACGTACTGTATTTGTCACGTGTCTCCATAAAGGGCAAATGCAGTGAGAAGAAGAGGGGAAAAAAACATTAGGAAAAGAAAATCCCAAAGGCAAAATTATTTATTAATGGCACATGATGACTATACATAAATAAAGGTGTGCATGCAGCAAAACATCACAGGACAAAACATTTTGTCAGCAACAACTTCACCAATTTCACAGTGAAAATCAAATATTTTTTGTTGTTCAATCAAAAGAGAAAAGAAAATCAACAAACCAATTTATGTTAGTGTGAAAAAAAAAAAAATCTTAAATTCGACATATTTGAGCACAGACTATATTTCAGCTCTAATGAACATATCTGTAACAAGGACGTATCACAGCAATAGAAAAACCTGTTGTCAAGCTGTAAACAACAGGTTTTTGTTTTTTTTGGGGGGGGGGGTTTGCAATTTTTGCAAATTTATTAAAAATAAAAAAATATATATAAGTCATCACATGTACATACAGTAGTGTTCAAAATAAATAAAAAATCTTAAGGCTATGAAATTGGGCTGTTAGTAAAAAAAAGTAGAAAAGGGGGTGTTCACAATAATAGTAGCATCTGCTGTTGACGCTACAAACTCAAAACTATTATGTTCAAACTGCTTTTTTAGCAATCCTGTGAATCACTAAACTAGTATTTAGTTGTATAACCACAGTTTTTCATGATTTCTTTACATCTGCGAGGCATTAATTTTGTTGGTTTGGAACCAAGATTTTGCTGGTTTAGTAGTGTGCTTGGGGTCATTGTCTTGTTGAAACACCCATTTCAAGGGCATGTCCTCTTCAGCATAAGGCAACATGACCTCTTCAAGTATTTTGACATATCCAAACTGATCCATAATACCTGGTATGCGATATATAGGCCCAACACCATAGTAGGAGAAACATGCCCATATCATGATGCTTGCACCACCATGCTTCACTGTCTTCACTGTGAACTGTGGCTTGAATTCAGAGTTTGGGGGTTGTCTCACAAACTGTCTGTGGCCCTTGGACCCAAAAAGAACAATTTTACTCATCAGTCCACAAAATATTCCTCCATTTCTCTTTAGGCCAGTTGATGTGTTCTTTGGCAAATTGTAACCTCTTCTGCACATGTCTTAATTTAACAGAGGGACTTTGCGGGGGATTCTTGCAAATAAATTAGCTTCACACAGGCATCTTTTAACTGTCACAGCACTTACAGGTAACTCCAGACTGTCTTTGATCATCCTGGAGCTGATCAATGGGTGAGCCTTTGCCATTCTGATTATTCTTCTATCCATTTTGATGGTTGTTTTCCATTTTCTTCCACATGTCTCTGTTTTTTTTTGTCCATTTTAAAGCATTGGAGATCACTGTAGATGAACAGCCTATAATTTTTTGCACCTGCGTATAAGTTTTCCGCTCTCCCATCAACTTTTTAATCAAACTACGCTGTTCTTCTGAACAGTGTCTTGAACGTCCCATTTTCCTCAGGCTTTCAAAGAGAAAAGCATGTTCAACAGGTGCTGGCTTCATCCTTAAATAGGGGACACCTGATTCACACCTGTTTGTTCAACAAAATTGACGAACTCACTGACTGAATGCCACACTACTATTATTGTGAACACCCCCTTTTCTACTTTTTTACTAACAGCCCAATTTCATAGCCTTAAGAGTGTGCATATCATGAATGCTTGCTCTTGTTGGATTTGTGAGAATCTACTGGTACCTTGTTTCCCATGTAACAATAAGAAATATACTCAAAACCTGGATTAATCTTTTTAGTCACATAGCACTACTATTATTCTGAACACTAAGTATTCGCAGCATTTGCCATGAAGATCAAAACTGAGCTTAGGTGCCTCCTGTTTCCACTGATCATCCTTGAGATGTTTCTACAGCTTAAATGGAGTCCACCTGGGGTAAATTCAGTTGATTGGACATGCTTTAGAAAGGCACACACCTGTCTACACATACGATCCCACAGTTGACAGTGCATGTCAGAGCACAAACCAAACATGAAGTCAAAGGAATTGTCTGTAGACCTCAAAGACAGTCTGGAGGCACAAATCTGGAGAAGAGTACAGAAACATTTCTCCTGCTTTGAAGGTCCCAATGACCACAGCAGCCTCCATCATCCGTAAACGGAAAAAGTTCAGATCTACCAGGACTCTTCCTAGAGCTGGCTGCCTGTCTAAACTGAGCAATCAGGGGAGAAGTGCCTTAGTCAGGGAGGTGACCATGAACCCAATGGTCACTCTGTCAGAGCTCCAGCATTCCTCTGTGGAGAGAGGAGAACCTTCCTGAAGGACAACCATCTCTGCAGCAATCCACGAATCAGGTCTGTATGTTAGCGTGGCCTAATATGCATCTGTGGTAAAACTTGTCAAAATCTGTTCAGTAGCTTTGACATAATCCTGCTAACAGTAATCCTTCAAAGCCTATATATAATGTGAAACTTGATCCAGAATCCGGATAGTAAAAGAAAATCAATCACTATTTGTAGGTGCTGAATGCGCAAAATCCCATCATAACCTCAAAACAACCAAACCTCATTGTTGACTGCAAACCTCTGAGCAGGTGGTACACAGATGAGGAATGTCGACCAGCCAACACCTTACACACACAATGATCCGAACATCACAGCAAATATCGACCAGCAGGCTCCATCGCTGTCACACAAACAATCAGCCGGCAGTCTCACGCTTCAACAGACCCTTTCAATCTGCAGAGAGTGGACTGCTGGGGAAAGAGGCAAGTGGCAGACAGACAGGGCCAATAAAGCAACCCCAGCTGAACACAACAAACACACCGCCCTAAATCACCGACACTCCCACACAGACAGGCCTCTTCAATCACTCTCACACATGTCCACTCTAATGTTCTCTCTTTGAGGTACTCGAGGTCTGACCGAGTGATTTAAGTCTTCACCGAGCACCAGGTCTTTTGTTCAAGCCCTTGCATTTGAAGCACAGGACACATTATATTTAAATACTTTTAACCCAAAACTATTCACAGCAAGAGAAGAGAGGAACTGCACCGTCCTGTGAGCTTTCACCAGTACAGGATCAGAGCTGAGTCCTCTCACAATAGACCCACCTGGAGCTGCTTCACAAGCATATTTCACATGACATTACCGCCAGGCCAGCATTTTTCCTCACAGTAGTCAGAGTGGCTTTTTTCATTCCTCCTGCTGCTGACCAAACATGCCAGAGCAGGACTAGAAACACAAATTAGATTAAATTAGTCCTCCTCCTAATGCATGACATCATCACCATCGTGATTACAGTCGGCCACCATCTGCTGCGGTCTACAAAGACTGTCACAGCAGCACACTGGTCACTGGAGTTCCTGAAATGTGGAGTAGTGCATCTCAAGTTACAGATCTCTGCACACAGAACAGTTAAACACGATCATGTTCAGACCTCACGTGATGTGGATTTAGCCAAATTGCAGTACAAACTAAAGCAATTCTCTGTGTATATACAGTACCTCTACCAGCCCCAAGACTAATCTCTCAGATCTGGGTCTCCATCTAAATCCAGACCATTCACAAAGTTTACAATAAAATAAATAAAGCCAAATTCCAACAAATTTCATAGAACTTTGCTCATAAGTAAGTCCTTTCATAAACCAAACAAACTAAAGCGACAAAAATTAAAATTCCAACATTATGCTAGACAAGGCAAGTCTTCAAAACCACAAGGAGGGTCACTGTCTTTTCACAATGCAGACATTGTCCAGTTATAGTGGATCAAGGTAGCTGCTATAGGCTTCATTTCTTGGACTATGCAAACTGCCAAAAGCCTTCACACAGCACAGTGACCAAGGATGGACCAATCCAACTAGACTGCTTCATGGAACCATAAGTAACACGAGTATGGAAGGGGAAGAGCTGAACCATTGTAAAAAAAAAAAAAAAAAAAATTAATGAAGACTGTCAATAGAGGATAAAAATTGGCTTGAACAATTTTAAGCCAAATTGCAGGTTGTTAATAAGCATACGCATTTATTTTTTCTTTTTTTAACAGACAGGCTGAGCCTGGGCGATTTGGCCTAAAAGTAAAATCTCAGATTTTTCAGAAAAAATTAGACTTTCAATTTTTCTGATTTTTTTCCCCCCCCTACTTTTTTTTTAAAGAAAACATTCAGTACAAATGACAGAGATAACTCAAAAAAGTTTTGCTTTTATTTTATTAAAAACTTGAGTAAGTGATTTCACCAGAATAAGATGCTTTACAGCGGGGGTTTGCGTTCTTGTTCCCCTCGTAAAGTGTGGCATTTCTCTCACGCAGCTGGACGCCTGTTTTAGATGCTGGATTAAGTTTGTTGTGCGGCTGCGTTTTGTTCCAGTGGGCTTTAGACAAACTGCAGCCTGCAGTCACTTGCTCCACGTCTGTCGCAGCAATCCCAAACCACTAACGAAACTCGCTCTTCATTAGTGGTTAGGAATGTTTGTTATTGTGTGAAGGAAACGGGATGGGGAGGAGCTATGGAAGGTCCTGGGGGCAAAAAGGTGTGCCACGGCAAGAGGAGGCAAAACGCTTAATTTTTTATTTTTAAAATTGTCCGCAACAAAAAACTCAAATTAATTGATAAAATTGATATACCGCCCAGGCCTAGGACAGGCAGTGTGTGAAACAGTTTGCTCAGATGAAATGTGCAGCCAATATCAGCTCACACACCAAAGCCCATTTATTCAAACCCCACTAGGTATGTGAATCTCATCACTGACAAAGATTCGATACGCATCTCGATACAATATGATTCAACCCAATCCCGATTTGATATGATATATATTTGATGGGGATTCAATTCCTCACAATGCGATTTGGTGCAACACAATGTGATTCAACATGATACAAAGAAATACCAAAAATTTAAATAGAAAATAAGAAGCTGCAATTCAATATGGTACTATGGTAGTCTTCTGATTCAGGTAAAGGATTTTTTTTACTCCTTATGAGCAGCAAAATTGTCAGATTCAACATTAAGGAACAAGAATCGATTCCCTCATATGTGGAACCTGCTTGATCAAACTGTAAGGACTTAAAATAGTAAACAGTAAGACAGCATCACTCTCAATAATGAGTGACTTAAAGTGAGTCACTCGTTGACCAGAGTACTGCCTTGGCAAAAGTAATGTGAGATATTTTTCTCACCAGAGTTTTGCTGGAGGTTTACAAACTGAGGAATATCTAAGTGGAGCAGCAGCAGCCATACGGTTTAGCAGCACGCCATTCTTAACAAACAACCTGCATCTTGTGAAGTTTCCCATCTTTTTAGAACAGCCAAAGTATCTCCAAACACCTGATTTAAATGTTTTAGGTGCATCAAAAATCTCCAACAGCTCGTGGACCTCCATTTTGTTGTGCTTTTTGGCTTCCGCCCGTGTTCAAAACAAAACACGAAGCAGGGACGGTGCATTCAATGTGCCTCGGGGGAAAAAATATATATATATATATAGATGCAAGCATGCAGCGGGTGATGCAATCACGATCTCACCTGTCAACTGAATCAATGCACACTGAATGAAACGATACACTCGCATCGCACACATTTGTATCTAGGTACCGATTCATATCGATTAATCTCCACATGCCTAAACACCATGCAAGAAGGTGATGAACATGAACAAAACTGTTGGGACCAAGCCATGGTAACACAAAATGTTTTGAAGAGTTTCTTAAAATAGAACATTCTGGAACTGTAAGAAGCTGTCATTCACTGAAAAGAATCCTTTCCATTACCTGCTGGGTGGGTAAGGCTGCAGAAACACATTTTGGATTGATAAAGTTGAAGCGTAATCAAAGTAAGAAGTCACATTGCTGCACTCGATGACCAACACTCGATTTTAAGAGCCAAGATGTTTATTTGAACAAAAAGGTCGATTCACATTTAAAGCAGAACCACAAGAGTGCGGCAAGATCGTGAACTTCAAGCCCACTTTAGCGCCACGTGCTCCACCTCTTTCTGAGCCGTCTGAAGAAGAAAGGCATTCTAAGAAGATTGTATGCTGAAGTGGCAGACAGACAAGACAGAGCTCCAAATCCGCTGCTGCTGTCTAATCATCAAACGACGACAGCACGTCTGGTTGGTGTGACGGTGTTCCGTTTTACCTCTGAGGCCCCTTAACCATATACAGCACACAAATGTCTTTACACCTCACGCAAACACACACTTATGTCCCGTCTGGTATTGTACCTTCTAACAACCTAAATACTCCCCTACGACAGTCGTGAGGAAACAGTCTGCTGCATACTATGGAAGTCAGGCAATAAGAAAGCGCTAGTCTGGGACATAATTATCCAATTTCTCCGGTTCATGTGGTATTATACGTGATGTGGCAGTGGGCTCTAATCTGAGTTTTATGGAGGTACTAGATGTTACGTGGTAAAAGCAAGCAAACGTGACTCCTCAGAGAGCTGTTAAGCTTACAGCGGTGTATTAAAGGAGCTGTTGTTTTTATGGCTCTTACATGCACGTGCAACACAAACACAAAAAGAATCAAGGCACCATATTAATCATGTTCGTTTCACTGCTATACAGGAGCCAGCTCATGAAAGTTGGGGAACGCAGTAAAACAGTATCACTCAGCAAGAAAGATGCACGTACTATGTTCTCATCTCTGATTCATTTTTGGATCCAAATAAGTTACTAGGTGCTGCATCTGCAGTATTGCTCCTACAAAGCCAGACTCTATTACTCATGCAGTATCTCCTCTCTCCAGAGACACCCAAATTCTTTGATTCCAGACAAGTGTGCACGTACAGAGCTGAGCTACGCCGTCAAACTGGTTTTAGCTGGTAGGAAGAGCGACACTCACCCAAACTGTATTTGAAACACAAATACGCTAGTGTATTTGTGCAGTATTGTTGTATTCCACCATCTTAGACCATTCTGTTCGAGCAACCAACCAAGATACATCAAGATGCCTTTACTGTGACTGGCAGTCATCATGTTGCAACGATTTGCATAAAACAGACTTTGTCTATTTTGGCCCTATATAGCTGGCAGCATAGCAAGCACTTGTCTCGTGGCACTGTAAAACAACTCAAGTCAATTTATTTTGATGTGATTTATTACTTTATTTCAATCAGCACACTCAGGCAATAACAGAAAATAAATGAATGGATAAGATAGTAAAAAAATAAAAAACACATAATGAATATAGTTTTAAAAAACAAAACATGCAGCTGTATGAAAAATGTCAAGGCTGAAGCAATCTAGCTTTTAAATGCCCTAACCTATTTATACCATGTCAATATTAAAAATAAAACATTTCTGTCAGGCTACGAACAGTAATATGAAAACAATCACAATTTATCACCTGTACTGGTACACGTCAGGTTCTTTTACCTCTTTTAAATACTTTAGTGAATACTGTAAGCACTTTAGATTTTTGTACATTCTTTTAAAATGATTAAAATGACATTTAATTTTATAGCGCCAAATCTCAACAAAGCTGCCTCAAGACGCTTCACAGAAGCAAGGTCTAACCTTACCAACCCCTAGAGCAAGCACACAAACATCACTGGTGAGGAAAAACTCCCTCTGATGATATTGAGGAAGAAACCTCAAGCAGACCAGACTCAGAGGGGTGAGCCACTGCTTGAGCCATTCCCTCAGTTACAAGGTTTTTACATAGCTTTACAAAGGTGAAGAGAAAACAGGAAATCAAAACATGACATAGTAACAAAAGAATATGTTTTTGATGAGAAAACATCCATTTTTTTTATTTATATAGCGCCATATCACAACAAAGTTGCCTCAAGCACGTCACACAAGTAAGGTTTAACTTTACCAACCCCTTTTATTTGATAAAATAAAAGTTTTCATATCAGCAAAAATACATAGATACTGATATGTTTGTACAATATCACAATAAGTTGGTTAAAATCCTATTTATCATTGTGAAATCAATGTGTCAGAATTAATAACGTAGTATCTGAGACAAAACTGTGTAATATAGGTCTACCACAAGGATCACTATTTTCTTTGTATACAGATGATTTACCTTTAGAATGTGACAATGTGAGCATACAAATGTATGCAGACGACACAATAATATACACACATGGAACAAATATGACCAAGGTTGCGAACAAACTAGCTATAGCCATGGGAAGAGTCTCTACCTGGCTTCAGAAATCCTGTCTAACACTAAACTTAGAAAAAACAGCAGCTATGTACTTCACTATTAAAAATAAAACAACAGTATATCCAAATATTATTATCAATGATCAAATCATAAAAAATGTAACTGAATTTAAATATTTAGGGCTTACATTAGATTCAACTCTCAGCTTTAAGAAGCATATAAAAAAGATCTCAAACACTTTGAAATTTAATTTAGCTACTTTTAAAAGCATCAGAAATACATTAACAACAGAGGCTGCAAAATGCTTTCTAAATGCAATGATAACACCTCATTTCACTTACTGTACAACTAGTTGGGCCCAAGCAAATCCAACAACGTTAAGACCCTTGGAGTCCCTGTACAAAAGGGCTCTCAAAATCCTTGACCAAAAAAGCATCCAATACCACCATTGTCATATATTGAGCAAATACGCCATACTCCGCTTTGAAAATCTTATCTTTCTCCATGAGGTCCAAATGGTATACAAAATAGTCTATAATCAAGCTCTGCGCCCTCTCAAGAACTTCATTCACCTGTCCTCTGATACAATAACAAGGGTAACAAGAGCAACCACTCGGAGGCAGTGCACTATTCCCAAATGTAAGACAGCATTTGCACAATCAACGTTTTCATACAGAGCCACAAAGAAGTGGAACATACTACCAGAAGAAATAAAAACACAACCAGACTTTAAGACATTTTCTGTAGAGGTAAAATCATGGCTCCTCCAAAACCAAAGATGCAGGCATTAAACATATAGCACTGCTAAAGGTAATATGTTCTGACTTTGCATAGTAATTGAGAGACGAATGAACTGCATGAATGGTGAATATCTTTTATAAATATTTTGATATTGCACAGTAATTGAGAGAGTGACCTAGATGAATTTATAAATGCCTTGATAATTTTGACGTTTTGATATTGCATGACATGAGTGACATGGATGAATTATGAATGATTGTTTTAAATGTTTTGATATTTCACAGTATTTTAGAATTTAGTATTACATCATTTATAGGTGTTGTTTGTGTTGTATTTAATAGCCCTATGTGTATCCCCCTGACCCTCAAGGACTACAGATGGAAATTAGCTGTTGCAGCTATAATCTGGTACAAACATCTCTGCTTAGTGAGCATAATGTAATTGTATGCTGTCCTTGCACAAATAAATGGAAAAAAATATCCTCTGATATTATCAGCCAACAGATATATCATTAAGTGATCACAAAGCTTGTTGGAAAATAAATAAAATATTCTCCTTTTAATAGGCATATTTATCTTCTACAGGATAAGAAAGTTTCAGTGTCACAGCTGCCTGATTATTTGTACATTCTTTGATCCAGACAAAGAACTACTGCAGCCAGAATAAACATGGGAACAACACTGCCTTTATCCCTAAATATCCAGAGGAATAGTTGACACTTTTTAAATATACAATGCACATGCAGCTTCATCCTCGCAAACCAAGAACGGCAGTAAAAAAGAGCAGGCAAAACTCTCTGGAATTTGTGCTGAAGCCAAGCTGCACCAGCCCTTCAACTATTACATTATAGACCTGCATCCCAGAGAAGAGAGGAAAAACCTTACAAAAAGTCTTAACTACAGTCTCAAGTTCATTGAATGAGGCAAAGTACAACTCTGCTGTTAAATAATCAATGTGAAAATGGGCTTTCATTCACAACTTTCCTACACGCTGACTGAGTAAAGTCAATATTTGGATAGAAGTGGGTTCCATCCAGCCAAATGCTAGCAGGCAATGCACAGTTTCTGTGTTCTTTCAGATAGCTGAGGTGTGTGTATTCAGCCTGCCCTGCAGCAGCATGGAAACTGCTACCTGCACGTTCAGTAGGACTGCGGGATGAAGGCAGAGGAAGGTAGAGAGACAACTGTGGAACTCAAGTTAGTCTACACACAAATTGTAGATGAAAAAAATGTAAACTGCACAAAAAAGTTAATAAATAAAAACTGAATGAGGTTTTCAGATTTGTGCTTCTTGTCATAGACACGAGGTACTTCCACATCTATCTTGTTTGGTCTGGATCTTTGATCTTTTCAGTTTGACATGAATCAAAACAGCAGGTGTGAAAGCCCAGATCAAACTAAACCAGGATCATGTGCCATGTAAAACACTTTCTGGAACAATGACAGAAAGTTGAGGCATGTTATAGACACCCATTAAACAACAGAACACAAAGAAAATAACAGAAGTAGTAACAATCCATTAGACTGTAAAGGAAGAAACAAAAGTAGTAATAAAAATGAGCCACCAGAGCGAGTGGGGGAGACAGTTTTAAACTGGAATTTGGAAGAAGATGGAAAAGTCAGATGGAAAAGAGTCAAAGTTTTCTCCATTTAAGCAGAACTACTTGCCAAACTGACAACAAGCTAACATCAGACACCAGACTGCAATCTGAAACGAAACTAACCGATCCAAGGGAATGACAACATGAACCTTGTTATTATTGATCTTGTTTCATATGGAAGTAAATCTGTGCCATCAGAGTTTGAAGTTGAATTTCTAAGGTTGAATTTGTTTAGCATCAAAATATTTAGCCTCAAAAACTTCAACCTAAAAAAAAAAAAAAAAAAAAAAAAAAAAAAAAAAAAAAAAAAATCATCCAATGTCACAGATTTACTTCCATACATAAACATTGGATTTTTTTTTTTTTTTTTTTAGGTTGAAGTTTTTGAGGCTAAATATTTTGATGCTAAACAAATTCAACCTTAGAAATTCAACTTCAAACTGATGGCACAGATTTACTTCCATAGTTCCAGACTTTTGGGTGTAAAATGACAGCGTTTTCAAACTTGAAGGTTCAGGTCTGCACCAAAGTCTGTTTTTACCCCGTTAATTATGTTTCACACCGCAATTATGCAAAGGTACCAAAAGCATGTGCACGTCCTATCATGTTCATCCATATAAAGTGCAGTTCCCTGTACTGATATAAGCGAGTTGTATTCCAAATTTATTAAAAGTCTGAACCAATGGAGCATTCAGTTTCACTGTGGTTCAGTTTGTTGTATTTGTCGTAGCATTGTTATGGTGTCACTAGCAACAGCAACAACCTCATTGTGCAATACATGAAACTAGTTCCAATTAATAAAATAAACAACCTCATTGTGCAAAAATTGTGTCTCCATTGACAGAAAGGGATCAGAAAAATGCAAACAACCCACTGAGCCACAGCAATACTGTTTAGGGAGAGACTAACGGTGAGTAATGACAGCCTGCTTTTCGCGACTGTCCAGCAGCCGGACTAAAAGTCTAAGTCATCAATAAATAAACCACACAGTAACTGACAACTTGATCTGGACCAAAACCACCTGTTTCAGCAGGACCAAGGCCTGGTTCAGACAGGGGATGGCAATCCAGGTAGGTTATTTTCTGAATGTGAACAGCACAAACCAGATTTAAGCCAGCTTGTTTTCGCAAATCTGGCTAGCTACAGGATTATGACGTCAAACCTCCTCGCTACGTTCATGCACCCACAATGTCCTCTCCGCTGTGGTGGCGTTCAGTGCAACTACAATGGTGAGGACAGCAAACAACCTTCCTTCTCTGTAGCGCCTTCTTGCCGAGAAAATCCAACAGGTGTGTTCCCTTCCATGTGTCTCACACATTCACACCCTCGCTCCTACCTCCAGACACACATCTCTTTTGCTTTGAGAATGACAGAGTTTGGACCAGTGTGTAGGATAAACGAGATTTGAAAAACTGGTCTGAAAGCTCTCCAGCTAGAAAGCAATCCAGATTGTATCCAGCTCAAGCCAGATTGCCAACCCCACTCTGAACAGTGCCTAAAATTCTGTTGTTGGTACCGCTGTATTAGGGCAGCCGTCACACGTCTCTGACCAAACCGATAAGCCTGAAAGTCCAAACCAATTGGAGGGTGGAGTGAAAATACTCAAAATCTAAGAGAAGCTAAACATGCTTTCAAATTAAAAATACATTCTACTTGTTTTACATCATAGAAACTGAATGTTGTTTCCTGCACAGGAATGGATATGGGCACTTTTTTTCTGAAGGACTGAGTGCAAGTTATTGGACTATCCTATCTACATAAAAGCCGACCCCTTTTGGACAAGATCCTTAACTACCAATTAATTTGTAAGTTTTAAAGAAAACCTTCCATGTTAAGTGCTGAGCTGTGCCTGAAAATCATAAGAAACCTTTGTTTCTGTTGTTTTGTTGGGCTTTTTGTGTTCACCCACTTGGGCGAAACATCCGCCCAAGTCATGTGCAAGTAGAAAAACATCTGTGGCAAAGGTCCTATTTATGTCTAGTCTGAAGAATCCCTTCCATCTCTTACGAGCTGATTTATCAGTGCTCTGACTTGTCACCACTGCAACAACTCCACTTGATCATTTGTCAGCAGATGATTCATCCATCAACCCAAAACTCTCAAGCTGGATAACCTGACAATTTCCCCAACACTTTTTCCATCCTCTAAAAAAAAAAAAAAAAAAAAAAAGTTAAATAAATAAGAGATCTCTGTTTGACTTCTTTAAAAACTTATTAAAATGGTCTGCCTTTTGAGTGGAGCATTTGTTGGAGTTTATAAACTAGCAGCAGTCTAATAAAACCATTTGATGGAGCAACGAGGAAATCAGCACCAAATGTGCTTTGGCTCTTTCACACAAATTTATGTGAAAGCTTCAGGGTGTTAAAGTAGTAGCTCCAGACGCGGCCAACAGTTACAGCACAGTTCTACTAAGTATGACGCAATTACCTGCTTTCTCCTGAAAAAACACGACAGACAGTCTGTCACCAGACACAAGACTAGTTAAAAATGTCTTTTGATGTCCACTGCTGCCGTACGACTTCAATGACTTTCGCTTGATATAAAACATGCATAGAGCTGGGTATCAATCAAAAATTTTCAATACCAGTACCAATACCTTCACTTCCATACCGGTTCCTGAACGATACTTTTATCAATAGAAATTTTATTTTATAATTTTATTATCAACAACATTTTACTGAGTCTTAAAGTAAACAAATATGAAATTGGTCACTGGATCCTTGATCTCTGGATATAAGCAGAAATGAAATCTGTAGTTTCTGTCAAACGCATTTCCTTTCAGACATTTTGGCATGAATGTCTCTCCATACCTCTGAGCTGAACTCAGGTGGCTGCTGCAGTCAGTGCAGGATGTCTCATTTTAGGAGGAAAAAAACGTTTTGATCTCTTGCAGTTTATTGTCTATGTTACAATATTTGGAAAGAGGTATCATTTGATTTAAACGGCCATTTGCTCTGAAGTTATTAATTTTGACCGGAGTCTGTCTGTCTAACTTGACTCAGCAGAGGGCAACACAGCATTTGGAGCTGTGTGAACGGAACAGAGGACGATTCTCCTTTCTTTCTCGCAACAAGACAGGAGCCCTAGTTACTGACTTTAATCCGCACAAAAGCAACTCATGATTGACATTTTAATGGCTTTGAAAGGGGTTAAGAAGTGGATTTGTCACTTCTGAAAAGCGGAGCCGTTACTGAAGTGGTTGATTACAGACCTGCTGCAGATTCTGTAATCAACGTAGAGAACTGATCATTCTCCCGACAAACACCCTCAAAAACAACGGCTGCTCTGAAGGACCGATAAGGGAATAGTCAAGTCTTGATCACATGATTAACCTCTGGGTACCAAAACTTGGCACTGAAAGATGAGGCATGTTTTGGTACTCGGTCCTAAAGAAGCATTTCGGTCGGTGCGACAAAAGAACCGAAGTTCAGTACCGAGCCCTAAACATGCAGATCCACCAAACAAATACACCTATGGTTATGAGACTTCTGGAAAATGCCACACATGATCTCTACCTATAAGGGCAATACTTACCCTAACCTGCATCGCCGAGCACAATTTTGAATTTCTGCAAGACATTACCAAGGTATAATCTCCAGTAGCAAGTTTTCTAAAAATCCTTTAAGTTTTTGTGATGTTATCTTATACACTCTGTTTTAGAGCTCGTACCTGTGGTGGCCACGGTAAGAATCAAAATGTGTTCAAAGTCGAAGGTGTCAGAGGTCTTCATGAGGGTACCTGGTTCACAAAGACTTTCCTTGATACGTGAAATTTTTGTCAAGATATCACATACACATCAATCACATGCACAGATACACAGATGGACACGTGGAGTCAGACGATTTTTAGCCCTCTTCCTTTGGTGACACAAATACAGCAAAAAATGTGCAATGTCAATTAGAGCCCGACCCGATAATATCGGCCGGCCGATATTATCGGCCAATATAAGCCCTTTTCATAGTACTCACTATCGGCTGAAATTTTGCAGACAGAATGCCGATAATTTCTCATAAACAGAACAGTTACTGAAATAATGTTTGTGTCGGCAATGTAAAATGTCCTTGCACCATTTGTCCAGGAGATGGTGCTCTGACTCCATTCAACTGAGAGCTGCTAACACCCCTGCCTAAATGTGTTCATCACTGGCCCCCGTAGTTCGCCGTCACACTGCACTGATCGGCTGACAAAAGCATACAAGTAAGTTTATAAGGACCTATATCCTTATCCTGAACCTATATCTAAGTTGCATCAACAAGAGGTACAAGATCAGATGTATTTCACAACTCTTTTTAAGGATATGTATTTGCTAATTTCACAAAGGTTTAATTCTTGATTGCATTTTTAAACTTGAAAATTCTTCTGTTATAAAGTTAATCAATATGAGGACAAAGCTTCAGCTTTTAGCTCATACCTTTTTTGTTAAGGGTCCAAAAAAAGATCATTTTATTCATTTAAAAAAAATATATATAGAATAAAAATAATAATAATATCGGCTGATTTATCAGCTATCGGCAAATCAGCTGATTTAGCAATTATCTGCATTTTTTTTATCCAAATATTGTTATCAGCATCGGCCTCAAAAAAATCAATATCGGTCGGGCTCAAATGTAATGAGTAGTGGACAAAACATTTCCGAGATTGTAAATCCAAGACATGCTCGTTCAACATTTTTGGACAAATATATCAAATTAATTTGGCTAAATAAACTATAGAACCACTCACAACTTAAACCAGTTGCATACCAAATGTTTTTTTGTGTGTTTGCAATAGCTGGGGAACATGTTGACAGGTGACACACGTTTCAGGGACATCACAAGTCATGCAGATTTTCAGCATGAAGCCTATTTTTCCCCCCACGTGTGCAGTAATCAGTTCTCAGTTACCCTACAGAGTAAAAGATTTGTAGGTCATCATATTAACATCCTACCAGCAACATAAGTAAATAATTTTTATTATTCTTTCAATGCCTGGGATATAAGCCACAAGCATAAAAATAGTACTTTTTAAATCATTTTAGCATGAAAAGGTACAATATGTATGTGTTGTTATCAAGGCCTCATGTCCATCTACAGAAGAAGAAATGTATGACGAAAATTCAACAAAAGCCTGAAATTAAAAACAGGGCCATGATTAATTGGGCACTGTACAGTTAACAAAACCGATAATCAGGTTACAATTTTTATTTACCTTCCCTTTTATAATAAAAAATAAAGGGATTAAGACTCTCTGTCAAGCGCAATGAGAACTGCAGTAACTTGTACTAACAGAAGTTGGTGGGACAAAGGATCTGAGATTACAAGGGAACTAGTAAAACTGATGAAACTGAGACCAAACACAGATATTAAAAAATAAATAAATAACTAAAGCATCAGTCATAATCTGCAACAACTTGATCTCAAATCAGCCAACATCAATGTTTAGAAAATTTCCTCGAGAACCGCCAGGGTTCATACAGAAATATCTGTATATAATGAAAACCGGTGCAGCTTTCTATGCAATAGTGACGGCAGGGTAAACAACTGTGAGGATTCACCCTTTTCATATGACTGAAGCTCGAAGCAGACCAGAGTGGCCAGGACAACAGATCAATAGAGTTCATTAATGAAGAGGCAGGGCCTGTTGAGGAACAATAGCAGTCAACTGCAGCCATCTCTGGCAATTTGGCCCACAGCATCCTGATGGATGAGGAGCATTTTAAAATCCCCTTTACACCCAACGTCAAACCCCTGACCTCTGAGTAGCAGAAAGAGCAACCAGTCATCCCTGCAAGCTGATCATCCTTCCCTGTGCTAGATTTCTAGTCTAGTCTCCCCATCAACCCAACGCAAAACCAATCAAAGCCACCAGACTGGTGACTCCAAATCATTTTGGTAAATATTACACACAACCCCCAATGCTTGCAGACACAATGGTGACCGCATACAAAACTGGGAAAATGTGTTCAGGGGGTCATATCATATCCTAACACATGAAGCCCATTGGCCATGGCTTTGAATCAACTGGGACTGGACCATGACCTCAGCACTGTGTCAAGTCATAAGGAGGGTTGCTCTAGCATAATAAGGTCCAGGAAAGAGCCTGGAGCTTGGATGACAACATTAATCCTGCTCCAGCAGACTCTGGAGGCTCTCTTTAAATATCCCTTGGGTAACATTAGGATAACAATCCCACAGAGTGGACAAAAAGAAGAGGTTAATGAATGTCAGATACACCGGCAAATCTGAGAGTGGAAATCTTCCCAATTTCCTGGTGAATGTAGGTACAACAAAGAATTTTACACATGATTTCTTCTCAGTATAAACTAACAATTGAGTAATTAAAGTCAAGTTCAATATGATTACTGTCCATTGTGGTACAAATGCAACATACAAAAGCATCACATTCACGTTCAACCTACAGTCAGAACAACTCACATTAGCTAGCTATGTCATAAGGTATACCTAAATATCTAAAAAGGAAGAGTAAAATAGAAGAGTAGAGTAGAGCCACTTAGGTGCCTGGTCTTGAGAACCAGGGATGGTTCTCAATGGGATGTGAGAGCACAGCCTGTGTTGAGCGTACGGATGTCATTGAGTGGCGAGCAAAATGGATAAACACGGTGAAAGTTCAGAAAGTGAAGTTTCAAACAATGAAACTGAAGAACTTGTACCGAAAAGAGGAGCGCTGTCTGTTGTTTGGAAGTTCTTCGGCTTGAAACGTCGATCAAACAACAATATTCTGCAAATGTTGGGCTAAAGTTGTAGCCGCAGGAGGCAACACAAGTAATTTGCTTCACCACCTCAGCCACAAGCATATCCTGGAATAACAAGAATGCAAGAAACTACAATCTGCATCCTCCACATCTGCAGGTAAAGTTGGCACTGCAGGAGAAAAGATGAGTCAGACATCACTCAAAGACACGTCAAGTGTTCTGTATTTTGATTGCAGCAGTCATGCATTCTGATTCCTACACTTCAATACTAGTATGGACATTAATGTTTTCTACAATATTCACTCCTCATGACAGTAAAATATGTCATTCCAAGCCAATTTACTGCAGTAATTATGCTGTAAATTATTAGAAAATAAGGTTAACACCCAGTCCTGCTCGGAAAAAAAAAAAAAAATACCGTCAAATACCACGAAACCGATATAATTTTGAAAAACACCGTAATATAAATTTTTGGTCATACCGCCCAGCACTGGTGGACTAGCCACAGTTTTGTCCTTTTTTCCCATGAATTGTATAACCCAGAATTTGACTCACAGAGCACCATGTGAAGAAGACAAAACAGTGAGTTTTCTAAAGTGGACAACAGTCACGTGACTTTTTTCAGTCTCTGCAATGGTTTCTTAAAAAAAAAATCTGTTTTTATTTTTCATGGCTGCCCGTTGTTTTCCAGCCATAAAACATCCAGTGAAAGATGTTATTTGTCCAGTGACGCCATTTTTCTGCAGATTTAGCTGATTCTACCCATGAACGATGGAGAAACGCAGGCATGAGGCAAACCACTCAAAATCCAGCATATATGTCAAAAAAAAAAAAGTGAGCGATTTCCGTGGAAATGTGACGTCATTTGTAGAGCAAAAACACCACGACACACCAACACACACACAAAGGCCGCTGAAGCGGTTACACAGTGTGCAAATGTTACACACATTTGCACACGCGACCCAGTCAGTGGCTCTCTGAAATGATTACATCTTGATTCTTCCTGCACTGACAATCCTTCTGTCTGAAGTCTTGTTAAATTTTTCCTGCAGACAACCTGTTCCACAAGGCAGCTGTTGTTCCACCGAGGCCACAGCCATTCCCACCAACCATCTCTGGAATGGGAGGGGGAGGAATCACGACTGAAGAAGCCCACGCCTGCCCTTGGCCAGGGAACAATTCCAGCATAAAGCATATACTTTTGTATTTGAAAATACTTAAATACATTTTTCGGAGTATTTGTATTTTCTGATTTTGAATTCAAAGTATTTGTATTTCAAATACATCACCGATCCCTAGTATTTCCAAATACTTTTACAAATGCTTTTCAAACTTGAAACATGGAGTGATATTGGAATTTTATGTGATATTTCTAAGACAATTATCCATTGGCGTTATTGTGATTGAGATACAGTAATACAATATGCTGAGACAAGAAGATATGACATTTTATTATTATTTTGTGATATGGTGGATACAAAAGGATGCAATATTGATGGAAACAGAATACATATTGTGATAGTTTGATTGCTGCCTGTGATATTATAATAGTGAATTTGTGATAAAACATTCAATCCTTTACTTATCAATAGTATTTGGTCATACTATTTTCACAATAAATTGTCACCGGTTACCAGTTTTTGTGTAAATTTGTTATTTATAGTTCATGGAAAGTATTTGTATTTGAAATACTCAGAATATCAAATCAAAATCAATTTTATTTATATAGCGCCAAATCAAAACCTTATAAGTAAGAAGAAGAAGAATTTTAAATTCTATTCTAGAATTAACAGGAAGCCAATGAAGAGAGGCCAATATGGGTGAGATATGCTCTCTCCTTCTAGTCCCTGTCAGTACTCTAACTGCAGCATTTTGAATTAACTGAAGGCTTTTCAGGGAACTTTTCGGACAACCTGATAATAATGAATTACAATAGTCCAGCCTAGAGGAAATAAATGCATGAATTAGTTTTTCAGCATCACTCTGAGACAAGACCTTTCTAATTTTAGAGATATTGCACAAATGCAAAAAAGCAGCCCTACATATTTGTTTAATATGCGCATTGAATGACATATCCTGATCAAAAATGACTCCAAGATTTCTCACAGTATTACTAGAGGTCAGGGTAATGCCATCCAGAGTAAGGATCTGGTTAGACACCATGTTTCTAAGATTTGTGGGGCCAAGTACAATAACTTCAGTTTTATCTGAGTTTAAAAGCAAGAAATTAGAGGTCATCCATGTCTTTATGTCTGTAAGACAATCCTGCAGTCTAGCTAATTGGTGTGTTGTCTCTGGCTTCATGGATCGATAAAGCTGGGTATCATCTGCGTAACAACGAAAATTTAAGCAATGCTGTCTAATAATACTGCCTAAGGGAAACATGTATAAAGTGAATAAAATTGGTCCTAGCACAGAACCTTGTGGAACTCCATAATTAACCTTAGTCTGTGAAGCAGATTCCCCATTTACATGAACAAATTGTAATCTATTAGATAAATATGATTCAAACCACCACAGCGCAGTGCCTTTAATACCTATGGCATGCTCTAATCTCTGCAATAAAATTTTATGGTCAACAGTATCAAAAGCAGCACTGAGGTCTAACAGAACAAGCACAGAGATGAGTCCACTGTCTGAGGCCATAAGAAGATCATTTGTAACCTTCACTAACGCTGTTTCTGTACTATGATGAATTCTAATACCTGACAAACTCTTCAAATAGACCATTCCTCTGCAGATGAACAGTTAGCTGTTTTACAACTACCCTTTCAAGAATTTTTGAGAGAAAAGGAAGGTTGGAGATTGGCCTATAATTAGCTAAGATAGCTGGGTCAAGTGATGGCTTTTTAATTAATGGTTTAATTACTGCCACCTTAAAAGCCTGTGGTACATAGCCAACTAATAAAGATAGATTGATCATATCGAAGCATTAATTAATGGTAGGGCTTCCTTGAGCAGCCTGGTAGGAATGGGGTCTAATAGACATGTTGATGGTTTGGATGAAGTAACTAATGAAAATAACTCAGACAGAACAATCAGAGAGAAAGAGTCTAACCAAATACCGGCATCACTGAAAGCAGCCAAAGATAACGATACGTCTTTGGGATGGTTATGAGTAATTTTTTCTCTAATAGTTAAAATTTTATTAGCAAAGAAAGTCATGAAATCATTACTAGTTAAAGTTAAAGGAATACTCGGCTCAATAGAGCTCTGACTCTTTGTCAGCCTGGCTACAGTGCTGAAAAGAAACCTGGGGTTGTTCTTATTTTCTTCAATTAGTGATGAGTAGTAAGATGTCCTAGCTTTACGGAGGGCTTTTTTTATAGAGCAACAGACTCTTTTTCCAGGCTAAGTGAAGATCTTCTAAATTAGTGAGATGCCATTTCCTCTCCAACTTACGGGTTATCTGCTTTAAGCTGCGAGTTTGTGAGTTATACCACGGAGTCAGGCACTTCTGATTTAAAGCTCTCTTTTTCAGAGGAGCTACAGCATCCAAAGTTGTCTTCAATGAGGATGTAAAACTATTGACGAGATACTCTATCTCACTCACAGAGTTTAGGTAGCTACTCTGCACTGTGTTGGTATATGGCATTAGAGAACATAAAGAAGGAATCATATCCTTAAACCTAGTTACAGTGCTTTCTGAAAGACTTCTAGTGTAATGAAACTTATTCCCCACTGCTGGGTAGTCCATCAGAGTAAATGTAAATGTTATTAAGAAATGATCAGACAGAAGGGAGTTTTCAGGGAATACTGTTAAGTCTTCAATTTCCATACCATAAGTCAGAACAAGATCTAAGATATGATTAAAGTGGTGGGTGGACTCATTTACATTTTGAGCAAAGCCAATTGAGTCTAATAATAGATTAAATGCAGTGTTGAGGCTGTCATTCTCAGCATCTGTGTGGATGTTAAAATCGCCCACTATAATTATCTTATCTGAGCTAAGCACTAAGTCAGACAAAAGGTCTGAAAATTCACAGAGAAACTCACAGTAACGACCAGGTGGACGATAGATGATAACAAATAAAACTGGTTTTTGGGACTTCCAATTTGGATGAACAAGACTAAGAGTCAAGCTTTCAAATGAATTAAAGCTTTGTCTGGGTTTTTGATTAATTAATAAGCTGGAATGGAAGATTGCTGCTAATCCTCCGCCTCGGCCCGTGCTACGAGCATTCTGGCAGTTAGTGTGACTCGGGGGTGTTGACTCATTTAAACTAACATATTCATCCTGCTGTAACCAGGTTTCTGTAAGGCAGAATAAATCAATATGTTGATCAATTATTATATCATTTACTAACAGTGACTTAGAAGAGAGAGACCTAATGTTTAATAGACCACATTCAACTGTTTTAGTCTGTGGTGCAGTTGAAGGTGCTATATTATTTTTTCTTTTTGAATTTTTATGCTTAAATAGATTTTTGCTGGTTATTGGTGGTCTGGGAGCAGGCACCGTCTCTACGGGGATGAGGTAATGAGGGGATGGCAGGGGGAGAGAAGCTGCAGAGAGGTGTGTAAGACTACAACTCTGCTTCCTGGTCCCAACCCTGGATAGTCACGGTTTGGAGGATTTAAGAAAATTGGCTAGATTTCTAGAAATGAGAGCTGCTCCATCCAAAGTGGGATGGAAGCCGTCTCTCCTAACAAGACCAGGTTTTCCCCAGAAGCTTTGCCAATTATCTATGAAGCCCACCTCATTTTTTGGACACCACTCAGACAACCAGCAATTCAAGGAGAACATGCGGCTAAACATGTCACTCCCGGTCTGATTGGGGAGGGGCCCAGAGAAAACTACAGAGTCCGACATTGTTTTTGCAAAGTTACACACCGATTCAATGTTAATTTTAGTGACCTCCGATTGGCGTAACCGGGTGTCATTACTGCCGACGTGAATTACAATCTTACCAAATTTACACTTAGCCTTAGCCAGCAGTTTCAAATTTCCTTCAATGTTGCCTGCTCTGGCCCCCAGAAGACAACTGACTATGGTTGCTGGTGTCGCTAACTTCACATTTCTCAAAACAGAGTTGCCAATAACCAGAGTTTGATCCTCGGCGGGTGTGTCGCCGAGTGGGGAAAAACTGTTAGAAATGTGAACGGGTTGGCGGTGTACACGGGGCTTCTGTTTAGAACTACGCTTCCTCCTCACAGTCACCCAGTCGGCCTGCTTTCCCGGCTGCTCGGGATCTGCTGGAAGGGAACTAATGGCAGCTAAGCTACCTTGGTCCGCACCGACTACAGGGGCCTGGCTAGCTGTAGAATTTTCCACGGTGCAGAGCCGAGTCTCCAATTTGCCCAGCCTGGCCTCCAAAGCTACGAATAAGCTACACTTATTACAAGTACCATTACTGCTAAAGGAGGCCGAGGAATAACTAAACATTTCACACCCAGAGCAGAAAAGTGCAGGAGAGACAGGAGAAGCCGCCATGCTAAACCGGCTAAGAGCTAGTAGCTGCACTAAGCTAGCGGATTCCTAAAAACACACAAAGTGAATAATGTGTAAATAATTTAGAGGTGATTCAGCAGAAGGAGTGCTTTAGTTAAGGCACGTGAAGATTACACTGGGAAACAAATCGTTATCTAGGTAACTAGATCAATCTAACTGTGCAGATTAAACAGCTAACAGATACAGAAAAACACCGCTGTGCTCCAGAACAGGAAGTGATACAATACCGCAGTGAGAGCCAACCACCAGTAGAGGCAAGCAATATAAAATATATTATACAAAATATAAAGTATATGTATTTGTATTTGAAAAAGTACAAAGTATTTGTATTTGGAATTTGAAAATCTAAAGTATTTGTATTTGTATTTAAACACAATGCAAAGTATTTGACCCCATGTCTGGCTGAAAGACTAACACATGAAGAGATACAAGCACGTGCTTACTTCTGATGGATAATGTCAAATTATGGCGCTTTAAACGAGACACTACAGCACAAAGCGGTAGTGAAGAACAAGTATTTAGCTTTTCAAAGCCGGTTCTGCAACGGCAGAGTAGTATAACCACTGGAGCAGTCGGAAGTGAAGTGTTATCCTATGTTAAGAGAGGATAAGCTTAAGGATCAAGATGCACGCAAAAAAAAGGCACCCATTTTCAGCTATGTGCTTTTTGAAAATTACCGTCTTTACTACAAGAATCTGAAAAATCAACAACAGTGTGGAGAAGGAAAAGCCGTGTTTGACAGGAGCACAACAGGGGGTTGTGACACAAAGTCTTACATCTTCTTACTAGAAAAAATAAATAAACAAAACAGGTTTTTATTCCTGGATTTTACCAACACCCCATCCCCAAACACACACACACGCTCTCTTATTAGGTTGTAATAGCTCACATTTTACAACTATTAGCCTAATTAAGACTGTGTCAGATCTTATTAAGTGTACAAAGAAATAATTACATAACATTACACACCCACTTACATTAAAGCTGCGACCACTTGAATTACTTGCTAAAGTGTTTAAAGGCTTTGTATAAACTAGGTAAGCAGAAGCAAAAGTAGTTTGGCTGCATTTTTTTTTCCTGGCTGCAGGGAGGGCGAATGCTTCTGTCAGAGAAAGTGCAAAAAGTGATGAGATGATGAGTGCGGTGGTCAGAGACTTCACTAAAAAGAGAAATAAATAAAAATCAAAACTTGCAAAGCAACTTTTTAGCAAAAATGCCACATCATAAAATACTAATGCATTGCAGCAGCTTAGAAATTAGAAGTACGGAAACAAAATTATAATAACAGACTGTACATGGCCTGTTGGAAAGGTAATGGGTTGTTTTCAATTGTACATTGTATTTGAGCATCAAAAATGATTAATCAAATGACAAAAGGAATCCAAATTTCCCAATCCTAAAGCCCCATCTACATGGAGATGGGTTTAGGCATATCCGCAAAAGTTTTGGATCGTATTGGCGTTAAGTCACCACGCAGCTGGCATTTTAAGAGCCTGAAAATGCTACTTTTTGAAAACAGGTCCCAGAGTGGATAAATCTGAATATGGCAGATTCACGTTTTCGTGTGGACAGCCTATACAGACCTTTTCCAAAAAGATGATGCCATAGCCCCACCTCTCTACACTGAACCGCTCATAATGAATGCCATTGTTGGTAACAGGGTAATTTAACATACTTTTTTTGTCTTTGTGGATCCTCAATGGGATTTATTTTCATTGCTTGCAGAATGCTGAAGAGACAAAGAATGGCTGTGGTTAACGCTGATCGTGAATAAATGGTATGCTGTGATGCTAATAAAATAATTTCAAAAAGGACTTTCAGCTTTTAAAATAACTTCAATAAGTTTTTTTTTCTTGTTGGCGGTGAAACAAAGTGGTAGCATCCTCCAGCTCAGGCTGAGAAATGAACCTGGAACAAACACCAAGGGACTTCTTTAAAAATGCTGCATTTATTCACAAGCAATTTCCACGATAAGGAATTAAAGTATTTCCAGACAGCATCATCCAAAACAAGGGCATCTATAATAATAATAATGCTACATTTTATTTGTATTGCACCTTACATTTCAAAGAAATCTCAAAGTGCTAAGGCATCTTATGTGTTTTCATCAGGCTGTGATGATGAATCCGGTTGAAAGGATGCAACAGGTCAAATTAATAACACTTTATATTTACTCTGTGTGCTGCTTTGTAAAGTTATAACTTATACTGCTACACTAATTAGCTCCGGTTATGTAATTACACCGGTTATGTGCATGCTCCATGCCTTCTCTGTTTTTGTTGAAGCGTCACAGTCCCAAATAAAGGCCTGGCATATGTAGTACAGCGTTTTCAGGTGGTTCGAGCGTTTTTGTGTGGGCGCAGATATTTCTTGAAATGGTGCGAAGTTTATGGAAAACCTTTTGAAAATGACAAAGAAAAAGATAATATAAAGGAAAGTTTCCATGTGGACAAGGCCTAAATCAAACCCTCATACTCAGCCACATGGGGTGTGCAGCCAGTACATTCTGAGTGCCGGTCCCAAGCCCGGATAAATGAGGAGGGTTGCGTCAGGAAGGGCATCCGGCGTAAAACAAGCCAACCGAACTATGCAGACTCAGAATCGAATTCCCATACCGTATCGGTCGCGGCCCGGGTTAATAACGCCCGCCACCGGTGCTATTGCCCAACAGGGTGCCGGTGGAAATTGGGCTACTGCTGGGCGAAGACGACGAAGAAGAGGAGGAAAACGTTGCCACGAACAGCGGGAGAAGAAGAAAACTAGAAGGGTGGAAATGAGAGTGGGGACTTTGAATGTTGGTAGTATGACTGGTAAAGGGAGAGAGCTGGCTGATATGATGGAGAGGAGAAAGGTAGACATATTGTGTGTGCAAGAGACCAAGTGGAAGGGAAGTAAGAGCAGGAGCATCGGCGGTGGGTACAAGTTGTTGTACCATGTTGAGGACAGGAAGAGAAATGGTGTTGGGGTCATTTTAAAGGAAGAGTATGTTAAAAGTGTGTTGGAGGTTAAGCGAGTGTCTGACAGGATGATGACTGTGAAGTTGGAAATTGAAGGGGTGATGATGAATATCATCAGTGCATATGCCCCACAGGTAGGTTGTGAGATGAAGGAGAAAGAAGATTTCTGGAGTGTGTTAGATGAGGTGGTGGAGAGTGTGCCCAAGCATGAAAGAGTGGTGATAGGAGCAGACTTCAATGGGCATGTTGGTGAAGGGAACAGAGGTGATGAGGAAGTAATGGGTAGATATGGTATCAAGGATAGGAATGGGGAAGGACAGATGGTAGTTGATTTTGCATAAAGGATGGAAATGGCTGTGGTGAATACCTACTTTAAGAAAAGGGAGGAGCACAGGGTAACATATAAGAGTGGAGGAAGGTGCACACAGGTGGACTACCTTCTTTATAGGAGATGCAAGCTAAAAGAAATCACAGACTGTAAGGTGGTAGCAGGAGAGAGTGTCACTAGACAGCACAGGATGGTTGTTTTAGGATGACTTTAGAGGTAAAGAAGAAGAGAGTGACAGCTCAACAAAGGATCAGATGGTGGAACCTGAAGGAGGAAGACTGTTGTGTGAAATTTAGCGAGCAGGTGAGAGAAGCACTGGTTGGAAGGGAAGCAATTTTGGACAACTGGAAAAGTACTGCAGATGTGGTGAGGGAGACAGCTAGGGCAGTACTAAGCATGACATCTGGACAGTGGAAGGAAGACAAGGAGACTTTGTGGTGGAATGAAGAGGTCCAGGAAAGCATAAGGAGAAAGGGGTTGGCAAAAAAGTTTTGGGATAGTCGGAGAGATGAAGAAAGTAGACAGGAGTACAAGGAGATGCGGCGTAAGATGAAAAGAGAAGTGGCAATAGCAAAGGAAAAGGCATATTGCGAGCTGTACAAGAAGTTGAATAGTAAGGAAGGAGAAAAGGACTTGTACCGACTGGCCAGACAAAGGGACAGAGCTGGAAAGGATGTGCAGCAGGTTAGGGTGGTAAAAGATGCACATGGTAATGTGCTGACAAGTGAGGAGTGTGTGCTGAGAAGATGGAGGGAATATTTTGCAGAGTTGATGAATAAAGAAAATGAGCGAGAGAAAAGGCTGGATGATGTGGTGAGAGTAAATCAGGAAGTACAAGAGATTACCAAGGAAGAAGTAAGGGCTGCTATGAAGAGGATGAAGAGTGGAAAGGCAGTCGGTCCAGATGACATTCCAGTGGAGGCATGGAAATGTCTAGGAGAGATGGCAGTAGAGTTTCTAACCAGATTGTTTAATAAAATCTTGGAAAGTGAGAGCATGCCTGAGGAGTGGAGACGAAGTGTGCAGGTTCCTATTTTCAAGAACAAGGGTGATGTGCAGAGCTGCAGTAACTACAGAGGCATAAAGCTGATCAGCCACAGCATGAAGTTATGGGAAAGAGTAGTAGAAGCTAGGCTTAGAAAACAGGTGAAGATCTGTGAGCAGCAATATGGTTTCATGCCAAGAAAGAGCACTACAGATGCAATGTTTGCTCTGAGAATACTGTTGGAAAAGTACAGAGAAGGACAGAAAGAGTTACATTGCGTGTTTGTGGACTTAGAAAATGCTTATGATAGAGTTGTGGTATTGTATGAGGAAGTCTGGAGTGGCAGAGAAGTATGTTAGGGTAGTGCAGGACATGTACAAGAATAGTGTGACAGCTGTGAGATGCGCAGTCAGAATGACAGACTCATTCAAAGTGGAGGTGGGATTACACCAAGCATCAGCTCTGAGTCCTTTCTTGTTTGCAGTGGTGATGGACAGGTTGACGGATGAGATCAGACAGGAGTCCCCATGGACTATGATGTTTGCAGATGACATTGTGATCTGTAGTGAGAGTAGAGAGCAAGTTGAGTCTAGTCTGAAGAAGTGGAGATATGCTTTGGAGAGAAGGGGAATGAAAGTCAGTAGAAGCAAGACTGAGTACATGTGTGTGAATGAGAGGGAGCCCAGTGGAATAGTGCAGTTAAAACGAGTAGAAGTGGTCAAAGTAGATGAGTTTAAATATTTGGGGTCAACTGTTCAAAGTAATGGAGAGTGTGGTAAAGAGGTGAAGAAGAGAGTGCAGGCAGGGTGGAGTGGGTGGAGAAAGGTGGCAGGAGTGATTTGTGACCGAAGAATATCAGCAAGAGTGAAGGGGAAAGTTTACAAAACAGTAGTGAGACCAGCTATGTTGTATGGTTTAGAGACAGTGGCACTAACAAAAAGACAGGAGGCAGAGCTGGAGGTGGCAGAGCTGAAGATGTTGAGATTCTCTTTGGGAGTGACAAGAATGGACAAGATTAGGAATGAACATATCAGAGGGACAGCTCAGGTGGGACGGTTTGGAGACAAAGTCAGAGAGGCGAGATTGAGATGGTTGGGACATGTGCAGAGGAGGGACCCAGGGTATATAGGGAGAAGGATGCTGAGGATGGAGCCACCAGGCAGGAGGAGAAGAGGGAGACCAAAGAGGAGGTTCATGGATGTGCCGAGAGAGGACATGCAGGTGGTTGGTGTGACAGAGGAAGATACAGAGGACAGGGTGAGATGGAAACGATTGATCTGCTGTGGCGCCCCCTAATGGGAACAGCCGAAAGACAAAGAAGAAGAATACTTGTACAAAAAAAACCTAAAGATATATCATTTACCATAACAAACTCTTAAATAAATACATTTTCAAGCATTATGGGCAATTAAAATGGAACAGGGAGTTAGGGACACAGAACACAAGAATACTTTATGTCACTAGCATAAAAAGAAAGTCACGTTCCTTCGCATCGTAATCATGACAGAAAATTAAAAGCAGAGAACGTTTTCTTTACGCCATTCATCCGATTGTGCAAACTGTCCAAGACTGAAACAAACAATAATTATACCAACATTACGACACTGATATGTTTTTTGCAGCAGCACATATATTTCATTTTAAAGGATAATAAATAATGAAGGCTTTACTTGTAAATGGAGGACATTTTCCACAAGTCATTTTAAGGGTAAAAACTAAGACATGTGCGCCTACATAAACAGTTATTCGCGAGAAGGTCAGAATCAGCATAAAGCAAATAATTGCATAAAGCTGAAATTGCAGTCCCAAATACTTTCACCATTACAGGAAAACTTCCATGAATATATTCAGATATATCAATACCCAGGATTGATTGCCTCCTCAAAAACTCATGAACTTATGATGTTAGCTGAAAAATGCCAGCTATTTGTGGGCGTCTATGCAAGTGTTTGTGTGTGTCAGATTCCAAGCAGGTGAGCAGACAAACAATACATGGAAGTGTTCTCCTTCCACTACAGCATTTAATTGGTCCAGCAGACCAAAAGGAACTGGATCTTCTCGTGCCAACAGTGAGGCTCTATGTCACTGGAGTCTGAGTGTGGGGAGGTCAACGTGAAACAACAACAACATGCTGCTCCATATCTACTACTCACACTGGCATCACTATAATTTCTTATGTATTCATATAATTCACTCAAAGCAACACTTTTAGTGCCACGTTAATTATTTTAAAAGTAGGAACTGGGGCTGGGACGATACACTTATCTCCCAATACGATACTAATTATGATATTTGGATGGCGATTCTATATGTATTGTAATTCTGAAAATTTTGCAGTTTGATATTACAATATATTGTCATTTTTATAACTCTAGACCATACAAAAAGTTACATAATACACTTCTACAGACTGTATATCAGAAGTCATATTTATGCACAATACACCACTTTAATTATTACATTCAAAATGGACCATTTGTGCTGCTGTCATGTTTGTGCGACTTGACCTGATGTGTCTGTCTACTTTGCTACTAGGGACAGCACCACTTACAGTACCGGAAAAGTGCACCTTTCAAGAATCCGGCGGGTTTCAACCTGTTAGCAGAGGATCTTATTTTTGTGTGCAGAATTTCACCTGCGTTTCTTGATGTTTGATGAAAACGTTTGATGTTTTGATGATGAAAACGACAAAGTTGTCAATTTTTTCCATTATTATGTTACTGTTCTAGCTTGTTGTGCAGCAGAGACAATGTGCTGTGCACGTTACACGTTGAGTACGTTTCCACATGTCAAAAACCAAATCGTTTGCCTACCGGGGTTCTCACTAAACAGTGAAATCATGGTGCTGCGCCATCAAGCTATGATTTCAATTTTTTTTTTTTCTCAATTTTACAGTGACTACGTTTACACGCAGTTAATATTCGGGTTAAGGTCAATATTCCGGTTTCTGAATCATTAGGAATAACCTGTTTACATGCTTAAGCAGACAGAGTTACTCCTGTATACATGATCACTGGTATCATGTGGAATATCCCCATCTAAACGGTGATGCATGGACGCACGGAAAACGTCATGACGCAAATATGCGTCATTTCCATTTCTTCTTCCTTTTTCTACCGTCAATAAAAGACAATATATTCATGTCTTTCATGATACTAATGAAGTACTCGGTTTCCTCCTTGCTCCAAAAGTGTGGTGCTGTGCTGCCGCGCGCGCCGCATACAAGTAGTTGCCGTACTCAAAAGATCAAGATTCCTTGCAGATAGGACATGCGCAGAACACAAAATAATGTTCCTTTCTATGGGGATATTCCAATGCGCATTTATATGACCTGGTACTCGGGTTAGAAAAGGAGTAACCCAGGGGTCATATTCGGGTTTTTAAAAACCGGAATATGAGCATATTCGGGTTTCTGTGGGTGTTTACATGGCTGTGCGCAACCGGGTTATTGCTAATATTCCGGTTATGAAAGGGTTATTGGCTGCATGTAAACGTAGTCAGTGTTCCTTCTATGCTTTCTCTACATTGTTCAGAGTTGACGGGGGGGGGGGGGGGGGGCAAGTCTTTAAATAGATCCCCCCCCCCCCAAACTAGAAACCAGCACATCTCTATATACAAATTTTGAACTGAATGCAAATTTTGAAGCAGTACAACCGGATTAGATGGAGCACCAGCCAACACTAACACAGGCTAAAAAATAAAGCCAGTACACTCACCCAGGTGTGGTGAATCAGGGAGCTAATGGTAAAGTTGTTGCTGAGCCTGGGTGCAGAATAGATTAAAAAAAGAAAGAAAAAAAAAATCATGCAAGAAGCCAAGATTTTGCATCTTCAAATGCAAACACAAAAAAGAGCATGACTCCAAAAATGACACCTCTATTTAAATGACACTAGATTGGCTGCTTTCCTGTTGTGTCAGGTGAGAAACCCAGCAGATGACAGGCCAAGCCTGAACTACTGAACGGAATGTCGACAAGCACACCTTAACTTGCGGTGCAGACACATTAACACACATTCACACCGCACCACTCATGTGGGAAAGTCTATTTTTACCATCAAGGCAGGGCGAGGTTCTGCCACAGAGCACACAAAGCAGGGAAACTACAACCGAGGGAGGGAGGCAGTGGAGGGAACAAAGCGGAAGTGTCCTTCCTCCCGGTGACCTGCAAGTCAAAGGAAGCATAGAGAAGTGCTGTGTCCACAACAGCGCCATGAAAACGGCACGCATGTTTCCTAAAAGTGCAAGACAGATGACTTAGCTGTAACACGAGCAACGATCACACCTGAAATCTGATGCATGAGCCGATTGTTGTTCCTGACTGCAAAGCTTGCTATACCTGGTCATGTGTGTGGTGGTTTGCGGTTTATGATGACAGACCGAAGGAAGTGCCACCACAATATGTGATGAACAATGACCTTTAAATGTTGGAACAACAGGAATACAGGTGAAGTGGGATGATTGGAGTTATAATGGAAGGCAGTATTCATTTAAATAAAGCTGTAACCTACACAACTGCTAAATTTTTATTAATACACGTTAATATTATCCACACAACAACCTAAAAGCTAATCAGCTCATCTACTCCCCAGGATGCAACAATCTTGCAAGTATCGAGCACGTGCCAAGTTTTGATCATTAGATATGGTGTTCACAGGAATGTGCGTCTGCATACATGAAGAGAAAGGTTCAAGAACAGACATCATCTCCTGCATAGGCTGAGAAGGTTAGAGTCAAGAGAACGACAGACCACTGTAAAGTATTAGGCAGCCAGAATGTACTCATAGACATAATGATGCAAAAGTACCACATACCACCTATTGTTCCAGCACATGTGCAGCGGGTTAAATGATGATCCAAACCTCGACTGCATGTTAACTATTCCTCTGCACGTCTAGTTGCCGGTCCCCAATAAAAATCGGTCCGCCTTGTGCATCTGCACACGTCAATAGCTGCGGTTCACGGATTCAAACCTCGTTTCTGCTTCAAAATGCACACCAGTCATCATGTATCTCAGCGACAGATAACTAAAGCTTTTGTACAACAATCATTTCCACATAAATTCAGCATTACATCATCATAAAAGCCAGATGAAGCGATTGGCTAAAGAAGCGACTAGCTGATGCATTCACTGCGCGTCGGTCATTTCAAAGCATCACGGAATTTGGTCAAGTTTCTGCTTAAAACTGACTTTAGAATGATTTTTAGAGGTTTTACCTTCATCACCTGATGGTTAATAATCCCATTAATCCATTTGATTGCTTTGGGTGAAGAGACTCTGTCTCAGATGTGCTGCTATGCTCCGAAATAACACGTGCAGATGCAAAAGGCGGACCAATTTTTAGGGGCAGACCATTCGGTCTGCAACACCGGACATACTACACTGTACTGTTCTGGTGATGACTGAAAGAGCTACCAGTGGGTGGTATTAGTTACCAATGCAATCAACCTAAGTCTTACCCATAACCAGGGGTCTCCACAGCAGGCCTGGTGCAGATCCACATTAGGATGTGGCACAACTTACAACAGATTTCTTTCATGATGCAACTCCAGTTCTATTTTGAGAAATGCTCACAGCAAAGTGCTAATCAGGAGGACCTTCACGTCTTAGATCCGACTTTGCAGGTGTACTCAGGGCATGCATGCCTCATCATATTACATATACAGACAGTACCGTATACATTTTTCACAGGATGACTTTCCAAAAGTCATAGTCAAATGGAAACCAATAAGAAACTCAAATCACAATTGCAACATTAAGAGGGACTTGATGGTGCTGAAGCTGTACAAAAGAAAAATGAGAAATTTTGTGCATGAACCTTGACAATGGGTAGTTGGGCGCTGTCCTAACGGCAATCCACTGTTTGCATACAGGATAGCAATGGCTTTTATATATTACATATATATTTTAAGCTATATACTGCACTGTATGACAAATTATTCCATAACGTGATACAAAAGGTCCAATTTCAATTTATTTTCCTTTATATAAAGCCAAATCACAACAGAGTTACCTCAAGGCGCTTCACACAGGTAAGGTCTAACCCAGGAGTGCCCAAGTTCGGTCCTCAAGATCTACCTTCCTGACACTCTTCATTGTCTCCCTGCTCCAACACACCTGAATCCAATGAAAGACTTGTTAGCAGGCTTTTAATGAGCCTTTCATTGGATTCAGGTGTGTTGGAGCAGGAAGACAACTAAGAGTGTCAGGAAGGTAGGTCTCAAGGACCGATCTTGGGCACCCCTGGTCTAACCTTACCAACCCCCAGAGCAACAGTGGTAAGGAAAAACTCCCTCTGAGGAAGAAACCTCAAGCAGACCAGACTCAAAGGGGTGACCCTCTGCTTGGGCCATGATACAAACATACATTACAGAAACAATTCACAGAACAATTCATGGGTGAATATACAAGAATTGCTGTTGGTGCACAGGACAGGAGGGTTGCATACAATACAATTTATTGGTACACCTTCTCAAAGGTAAGCATTTATTAGCTACTTTTCCATTTTAAGTCATTTTGCACTTAATTTCTTTAATTGGTGGGCTATTAATTTAACAAAAAAGTTCTGATTCTCTATGTGAGCTTCGTCATTATGTGACTTTTATTATTATTATTTATTCATTCATTTTTAAGTCTGAAAAACTGGTTAATCCCAAACCACAGACGAAAACTAGCGTAAATATTAGTTGCAACCACAACTTTAAACATTTTAATTTCTTAAATGCAGTCATTTAAGTTGACTAGCATATTCCACTTAGATGATCAGACATATTTACACGGATCCAAGAGCTGCCAGGAAGTATCATGGTAGATTCTTTTTTTTTTTTTTTAAGCATGCTTTTGTCGTATAAGATCGTGAAGACTTGAGTCAGGTCCTTGACTCACCTCCTCCAGAGCAGCCACGGTGTTCCTGCAGTGGGACATCCTGGTGGTGAAGTTGGAGGCAGTGGGCGATTTATAATCTTCATTCGTCTCTGCCACAAACTCCGAAACTGTGATTTGGTCCGGCATAATTAATCCCTCTGCTGGTAAGGATAGACGCTGTTCTTAATCCCAAAGCGTTTGCGGTTTCAGGCGAGTAAAGTTCACACCATTGTCAGAGATGTTGATGTCGCTCCCCGCTTCCCAGCGAGGTCGGCGGGTCGTTATATTCCTCCGCTCTCGCTCTCCCACTCCGCCTTTTCCATTCAGGTTCACGGCTCGTCCTCTCGCTAAAAAAGAAAGGGTTTAAAAAAAGAGGAAAAAAAAGCGAGGTTTACTCCGTGTGTACGAACTTCTTCTTCCCAGGAGCGAGGAAACAACAAACGGCCGCTTCCAGGGCAGCGCATGAAACTGACAAAGGTAAAGGGAGGGGATTCAATAGCTGTCGGCAGCCAATGGAAAACGACAGCTGCTCAGTGAGAGCCAATCAGCATTCAGAAGAGGCGTGACCAGATGCTACCTTCCGTTTAGCTCGTAAACTAAAAGTCCCTCCTGATAATGTGGTGTTTGCAGGTTACACCTGTCAGAGATGAAGCGGATTTTAAAATAATATTTATATATCTTACAGCAAATATATTAAATATTTCAGAAACATACTATTAGCTTTAAGCTTGTGAGTATATTAAATTTTGTTACAGATACTGCATACACTATTTTTTACACTTGCAATTCATGACCATTCAAAGTGATTTTATGTTACGTTCACATTATTACTTGAAGTAATCTGAATGCCTGAATGTGACGCTTGATATTTTTGTATTGTGTGAACACATTGGATCTGATTCCCCACCCCTAACCCTGATCAGATTTGGATAACTTTCACACTTGCTTTTTGTGAAATCGTTTTTATGCAATAGAGTTGGTTTACTTGTATCCAGTATGTTGATCTTGTACAGGTTTTACACCTTATGATCACCTGATGAAACTCGGTGGAGAATGTGGGACAGGTGTCCTTGAACTGGGGATCCTCTGTTTGGGATGTAAGCACACTTGTAGTTGTTTCGCTTGTGCACATTTTCCTAAATCTGATTCAGATCATGTTGTTAGTTTGCCTGTTGTGTCCAGATACTGTAGAAATATGAGCTTCAAACAGAATGGTATGGAATGGAATGCATTTACATAGCACTTTTCCATCTGAATCTAAAGATCAAAGCTTCACACATTGATGCAAGGTGCTCACTACACACCGGAAGCAACTCGTGTATTAAGGACCTTGTCCAAGGACCCTTACTGATTATCTGGTCTGGCTGGGGTTTGAACTGGGGATGCTCTGGTTTCAAGCCCAATACTTAACCACTAGGCCATCACCTCCCCACCAGAAAATCAGGAAGTATCAGATTTGGGTCACTTCAGCTAGCAATGTAAATGCACTCTTACTCTGTAGGGTCTCCTCAGTAGGAATTACTGCAAATAATTCCTGTAATGCATATACATACATTCTTAATTGTGTTGTTTTAGTTTGTATAAATAGATATTAATGTGCAGATTGTTAGAAAAGGATTCTATTTTGTGAGAGTAGCTTGGTAGTTACGGTTATCTGTCAAGATGTCAACAACTATTTGTGAAAAATTCATTTCCCAATCATGCTGTTTACACCACAATTTTCAGACAGAATCTCCAATTCCATCTATTTACTTTAGGCAGGTATAATTGAAATATTCTAACAGCACATGAACGCATCATTTTGATGGCGGGAAGATATGGAAAGATTAGTAGATTAGAAGAATCTGTTTGTCTTTTTTGGGACTGTGGTCAGGTGCAGTGTTTCATATTCAGAAAGATAGAAGCCTTTTTGGTGGTCATTTAATAGTAACAAAAAACAAACTGCAATCACAATAAACTGACACTTTAAAAATCTGTTTTAGACACAGTGATACTACGCGAACCAACAGATAGACCTTTTTAATGTATTTTGTATTAACACTTGTTTCATGCATGGAACCCTTAACATGGAAATGTCTTTATGTTGCAGTCAAAAGTAGTGTATGCATGGATATTATCCACGCAGAAGATAAACACAAACTTGTAGACTTGTAAAGATGGTACATACACACACAAAAAAACCCAACAATTATTCTTGCAAAAAAGCCAATTTTCAAGATGGTGACCAAATGATTTGGTGGAAAAATTATCCCCATTCTGGCATACTGAGTTGAAGAGAATCTTTCAACATGGGTCATGTGGATGATGTACGTAGGTGCCCAAAAATAGTTCCTTGAGTACTCAAAAGTAAATCCTACACCCCAGAGGTCCATCGGGTTCCATGATGCTTATGTGCAAAGCAGGTGAGCGCCTATGACTGTGTCTCAGTTTGGGAGCCGTGTTATCAGAAGGTTGCATCGACCTCATACATCATAAGTAGCACGACTACTCTGCCCCATTTCAAAGGATCCTTGGAAAGCAGTTGACAATAGAGGTGGGCGGATCGATCCTAATATCGATACCAACGCTGGTATTGATATTGAACGATCCTCATGTAAAAAGATCGATACTCAAGCTTTTTTTTCTCTCCCACACGCACTGACTGCTGCACACGCAGATTTATCAAAGTCAAAAAGGTTGGGGATGATATGATATACTGTCATTTGAACTGGCCTGAATGATGGGTGCTGGTAATGAAACATAATTATAATACCCATCCTAATTTACTAAATCTGAAAGCTCATTAGACTAGTAATTAGCAGTGTACAATCAATTCTGGATCATGGTGATTGAGTTTGGATTTGCATGAGGACAGGAGAGCTACTATTATGTTCCATGTGAGAATATTGTACTTCATGGTCTATTATAGAATTAGGCATCATATAAAACCTCTGTCCAAACAACAGAAGACCTTCAGTTAAAATATATATATAAATTGTTGATGTTTCCCAGCATTTTCAGTCTGGAAAGGAAGACTATTGGTATAAATAGTATTGCAGTGGAAAAGGCAAAACCCCGGGCAGCCTTTAAATTACAAACTGGGCAGTGTTCACACATTCTTTCAGCTCTGTAGTGTCTCCTGGCAAGCTGGTAAATGAAGAACCCAAGACCCAGGCTGACTCTGACTGGCTCCAGCAGGCCTCCACTCCCTTATGAAATGAATACAGGCACATTGTCAGCGAACATCTGCTCTCCAGAGAATTGTTGGTGCAGGTCTGCAGAAGAAAACTACACCAGTCTTTGCTACAGGGGCTTATATTGTTCAGTATCATATGTCTTTAAATGTAAGTTTAAAGTATTTAGTAATAAGCGGCCTTAGTGGCTACAAAACCGAGGCTTTTGAAATTAAAGAAACTGACAAACAAGGTAATTAAAAGTAAATGTACCTTCCGTACCACACATATGTTGAGAGTTTTGCAAAGAAAGAAGAAAAGAAATATTTGCATTGGCTACAGTCATACAAAACACTTTCCTCAGGGTTGTGTGGACCTGTGACTGTGTCATTTGATTTTTAGAATGGAATCACTGTTAAACAATAGAAAATAATAGTTTATTTCTCAGATTTAGTAGATTTCTCTGCAGAAACACTCTCTCTCTCACAGACCCCATTCATACATACCTCACTCAAGAATCTCCCTCACTCTCCTTTTTGTCTTCATTTAAATTCATACAGTCCTTTCCATGTGGCCGTGTAGAGGTGTGACCTTGTTATCCGATTTCAAGAACACAGCCACTGTGAAACAATCAGAAGGTAATGCTTTACCTCTGTGAAATAGTGCATATCTGTGTGGAATCAGCCTGTCTCAATAACAGCCACACCTGCTCCTAATCCATCATCAATCCATCATCGACCAACTATCCAGCAGGTGGCAGACATGTCTCAGGGATATTCCAGAAGCAAAATAATTATCTATTTATTTACTGATCTGGATTATGGGAATTGTGCTGGCTAAGTGGTCAGTGCACTTGCTTCCAAAACTGAATGTTTATAGCTTTAAGACAACCCATACCCATTTTCCATATAATGCAGAGGTGTATCAGGAACGTCTTCCAGAGTAGAACTTCTGCCAAATCAACATGCAGATCCATATTGCAAAAATAAAAAAATAAAAGGGAGAAGCCAAAACAACTAATGATCTGGTGCATCACAGTTCATCTGGAGTTACGAGATGATAGATTTTATTCTGTTTGAGTTATTGTGTAATTCATCTAGAGGAGATGGACTCATTTATCTGTTCACTCACTGCAATTTACTTCAAACATGCCTAGGCTTTTCCAAGGACCAGGAACAAGGATTCCTGGTCTCTGAGCTCTTGTTACATTCACCACATTATGGAACTGCCCCGAGTCCCATCCAGGCAGACAACCAGTCCATCCCCACCTCTCAAAGGTAATCACCTGTCTGCCACAGGTGAAACGGAAGTGACCCCTTGGTCTTTTCCAACCACTGGGGTCCTCAACACTCAGGCGTCTATGTGCTGGTTCATGCACAGAGAAACATACCACACAGACTAACTCTTCCTAAGTACCTGTTAGTTTGACACAAAGCCATTCCAATGCTACCCAAGGATCCTTCAACGAGAGTAACAAAAAACATAGCCATCACTATAACCTGATCTGAAATAATCCCTAGGCTTCAGATGCTGCACTGAAACCATAGTGTATGGACCCCAGGAGGATCCATTAGTAGGAAATTTGGAATCATATTGCAACATCTACACCCTTTCATGCTTCATGAAACCTACTAGAAAGGTGAAACAAAGGCAAAGTCCAAAACACGGAAAACCCACTGTGCTGTTTTATTGTATCATCAAATCTTTAATGGCTCATAAAGTTTTGATATTTAAATTTTAATGGGTTAGTTGTATTTGTTCTGTAAGAAGATGCCAAAGCAGTGCACCGTTAGCTGCTTCATCAAACTGAACAGAGGCTTCATTCACTAGCAGAGGACGTCCTCAATAAAGACCTTGTTTGTATGCAAGCGACTTCCAGCCCTAAAGTTAGAGCGATAATTAGTGGATCCGCTGTGGCCACGGCTCGCGCTTTTGAACATCTTCAAATAATTTATTGCAAGAATGAGCATGAGATTAACATACTCATTGTACCAGCACACAGTGTCACTGATATTTTCCTTTGTGAATCAACGTGTCTTGTTCAGGTTGAAACATTGATTTGCCAAAAGCAGATGTCAAACTGTAGCCCACAGATTGAATCACATCTTCACTTGTGTTTATTTGTTGGTTGGATGGTTTGATGCTCAAAATCTTTTTAAGCCATTTGTGATGTGAATGGTGCAACATTTTTTTAAGCTTTGTTTTACACGAGGAAATAAGGTAGGTTTTTTTTTTTTTTTTTGGTGACAATATTATAAGCATCAGTGGGTTCAGTGGCAACCGGACTTTGGAAATGATAGAAACTGACAAATAAGCTGATGTTACTTTACAATCCATACATGAAGAGAGAGAGAGAAAAGGAAGGAAGAAGTGTCTGTTTTGCTTAAATCAAATCAATTTTATTTATATAGCGCCATATCACAACAAACAGTTGCCCCAAGGCGCTTTATATTATAATGCAAGGCCATACAATAATTACATAAAAACCCCAACGGTCAAAACAACCCCCTGTGAGCAAGCACTTGGCAACAGTGGGAAGGAAAAACTCCCTTTTAACAGGAACAAACCTCCAGCAGAACCAGGCTCAGGGAGGGGCAGTCTTCTGCTGGGACTGGTTGGGGCTGAGGGAGAGAACCAGGAAAAAGACATGCTGTGGAGGGGAGCAGAGATCAATCACTAATGATTAAATGCAGAGTGGTGCATACAGAGCAAAAAGAGAAAGAGACACCCAGTGCATCATGGGAACCCCCCAGCAGTCTAAGTCTATAGCAGCATAACTAAGGGCAGAACTAACTGCAGTCCTAACTGCAGAAAGGACTTGTATGTAAGTCCTTTCTGCAGGGTTGTGTGGAGGTGTTATTTGAGTTTTAGAGCATAACCAACCCCTAATAATCAGAAAACAGTTTATTTCTACATTTTCATAAAAGCTATGTGCAGAAGCTGTCAGTCTCTCTGTCACTCTCTTCCTTGGACTCTATTCATTGTGTACTTCCCTCAATCCCTTCTTTCTGCAGGATTGTGTGGCGGTATGATGTGTTGAGATTTAGACTGTAACTGCTCTTAAATAATCACAAAGAAAAAGTCTGATTTAGTACATTTCTGTGAAGAAATGGTCTGGACAACCACACCTGCTTCTAATCCATCACAAATCCAGTACCCGCAAACCATCCAGCAGACCGCAAACCATTGATTGAGCTAATAGAATTAATAAATGGAATCGTTTTGACTGTGCTGAATGCTTGGTCTGCAAAGTACGGGTCAAACAATGTCGACATCCATTGGATTCTATATGTGACATACGTATGTTACCCCGTAACGTTACAAATAAGCATGGCACATGGTGCAAACTATTCCTTTTTAAAATCATATTAAGTCAACAAATAATTTGCATCACTTTTTACCAAAATTAGAGCAACTTTAAATTTTGACCCCACAAACTGAAATTAACCATTGTCCCTGTTCTTGCTGTTTTTATCCCATAACTCCATAACATTCAGTCACAGATAGTCCAATCAATGCCTTTTTGGAATCTTTGTGATCAGACAAATAATGTGGTATAGTTTTCAATATGATTGGAAAATCTTTTAATTTTGACTCCTGTGTAATTCTTCAATTGTCAGCTGCCTATTGAACATTCAAGTGGCCAATTGGTTTTTTCAAAAGACTAATGTCTAAGGAGTATTACTGCCTAATTTTGTGCTTCTATCACCATTTGCAAGATTCCTCTGTAAATATTCTGTTATCTGCTGCACTGTAACGAAAAACTACCTCTAGCATTTTTGAGGAAGAAACCTGAAGCAGACCAGACTCAGAGGGGTGAGCCACTTCTTGGGTCATTCTAACAGTTACAAGGTTTTTACAGAAGTATGAAGAAGAAAAACATCTTCTTGATGATGACTTCATGTCCTATCCAGGGGGAATCATGTTCTCTTTTGTGCTATGGGATCCAGGGGTAAACACTAACACCGATGTAACTCAGGGCCTATATGGGACTTAGTTATTCTACTTTTACATTGCAAGATACATTGCTTTTAATGACATTTGCATGTACACGGATAAGGTGGGAGAGTTTTAATTGCTCTATGGTTTGAGTTAAGGATGGACAGTTCATTTCCTGGCTACATTATACTGTACTTTCTCAACTGAAATATCTGAGGTGCCCTTTTTACTGCTGGGCGAGCAGGAGAACCAGCATCCTTCACCTCAGAAAGTCATCATGCCATTAATAAATATAAATTCTTAAAGAGCCGACGTTAATGAAGTTGAGGCATTATAAGAAATATATCCGTGAACAGTAATGCCTTGAATTCCACTTCTGTATCTCAGAATTGTCCAGCCTCGAAAGACTACTCACTTTTTCTGTTCCCTTTGAGTTTTTACTGCAAAATTCATGAAACACACAAGGTGTGCTCGTACACCAGTGCTTTGCTCATACAACACTTCATTTGGCAGAAACAGAAAACCTGTCACAGCCTTAAAGGGGATTGAGGTTTAATCACTGTTTCCTAATTGCTTTGCCGTGACATCATGGTTGTTTAACAGGTGGAACACACTCACAAACCAGCACCTTTTCATTTCAAGTGAGCGTAATGAACGGCTTCTTTGTTTAAAGCCGTTTGCAGCTGAACTTTCCATACACGTTTTTTCCTCTCTGTGAATATGAAAATAAATAGAGGAAATAACATCAACTCTGTGAGAGCGATTTCACTAATGAGTTCAGGGGAAAGTACATTTGCAGCTTGGAGTTTTGTAGAAATTTGCAGAATTTAAACTATGCAGCATAATGCTGATGTAGAAATGTGCTTTCTACCACATAAGGGTATTTTCTTATGCCTAAACACAGTGTAGTGCTTTTTGAACCAACTTTATTGCTACTGCATCATCAATTTCCAGCTTCTATTTTAGGAATTTCAAGTTTTTACAGCTGAATTGAGACTGAGATTTCATCTGATCTGTGATATCATCTGCAGATGTCATCTTCTAGATCTGCTTGATATTTACGGAAGTGGAAATCTGGCATGTTGCCGTAATATTGTACTATAATTGAAATATTTGTTCCCTGATTCCTCCCAGGTCTTTGGCCTGATTCTACCAATCATGTGGATGAAGGTTAATTTCCTATATACAGTCTATATTAATTGCCTCAGAGTTGGTTTTCGAAAAAGTCAATTCCAGTTGGGTTGAAAGTAAAAATTTAGAATTTTCATTCTGTTGTCCACTCAAGCTGGCACACCTAAGTAGGTGGGTTCTGGAATTGCCCAGTGAAATCAGATTTCTGAAAAGTCAGTCATTCTTTGATGCCACCAAACTTTACGCACATGTGGATTCTGGAATTGCTCAGGCAAGGTCAAATTTACCAAAGATCAACTGTCGAGGTCAAAGACCAAAATTAATTTTTTCTTTCTCTGTTCACTCAGATGTCCTCAAAACTTGGAGGTGGGTTCCAGCATTGCCCAGCAAGGACAAATTTGTCAAGATCAATCATTGGGGCCAAGGTCATGCTGATTTGATGGCCTCATCCTCGTAGGTGTTTTTGCTCATTTCTACCAAGCTTGGTATGTCGGTCAAGGTTGACCCTAAATTGCCCTTAAAGAATAAATTTTGGAAGAAGTCAAGGTTGAGGAATTTGATTTCCAACCCAGTTTGGACCAAATGTGGCAAACACTTAGGTGGATTCCAGAACTGTTCTTGTGAAGTTGGTCAGAGGTCAATCTTTTGAGTGATGGTTAGTCATAACGGTCAAATATCAGAAGTCAGAAATGTCAGATTGCTGTATCCTTTACTGTCTTCATGCCCACACTTCATGCCAGGGGTGTTACCAGGGATTTTGGAGCCCCATGAAAATGAATCTTACTTACATCACATGATTTATTGTCACTGCAGATGCACTGTAAATAATTCAATTATAAATCAGGAGCAGTGTTCCTCCACTTGGGAGAAATGATCAGTATAGTCAAAGGTTAACACTACTTACCAACTGTTTCATCAACAATAAAAAATCAATTAACCTGTGGAGATTAAAAATCCTCCTGACACATACATCCTCCTATCATTTACTGAATGGTGGTTGACATACTGGAGCAAACACACTGTTTATATATATATATATATATATATATATATATATATATATATATATATATATATATATAATATACACGAGGTCTAATACAAAAGAAACCGACCTTTTATTTTTTTTAAAAACTATATGGATTTGAATCACGTGCGATTACGTCAGATAAGCTTGAACCCTTGTGCGTATGCGTGAGTTTTTTCACGCCTGTCGGTTGCGTCATTCGCCTGTGGGCAGGCTTTGAGTGAGCACTGGTCCACCCCTCCCGTCGGAATTCCTTTGTCTGAGAACTTGCTGAGAGACTGGCGCTTTGCTTGATCAAAAAATTTTTTAGAAACTGTGAGACACATCCAAGTGGACACCATTCGAGAAATTCAGACGGTTTTCAGGTGAAAATTTTAACGGCTGATGAGAGATTATGGAGTGTTACTATCGCTTTAAGGACAGCCCACGGTGCCGGATGGCACGCCGCGCCCCGAGCCGCCGTCGTCAGCCTGTTTCAAGCTGAAAACATCCAAATTTAAGCCTCTGTTGACCCAGGACGTCGTGAGAGAGCAGAGAAGTTTCAGAAGAGCTCGGGATCAGCAGTTTATCCGGACATTCCACCGTTAAAGGAGATTTTGTAATGAAAGACGTGCGGACGGATTCGCGTGTCGGCACCCAGCCACTCATGGCGCGGCGCCACATGAAAACACCTCCGTGTTGATAACCTTTCATAAGAATCATCAGGCGGTTTTCGATGACTTTCAGTCGAGTGAGTATCCGAGAAATTGTTTAACAGCTGGGCATGTTCAAACTTGTCCTGTGAGACTTCCAACGGAGGTGTTTTGCTGTGGCATATATACGAGGTCTATTAGAAAAGTATCCGACCTTATTATTTTTTTCAAAAACCATATGGATTTGAATCACGTGTGATTACATCAGACATGCTTGAACCCTCGTGGGCATGCAAGAGTTTTTTCACGCCTGTTGCTTACGTCATTCACCTGTGGGCAGTCTTTGAGTGAGGAGTCGCCCACCCTCTCGTCGTTTTTTCATTGTTTCAGAATGGCTCAGAGACTGCTGCTTTGTTTGATCAAAAGTTTTTCAAAACTGTAAGGCACAACTGAGTGGACACCATTCGATAAATTCAGCTGGTTTTCGGTAAAAAATTTTAACGGCTGATGACAGATTTTGGTCTGGTAGTGTCACTTTAAGGACGGCCCACGGTGCCCGATGGCGATCTGTGCTTCGAGGTGGCAGCGCCTCGCCGTTTCAAGTTGAAAACTTCCACATTTCAGGCTCTGTTGACCCAGGAAGTTGTCTGAGAACAGAGAACTTTCAGAAGAAGTCGGCATGAGGAGTTTATTCGGACATTCCATTGTTAACGGACATTTTGTAATGAAAGAACGTGCGGGCAGAGTCGCATGTCGGGCCGGACCCGACCGCGGGGGGTCGCGACAGGAAAAACACCTCCATTGGAAACCTTAACGGGCAAGTAGGAACATGCCCAAGCTGTTAAACAATTTCTCAGTTACCCACTTGTCGAAAGCCATCAAAAGCCGCCTGAATTTTACAAATGGTTTTCAACACGGAGGTGTTTTTCCTGTCGCGGCGCACACAGATTCGCCGAGTCGTCATGGAAACAACTCGGCGAATTTGCGCACACGTCTTTCATTAAAAAATGTCCTTAAACAGTGGAATGTCCGCATAAAGTCCTCATGCCGGCCTCTTCTGAATCTTCTCTGTTCTCTCACGACGTCCTGGGTGAATTAAGCCTTAAATTAGGATGTTTTCAGGTCGAAACAGGCCGACGATGGCGCCTGGAAGCGCTGCGCGACGTCCTGCTCTGTGGGAAGTCCTTACACCGACAGAAACACCCCATAATCTCTCATCAGCCGTTAAACTTTTCACCGAAAACCAGCTAAATTTCTGGAATAGTGTCCACTCAGATATTCCTCACAGGTCCAGAAAAAATTTTGATAAAGCAACGCGCGCCGTCTCGAGCAGCGTGTGAAACAAAGGAATTCAGCCGAGAGGGCGGGACCACATCTCACTCAAGGCCTGCCCACAGGGAAATGACGTCACCGACACGTGTGAAAAAACTCACGCATGCGCACGAGGGTTCAAGCATGATTGGTGTAATCGCACGTCATTCAAATCCATATAGTTAAAAAAAAATAAAAGGGTCAGTTTATTATCTAATAGACCTCGTATGTGTGTGTGTGTATATATATATATATATATATATATATACAGTGAGGAAAATAAGTATTTGAACACCCTGCAGTTTTGCATGTTCTCCCTCTTATAAATCATGGGGGGGGTCTGAAATTTTCATCTTAGGTGCATGTCCACTGTGAGAGACATAATCTTAAAAAAAAAAAATCCAGAAATCACAATGTATGATTTTTTAATAATTTATTTGCATGTTACTGCTGCAAATAAGTATTTGAACACCTGTGAAAATCAGTGTTAATATTTGGTACAGTAGCCTTTGTTTGCAATTACAGAGGTCAAACGTTTCCTGTAGTTTCTCACCAGGTTTTCACACACTGCAGCAGGGATTTTGGTTCACTCCTCCATACAGATCTTCTCCAAATCTTTCAGGTTTGGAGTTTCAGCTCCCTCCAAAGATTTTCTATTGAGTTCAGGTCTGGAGACTGGCCAGGCCACTCCAGGACCTTGAAATGCTTCTTACGGAGCCCCTCCTTAGTTGCCCTGGCTGTGTGTTTGGGGTCATTGTCATGCTGGAAGACCCAGCCATGACCCATCTTCAGTGCTCTTACTGAGGGAAGGAGGTTGTTTGCCAAAATCTCGCAATACATGACCCCATCCATCCTCCCTTCAATACGGTGCAGTCGTCCTGTCCCCTTTGCAGAAGAGCACCCCCAGAGTATGATGTTTCCACCCCCATGCTTCACAGTTGGGATGGTTTTCTTGGGGTTGTTCTCATCCTCTAAACATGGTAAGTGGAGTTGATTCCAAAAAGCTCTATTCTGGTCTCATTTGACCACATGACCTTCTCCCATGCCTCCTCTGGATCATCCAGATGGTCACTGGTGAACTTCAAATGGGCCTGGACATGTGCTGGCTTGAGCAGGGGGACCTTGCTGCCCTGCAGGATTTTAAACCATGACAGCATCATGTGTTACTAATGTAATCTTTGTGACTGTGGTCCCAGCTCTCTTCAGGTCATTGACCAGGTCCTCCTGTGTAGTTCTGAGTTTTCTCAGAATCATCCTTACCCCACAAAGTGAGATCTTGCATGGAATCCCAGACCGAGGGATATTGACAGTCATCTTGTGTTTCTTCCACTTTCTAATAAATAATCATAACAGTTGTTGTCTTCTACCAAGCTGCTTGCCTGTTGTCCTGTAGTCCATCCCAGCCTTGTGCAGGTCTACAGTTTTGTCCCTGGTGTCCTTAGACAGCTCTTTGGTCTTGGCTATGGTAGACAAGTTGGAGTGTGATTGAGTGTGTGAACAGGTGTCTTTTATACAGGTAACAAATTCAAACAGGTGCAATTAATACAGGTAAAGAGTGCAGAATAAGAGGGCTTCTTAAAGAAAAATTAATAGGTCTGTGTGAGACAGAGTTCTTGCTGGTTGGTAGGTGTTCAAATACTTATTTGCAGCAGTAACATACAAATAAATTATTAAAAAATCATACATTGTGATTTCTGGATTTTTTTTTTTTTTTTAGATTATGTCTCTCACAGTGGACATGCACCTAAGATGAAAATTTCAGACCCCTCCATGATTTCTAAGAGGGAGGACTTGCAAAATTGCAGGGTGTTCAAATACTTATTTTCCTCACTGTATATATATTTTATTTTATTCACTTTATACATGCTTCCCTTAGGCAGTGTTATTAGACGGCATTGCTTAAATTTTCATTGTTACGCAGATGATACTCAGCTTTATTTATCCATGAAGCCAGAGGACACACACCAATTAGCTAAACTGCAGGATTGTCTTACAGACATAAAGACATGGATGAACTCTAATTTCCTGCTTTTAAACTCAGATAAAACTGAAGTTATTGTACTTGGCCCCACAAATCTTAGAAACATGGTGTCTAACCAGATCCTTACTCTGGATGGCATTACCCTGACCTCTAGTAATACTGTGAGAAATCTTGGAGTCATTTTTGATCAGGATATGTCATTCAAAGCGCATATTAAACAAATATGTAGGACTGCTTTTTTGCATTTACGCAATATCTCTAAAATCAGAAAGGTCTTGTCTCAGAGTGATGCTGAAAAACTAATTCATGCATTTATTTCCTCTAGGCTGGACTATTGTAATTCATTATTATCAGGTTGTCCTAAAAGTTCCCCGAAAAGCCTTCAGTTAATTCAAAATGCTGCAGCTAGAGTACTGACGGGGACTAGAAGGAGAGAGCATATCTCACCCATATTGGCCTCTCTTCATTGGCTTCCTGTTAATTCTAGAATAGAATTTAAAATTCTTCTTCTTACTTATAAGGTTTTGAATAATCAGGTCCCATCTTATCTTAGGGACCTCATAGTACCATATCACCCTAATAGAGTGCTTCGCTCTCAGACTGCAGGCTTACTTGTAGTTCCTAGGGTTTGTAAGAGTAGAATAGGAGGCAGAGCCTTCAGCTTTCAGGCTCCTCTCCTGTGGAACCAGCTCCCAATTCAGATCAGGGAGACAGACACCCTCTCTACTTTTAAGATTAGGCTTAAAACTTTCCTTTTTGCTAAAGCTTATAGTTAGGGCTGGATCAGGTGACCCTGAACCATCCCTTAGTTATGCTGCTATAGACTTAGACTGCTGGGGGGTTCCCATGATGCATTGAGTGTTTCTTTCTCTTTTTGCTCTGTATGCACCACTCTGCATTTAATCATTAATGATTGATCTCTGCTCCCCTCCACAGCATGTCTTTTTCCTGGTTCTCTCCCTCAGCTCCAACCAGTCCCAGCAGAAGACTGCCCCTCCCTGAGCCTGGTTCTGCTGGAGGTTTCTTCCTGTTAAAAGGGAGTTTTTCCTTCCCACTGTCACCAAGTGCTTGCTCACAGGGGGTCGTTTTGACCGTTGGGGTTTTTCCGTAATTATTGTATGGCTTTTGCCTTACAATATAAAGCGCCTTGGGGCAACTGTTTGTGATTTGGTGCTATATAAATAAAATTGATTTCATTTGATATATTTTAATGAATATCATATGTGAAATGTGATATTAAAAAAATACTTCATGAAATTATTAAATAGGAAGCAGCGTTTTGGTGTCTAAACCCTGAACACCTGAATATTCCTGCTGATGATTTTTCTTTCACCTTCACACTCTAAAGGACACCCAAGGAATAATGTTCTGTGAAATGATCACATGGTATTTTTAGCTGGCCCACACGCTCACACAGCTGAGCGACGATGACAGTGAGCTGCAGCTGCTTCACTATCATCATTAAGAGCAAGTGGCTTTTACAGTAATTACGGCTCCCTGAAGGATTTGCTCCTGTGAGCCCCAGTGTCCCTCTGCTTCATTATCTTCTGACAGGCAGCGCATCAGTCTGCCCCATCTTCCCTCCGTTTCCTAGTTACCCCAACGAAAGAAACGCTCCATACCCAGGTCTGTATTTACACTGAAGGTCAAATCCTACTCATATAGTTTCTAATTTTATCTGCTTCCCATGAGACAGGAGCAGGACACCTCCAACGTGACGGTGCTGTCACCTCGCCCTGAATTAATCGATCTGTGCAGCTCGAGATTTTCATTCAGCCTGCATTTCTGCTGATTTAATCCCTTTAGCAATGCAATGCAACCTCCACTGCCCCCTCCCCACAACACACAAAAACATGTTATTATAATGCACCAGGTTCGCTTCATATGTGCCGCAACAGTTCTTTGCACAAGAAGTGTTGTGGCTGGCGTGCCTGGCTGGCTTTTGTTTGTCTTTTGTTTCTGTCTTTTGGTTTTCCTTCCAGGTGGTGCGCATTTGGGACTGAGTGGCTGTGTGGCTGAGTTACCAGGACCTCACCCTGATCACCTGAGGCTGATCAGGTGCGGCTCGTCAGGACTCACAGCTGTGGTGCATCTACACGGATTGGAACATGGTGGCATTTAAGTCTGGAGTACACAGTGTGTATTTGCCAGAGACTCGACCTTGTGACCAGACGGGTGAGATCGTCGTCTCGAGAGCCATCTCATCATCAGTGGATGCAGAGAACGTCCAGGTTTGATGCATGGTCTGTGAAAGAGGAGAGGGTGAGGTCTCACGCTCGTCAGCACACTTCCTGAGACTCGGTTTGTCGCGGCCACCTGGGGGGTGTCGGCGGGGTCCTTGGGTCCGAACTGGTTCTGGCTCCGGACCGTTAGTGCTGCTGGGAGTGCACCGTAATCCACCACGCCAGACCGCGCACTCTTTTGTTATATTTATCACATCACTGTTATGTTTATTAAACTCTGTTATCCTTTGTACCGTGCTCTGCTTATTTTATACTGGGTCCTTCAAACGCTGGTCGGTTCTCCGGGCTGCGTCCGACACATAACAAGAAGAAGATTTTAAAAAGGCATCAGAGGGCAGATGCATACTCTGCGTGCGCGCTACACTCTATGATATAAATGTACAAGTAAATACAAATATGTTTGTAAAGGTGTTTTTGACTATGTGTAACTTCATTATGAAATCATTCATACCAATCAATCACAAATATTTTGCTGACCAATATATACTTGAGATCATCCATCTCGCCTTCTTGGTTTTTGAGATATACCAAAAAAAGATGTTTGTCAGATTCTAAAACTGTGGTTTGGCTGTCTCACAAACTGCAAACAATTCAAATACCAAGTAGTATGAAGGTTATTCAAGAATGTATGAAGATTATTCACTATCCTTATTCAAGAGTCTTTCAGTTTGAGAACATGATTTGTTAAAATTTTGTTCATTCTTAGGATATGAATGAGGACATACCAGCATGTTCTTCTTCTTCTTTGTTGTCTTCATCTTCTTTTATAGGAAATATTTGGTATGGCTTTTCTAGGAATTGGTTTAAAATACTAAAGACTAGTATGAAATCATCTATCACCTTTCTATTGGTAATGTGACCTTTTCACCTTGGGTGACTCTGACAGGTCATACTCATGGCCATAGCTGTTCAAGTCAAACATTTGGGGCCAGTATGTATTAACCATGGTGTACGGTTTCTGTGTTGGTCACAGTACAGTTTCACTGAATCACAGCAATGAACTTATATGATTATGTGTCATACATGTATGGCGTGTGCGTCCCACTCTCTGAGCACCCATTCTTGTTAAATGAGCTTTGTTTGAGGTACATTTCACAAACACATTTTATGTTGCATCTGTGATTTGTTATTTTAGTAACAGCGTAGGGTGAACACCCTCTACGGGGGGCGATTCCATTTTCTGCCAGGGTTTGTGGTGCTTAACATAACAGAAGGCGATGAGCTCATTGAGAGGCTCATCCTGACAAATGGTGATGCTCAAACTCTAGTACTTTGCTCATACGCACACCCGGCAAAGCCTGGTTTCATTAGTCGCTTTAGCTGCTGCTTGAGGATAAAATTCTGAAGAAAACCCAGCAGACTGATCTGAATTCAGGAAAACTGTGCTAAATTAATAATCCTCATTAGCATGTTTCCACATTCATTTGAATCGTATGAGAGAAGCAGGATGGAGCTTGTGACTAACTGTGCCGCACAGTGACTCATTGACAGTCCAGTGAACTCCCAGAGTGGCTGCTATCGCTGTAAAAACACCCAAAATTCCCAGCAGCTGCAGCTGTCCTGACACTGCAACCAAAAAGACAAAAGCCCTCACAGCCATGAGATCTGCTGTGATGCATCATGGGATGAAAGTGTAACTCTGAGGTGTTTGCATTCCGCTCTGCCTCAGTTAAACGATGAACTTCAGGAGATGATGTGATGTGGGTAAAAACGAGTATTTAATGTGGCTTAAACTGTCAGGATCATGGTGTTAGTGGACGGATGACGAGTGCATCTGTGGAGCTATAAACATTCAGACAGACAACATGTTCATCAGAAATATGGCCATATAAACAAAAGATGAAAAATCAGTCATGCAGCAAACACACCTTCAGTGTGAAGAAGTCAGTTTTTTGTTTTGTTTTTTTTTTAAGTCAGATTGATGCTGAAGCCAGTGGAGACATTTAATATCACAATTAATGAATCATTTTAAATATTGATTTTATATGTTTATTCATCCTTTTTCACCCAAAGATGAAGATATGTCCTTCATAAGCCTCAACCAAGGAGGTTTTCACCGTTTTCTAATAATAATAATAATAATAATAATAATAATAATAATACTTCACAACAACATAATGGCATTAAAGAGTATTTAAAGCATCATATAAGATACAAATAAAAGCATCATATAAATGATGGATAAGATCTACACATCTAAGAGTAGATTGTACAATTATTTAATTCAAAATAAGTCATAATTTCAGAAAAATGTAAAAACAGAAAAAGTCTAATGTAAGTAATGGGGTGGGGGGGATTTTACATTTGGATTTTAAAAGACTCGTCAGAAGTTGTGTGTCATCCTAGCAGCAAAGCTGTTCCAAAGACCTGGAGCACAGTAAGGAAAAACGCACTCAATCATTCACTATTCCTTATATACAGTGCACCTGGAGAGTATTCACTTTTTACATATTTTATGTTACAGCCTTATTCCAAAATGGATGAAACTATTTTTTTTTCCGATCAAAATTCTATACACAATACCCCATAATGACAGTGTGTAAATTTTTGTTGTTTTTTTAGATTTTTGAAAATTTATTAATAATAATAATAATAATAATAATAACCCAGAAGAAATCACGTGTACATAAGTATTCACAGCCTTTGCCATGAAGATCAAAATTGAGCTCAAGTGCATCCTGTTTCCACTGATCATTCTTGAGATGTTTCTACAGCTTAACTGGAGTCCACCTGGGGTAAATTCAGTTGATTGGACATGATCTGGAAAGACACACGCCTGTCTACATATAAGGTCCCACAGCTAACAGTTAGAGCACAAACCAAGCATGAAGTCAAAGGAATTGAATGTAGACCACCAAGACAGGATTGTCTCAAGGCACAAATCTAGGGAAGGGTACAGAAACATTTCTGCTGCTTTGAAGGTCCCAGTGAGCAAAGTGGCCTCCATCACCTGTATATGGAAGAAGTTCTGATCTACCAGAACACTTCCTAGAGCTGGTTGCTCGTCTAAACTGAGTGACTGGGGGAGAAGGGCCTTAGTCAGGGAGGTGACCAAGAACCCAATGGTCACTCTGTCAGAGCTCCAGCATTCCTCTGTGGAGAGAGGAGAACCTTCCAGAAGGACAACCATCTCTGCAGTAATCCACCAATCAGGCCTGTATGGTAGAGTGGCCAGACAGAAGCCACTCCTTAGTAAAAGGCACATGGCAGCCCACCTGGAGTTTGACAAAAAGCACCTGAAGGACTCTCAGACCAAAACAAAATTCTCTGGTCTGATGAGACAAAGACTGAACTCTTTGGCATCATGTTTGGAGGAAACCAGGCACCATCCCTACAGTGAAGCATGGTGGTGGCAGCATCATGCTGTGGGGATGTTTTTCAGCAGCAGGAACTGGGAGACTAGTCAGGATTGATGGAAAGATGAATACAGAGTAGACATTGAGTAGACATTTGAGGGAAAAATGAATTTACCCCACTTTGGAATAAGGCTGTAGAAAATAGACCTTACTTATAAACTCAATAAATTGAATTAAATTGAAATTGGCTGTAATATAACAAAATGTGGAAAAGTGAAGCACTGTTTCTGGATGCACTGTAAACAAACAAACAAACAAAAAACTTAAGGTTTGATCTCACAGGTATTACAGGGAAATAGTATTTAGGAGAGCTTGTGCCTTTGAGGTCAATATCATGAGGCATCAATTAAAAACAAAAATCCAATCATCTCCCCTTGAAGATGTTGGACCAGAATTATTTTCTTTCATGTACATCTTCATGTGGTGCACTGACATTGTGTGAAATTTCATCAAAATCCCCCAAAAGGTTTAAGAGGAATTATGTTAACATGAGACAGGTGGGCATGCAGGATGATAGTGATTCCTATCCCCCCCCCATTTTGCAGGGGTTAAAAAAAGCTAATGAGAGTTTGTTACAGCTCTAACTTTACATTATCTAGCTTCAGATCATCCACAATTAATAAATGTTATCAGATTAAAAGGTGTCCTTAAATCCTCTGGTCCTTCTCCATCCCTGCAGCCTCTGTTGTTGGTCCATGTTCTCTGTGGTGCTGCTTCATGCCAGTTTAGGTGTGTTAGCCACAAAGTGACTGTCATCTTAATCCAAGTTGCAGGCAACACATTAAAATCACTCTCCCGTGTTGTCTGTGATATTATTTCAAAGGCACATTTATGCCCCAAATCTGTTGTAATTAGAAAAGTGATTTGTTCATCCTGAAAATCTATTAGTTGCATTCCTCGTGTGCACATCCTGTTAGGTCATAAAGTCCAGACACATTCACGAGGCAACATTTATATGTGACAGCACCCAGTAGGGGGAAAAATAAAGTGCGCTGCCACCTTTAGTGGTGGAAACTGTGCAGACAAAAAGGTCAGTGTGAAGAAACGGTATCGTGATTAATGGGATCCCCACTCAGGGAGGAATGTGATCTGAAAGAGCTTGTTTTTCTGCCACTGACAAAGACGACACGTTTGATTTGTTAAAAAATTAAAGTGCTGGACATGCCAGAGACCCCCACTTGTCCTGCCTCCCTCCACCACTACACTGAAACCAAGTGCACTAACCACTTGGGCACCACCCCTGCACTGAGGATGTAAGACCATTTGGTTGTTCCCTTGTTTTTACTCAAGGTCGCTACAGCAGATCTTGGATCATTAGTTCATGAATGTGTTCATTATAAAACAACCATCGATGCATCTTTTTTCTAAACACAATTTATTTTGTCTCACTGTATGACAAATTTAAGTATGTCCAATACGCCTGTCCAAAGCAGAACCGGAACCACACGATTTCCTCCGCCACCAGACCCCGGGAATACTGGAGCCGCCAAGTCCCGAACTCCCAGGTGGCCACTGCCTCCGCGTGTCGGACCTGGTACTGCTGGCGAGGAACAAAAACACAATTAAAGGTGGGCGCGTTTGCACCCAGTAATCCGCACGGCAGGAAAAGTACCTCCACCTGTCGTTGGAAAAAAGGTCTGTTATCACTCACAAAAATCACAAAAGGTTACTGTCAAGCAGTCAGCTGAGAATATTACCTTCCAGGTAGAACGATATCTCGGCAAAGAGGTGGAGACGTCGTCCTGCTGATGTACCCCTGCTGATTGGTAACAGCTGTTGCAGGTGATGAGTGTCAGCTGTCACCCCGGCTGCTCCTGTGAGGCGGCAGCGCCCTCTGGTGCCTGGAGCCCGCACTCCAGGCAGGGTGCCCTCTGGTGGTGGTGGGCCAGCAGTACCTCCTCTTCAGCAGCCCACACAACACAGAACATTATTTTTGACGATGCGTAATGGTTCCTGATAATTTGCCAGCAACATGTGCCATTAATCGTAACATGTGGTAACAGGTTGCAGCAGTTCCTGAGGACACCTGACGCCTCTGCCTCAAATCATCACATTTGTGATCAGCGGCCAAGAACGTGTACTTCATGGCATTCGTGACTTGTTGTCGTTATGTGTAAACGCAGCATTGCTTTTTATGAATAAAGAGAGAGTAAAATTCAGTGAAAATATTGAATTGATGATGGCTAGTAAATGTTACTTTAGTTAGTCTTTTAGAAAAACTAATATACATATGCAAGTAAAATTTACTTTCCTAGTTTTTTTTTTCAAGTAAATGTCACTCCAAAATTTTTTCAGTGTTCCATGAAGCACAGATTGGTCACCCCCACACTGAAAGGTACTGTACATCTGTACTCCAACCACCTGTCTCTGCACTGTCCCATTCCGTTTTAATTATTTAACAGTCAACATAGTTTTGTCTATTTGACTTTTTACTTCTTATACAAGTGTTTTTCTTGTCTTTTCTTATTGTTTATGCACCAATAACACCAGATCAAATTCCTTGTATGTGCGAACTTACTTGGCAATAAATTTGATTCTGATTCTGATATTTCTGTACTCACCGTAGCTGGAAATGACATCCAGGATGTCCTTGGTGATGTCTGATATTCCACTTATCCCAGTGCTGTCATTTGTCAGCACAAGAGATTACTAGTTTGATTATTTATCGGGTAACGCTGTGGTTGTGTCTTTTGTAGGTTGTGGTGGACTGTTTTAGGAAACCAATCAATACTATCTGCAGGCATGAAGACAGTAAGGGCGATGACAATCTGATCTTTGACCCTGCTAGCCTTGATCTTCACCCAAATGACTGACATTTGGCTGATCTTAGAAAAGAATAGAATAGGTTTTATTGTCATTGTTCAGGGGGTGAGGGGGGTATAATGAAACTGGGGGTGCTGCCACAGAGCTACTGTACTCCACACACAAAAAACAAGACATCTTTAAGACTGGGCACTTCTGGAACCCCCCTAATTGTGTACAACATTTGGTCCCAGTTGTGTTGAAAATCAATTTTTGTGATCTTGACCTTTGCCAAAATTCATTCTTTAAGGGCAATTTCAAAGCCAATTTTCATTGAAATAGCAATTTCAGAAGGCACAGCAAAAGGTCATGGGAGGGTAGGGCCAAAAAACAGACTGCCAGACATGGCACTGGCCCCGATGATTGACAACTGCCAAATTTAACCATGCTGGGTAATTCCAGGGCCCACCGCTACAATTTGTGACAATTTTGGTTAAAGGGAGGTGGTGGTGTAATGGTTTGCACGTTGGATTGGGATGCCAGCAATCCAGGTTCGCTTCCCGATTGCAGCCGAGCTCCCAACTGGCACCATGAACAGATGTGCTGGGACTGGGAGGAATGAGAGACACGTGCCGTGGGTCCTTCTGGAAATAAGCTGCTGATAAAATGCTTTCGTTGGCTACCCACGTTAAATAATGAACCTCTTCTTCTTGGTGTAAACTGGAGTCACCAATTTAAAGTTGGATCTTTAACCCTCCAATGGCCTGGACTTGACTTCTGGCAATTTTTACCTCGCTTGGTTAATTCCAGAACTCACCTGCATATGTGTGCCACATTTTTCTTTCTTTTCAAATCAGAGTGAAAAAGCTCAGTTCTGTTCTTTGACCCCAATGCTCTAGATCAGGGGTGGCCAAGTTCGGTCCTCGAGAGCCACATTCCTGACATTCTTAGTTGTCTCCCTGCTCCAACACACCTGAATCCAATGAAAGACTCGTTAGCAGACTTTGTCAAGAATGTGGCTCTCAGACCTGGAGTATGACCCTCCCAACTCACCCAGCATCCTTCGTAGCATGCAAACATTTGCACCAACAACCCTAAAAGTAAGTGTCTTATCTAGGCCCCAGACAGCACCCATGGTATAAATATCAAGGGTCTACTATGTACAGCTGATGAGTTATCATGTTCACAATAACGTGCCTGCCCACACAGATATTCCCAAGTAATCAAATATTCATATTATATGAGAACAATTACGAACAAACTATTTGTCCTGCAGCTTTGATTTGCACATGATAATGAACTTTCATAAATGTGTCTGAGAGATGTTGATGTAAACTGTTGTGTGGGCCGCCAGAAGAGGAGGTACTGCTGGCCCACCACCAGAGGGCGCCCTGCCTGAAGTGCGGGCTTCAGGCACGAGAGGGCGCTGCCGCCATGGACACAGCCGGGGTTGACAGCTGTCACTCATCAACACATGACAGCTGTCACCCATCTCCACTTCATCAATCCACTCCATAAAAGCCGGATGTCATCTCCACCTCACTGCCGAGATATCATCTACCTGTGAAGGTAATTTCTCTGCTGACTTAAACTTAAATAATAGTCTGAACTCTTTTGCAGCCGTTTTCCTGTGGTGTGCCTTATCAGCTGGATTGGCGTTTGGTGTGATCAGCGACGGCTTCGCTTCACACTCAATCCAGATAAGTGGTTTAACAGGAGCTGCACGAGTGTGTGATTAGAGGTGGAGGTGACTTTCCACCTTCTGACTGTTTTTGTTACTGGGTGTGCACACACCCCCATCTCACTGTTTGTGCTCCTCGCCAGCAGTACCAGATCCGACAGTCGGGGACGGTGATCACCTGGGAATTCGGGACTTGGCGGCTCCAGTATTCACCAGGTTCTGTGGCGGTGGAAATCGTGTGGTTCCGGCTCTTCTCAGGACAGACATCTTCTATCCTCGAGCCTGCCCACACGTCACCTTTGTGTATTGACTGCTATCAGATTCTGAGATTGTCTGTATAATCGTTGTGCACATTCACAACATTAAATTACCTTTTGGCTCATCTATTGACCGTTCATTTGCGCCCCCTGTTGTGGGTCCGTGTCACTACACTTTCCCCAACAGTAAACATCATATTACACTATTGTGAAATGATTATTTGTGCTAAAGCTGGAATCACGCTGCCGTTCTTTAATATCCTGTCTTTCTGTGGAACCGCTGCTCATCTGATGGTGCATGTATTTCATCTCGTTATTACTCTCCTCAGTTTTTGCCTCCTGCTACGTGCCATGAATGAAACACATGCACCAAAAGACCTAAAGGTCTTCACTGCTCCTCTGCCTCTTTTATTTCCTTCTCTATTACTTTACCATCATTGCACGGGTTACAAAATATGTGCATATTGCCATCCTGCTCAGTTACTGCTTTTTCTTTTCTTTCTTTCTTTTTTCCTTTCTTTGTTACTATGCATCTGTACACACAGATACAAAGCTGCAAAGATGATTGTTAGTGATGTCTTGTATTGTACTTTATCTAATTTAAAAACATAATGCAAATGTATTTTTTAATTATTAACCTTTAAAAAAAATTACATTTAAAAATGCACATTTTATGATGCTTCAGCACTACAGTTATCAAACCGCAGTCTGATGTTGCAACTGGTTTGTAAGTTGTGCCCTCTATTGGCCAAAGTGAGGAGGTGCAACCAACATTTTCCATCATTCTTTCAAAATAAATGGATTTCAATTAAAAAAAAAAAAGCAGTATGACTTTGGAAGAATTGTTACCTATGCCATTTATCTTGTATAGGTAACATAATTATTATGCAATTCGAACAATATACTTTATGTATTTTAAATAAATACTGTCATTATTACTGATCTAGAGTAATTATATTTTATTAATACTAAATACATAAAGCTGAGGATTATGCATTTCAAATAAATAGGATTTATTACAGTAATGAATATGCATCATGTAAGGTTTATTTGGTAGGTTTGTATTAAAATTATCTTAAAAAAAAAAAAGTAAATGGGAATTTGTCGTAATAAAATTACATAAATCTTAAAAGTTAGGGTCAAATATTTCTGTGAGTGCAATAGAGTGCCACCATTCTATGTATGCCCTCATAGAAACCCCACAACTGTAGTAAGTTTTTACACCAGAAACAGTTCATTTTAGACCCATGTGACATATGTCATGAAAGTCAAAATTTTTGTTTGCACAGTAAGACACGCCCACTGAGCCAATCTGCATTCAGTGCACCCCATAGAGTCCTGTCTTAAAATGACCAAATAAACAGGTTTACAGCCTGGTACAAAAAACATTGTTGGTCTCTGTTGTTACCTTGTTTATGACGACTGTATGGGAGGTATACAACTCGTCAGATTAAGCTATTTCAAGTTAGAAATAATTAGGGGTGTGGTCATTTTCAGTGACAGCTAGTGTCAGTGGCAGCTTTGACATTTGACCTATACGGTACACTAGCTGGGGTACCCAGCGCTGCCCGGGTTAACCTGTTTTAGACATAAGCCAAATGCCAATCATTTTAATCAAAGCAATTGCCCGTTTGTTTATGTAATGCTGATGTCTTACAAATATAATAGTTAATGGACTAAAGTTTGTCCAGCAGAACTATAAGAGGTGGACTCCCCAAACTAAGTGGAAATACTTGGTTAAAAGACAAACACATTTGAAGTCCTTCATGCAGACTTTGTTTTGCAATCAAATTTAGAACAAAATTACACACAAAAGGGTGGTAACAGTGAATGTAAATATCAATGAATCAAAATTGAGGTAGTGGTGCATTTCACTGTTTTTACATTGCAATTTTACAAACATAACGTTAATGTATTCAGACAGGAAGGCAAACTGAGTCGCACAGGACAGTCAGGTGCATAACAGTTGAGAACATAAACTAACTGAAGAAAGGCATTAAATAAACAGAGATGGCCAACACATATACAGGGCTGGAAATTTGAATCTGCCTGGTCATACCCACAGCCTCAGCCTAAGCATGGTGTTGTTTTGCTGAGTGTGCTGTGGCTGTGCTGAGTGTGATGTAGAAAGGGATTAAATAAACAGAGATGGCCAACACGGGCAGCACGGTGGCTTGGTGGTTAGCACTGTTGCCTCACAGCGAGAAGGTCGTGGGTTCAATTCCCGTGGCCTTTCTGTGTGGAGTTTGCATGTTCTCCCCATGTTTGCGTGGGTTTCCTCTGGGTGCTCCGGTTTCCTCCCACATCCAGAGACATGCGGGTTAGGTGGATTGGAATCTTTAAATTGTCTGTAGGTGTGTGTGTGGGTGTGTCTGTGTTTGTTTGTCTGTTTGTGGCCCTGCGACAGGCTGGCGTCCTGTCCTGGGTGTACCCTGCCTTGCACTCTATGGCTGCTGGGATAGGCTCCAGCCCCCTGCAACCCTTAAATGGACTAAGCGGTAGGAGATGAGTGAGTGAGTGAGTGAGATGGCCAGCACATATACAGGGCTGGAAATTTGAATCTGCCTGGTCATACCCACAGCCGGCTATTTTGGGGATAATTTTCAGTTCAACTTTTTAAAAAATGATACCAGTTTGTTCCCCATGTCATGAAGATTCAGAATATGTACGTATAGTTTTTAGGGCTACATATTATAGTTTGGGAGTTTATCCCGGACAGACAAACAGACGTAGCCCTTTATGTATATAGATTTGCTGGGCATAGTCCAGTGGCCCCTCAAAAACTGGAGAAAACCAATTGGACGCCCATGTTTGACCTGGCTGTGGCAGATAGATGGCTACTTTTGGAAAGTAAGAATGGATTGGCTATATGCCCAGGTGGTTGCCATCTGGGACCAGAGGCGGTTGTGTGGTGTGGTAGGTTCAGCAACACACAACACCACTGCATGTTTCTTGACCACCACCATGACATCACATTTAGTGACATTGTGAAATTAAGTGTTCCACTGCTAAAGATAATTCTGGACCAATTATAGGACTACCACACACAGAGCATCAACAAGCAACAACATGTCTACGTCACAGTCAGGTTAACATATGTCACAACATGCCCAAATCAAGCGCCAACCAGTGCACACTGGTTGGTTGCTGTGGTCTTGTCAATATTTATTCAATAACAAGTGCAAACAGTGTCTCGCCACAACCATCATCACATTTCTCTGTGACCCAATAAAACACTTCATTCATTAATCATTATCTTTAGGTTTAAAGATCTCCAACCTTGTTGGATTTTATTTGCTTATTTATTTATTTAGTCAGTGAAACCTATTCAATAAAGATTATGCAAGAACCCAGGGGTGCCAAAAAAGGGGTGAATAAGGAGAAGGATTCTAGGGGCCCATAATTGACAGGGGCCAAGAAAGGCCAGTAATACAATTATAACACTGACAAAATAATATGGGGAGTGGCCCGCTAAGATTTCTTTTCATGGGGCCCAAAATCCCTGGCAGCGCCCCTGCAAGAACCACTTTATTAAACATTACTGTTGCTTTCTAAAGTTTTCTCTTTGGTGAACAGAACACGGCATATTTAATAGGCTTAAAGAATGACCAGTGTAATTCTGTAAATTCATAAAATAGACTTCTAGACGCACTCTAATTTGTGTCTGAAGAAACATTTTTCAACTGCTGTAACTAGTTCTGAAAGCTCTAAATATGAATATAGGTCTTTCTTTTTTTGAGTATAAATTTTTTTGTTAATATTCCATATTTTTATATAGGCTGCTTCTTGAAGTTTTCTTTATTGTGACATAAATAATTAAATTGCATCGAATAAAGAAAATACTAGTTAAAAATGCGTGTAACTGAGACAACGTAATATTGATTTGATTTGCCTTTGACACTGTAACTCAAAAGCTCCTTCCATTTTACAGAGTGTGATTGGCTGATGGATTTCACTTTCAACACATGATTGGTCAGAAGAGCTGATTGTTATTTCAGAGGGAGCGGTGTTTCTATTTCTCCACCGAACTGCTGTCAAGATAACTCACCTCCTATTCGAGCATAAACGCAATAATTGATTACTGGGTTACAAAAGAATTTCAAAGAGCCAATATAGAGATGAGACACCTACTGGCAACAAAATACAGAAGCCTAAATTTTTGATTCCCATCAATTCATAAACTAAATTAGATATATTTGCAGATATAGCACAAATCTCCTTATGGAGTGGAGATATTGGAGACTAACGTAAGGCTAAGACATACGCAGGCATCTCAGCCATCCATTTTCTACACCTGCTTACTCCAATTAAGGGTCATGATGGGGCTGGAGCCTATCCCAGCAGTTATAGGGCGTGAGGTGGGGTACACCCTGGACAGGACAGCAGTCTTTCGCAAGGCCACATATAGACAAAGACATTCACACACCGCTACGGACAATTTAAAGTTTCCATTTCACCTAACCTGCATGTCTTTGGATGTGAGAGGAAACCGGAGCACCGGGAGGGAACCCAAGCAAACATGCAAACACTACAAAAAAAGGCCACAGATGGCACTCGATCCCATGACCTTCTTGCTGTGAGGCAACAGTGCTAACCACTAGCTACTGTGCTGCCCGTGTAGCCATATCAATAATACAAAATTGGTGAGTTTTTAACATCCACACAGATGCTGAGAATGACAGCCTCAACACTGCATTTAATCTATTATTAGACTCAATTGGCTTTGCTCAAAATGTAAATGAGTCCACCCACCACTTTAATCATATTTTAGATCTTGTTCTGACTTATGGTATGGAAATTGAAGACTTAACAGTATTCCCTGAAAACTCCCTTCTGTCTGATCATTTCTTAATAACATTTACATTTACTCTGATGGACTACCCAGCAGTGGGGAATAAGTTTCATTACACAAGAAGACTTTCAGAAAGCGCTGTAACTAGGTTTAAGGATATGATTCCTTCTTTATGTTCTCTAATGCCATATACCAACACAGTGCAGAGTAGCTACCTAAACTCTGTAAGTGCGATAGAGTATCTCGTCAATAGTTTTACATCCTCATTGAAGACAACTTTGGATGCTGTAGCTCCTCTGAAAAAGAGAGCTTTAAATCAGAAGTGCCTGACTCCGTGGTATAACTCACAAACTCGCAGCTTAAAGCAGATAACCCGTAAGTTGGAGAGGAAATGGCGTCTCACTAATTTAGAAGATCTTCACTTAGCCTGGAAAAAGAGTCTGTTGCTCTATAAAAAAGCCCTCCGTAAAGCTAGGACATCTTACTACTCATCACTAATTGAAGAAAATAAGAACAACCCCAGGTTTCTTTTCAGCACTGTAGCCAGGCTGACAAAGAGTCAGAGCTCTATTGAGCCAAGTATTCCTTTAACTTTAACTAGTAATGACTTCATGACTTTCTTTGCTAATAAAATTTTAACTATTAGAGAAAAAATTACTCATAACCATCCCAAAGACGTATCGTTATCTTTGGCTGCTTTCAGTGATGCCGGTATTTGGTTAGACTCTTTCTCTCAGATTGTTCTGAGTTATTTTCATTAGTTACTTCATCCAAACCATCAACATGTCTATTAGACCCCATTCCTACCAGGCTGCTCAAGGAAGCCCTACCATTATTTAATGCTTCGATCTTAAATATGATCAATCTATCTTTATTAGTTGGCTATGTACCACAGGCTTTTAAGGTGGCAGTAATTAAACCATTACTTAAAAAGCCATCACTTGACCCAGCTATCTTAGCTAATTATAGGCCAATCTCCAACCTTCCTTTTCTCTCAAAAATTCTTGAAAGGGTAGTTGTAAAACAGCTAACTGATCATCTGCAGAGGAATGGTCTATTTGAAGAGTTTCAGTCAGGTTTTAGAATTCATCATAGTACAGAAACAACATTAGTGAAGGTTACAAATGATCTTCTTATGGCCTCAGACAGTGGACTCATCTCTGTGCTTGTTCTGTTAGACCTCAGTGCTGCTTTTGATACTGTTGACCATAAAATTTTAATACAGAGATTAGAGCATGCCATATCAATCAATCAATCAATCAATCAATTTTTTTTATATAGCGCCAAATCACAACAAACAGTTGCCCCAAGGCGCTTTATATTGTAAGGCAAGGCCATACAATAATTATGTAAAACCCCAACGGTCAAAACGACCCCCTGTGAGCAAGCACTTGGCTACAGTGGGAAGGAAAAACTCCCTTTTAACAGGAAGAAACCTCCAGCAGAACCAGGCTCAGGGAGGGGCAGTCTTCTGCTGGGACTGGTTGGGGCTGAGGGAGAGAACCAGGAAAAAGACATGCTGTGGAGGGGAGCAGAGATCGATCACTAATGATTAAATGCAGAGTGGTGCATACAGAGCAAAAAGAGAAAGAAACAGTGCAACCTGATAATAATGAATTACAATAGTCCAGCCTAGAGGAAATAAATGCATGAATTAGTTTTTCAGCATCACTCTGAGACAAGACCTTTCTGATTTTAGAGATATTGCGTAAATGCAAAAAAGCAGTCCTACATATTTGTTTAATATGCGCTTTGAATGACATATCCTGATCAAAAATGACTCCAAGATTTCTTACAGTATTACTAGAGGTCAGGGTAATGCCATCCAGAGTAAGGATCTGGTTAGACACCATGTTTCTAAGATTTGTGGGGCCAAGTACAATAACTTCAGTTTTATCTGAGTTTAAAAGCAGGAAATTAGAGGTCATCCATGTCTTTATGTCTGTAAGACAATCCTGCAGTTTAGCTAATTGGTGTGTGTCCTCTGGCTTCATGGATAGATAAAGCTGGGTATCATCTGCGTAACAATGAAAATTTAAGCAATACCGTCTAATAATACTGCCTAAGGGAAGCATATATAAAGTGAATAAAATTGGTCCTAGCACAGAACCTTGTGGAACTCCATAATTAACCTTAGTCTGTGAAGAAGATTCCCCATTTACATGAACAAATTGTAATCTATTAGACAAATATGATTCAAACCACCGCAGCGCAGTGCCTTTAATACCTATGGCATGCTCTAATCTCTGTAATAAAATTTTATGGTCAACAGTATCAAAAGCAGCACTGAGGTCTAACAGAACAAGCACAGAGATGAGTCCACTGTCCGAGGCCATAAGAAGATCATTTGTAACCTTCACTAATGCTGTTTCTGTACTATGATGAATTCTAAAACCTGACTGAAACTCTTCAAATAGACCATTCCTCTGCAGATGATCAGTTAGCTGTTTTACAACTACCCTTTCAAGAATTTTTGAGAGAAAAGGAAGGTTGGAGATTGGCCTATAATTAGCTAAGATAGCTGGGTCAAGTGATGGCTTTTTAAGTAATGGTTTAATTACTGCCACCTTAAAAGCCTGTGGTACATAGCCAACTAACAAAGATAGATTGATCATATTTAAGATCGAAGCATTAAATAATGGTAGGGCTTCCTTGAGCAGCCTGGTAGGAATGGGGTCTAATAAACATGTTGATGGTTTGGATGAAGTAACTAATGAAAATAAGTCAGACAGAACAATCGGAGAGAAAGAGTCTAACCAAATACCGGCATCACTGAAAGCAGCCAAAGATAACGATACGTCTTTGGGATGGTTATGAGTAATTTTTTCTCTAATAGTTAAAATTTTGTTAGCAAAGAAAGTCATGAAGTCATTACTAGTTAAAGTTAATGGAATACTCAGCTCAATAGAGCTCTGACTCTTTGTCAGCCTGGCTACAGTGCTGAAAAGAAACCTGGGGTTGTTCTTATTTTCTTCAATTAGTGATGAGTAGAAAGATGTCCTAGCTTTACGGAGGGCTTTTTTATAGAGCAACAGACTCTTTTTCCAGGCTAAGTGAAGATCTTCTAAATTAGTGAGACGCCATTTCCTCTCCAACTTACGGGTTATCTGATTTAAGCTACGAGTTTGTGAGTTATACCACGGAGTCAGACACTTCTGATTTAAAGCTCTCTTTTTCAGAGGAGCTACAGCATCCAAAGTTGTCTTCAATGAGGATGTAAAACTATTGACGAGATACTCTATCTCCCTTACAGAGTTTAGGTAGCTACTCTGCACTGTGTTGGTATATGGCATTAGAGAACATAAAGAAGGAATCATATCCTTAAACCTAGTTACAGCGCTTTCTGAAAGACTTCTAGTGTAATGAAACTTATTCCCTACTGCTGGGTAGTCCATCAGAGTAAATGTAAATGTTATTAAGAAATGATCAGACAGAAGGGAGTTTTCAGGGAATACTGTTAAGTCTTCTATTTCCATACCATAAGTCAGAACAAGATCTAAGATATGATTAAAGTGGTGGGTGGACTCATTTACTTTTTGAGCAAAGCCAATAGAGTCTAATAATAGATTAAATGCAGTGTTGAGGCTGTCATTCTCAGCATCTGTGTGGATGTTAAAATCGCCCACTATAATTATCTTATCTGAGCTAAGCACTAAGTCAGACAAAAGGTCTGAAAATTCACAGAGAAACTCACAGTAACGACCAGGTGGACGATAGATAATAACAAATAAAACTGGTTTTTGGGACTTCCAATTTGGATGGACAAGACTAAGAGACAAGCTTTCAAATGAATTAAAGCTCTGTCTGGGTTTTTGATTAATTAATAAGCTGGAATGGAAGATTGCTGCTAATCCTCCGCCCCGGCCCGTGCTACGAGCATTCTGACAGTTAGTGTGACTCGGGGGTGTTGACTCATTTAAACTAACATATTCATCCTGCTGTAACCAGGTTTCTGTTAGGCAGAATAAATCAATATGTTGATCAATTATTATATCATTTACCAACAGGGACTTAGAAGAGAGAGACCTAATGTTTAATAGACCACATTTAACTGTTTTAGTCTGTGGTGCAGTTGAAGGTGCTATATTATTTTTTCTTTTTGAATTTTTGCTGGTTATTGGTAGTCTGGGAGCAGGCACCGTCTCTACGGGGATGGGGTAATGAGGGGATGGCAGGGGGAGAGAAGCTGCAGAGAGGTGTGTAAGACTACAACTCTGCTTCCTGGTCCCAACCCTGGATAGTCACGGTTTGGAGGATTTAAGAAAATTGGCCAGATTTCTAGAAATGAGAGCTGCTCCATCCAAAGTGGGATGGATGCCGTCTCTCCTAACAAGACCAGGTTTTCCCCAGAAGCTTTGCCAATTATCTATGAAGCCCACCTCATTTTTTGGACACCACTCAGACAGCCAGCAATTCAAGGAGAACATGCGGCTAAACATGTCACTCCCGGTCTGATTGGGGAGGGGCCCAGAGAAAACTACAGAGTCCGACATTGTTTTTGCAAAGTTACACACCGATTTAATGTTAATTTTAGTGACCTCCGATTGGCGTAACCGGGTGTCATTACTGCCGACGTGAATTACAATCTTACCAAATTTACGCTTAGCCTTAGCCAGCAGTTTCAAATTTCCTTCAATGTCGCCTGCTCTGGCCCCCGGAAGACAATTGACTATGGTTGCTGGTGTCGCTAACTTCACATTTCTCAAAACACAGTCGCCAATAACCAGAGTTTGATCCTCGGCGGGTGTGTCGTCGTGTGGGGAAAAACGGTTAGAGATGTGAACGGGTTGGCGGTGTACACGGGGCTTCTGTTTAGGGCTACGCTTCCTCCTCACAGTCACCCAGTCAGCCTGCTTTCCCGGCTGCTCGGGATCTGCCAGGGGGGAACTAACGGCGGCTAAGCTACCTTGGTCCCCACCGACTACAGGGGCCTGGCTAACTGTAGAATTTTCCACGGTGCGGAGCCGAGTCTCCAATTCGCCCAGCCTGGCCTCCAAAGCTACGAATAAGCTACACTTATTACAAGTACCGTTACTGCTAAAGGAGGCCGAGGAATAACTAAACATTTCACACCCAGAGCAGAAAAGTGCGGGAGAGACAGGAGAAGCCGCCATGCTAAATCGGCTAAGAGCTAGTAGCTACGCTAAGCTAGCGGATTCCTAAAAACACGCAAAGTGAATAATGTGTAAATAATTTAGAGGTGATTCAGCAGAAGGAGTGCTTTAGTTAAGGCACGTAAAGATTACACTGGGAAACAAATCTAGATAACTAGATCAATCTAACTGCGCAGAGTAAACAGCTAACAGATACAGAAAAACACCGCTGTGCTCCGGAACAGGAAGTGATACTATACCGCAGTGAGAGCCAACCACCAGTAGAGGCCTAAACAGGCGCCTCTCAGCTGAACGCCAGAGAAAGGCAGCCGCCATAGGTATTAAAGGCACTGTGCTGCGGTGGTTTGAATCATATTTATCTAATAGATTACAATTTGTTCATGTAAATGGGGAATCTTCTTCACAGACTAAGGTTAATTATGGAGTTCCACAAGGTTCTGTGCTAGGACCAATTTTATTCACTTTATACATGCTTCCCTTAGGCAGTATTATTAGACGGTATTGCTTAAATTTTCATTGTTACGCAGATGATACCCAGCTTTATCTATCCATGAAGTCAGAGGACACACACCAATTAGCTAAACTGCAGGATTGTCTTACAGACATAAAGACATGGATGACCTCTAATTTCCTGCTTTTAAACTCAGATAAAACTGAAGTTATTGTACTTGGCCCCACAAATCTTAGAAACATGGTGTCTAACCAGATCCTTACTCTGGATGGCATTACCCTGACCTCTAGTAATACTGTGAGAAATCTTGGAGTCATTTTTGATCAGGATATGTCATTCAATGCGCATATTAAACAAATATGTGATGCTGAAAAACTAATTCATGCATTTATTTCCTCTAGGCTGGACTATTGTAATTCTGTTGGGAAGGTGTCGTAGCACGGACCCACAACAGGGGGCGCAAATGAACGGACAATGAGTAAGCCAAAAAGTAACAATTTAATGTTGTGATAATACACAACTAAATGTACAGAAATTTGCACAGTCAATAAACACCAGGTGACGTGTGGGCAGGCTCGAAGATAGACCCCCGACGAGCGAGAAGCCGCATCCCACACGGCTTCCACCACCAACGGTCTGAAGAACACCGGAGCCGCCAAGTCCCGAGTCCCCAGGTGGCCTCTGTCTTCGGCTGTCGACCCTGGTACTGCTGGCAGAAAGCAGAGATAAGATGTATGAGCGTGAGTCCGCACACTCAGTAATCCACAGTCCAAACACAGTTAGGAGGGAGCACCTCCACCTCCAATCACACACTCATACAGCTCCTGGTTTAATCACTTATCTGAGTTGGGATGTGAGGCGAAGCTGTCGCTGTCACACCAAACGCCAATCCCTCAGACAAGGAAACACTCCAGGAAAACGGCTGTAACAGAAGTTCAGGTTAAACACTCAAAGTGTCTGTCAGCAGAGAAATGACCTTTTTAATGGTAGTCGATTTCTCGGCGGGGAGGTGGAGTTGCAGTCCGGCTTAAGTAGTGGTGTAGATGAGTGACAGCTGGTGTGATGAGTGACAGCTGTCACTTCCTCTGGGTCTGGCGCCCTCTCGTGCTTGGAGCCCGCACTCCAAGCAGGGCGCCCTCTGGTGGTAGTGGGCCAGCAGTACCTCCTCTTCAGTGGCCCACATAACAAATTCATTATTATAAGGTTGCCCTAAAAGTTCCCTGAAAAGCCTTCAGTTAATTCAAAATGTTGCAGCTAGAGTACTGACAGGGACTAGAAGGAGAGAGCATATCTCACCCATATCAGGGAGACAGACACCCTCTCTACTTTTAAGATTAGGCTTAAAACTTTCCTTTTTGCTAAAGCTTATAGTTAGGGCTGGATCAGGTGACCCTGAACCATCCCTTAGTTAGGCTGCTATAGACTTAGACTGCTGGGGGGTTCCCATAATGCACTGAGTGTTTCTTTCTCTTTTTGCTCTGTATGCACCACTCTGCATTTAATCATTAGTGATTGATCTCTGCTCCCCTCCACAGCATGTCTTTTTCCTGGTTCTCTCCCTCAGCCCCAACCAGTCCCAGCAGAAGACTGCCCCTCCCTGAGCCTGGTTCTGCTGGAGGTTTCTTCCTGTTAAAAGGGAGTTTTTCCTTCCCACTGTTGCCAAGTGCTTGCTCACAGGGGGTTGTTTTGACCGTTGGGGTTTTTTTACGTCATTATTGTATGGCCTTGCCTTACAATATAAAGCGCCTTGGGGCAACTGTTTGTTGTGATTTGGCGCTATATAAATAAAACTGATTGATTGATTGAGTCTAGGTCTCGTGATTATCACATTATGCACCTTTACTTGGTTTCTATCCGTACGTAGGGCTGAAATTACCTTTTGAAGTGACAATCCTAAACACTTTTTGTGGTTCCGAAACAGTTGTAATTATCTGTCTTTCTAACTTTACCACAGTCACTTTATACTTGAAGTAAAAAAAAAAAAAAAAAAAGGAAATGAAATGAAAAACTTTAAAATGACTGGGATTCAAATCTGTGCCGCTGGCTCAAAGGTCAGACACCCTACCACTTCAGCCACACTTTGTAGTGGATCATAGTGTGAAATTGTCATACATACCACTGGAGAAACATTATTTTAAGAAATAATTTTAACTCTAACCCTGTTAACCTGAACCATAACCCCCTAACACAGCTGTGGTATATACGGATAGAACGTAGAATTATTAAGACAGCTACATATAAATATCCACTTTGTAAGGCTAGTCACTCCTGAACACTAATGAACGTGTTCTGTGCAGTATGCAAATCTGAAATATTCTGGGATTGGATGGATGGATGGATGATATTTATTGTCATTGTCATTACACGAGTGCAACAACACCGAGATTACGTCCACACTCCAATTACCACAGACAAGATACAGTTTGATGACACCCATGTTTGACCTGGCTGTGGCAGAAAGATGGCTACTTTTGGAAAGTAACAATGGATTGGCTATATGCCCAGGTGGTTGCCATCTGGGCATCTGATAAGTTAAGTTTATGTCAGTTTCTGTCCGTGTGTGCTGGAGTTACAGAAGATAAGAAAGAAGGCAGCCGAATGGTTTACCAAGGCTGTAGAAATTCTTCTGGAGGAAAACAACGGGGTGTTTTGTCCTTCAGAGGGTGATAAACCTGCTATATTTATGGTTGAGCAGTGAAAACACCTTTGCAGCTCACATGAACAACCAGATCCAATTTATGAGTATTCCCCGGTCTCCGACATATCCCTTTGCAAAGCATACATTTTCTCCAAGATGTTATCCAATTTGCGTCTGAGTTCAAGGGTTAACGCAGTCTGATAATTTATCACCTTGCCCAACTAGGTCAGGACAGCACATAAATCAATACGTACCAGCCCTTCTACAATAAAACCAAATATAAATAGATCTTTGACGTCCTTCACAGAGAATGGCACCAAGCATGCGACGCGCCATTACTCCCAGGCATCAAGAACATAGCCCAGAGAGTATGTTCCATCTGGGCATGCAGGGTCCCCCAGCTCTGATTTCCTTGGTTAATCCAATATAGTTTGAAGAATTTACAGTCCAGTGAAGTAGGGACTTGAAGGTTGGAGCAGAGATAGAGGAGAGAGGAAGAGACGCCCTCGGCAGAATCTCAAGCTGAACCAGGACTATTTCAGAATTCTGCTGCTGTGCTAGAAGTACACAAAGCTGTGATACAGAAATGGAAATCTTCTTCAAATTTCCAAAGTTTTTATGCATTTCAGAAAAAATAATCCTTAACCATTTATGGTGGATACAGGAGAAGTCAGCCCAAGGCATGAAGTGGGACTGGGGGTAACCCTCCTTCACCTAACCCAGAGTTCAGGTTACCTTTAAGATAAACAGGTTTACTGCTGTTGTGATATTACAAATTTCCCCGTGCAGGACTAATAAATACCTTATCTTACAGCCTTGTTAGGATGCTGGAATCGTGAAGCACCCTTCCAGAAATGGCCAGATTCACACATGGTGTGGAACAAATATATGAATTACAGTAATGCAACAATTAGAGGTGGGCAGATCGATCCTAATATTGTTAATATCGATACCAACGCTGGTATTGATATTTAACGATCCTCGTGTAAAAAGATCGATAGTCAAGCTTTTTTCTCTCCCGCACGCAGTGACTGCTGCGCACGCAGATTCATCAAATTCTACTCTCTGTCTGTAAGAGCATTGCTCTTTCTTTCTTTATTTATACTTTATTTATTTTTCACTTAATGTTTTTATTTTGTTTAAACCCAGAAGTTCACTGAAGGGAGGAAATTCCTTATTCTTTGTAATATTTTCTGGTATTGTTCGACTTGAAAAAAAAAGAACAAGTTTGAAACTGTTTACAATATTTGTTGTGGTGTGTTAGTTTTTCTCTGTGGTGGTTTGTCAGCTGTCTAAACTCAGAAGATTGTTTTAATTTGCTTTAAGTTCTATTTTTTTACACTATTTAAGAAACAATGTAAAGAAGTGCACTGAAGAGAAGAAATTCCTTATTTTTTGTATTATTTAATTGTATTGTTCGACTTGTAAGTTTGAAACTGTTTACAGTATTTGTTGTGGTGTGTTAATTTTGTTGTATTGTGGTTTGTCAGCCCTCTATCTCAGGAGATTTTGTTTTAAGTTGTGTTGAGTGATATTTTTTTAAACAAAATGTTAATTGTGATAATAAAGTATTTTGTTGTCACGTACAGTGTTTGGCGAAATTCTATCCTAGGTCTTTTAGATCCTTTGGATCTATGAAGCTTAATTATGAAAAAGTATTGGTATCGGTAGCGATATTGGCGATACTGCGCCTGTATTAACCTTGGTATCAGATCAATACCAAAATTCCCAGTATCGCCCACCTCTAGCAACAATCACTTCTGATTTGGTATAAGGTACACTATATTTACCTTCTACCATTAATGGGAAAGAAAATGTTATTTGGGGAGGGGGGGTGCCTGAAATATCACAATGCAGTAAGGAGACGCTAAATACTAAAGTTGTGACGCATTGTAACTTTTATATTTACGACGATAATACGCTGCTAAAACCTAAAACGTTATAAGGCCAATGATACGCTAAATATTTAGCCGTAAAAGAATTAAAATACACCGAAAGAACACGAAGTGCTGGGAGCTACATTTGAGCTAACCAGCGGGTATCAGACGAAAGCGGTAGTAGGTGGGAGTGAACCTCTCTCCTCGCCTCACTGCTCTTTGGTGGATGTGTGCCGTGGATGACAATCGTTGTTGAGCCCGTTGCAGCAGCAGCAGCAGCGGTTGGTGTGTTGGTCGGTCAGTTGGTGTATTTATCGCCGCCGCAGCAGCAGAGGACGGTGAAGTGAAGCCTGTGGAAGGAGAGAAAGGATTTTATTTGCCGGACATGGCTACCCAAACGACAGCGTCGTGCACTGGATCCACTCTGTTGCAGCCAATCAGTGAAATTATCAACCTCCCTCTTGACCAGGTACGTTTTTTGGTGGAGAAAATGACGATTTATGTTGAGAATCGCGCTGAAACCCGGATTTATAAAGGTAGCATAAATATGGATTAGCCGAGTTGGGCGACGCGCCTGCTGTATTTTTTATTTTGGGCATTTTCTCCCCTACTCTTTATCCTGTACTGCGGGTTTATTATAAAACGAATCTCCCTTTCACCCAGCAGTTTGTCCCCTCGCTAATGCCTTTTGTCTTTACCTTTCGATGTGCTCACAGTCAGTGGTAGTCAAACTGGGGTCCGGGGAACCTAAATGATCCTTGATCTGTTCTCAGCAGAGCCCCGGTTAATGACAATAGGATGTGGAATCTTCCTTTAAAGGTGGCCTATAGTTATTATACACATTTTCAGTGAGCTAATCTGGGTCATTGGTTAAAACGGATAATTCCACTTTGTGGTGAATAATACCTGGCAGTCCCAGAGGTGATGTAACAACTTGTTAACTTTGTTGCTTTAAATCGAAAGGATCTGCTGCCCTCCACGCCCCCTCGCCAGACTGGTCCAGTGAGTGTGTCAGATATGGATTTAAGTCTCATAAAAAGCTTTAGATTAGATAGAACTTTATTGATCCCTTGGGAAGACTCCCTCAGGGAAATTGAGGTTCAAGCAACATTGTATAGCAGTACACAGGGTAAGAAGCACACAGTATCAAACTTGAAAGTAAAAAACAGTTTGCAGTATAAATACACAATATAAATCCAGACATACTAATACAGTAACATGCTTTTGGAGGGCGATATGCATTTTCAGAGGCCCGACGTTCACGCCCAGTCACCCAAAATGACAGATATTCGCCCCAGTTAGACGAGGGGGAATATCTGTCATTTTGGGCGACTGGGCGTGAACGGAAGGGACTCAGAAAATGCATACTGCACGACAACAGCATGTTATTTGCATTATTATCACTTTTTACTGAGATACACAACACGTAACGCGTACATAAAAAGTGGGCTCACTTAACCTTTGTAGTGTTGGCTGGCGCGCGCTGCTCTCCAAATTCGGCAGTGCGTCCTCATCAAGCTGGCTGCTTTAGCTGCTGTTCATTGTCGTACTATCCATGAGAAAATCATCCGGAATATCCATATTGGGACCAAAACACACTTCTCACCTGTTCATCTTTTCCTCTGCGGACAGTTTTTTTTTCCCCTCTGTGGACAGTTCTTGGGCTGCACGCGCTATGACGTCATTTGTTTACGCACAGCGGGCGGGTATAGCCAGGTAGCGTCAATGTAAATCTACAATACCGGCCTAGAAATGTCCCGGTAAAGTGATAATAATGATCAATGACTACTACTGTTCTTCTCATTCCTGATCTCTGTCTTCCTGTTACTCCTCCTTTTTAGGCCTTCTACACACAGAAACACACATGATCTTTTTCTTTGACATTTTCAAAAAGTGTTCTGTATACACGGCACTTTTTTGAGAAATATCTACATACACACGAAGCATGCACATACTAAGTCAAACATCTGCTTCGACACACTGGATTATGAATTGACTAAACTACAAGAGAATGTGGACTGGGAATTGTGTCCAAATGTGCTGATATAATGGGAGCATTTCAGACGCAGTGTTTGAGACACCTGACAGAGAAAGACATGACATCTTGTGGCTGGGGTTAAGGCTAAGGTTAGAGCAGTGTAGCTATGATAGCGTTGTTTCCCAAAAGTTGCATCTTGGTTGTACACAGGGAAATGCAAAGGTGGCATTTTCAGATTCATCCACTCTGGGACCTGTTTTGAAAAGTAGCATTTGGGGCTCCAAAAATGCTGCTTCCATGTGGATGAAATGCCGGTACGATTTAAAAAAAAAAAAAAAAAAAAAACTTACAGGCCTTTAGTTCACCTAGTGGTTGTGTTTCTAGACTTGGTCTATTTTTCTAGAGTGAATTTTACTGGCAGTGGTGTGAGACAGTGTTCTTGTTGGGTTTAGGTGTTTCTGTCAAGTGTGAAAAGGTAATTGATCACATGACCACTCTAAATGCGGTCATGTGACACGACCCAGAAAAAAAGATTATTGTTCCGGCAGCTGGAAAGGTAGCTGCTAAACCTTTAGTTTAAAGCAGGGTTTTTTTCTCTCCCTGCAGATTTTGAGGTTGTCTCACATAAAACTCCAGCTATGCTGACGCTAGGATTGGGCTACCAACCACGTTTTGAACAGGTTATTTATCTGCTGTTTATTTATCTCACTCTTGCTTGCCTCTACTGGTGGTTGGCTCTCACTGCGGTATTGTATCACTTCCTGTTCCGGAGCACAGCTGTGTTTTTCTGTATCTGTTAGCTGTTTAATCTGCGCAGTTAGATTGATCTAGTTAACTAGATAATGATTTGTTATCTAGTTATCTAGTTATCTTTAACTAGATAACGATTTGTTTCACAGTGTAATCTTCACGTGCCTTAACTAAAGCACTCCTTCTGCTGAATCACCTCTAAATTATTTACACATTATTCACTTTGTGTGTTTTTAGGAATCCGCTAGCTTAGCGCAGCTACTAGCTCTTAGCCGATTTAGCATGGCGGCTTCTCCTGTCTCTCCTGCACTTTTCTGCTCTGGGTGTGAAATGTTTAGTTATTCCTCAGCCTCCTTTAGCAATAATGGTACTTGTAATAAGTGTAGCTTATTCGTAGCCAGGCTGGGCGAATTGGAGACTCGGCTCCGCACCGTGGAAAATTCTACAGCTAGCCAGGCCCCTGTAGTCGGTGCGGACCAAGCAGAAGACTGCCCCTCCCTGAGCCTGGTTCTGCTGGAGGTTTCTTCCTGTTAAAAGGGAGATTTTCCTTCCCACTGTCGCCAAGTGCTTGCTCACAGGGGGTCGTTTTGACCGTTGGGGTTTTTCTGTAATTATTGTATGGCTTTGCCTTACAATATAAGGCGCCTTGGGGCAACTGTTTGTTGTGATTTGGCGTTATATAAATAAAATTGATTTGATTTGATTTGCTGTTTGACATAACCCATAATTCCCTGCGCAAAATGTTGAGATCACTGAATCTGATGACTGTTCTTTGAGATTATGGGTCATAAAAGTCATTACTGGTCATTATTCTGTATTCTAACATCCCAAAATCTTTCACTTTCAAAAGCAGGATGTAGTTTTTGGAGCACCTTAATAATAATAATAATAATAATAATAATAATACATGATAACAGAATTAGATCACTGATTTTTAAAACTATTTATCAGCAGAGCAGGCAGCTCAGTGGGACAGGTGTTGGGCTACAAGTAGCAAGCTAATTGCTGTAGTAAATGAAAAAATAAACAGAGGTTATACACTATTTTAGTCACAAATTCTTTAAAGTAAAAGAGCACAACACTGATGAGAAGTAAGCACTATTCAGGCCCTGAGGCCCGTTTGTGCCGGTGCGTTTCCCCAGGATTCATAGCTTGGTCTCTCGTCCACCCAGCTGTAACTCTTTGAAGTAACTTGTGTCAGACTGGCGTTCTGTCTGGGGGGAGTTGTAGACGCTCATCTGCCTCAAGTTAAGGATGCGTGTCACAGTCATTTCATACTTAAAGTACAAAAAGGGTTTGTGCCTCAGTCTACCTGTGTGTCCTTGAACAGGACAAGATGTGACGTTTCATCTGCATTGTTTCAGTCCAACAAGCTCTGGATGGGTACCAGTGTTGGTTAGGGAAGTAACCCGCTTTGATCAAATGTCCCTTTAAGATGGATAATGTCAAATGGAAGACTTGAATGCATTTTGGAGGTGAACCACATTGTATGTACAGCATCAGATAAGTCAAAACACTTACAACCTGCTCTTTATGAACCGTTTGTGGGCTTCTATCATTTGTAAATCTCCATATTGTACAAGTGCCAAAACCAGACATAAGTGAGTTTACGTGATCTGTTTTCTGTGTTATGTTGTTGACCTCATACATCTTGTTTTGATGTTGTAGGTCAGCTTCAACAATTGTTTTGTCCTTATCGAAGCCGCCTGCTCTGTTTTTCCATCGACATTAGCTTTTGTTGGAACTGCCTCATTTGAGCATCAAACCAGCTCTTCAGAAAACGTACGGGTGATGTAGTGGAGGGTTTGTCCAGTGTACGTTTAAACATTGGCTCACAGTTCTACAGGTGCAGTGTGCTTGGTATTTTACGATATTCTGGGCCTTTGAGTGTTTACTAAAGTGGGAAGAATTGCCAATTGTTAGCATTGTAAAATGCATACGAGTACTACAGCTGCTGTGTATCAGCATCCCTGTATGTGGTACATTTTCACTGTCATGATGCAGGAGGTGACGGCTTACAGCAGCATCTACTCATGTCAGTGCAAATTAAAGGCTTAGGGTTCAAGTATGTTTTTTGGGGGGGGGGTTGTCAAAATTTGTTGCCGATTCTTAGGGACGTGTCATTTTCTTCCCTTTTTCTCCATCATTTGAGCTGTTGTTCATGTGGCGATTGTTGGAAATATTACCACATACTGTACCATCTTTGCTACCCAAATATCTGCCCTTTATTCACCTCACAGGAACACATTTTGTTTGTTTAAAGGTGTGCGACGATTTACCCAAACTGACCCAAACTGACTCCGACTGACTCAGACTGACCCAGACTGACCCAAATATGACTAAATGGAGTACTTTTATTTATTTTCGTAAATGCGCTCCGTTCTCAAAACGATACATTGAAAGCAAAGGGCATTCAATAATCTGATAATCACAAACACATGGCTTACATGATTTCAGTTCATAAACTGGATTTTTTTTTTAAATCCAGAAAAGAGAAATGGCAGGTCTTGAAAAAAATAGACAGCACTCTCTCTCTCTCTCTCTCTCTCTCTGCCCCCCCCCCCCCCCCCCCCCGCTGTCTCTTCAGACAGACAAGGGATGTGAGTCCTGTCATTTTTTTTGGTGGGGGCATTCAACAGACTCTAAACTTTGATATCTGATGTTACGAGCCCTGACGAGACAGCAGTGCGTCCCACTGTACATCTGCAAAGGTGAATGCCGTTTGCTTTCAATTTTGAGAACAGAGTGCATTTCCGAAAATAAAAAAAGTACTTCATTTAGTCATATTTGGGTCAGTTTGAGTCCATCGTTGGAGTCAGTCTGGGTCAGTTTGAGTCCATCGTTGGAGTCAGTCTGGGTCAGTTTGAGTCCATTGTTGGAGTCAGTTTGGGTAAATTGTCGCACCCGTTTAAAGCACATGCTTGCTTCCAGTTTGCAGTAAGATCAGAAAATCCAAGGCCACGGTTAATTACCTCCTTCAGTCTAAATACTGTAACCCAGTAGAACAAATACTGACTCCGCCCCCCCCACACACACACACTAAAATGATTTCCTGTGTGTGTAAGCCTGTGTGCTTGCTCTAGGGGTTGGTAAGGTTTGACCTTACATGTGTGAAGCGCCTTGAGGCAGCCTTGTTGTGATTGGTGTTATAAAAACTAAATAAGCTGAATTGAAATTTGTCTTCTACATGCTTTCCTCTACATTTATTACCTTCTGTTCTTTTCATTCCTATCTAAAACAGCTAACTGATCATCTGCAGAGGAATGGTCTATTTGAAGAGTTTCAGTCGGGTTTTAGAATTCATCATAGTACAGAAACAGCATTAGTGAAGGTTACAAATGATCTTCTTATGGCCTCAGACAGTGGACTCATCTCTGTGCTTGTTCTGTTAGACCTCAGTGCTGCTTTTGATACTGTTGACCATAAAATTTTATTACACAGATTAGAGCATCCCATAGGTATTAAAGGTACTGCGCTGCGGTGGTTTGAATCATATTTGTCTGATAGATTACAATTTGTTCATGTAAATGGGGAATCTTCTTCACAGACTAAGGTTAATTATGGAGTTCCACAAGGTTCTGTGCTAAGACCAATTTTATTCACTTTATACATGCTTCCCTTAGGCAGTATTATTAGATGGCATTGCTTAAATTTTCATTGTTACGCAGATGATACCCAGCTTTATCTATCCATGAAGCCAGAGGACACACACCAATTAGCTAAACTGCAGGATTGTCTTACAGACATAAAGACATGGATGACCTCTAATTTCCTGCTTTTAAACTCAGATAAAACTGAAGTTATTGTACTTGGCTCCCACAAATCTTAGAAACATGGTGTCCAACCAGATCCTTACTCTGGATGGCATTACCCTGACCTCTAGTAATACTGTGACAAATCTTGGAGTCATTTTTGATCAGGATATGTCATTCAAAGCGCATATTAAACAAATATGTAGGACTGCTTTTTTGCATTTACGCAATATCTCTAAAATCAGAAAGGTCTTGTCTCAGAGTGATGCTGAAAAACTAATTCATGCATTTATTTCCTCTAGGCTGGACTATTGTAATTCATTATTATCAGGTTGTCCTAAAAGATCCCTGAAAAGCCTTCAGTTAATTCAAAATGCTGCAGCTAGAGTACTGACAGGGACTAGAAGGAGAGAGCATATCTCACCCATATTGGCCTCTCTTCATTGGCTTCCTGTTAATTCTAGAATAGAATTTAAAATTCTTCTTCTTACTTATAAGGTTTTGAATAATCAGGTCCCATCTTATCTTAGGGACCTCATAGTACCATATCACCCCAATAGAGCGCTTCGCTGTCAGACTGCAGGGTTACTTGTAGTTCCTAGGGTTTGTAAGAGTAGAATGGGAGGCAGAGCCTTCAGCTTTCAGGCTCCTCTCCTGTGGAACCCAATTCGGATCAGGGAGACAGACACCCTCTCTACTTTTAAGATTAGGCTTAAAACTTTCCTTTTGCTAAAGCTTATAGTTAGGGCTGGATCAGGTGACCCTGAACCATCCCTTAGTTATGCTGCTATAGACTTAGACTGCTGGGGGGTTCCCATGATGCACTGAGTGTTTCTTTCTCCTTTTGCTCTGTATGCACCACTCTGCATTTAATCATTAGTGACCGATCTCTGCTCCCCTCCACAGCATGTCTTTTTCCTGGTTCTCTCCCTCAGCCCCAACCAGTCCCAGCAGAAGACTGCCCCTCCCTGAGCCTGGTTCTGCTGGAGGTTTCTTCCTGTTAAAGGGAGTTTTTCCTTCCCACTGTCACCAAGTGCTTGCTCACAGGGGGTCGTTTTGACCTTTGGGGTTTTTACGTAATTATTGTATGGCCTTGCCTTACAATATAAAGCGCCTTGGGGCAACTGTTTGTTGTGATTTGGCGCTATATAAATAAAATTGATTGATTGATTGATTGAAGTTGGAACATGCCCAAGCTGTTAAACAATTTCTCAGTTACTCACTTGTTGAAAGCCATCAAAAGCCACCTGAATTTTACTAATGATTTCAACACGGAGGTGTTTTTCCTGTCGCGGCGCACACAGATTTGCAGAGTCGTCACGAAAACGACTCAGCGAATTTGCGCGCACGTCTTTCATTAAAAAATGTCCTTAAACAGTGGAATGTCCGCATAAAGTCCTCATGCCAGCCTCTTCTGAATCTTCTCTGTTCTCTCACGACGTCCTGGGTGAATTAAGCCTTAAATTAGGATGTTTTCAGGTTGAAACCGGCCGACGACGGCGCCTGGAGGCGCTGCACGACGTCCCGCTCCGTGGGAAGTCCTTACACCGACAGAAACACCCCATAATCTCTCATCAGCCGTTAAACTTTTCACCGAAAACCATCTTAATTTCTTGAATAGTGTCCACTCGGATATTCCTCACAGGTCCAAAAATTTTGATAAAGCAACACGCGCTGTCTTGAGCAGCGTGTGAAACAAAGGAATTCAGCCGAGAGGGCGGGACCACATCTCACTCAAGGCCTGCTCACAGGGAAATGACGTCACCGACACGCGTGAAAAAACTCACGCATGCGCACAAGGGTTCAAGCATGATTGGTGTAATCGTACGTCATTCAAATCCATATAGTTAAAAAAAAAATAAAAGGGTCGGTTTATTATCTAATAGACCTCGTATATTATGTTTTCACAGCATGCATTAATCCAGGATCTTGACAGATAAATTAACCCAACCCAAGAAAGTATGAGCCCTGCCTGCTGGCCTTTTGTTTGTGATTCAGTCATCAGTCATGATGGGATCAGTCACAGTCAAGTCAAGAGAATCAGGAGGATAAAAGGGGGGGAAAGCAACATTCACATTGGGCCCCTGCTAAAGAACATTGAAACTGACTTTTTGCCCTGCAGAATTTCTGTTTACCCTGGAAGGTCTACTTCTGGGGAGGTATACTAAGACTTTAAACTGTACCCTCTTGTATTTCTTAAAGTCCTTACTAGTACTGATCCAATCAAACTGGTTTGGTTCAAGGTTAATTCTTTTAGCAAGGATTAGGTGCATTATCTCTCACATTTTACTCTACATTCAATATGATTAAATTTGATGTTTCTGTAAGAGTATAGCCTTACATTGAGAAATGTTTCTAAAACGGAGAAAGATGACTGGCACAGGAGGAATGGATCTTGACCTTGTGTGATCTGGGAGCGTCTCCATGGACACACTGAACCTGTTTTGAAATCTCATGTTACCCACTCATGTGACTTGTAGGCTTGGCAAACCACATGACAACTAGGGTTGAGCAGATGATGATGGCTGACTAATTCATAGTGTGGAGACACCATCGTGATGCTACTCCCACCCCGCCATGTACTATTTTCATTGCTCTTGCTATGATGTAAATATATATTTAATGTGTTTGCTGGGGATTAGTACTTTAAGGCATTTCAGCCAGACAGTGCACAAATAAAGGATGGCAACAAGGCTTTATTTCTATGTGAAATGTCTTGAGAAGCACTGTGACTGCGCCCGGTAGTCCAGTCTGTGAGCCATGAGGGACACTCTGAGCACACTCTGGCCAAATGTCCAATGGGAAAATGCTGTGCTGCATCCGAATTTCAAGCTACAAACAGAAAAAAAAAAAAAATCCAAGGTATCAAGAAGAGTTCACCTGGCTGCGGTTAGCGATGCCGCTGACTTGCATTGTGCAAAGGCTGAAACCAAGTAGAATAAGTACGCTCTGGTACTGGTAGCTCATGCTATGCTTCTTGGCTCACAGTTATGGAAGTCCACAATTCAGTGTACAGTTTTCTTGCCAAGCACAAAAAAATGAAGTAGATACCAAAAAGAGTTCACCTGCCTGAAGTTACTCAGAGATGCACCTGAGGCTCCAACCTGTGGTTGGGGGGAGACTTAGTAAATCAGGAGTTCCCAAGTTCGGTCCTCGAGATATACCTTCCTGACACTCTGAGCTGTCTCCCTGTTCCAACACACCTGAATCCAATGAAAGACTCATTAAAAGCCTGCTAACAAGTCTTTCATTGGATTCAAGTGTGTTGGAACAGGGAGACAGCTCAGAGTGTCAGGAAGGTAGATCTCGAGGACCGAACTTAGGCACCCCTGTATTAAATGGTGAGGAGGTGCACTGAACACGGCCAGGAAACAGATGCTTAGGAAAATTAGCAGAGGTGCACTGTTATTCACCCAGTTACAGTAAATTGGTATATTAGTAATAGTAAATAACTAAAGAAATGGTAATTACTTTAACTAATTTTAAAATGTAAAAAAAGTATGTACGAAGTACATACTAGGATTACTTTCTTGAAAGAAAAAATATTAAGTCCTCAATACACTTTGAAATAGTCACCACCCAAAAAATCATTGTACGAGGTCTATTAGAAAAGTGTCTGACCTTATTATTTTTTTAAAAAACCATATGGATTTGAATCACGTGTGATTACATCAGACATGCTTGAACCCTCGTGGGCATGCGAGAGTTTTTTCATGCCTGTCGGTTACGTCATTCGCTTGTGGGCAGTCTTTGAGTGAGAAGTGGCCCACCCTCTCGTCGATTTTTTTCATTGTGTAGGAATGGCTCAGAGACTGCTGCTTTGTTTGATAAAATTTTTTTCAAAACTGTAAGGCACAACTGAGTGGACACCATTCGATAAATTCAGCTGGTTTTCGTTGAAAATTTTAACGGCTGATGAGAGATTTTGGTCTGGTAGTGTCGCCGTAAGGACGGCCCATGGCACCTGACGGCGATCTGCGCTTCGAGGCGGCAGCATCTCGCCGTTTCAAGTTGAAAAAATTCCACATTTCAGGCTCTGTTGACCCAGTAAGTCGTCAGAGAACAGAGAACTTTCAGAAGAAATCGGCATGAGGAGTTTATGCGGACATTCCACTGTTAAAGGTCATTTTGTAATGAAAGAACGTGCAGGCAGAGTCGTATGTCGGGCCGGACCTGACCGTGGGGGGGTCGCGACAGGAAAAACACCTCCGTTGGAAACCTTAACGGACAAGTTGGAACATGCCCAAGCTGTTAAACAATTTCTCAGATACTCACTTGTTGAAAGCCATCAAAAGCCGCCTGAATTTTACAAATGGTTTTCAACATCGAGGTGTTTTTCCTGTCGTGGCGCACACAGATTTGCAGCGTCGTCACGAAAACGATTCGGCGAATTTGCGCGCACGTTCTTTCATTACAAAATGACCTTAAACAGTGGAATGTCCGCATAAACTCCTCATGCCGGCCTCTTCTGAATCTTCTCTGTTCTCTCACGACGTCCTGGGTCAACAGAGCCTTAAATTAGGATGATTTCAGCTCGAAACAGCCAGACGACGTCACCTGGAAGCGCTGCGTGATGTCCCGCTCCGTGGGAAGTCCTTACATCGACAAACACCCCATAATCTCTCATCAGCCGTTAAACTTTTCACCGAAAACCAGCTGAATTTCTCGAATAGTGTCCACTCGGATATCCCTCACAGATCCTGAAAAAAGTTTGATAAAGCAACGCGCGCCGTCTCGAGCAGCATCTCAAACAAAGGAATTCAGCCGAGAGGCAGGACCAGTGCTCACTCAAAGCCTGCCCACAGGGAAATAACGTCACCGACACGAGGGTTCAAGCATGATTGGTGTAATCGCATGTCATTCAAATCCATATAGTTTTGTTTTTTTTTTTTTTTTTTTTTATAAAACTGCCGGTTAGTTTTATAAGATACCTCGTGTAATGCATTTTTGCGATATATTAGCATTGCGGAATTCATAAAAAAAAAAAAAACTATTGTTGTGGACTTTCATCTTAATACTGTATATTTTTCAGCGTTGAGAAAGCTGGCAAATCCAACTACCCATAGTTCATACAACAGCTTCCCTTCTCTTCGTCCTTTATTTGTGCTCTTGTTCCTTCTGACACTCATGTGCACACTGGAATGTTTTCTTAAGCCTCTTCACCCAAAGTGTATCAATCTCTGCTTGGACTGTTGCAAGACCAGGAACTCCTGTTGTTTGTATTCTCTTGTTCTTCTTCAAATGAGTGGTTCTTTTATTTGGGAACAGTTCAGCTGTCATTACAATGGCCAGTGATCTACTAATGTGCACAGTAATTAAAAACCTGAAACAGATGTTTGATCAAATACTTTTGAAAATAAAGGAGGCCCTCCAGTTGTTTTTTTTTTTTTGTAATAGAAATAAAAAGAGTGCATGACTATATTACAGACAAAATTATAAAAGGCAGGCTTTGGAATTAAAGTGTAGGTGACAACAATAAATGTGCACAAATCACTAAAAATGATGAAATGTTGGTATTTAAAAAAAATCCTAAACAATAAAAGTTGATAAGTGCACAGGTGAAGGATAAACAACAGCTGTCTGAAGCCTGTGCTCTATTTCAGCCCTCAGCCACGGCCATATTGTTGCTACGTCATCGGGAGAATGGGACCTGCTGATTCAAGCCCAAATTAATTGTCGAGCTGAGGTCAAGCTGTTTTATGCTGCGTTCACATCGGATGACACGCGAGCGATGACGGCGACAGGTTGCCATGTAATCCCTATGAAAGGATGTGCCACAAAAGATGAAGCCACGCAATGCGATGCGATGGACGCAAATGAAGCAACGCGAATGAAGCGATTTTGAACAATTGGCGTGTATGTGGCACAATATCCCATCGCGTTGCCTTCTTCCCCAAGTTGAAAAATCTGAACTTTTTCGCCTTGTCGCGATGACCAATTGCGGACTGGATATGTAGTGACGTGGAGATGTCTGGAGTTTATACTTGGTGTGGACACGTCCTGTCTCTGGCAGTCAGCCTGTGAACAGGACTTATGCCCCTTTTGTCCTTTATTTTACAATTATGACAGAGTTGGAGGGGAGAGCAAGCAGCGGCAGCAGCCAGTTATTTTTTTTTCACGTCCATGCGTGAACGAATCTTCCGTGAAGATAATTTTATTAACTACATAGATGTATAATAAAACAAATGGTGACTGGTTTATAACACAATTATCACAGTTTGAGTGGAGAGCGAGCAGCAACAGCAGCCAGTTTTTTTTTTTTTGTTTTTTTTTAATTGTTCACACTTGTGCACACAAATGGGACAGGAGGGCCTCAAACTGGGTCCTGGAGAGGCGGACGTACTGCTGAAAGCGGCCGTCATCCAGACGCAGCTCCTGCAGCAAATAATGAAACTCCCAGAATTGGGAACGTCTCATGAGGATGTTGTGAACCCAGGGACGGCACCGCTGACAACGTTTGTCAGCTTTCTACAACAAATAGAGCACAGCAACTCGCTCCATGTGATCAAGGTCTGCCATGTTGACTTGATGCGGAGCGGAATGGAAGCTCCTCCTATTTGATGATGCATTGGGGTGAATTTTCGCAGCGAAAGCAGAACGACACACCGGGCGATGGTGGCGTCAAATTTGTGGCGTCGCTTGTCATCTGGTGTGAATGCGGCATTAGGATGATTTTTTTTTTTTTTTTTCTAGTGTGGAGCTTTTTTTTTAAGTCCAGTGTGAAGGCGTTTCTGAATAAGCTGTTTAGGTGTTTTTTTGTTTTGTCTTTTTTTTGCCAGCTCTTTGGTCATAATCAACTGATTTAAAAAAAAATGTTTTGCTATCTGTGACATCAGAAAAAAGTGATGAGGAAGTGTGGATTTTTTTAATTTAGGTTTTTCCTCAGAAACAGGTAGGCTACATACATTTGTTTTTGAAATAAATATTGTTTCCTTCTTGAATACAGTTATTGTACTGTACGTTAGTAGTGTAAAGTGTTGTTATTATTAAATATTAAAACCATTCACACGAGGAGTAAATAATATAGTCTTACCTGTCCATCTTCAGTCTGAAGAAAACTTATCCACCTTTACAACACGACGTCTGAAAATAATTAATTCCTTATGTCCTGGCTAAAGAAAAGTCTATTTGTCACACGGTAGTTTGGTGCCAGGTTACAGCGCCGGCTGTAATCAGTTAGTTGTGGCTGATGGACAGTCTTTGCTGTTAATGGAGCCTCCTCTTCTTCCACCGCGTGCCGCTTTTTGCTGCAAATTGAAAGACTCGCAGTCCCTCATCTGCTCAGTCTGCACGTGATGAAATTATCCCATAATCCACAAAATGATAAAATAAAATAATGTGAAAATACTCAGTTTTGCCTCCGTGTCGAGTGGAGAAGCTGCAGACACCGTGCGTGCGCTCTTGTCAATATAAGTGTTCCACCTGCTAATCAAAAGGATTTTGCCAGCGAGAATTAACAGTCTTAAATTCTCAAAAAAAAATATATATATATTGTGTCACCTACACTTTAAGGGGGTCATATCTTGTACAGAGCAGGTAGGTTAATGGGATAAGGAGCTGGGCTGCACATATGTAGACTTGGGTTTGATTCCCAGTCATGCTACTTGTCTGTGTCCTTGGACAAGATCTGCATTGTCTCAGCTGTAAATGGGTACCAATCTTGGCTGGGGAAGTAACCTTTGTTGGACTGGTGTTCTGTCCAGGGGAAGTTGTAGGATTGTGCTGTTGAATCTGAAAATCAGCACTGGCATTACTGGCTTCAGGACTGGTATAGGACTTACTTTTTCTTATTTTATGTGAAATCAGACTTATCATATTTATTTGATTGCTCAGCATTCATGGAAGAGAATTGAATTATAATCCTGATCGTTAATCTGCTTGTAAATGGAAATGGGAAATGGACTGCATTAATATAGCACTTTTCCATCTGCATCAAATGCATCAGAAGGTCAAACTGCTTTACAGTAAGGCCTCCCACTTACCCATTCATGCAGACACACACACACACACACACACACACACACACACACACACACACCGATGTCAGGATGCTGCCATGCAAGGCACTCACTACACACTGGGAGCAACGTGGGGATTAAGGACCTTGCCCAAGCAATTTTCCTGTCTGGCTGGGTTTTGAACCCAGGATCCTCTGGTCTGAAGCCCAATGTTTTAGCATTAGACCATCACCTGTGCTTGTGATCACAAATGCTATAAATGGTTGATTAAATATGACTATATATGACTAATATCAAATATGACTGGCTGGCTTGGTTTTTCCTTTTTGCTTGTTCCCGTTTTCTTGGGTTCATCACCCTATCTTCATTAGGCAAACAGGCATGAATGGGCTTCGAGGGCGTTTTTTTTTTTTTTTTTTTTTTTTTAAGTTTTGGACTAGTTATCCAGCAAAACCAGTAATTTGAAGATGACGTTTTGCTCCATGGTGAAATTTGAATGTAAGTTAAAAAAATAGCATTTTTTTCATCAAAAGACCAAACAGCACCACATAATTTACAAAGCCCAAGCACAATTAAAGCGTAATCAAACATGTTACAACCCAAACATTCGTGAACATCCAGTCCCAATATATAACCATAGGCCCTACGAAATAATAATACAAAATAAAATAAAATCTAGTTTCTTTTTTTAATGAAAGTAAGGGTTAGCTGTAACCTTGGACAACAGTTACTAGTTTACCATGTTGCTATTGGAACTCAAATAAATGCAATACAGTAATAATTAAGATAAGCCAGCCTGTCCGTTATGTATTTGTTGAGGTAAATCTTGTTATTGATGCTTGAAGTTATGTGCATCTTCTTCATGAATCTTCAATGTTTGTAGAAATTGAACAAATACTGGCTGCTAAGGACTCTTTTGATCAGATGGGCCATATAATCACAAGTTATTCTAGCTGGACAGGTGCCCCCTTGTGTATGGTGTGTATGGTTTGAAATCCACCTCCCAGTCGGGTGTCCTACTGTGCCAGTACCACTGTCAACACCACAGAAATCAATACTCTAACGCACAATGTGTGGACGACAGTAATTGACAATCATTTTGGTGACACTGCCTGTGCAGACCTTACTCTATGTCCTCTGAACTCTGTGTTTCCCACAGAAGAGACGGACGTCTACACTGATGTGTGACAGAGCTATAATGGGAGCTGTGAAATTTGAACTGATGCTGTCCTTCTCTGTCTCTTTTTCACTACCTTTCTTTCTCTCCCTGTCAAACAGTGCGTGCCCCCTCTCAACTGTTACAACTTTGAATAAGGCCTACGACTGCACTGGTAGTTGCCCACACAGTTGCTATTTTCACTCACTCTGCTTTGTTTCTAATGTTGTGAAGTCAACACAGGATTATGTGTTCTAGATCCGGCCTCTTCAACCCTGTACCGGAAGTGCACCTGCCTGACATGTTGTACAACGCTCTCTACTCCACCCACAGCTGATTAACTCAGTCAGGTGTGCTCAGCCAGTCAAGAGATGGGAAACACCAATGTTAACTGACCAGGTGTGACTAGAGCAGCTAGACGTGGAAATATTCAGGATGGATGCCCTGCAGGAGCAGGGTTGGGTTGGAGAGGCTTGGTCTTGATTTTGTTATACTGCCTTGATTAAAAAACAAACAAACATAAAACCATAGGACAGAAAGCTGAGGTTTATTTTATTGTGGAAGGTTAAAAAAATCTGTGGAGACAAAATCTGTGGAGTAGATGTCAGAGTGACATCTGATGCCTTCTCTTTGCAGAATTCTGCTAATTTCAACTGATGTGGACAGCAGGCTGTTTTTAACATCACGCTGCTGTAAATTGGCAGCTGGTAAGATTAAAAAAATCAAATTAAAATAAGACAATAGGGCAGCGCAGTCTCGTTTGAACCCTGCATGCTACTGCGGGATTGGACCACTTATGGGTACAGCGGCTCCTGTTGCGCAATATATACACAGCATAACTTCACACAGAAAAATGGTGTACTGTTTTGTTTTCGGCTACAAGCACCGAAACAGTTGAGAAAAGTGCAGTTTTTTTCGATTCCCAGTGGAGAAGGGAAGATGAGACGAATGGGAGAGGCCATGTCGGTAAGTGTTAGCCTACACAGCTAACCAGAGTAGCTACGTTCTCTCGTCTGCAAAACCACCTCGACATGTTTGAGCCCCGGGTCATAAACAAACCGCAACACATGTCCACTTTCCACCGCATTGTCACTTTTTCTTTGTATTTTCACTTTGCTTGCGTGTAATTTGCCCAAAATCTAAGAGAAAGTGCTGTGTTTCTTTCCCCGGAAGTAGAGGAATTACGTCATATGCGTCATATTTCACCCCTTTAGCGCCTGCCCTCAATCAAGACTGCACTGCCCAATTACCAGGTTGTCATATCACTTCAAAACAAAATTGTGAATGAGCATAGAAAAGTCTACAAAAGTGAATAATGAAGTCATATAAACTGGTGTTTCGTTTGCGAAAAGGTACCAAATAATGCTTAGTACGATTTATAGAGTGTTCATCATGCGGCAGCTGGTCACCGCTTCAGAATTCTCTGTTTATTTTGCAGCACATTGGGCGGCTCATGTTGTGATTTTGTGCTATATAAATAAATTGAATGGAAGTGAATCGACCTTCAGGAAATTAGTTGTTTTCAACAGCTTTGCACATTACATTTTACCACCTGTAGTAACGGAGACGAGCAATACTGTTCCCAGCATCTTTGACTTGACTCTTGTTCTTTCAGTGTACATAATAAAAGTTTCAGGCACAGTGACTGGTCCACAGCTTTTGGCCACCAGCCCGCTGGGAATATGTAATGGTGGGGAAACCCTGAATATAAAACAGATGAAAAAGAGAGTATTCTCATATCAATCAATCAATCAATTTTTTTATATAGCGCCAAATCACAACAAACAGTTGCCCCAAGGCGCGTATATTGTAAGGCAGGCATACAATAATTATGTAAAACCCCAACGGTCAAAACGACCCCCTGTGAGCAAGCACTTGGCTACAGTGGGAAGGAAAAACTCCCTTTTAACAGGAAGATACCTCCAGCAGAACCAGGCTCAGGGAGGGGCAGTCTTCTGCTGGGACTGGTTGGGGCTGAGGGAGAGAACCAGGAAAAGACATGCTGTGGAGGGGAGCAGAGATCGATCACTAATGATTAAATGCAGAGTGGTGCATACAGAGCAAAAAGAGAAAGAAACAGTGCATCATGGGAACCCCCCAGCAGTCTACGTCTATAGCAGCATAACTAAGGGATGGTTCAGGGTCACCTGATCCAGCCTAACTATAAGCTTTAGCAAAAAGGAAAGTTTTAAGGCCTAATCTTAAAAGTAGAGAGGGTATCTGTCTCCCTGATCTGAATGGGGAGCTGGTTCCACAGGAGAGGAGCCTGAAAGCTGAAGGCTCTGCCTCCCATTCTACTCTTACAAACCCTAGGAACTACAAGTAAGCCTGCAGTCTGAGAGCGAAGCGCTCTATTGGGGTGATATGGTACTACGAGGTCCCTAAGATAAGATGGGACCTGATTATTCAAAACCTTATAAGTAAGAAGAAGAATTTTAAATTCTATTCTAGAATTAACAGGAAGCCAATGAAGAGAGGCCAATATGGGTGAGATATGCTCTCTCCTTCTAGTCCCCGTCAGTACTCTAGCTGCAGCATTTTGAATTAACTGAAGGTATTTTAGGGAACTTTTAGGACAACCTGATAATAATGAATTACAATAGTCCAGCCTAGAGGAAATAAATGCATGAATTAGTTTTTCAGCATCACTCTGAGACAAGACCTTTCTGATTTTAGAGATATTGCGTAAATGCAAAAAAGCAGTCCTACATATTTGTTTAATATGCGCTTTGAATGACATATCCTGATCAAAAATGACTCCAAGATTTCTCATAGTATTACTAGAGGTCAGGGTAATGCCATCCAGAGTAAGGATCTGGTTAGACACCATGTTTCTAAGATTTGTGGGGCCAAGTACAATAACTTCAGTTTTATCTGAGTTTAAAAGCAGGAAATTAGAGGTCATCCATGTCTTTATGTCTGTAAGACAATCCTGCAGTTTAGCTAATTGGTGTGTGTCCTCTGGCTTCATGGATAGATAAAGCTGGGTATCATCTGCGTAACAATGAAAATTTAAGCAATACTGTCTAATAATACTGCCTAAGGGAAGCATGTATAAAGTGAATAAAATTGGTCCTAGCACAGAACCTTGTGGAACTCCATAATTAACTTTAGTCTGTGAAGACGATTCCCCATTTACATGAACAAATTGTAAATCTATTAGACAATATGATTCAAACCACCGCAGCGCAGTGCCTTTAATACCTATGGCATGCTCTAATCTCTGTAATAAATTTTATGGTCAACAGTATCAAAAGCAGCACTGAGGTCTAACAGAACAAGCACAGAGATGAGTCCACTGGTCCGAGGCCATAAGAAGATCATTTGTAACCTTCACTAATGCTGTTTCTGTACTATGATGAATTCTAAAACCTGACTGAAACTCTTCAAATAGACCATTCCTCTGCAGATGATCAGTTAGCTGTTTTACAACTACCCTTTCAAGAATTTTGAGAGAAAAGGAAGGTTGGAGATTGGCCTATAATTAGCTAAGATAGCTGGGTCAAGTGATGGCTTTTTAAGTAATGGTTTAATTACTGCCACCTTAAAAGCCTGTGGTACATAGCCAACTAACAAAGATAGATTGATCATATTTAAGATCGAAGCATTAAATAATGGTAGGGCTTCCTTGAGCAGCCTGGTAGGAATGGGGTCTAATAAACATGTTGATGGTTTGGATGAAGTAACTAATGAAAATAACTCAGACAGAACAATCGGAGAGAAAGAGTCTAACCAAATACCGGCATCACTGAAAGCAGCCAAAGATAACGATACGTCTTTGGGATGGTTATGAGTAATTTTTTCTCTAATAGTTAAAATTTTGTTAGCAAGAAAGTCATGAAGTCATTACTAGTTAAAGTTAATGGAATACTCAGCTCAATAGAGCTCTGACTCTTTGTCAGCCTGGCTACAGTGCTGAAAAGAACCTGGGGTTGTTCTTATTTTCTTCAATTAGTGATGAGTAGAAAGATGTCCTAGCTTTACGGAGGGCTTTTTTATAGAGCAACAGACCTTTTCCAGGCTAAGTGAAGATCTTCTAAATTAGTGAGACGCCATTTCCTCTCCAACTTACGGGTTATCTGCTTTAAGCTACGAGTTTGTGAGTTATACCACGGAGTCAGGCACTTCTGATTTAAAGCTCTCTTTTTCAGAGGAGCTACAGCATCCAAAGTTGTCTTCAATGAGGATGTAAAACTATTGACGAGATACTCTATCTCACTTACAGAGTTTAGGTAGCTACTCTGCACTGTGTTGGTATATGGCATTAGAGAACATAAAGAAGGAATCATATCCTTAAACCTAGTTACAGCGCTTTCTGAAAGACTTCTAGTGTAATGAAACTTATTGCCCACTGCTGGGTAGTCCATCAGAGTAAATGTAAATGTTATTAAGAAATGATCAGACAGAAGGGAGTTTTCAGGGAATACTGTTAAGTCTTCTATTTCCATACCATAAGTCAGAACAAGATCTAAGATATGATTAAAGTGGTGGGTGGACTCATTTACGTTTTGAGCAAAGCCAGTAGAGTCTAATAATAGATTAAATGCAGTGTTGAGGCTGTCATTCTCAGCATCTGTGTGGATGTTAAAATCGCCCACTATAATTATCTTATCTGAGCTAAGCACTAAGTCAGACAAAAGGTCTGAAAATTCACAGAGAAACTCACTGTAACGACCAGGTGGATGATAGATAATAACAAATAAAACTGGTTTTTGGGACTTCCAATTTGGATGGACAAGACTAAGAGTCAAGCTTTCAAATGAATTAAAGCTCTGTCTGGGTTTTTGATTAATTAATAAGCTGGAATGGAAGATTGCTGCTAATCCTCCGCCCCGGCCCGTGCTACGAGCATTCTGACAGTTAGTGTGACTTGGGGGTGTTGACTCATTTAAACTAACATATTCATCCTGCTGTAACCAGGTTTCTGTAAGGCAGAATAAATCAATATGTTGATCAATTATTATATCATTTACCAACAGGGACTTAGAAGAGAGAGACCTAATGTTTAATAGACCACATTTAACTGTTTTAGTCTGTGGTGCAGTTGAAGGTGCTATATTATTTTTTCTTTTTGAATTTTTATGCTTAAATAGATTTTTGCTTGTTATTGGTAGTCTGGGAGCAGGCACCGTCTCTACGGGGATGGGGTAATGAGGGGATGGCAGGGGGAGAGAAGCTGCAGAGATGTGTGTAAGACTACAACTCTGCTTCCTGGTCCCAACCCTGGATAGTCACGGTTTGGAGGATTTAAGAAAATTGTCCAGATTTCTAGAAATGAGAGCTGCTCCATCCAAAGTGGGATGGATGCCGTCTCTCCTAACAAGACCAGGTTTTCCCCAGAAGCTTTGCCAATTATCTATGAAGCCCACCTCATTTTTTGGACACCACTCAGACAGCCAGCAATTCAAGGAGAACATGTGGCTAAACATGTCACTCCCGGTCTGATTGGGGAGGGGCCCAGAGAAAACTGCAGAGTCCGACATTGTTTTTGCAAAGTTACACACCGATTTAATGTTAATTTTAGTGACCTCCGATTGGCGTAACCGGGTGTCATTACTGCCGACGTGAATTACAATCTTACCAAATTTACGCTTAGCCTTAGCCAGCAGTTTCAAATTTCCTTCAATGTCGCCTGCTCTGGCCCCCGGAAGACAATTGACTATGGTTGCTGGTGTCGCTAACTTCACATTTCGCAAAACAGAGTCGCCAATAACCAGAGTTTGATCCTCGGCGGGTGTGTCGTCGAGTGGGGAAAAACGGTTAGAAATGTGAACGGGTTGGCGGTGTACACGGGGCTTCTGTTTAGGACTACGCTTCCTCCTCACAGTCACCCAGTCGGCCTGCTTTCCCGGCTGCTCGGGATCTGCCAGGGGGTAACTAACGGCGGCTAAGCTACCTTGGTCCGCACCGACTACAGGGGCCTGGCTAGCTGTAGAATTTTCCACGGTGCGGAGCCGAGTCTCCAATTCGCCCAGCCTGGCCTCCAAAGCTACGAATAAGCTACACTTATTACAAGTACCGTTACTGCTAAAGGAGGCCGAGGAATAACTAAACATTTCACACCCAGAGCAGAAAAGTGCGGGAGAGACAGGAGAAGCCGCCATGCTAAATCGGCTAAGTTCTAGTAGCTGCGCTAAGCTAGCGGATTCCTAAAAATACGCAAAGTGAATAATGTGTAAATAATTTAGAGGTGATTCAGCAGAAGGAGTGCTTTAGTTAAGGCACGTAAAGATTACACTGGGAAACAAATCGTAATCTAGATAACTAGATCAATCTAACTACGCAGATTAAACAGCTAACAGATACAGAAAAACACTGCTGTGCTCCGGAACAGGAAGTGATACAATACCGCAGTGAGAGCCAACCACCAGTGGAGGCAAGCCAGTAGAGGCACCAGTAGAGGCATCTATGGAACCTCTCATATCTGAGAGGTTCCATAGCTGACCGTTGTTGCCCTTACAGTACCTAAAGACTGTCTTGGTTTTCCTTCACTGACAGGTCCAAGCAATATGTGGTATAACCTGTTCTTCATTGTTAAGTTTGTGGATGTGAACTGCAACCGGTGCAAAGCAGCAAACTGGCCACCGCAATGGTTTTTGCTATTCTCTACCTGACGTAGGTGTAATTTAGATGCTGCTGGTGCATTCTTTACATTGGTCTCTTGTGGGTGTGCTGGTCTAGAAATGAGGTGTGGTCAGACACAGCTGGTGCGTTGAAAGTGTTTGTGCCTTAGACTGCCAAAAGCCACATTTAAACACTCAGACATACCTTACTTAAGCAGGTTCACAAATTATGTACACTCTGCTTGCCTGCACATATCTCCATTCGCTTGCAGCGGTCTGATATTAAAGGAGTATTAACCTCGCGTGCTCGATCTGTGTGGGAATATCAGACCTCTGTGTTTTTTGCACATACCTCGCTAACGCTCGGTCTATACCGTTAACACCTCAGTCTTATATTTTCCCGTACAGACAGAGCAAGCAAGGTGAATAATTTATTATATGGCTGTTATACATATATATAAACATGTGAACTTCTGGTATCGCCCGAATATGAAAGCTGCTGATGGTTTTGGGCTCGTAGTCAGACCTGCTCACTTCACCTCCATGAAGAACTTGCTAACAGATGGTGCGGTCGTTAGCTGGTAACCTTTCAATCTGTGTGTTTTTTCGATGCTGTTTAGATATTCATGGAGTATGTTCATTTCCGACTTGGTTTTTTAAATCATGTTTTTAGCTTTCTGGTTTTCTAACAAATGTGATACACGTTACAGACCGGTTGTCATGGTAACAGCGGTCTTATTTGGGAAACTAGCCGTATAATAAAATGTATTATGGCCACTGTTGGAAGAAGAGAATATTTCTCTCTCTTTCTCTCTCATATTATTTACACATTGAAGGTGACTTGAAAAACCATGAAACAAAATAAACCACTCAGGGGAAAAAAATCCAAGACCTCACAGTTCTGCTGCGTTTCTTCACCACGGGAAGTTTTCCCATCCACTGCACACTGCATGCTCTGCCAGTTTGATGCTAATCATTAACTGACAGAAATCCTTTCGTTTGGATCTGCTTCCACGCTGTACGCCTCACTCACTCCGGTTTAATGGTGATGAGGTGCCCCTCTGATTGGTTGATATATAACATTTGGATGACAGCATGACCATGCAGAATGACTACTGTAATCTCTTTTGCATCGTGAGCTTTGCATTGCACTCTCCTGTGGGTTCACCACCTGCAGAGGGGGCCATGGGGGTCGGGTGCAGAGAGGATTGCGTGGCGGTCGAGGGCGGGTGGCCCGGCGGCCCGGTCCATGCTCACAGCCCCTGGCTGCTGGGACATGGAATGTCACCTCGCTAGGGGGGAAGGAGCCTGAGCTTGTGCGGGAGGTTGAGAGATACCGACTAGAGATAGTCGGGCTCACCTCCACGCACAGCTTGGGCTCTGGTACCCAACTCCTGGAGAGGGGCTGGACGCTTCATTTTTCTGGCGTCGCCCACGGGGAGAGGCGGAGAGCTGGGGTTGCATTGCTTATTGCTCCCCAGCTCAGTCGCCAAGTGTTGGAGTTCACTCCGGTGAACGAGAGGGTCGCGTCCCTACGCCTTCGGGTTGGGGACAGGTCTCTCACCGTTGTCTCGGCCTACGGGCCGAGCAGCAGTGCAGAGTACCCTGACTGGGAACTCCATTGTTCTCCTGGGGGATTTCAACGCCCACGTGGGCAGCAACAGTGAGACCTGGAGGGGGGTGATCGGGAAGCACGGCCTCCCCGATCTGAACCCGAGTGGTGTTCAGTTGTTGGACTTCTGTGCTAGTCACAGTTTGTCCATCACGAACACCATGTTCGAGCACAAGGGTGTCCATAAGTGCACGTGGCACCAGCACACCCTGAGCCGGAGGTCGATGATCGACTTTGTAGTCGTATCATCTGACCTTCGGCCACGTGTCTCGGACACTCAAGTGAAGAGAGGGGCAGAGCTGTCGACTGATCACCACCTGGTGGTGAGTTGGATCCGCTGGGAGGTAGGAAGCCGGTAAGACCTGGCAGGCCCAAACGTATCGTGAGGGTCTGCTGGGAACGACTGGCGGAACCCTTTGTCAGTGAGGTCTTCAACTCCCACCTCTGGGAGAGCTTCTCCCAGATCCCGGGGGAGGTTGGAGACATGGAGTCCGAGTGGACCATGTTCTCCACCTCCATTGTCGATGCGGCTGCTCATAGCTGTGGTCGCAAGGTCTCTGGTGCCTGTCATGGCGGCAATCCCCGAACCCGGTGGTGGACACCGGAAGTAAGGGATGCCATCAAGCTGAAGGAGTCCTACGTATCTTTGTTGGTAGGTGGGACCCCAGAGGCAGCTGACAGGTACCGGCAGGCCAAGCGTGCCGCAGCCCATGCGGTCCCAGAGGCAGAAACTCGGGTCTGGGAGGAGTTCGGGGAGGCTATGGAGGAGGACTATTGGTCGGCCTCGAAGAGATTCTGGCAAACCGTCCTACGTCTCAGGAGGCGGAAGCAGCTCTCCACCAGCACTGTTTATGGTGCGGGTGGGGAGCTGTTGACCCTGACTGGGGATGTTGTTGGGCGGTGGATGGAGTACTTCGAGGATCTCCTCAATCCCATCGTCACGACTTCCGAAGAGGAAGCAGAGACTGGGGACTCGGAGGCGGACTCATCCATTACCCAGGCCGAAGTTACCGAGGTGGTTAGAAAGCTCCTCGGTGGCAAGGCTCCTGGGGTGGATGAAATCCGTCCTGAGTACCTTAAGTCTCTGGATGTTGTGGGGCTGTCTTGGCTGACACGCCTCTGCAACATCGCGTGGCGATCGGGGACAGTGCCTCTGGATTGGTAGACCGGGGTGGTGGTCCCTCTGTTTAAGAAGGGGGACCGGAGGGTGTGTTCTAACTATAGGGGGATCACACTCCTCAGCCTCCCCAGTAAGGTCTATTCCAGAGTACTGGAGAGGAGAATTTGACCGATGGTTGAACCTCGGATTCAGGAGGAGCAGTGTGGTTTTCGTCCTGGTCGCGGCACACTGGACCAGCTCTACACGCTCCATCGGGTGCTCGAGGGTTCATGGGAATTTGCCCAACCAGTCCACATGTTTTGTGCATCTGGAGAAGGCATTCGACCGTGTCCCTCGGCGCACCCTGTGGGGAGTGCTCCGGGAGTACGGGGTCCGGGGTCCTTTGCTAAGGGCTATCCAGTCCCTGTACGACCGCAGCAGGAGCTTGGTTCGCATTGCTAGTAGTAAGTCAAACCTGTTTCCAGTGCACGTTGGCTTCTGCCAGGGCTGCCCTTTGTCACCGGTTCTGTTCATTATTTTTATGGACAGAATTTCTAGGTGCAGCCAGGGTGTAGAGGGGGTCTGGTTTGGGAACCACAGAATCTCGTCTCTGCTGTTTGCGGATGATGTGGTTCTGTTGGCTTCGTCAAATCAGGACCTTCAGCATGCACTGGGGCGGTTTGCAGTCGAGTGTGAAGCGTCCGGGATGTAAATCAGCACCTCCAAATCCGAGGCCATGGTTCTCGACCGGAAAAAGGTGCTTTGCCCTCTTCAGGTCGGTGGGGTGTCCTTGCCTCAAGTGGAGGAGTTTAAGTATCTCGGGGTCTTGTTCACGAGTGAGGGACAGATGGAGCGTGAGATCGATAGACGGATCGGTGCAGCATCTGCAGTGATGCGGTCGCTGTATCGGACCGTCGTGGTGAAGAGAGACCTGAGTAGGGGGGCAAAGCTCTCGATTTACCGATCGATCTACTTTCCGATCCTCAGCTATGGTCATGAGATTTGGCTCATGACCGAAAGAAGGAGATCGCGAGTACAAGCGGCCGAGATGAGTTTCCTCCGCAGGGTGGCTGGGCGCTCCCTTAGAGATAGGGTGAGGATCTCGGAGTCGTTCCGCTGCTCCTCCACGTCGAAAGGAGTCAGTTGAGGTGGCTCGGGCATCTTTTCCGGATGCCCCCTGGATGCCTCGCTGGAGAGGTGTTCCGGGCACGTCCCACTGGGAGGAGGCCCCGGGGAAGACCCAGGACACGCTGGAGGGACTACATCTCTCGGCTGGCTTGGGAACGCCTTGGAGTTCCCCCGGAGGAGCTGGAGGAGGTGTGTGTGGATCGGGAGGTCTGGGCGGCTTTGCTTGAGCTGCTGCCCCCGTGACCCGACTCCGGATAAAGCGGAAGAAAATGGATGGAGCTGCATTGCATTGGATTGTTTTTGGTTATTTGTTTTTTCTGCTACTTCTGGTTGTCCAGGTTGGCGCAGCATGTCCAGTCCATTGGGATTTGGCAGTATCGCCGCTTATTTAGCAATGTGCTCTTGGACACGCTCAGATTAACTTGTGCCGTCTGTGCAACTTGTATTTGTGTCCGCTGTTAAACTGGTGCCCTTTTGACTCACTGACACAACTATTAATTTCCCACCTTTACTATAAAACATTTGATCTATTCAGTCATTTAGAGCGATGATTATTTGATTGACTGGGGTATTGTCGGTGGATATTAAAGATGCAGCCAGAAGCAAACCAGCACGGAGTGTGGAGATGCCGATTATTATCCTACAGTCACAAAAAAGGCCGCTGCTCAGCTGTACAATCATTCTTGTGTTGCTGTGACATATTGAATTGCTTGTGCCAATAAACAGCCACATCTTTTATGACATTAACAACCCTTCTTTTGTTGTGATGACTTCCTTTTCCATCAGGTTGTTTGTTTCGGCTAAGACAGGAACAGTTCCTGCTTTCAGTGACATGAGTCTATTAGTGCGTCTATTTTAAACTGTTTTTAGTAACCTGTCAAGTGGCATTTCCTGGAAAACAGAGGGTGTTTGGAGGTTGCAAAAAATTATTTGGAGTGACTCCTGTATTACTACCAAGCACAGTGATCATTTCTACACGTTATATCAGCTCAGCATTCATTGAACGGGTTCTTAGGTGAGCTTTGCTTGAATATATTCAAGTTGGCTTGCTTCTATGGTCCCCTACTGCACTACGAGTCCCTGAATCCCTTGTCTTAAACATGCTGGTCTTATTTTAAGCCCAAAGGTCTCCTCCGAGATCCTCAACCTCCCCTTTGTCTTTAATTGGCAGCCCTCCTGGGAGTCTTACACTTCCAATTGATTTCTTTTCCCTCTGCTCTCTCTAATGGAGCACCGCTGACTGCTGCAATTATTATGGCACAGAATCAACGCAAGTACGCCGGAATCCTCCTGGGCAATAAGTGAAAACTGTGATGATAACATGACTGTGTGGTTGATAAACAGCTAATATAGAAAATATAGAAAATAATGGCATCATATTCTTCTTACAGTTTGCGTAGCCATAAGGATAATGTTTTTTTTTTTTTTGCAAGTATAAAATACTTAGAAAATTAGGAAACTCATGACCAAATGTGTAAGAGAGCGAAATCTTGTTAGTAAGCCAGTCTGCACATTTACACACTGCAGCTACCATTAGGTCATTTTGGCCAACATTTGGAGATAGCCGTGTGGGTGTTCACAGTTCTCCATTGGCACTGGAGGGCACTTTTACATGCTAGTATGAAGCACGGACTAGAAATAATTTTTCACTTGTTAGCCTAACTTGCGGTGCACCCAGAAAGTATTCACAGCGCTTCACTTTTTCCACATTTTGTTATGCTGCAGCCTGATTCCAAAATGGATGAAATTCTTTTTTTTTTTTCCTCATCAAAATTCTACACACAATACCCCATAATGACAACGTCAAAAAAGTTTTTTAGATTTTTCAAACTTATTAAAAATTAAAAAAAAGCTAAGAAATCACACGTATATAAGTATTCACAGCCTTTGCCATGAAGCTCAAAACTGAGCATCCTTTTTCCACTGATCATCCTTGATGTTTCTGCACCTTAATTGGAGTCCACCTTGGGTAAATTCAGTTGATTGGACGTGACTTGGACGAGAAATTGTTTGTAGTCCTCCGAGACAGGATTGTCTTGAGGCACAAATTTGGGAAAGGGTATAGAAACATTTCTGCTGCTTTGAAGGTCCCAAAGAGTACAGTGACCTCCATCATCTGTAAATGGAATAATTTTGGATCCACCAGGACTACTCCTAGAGCTGACTGCCTGTCTGAACTGAACAATTAGGGGAGAAGGGCCTTAGTCAGGGAGGTGACCAAGAACCTGATGGTCACTCTCTCAGTGCTCCAGCATTCCTCTGTGGAGAGAGGAGAACCTTGCTGAAGGACAACCATCTCTGCAGTAATCCACCAATCAGGCCTGTATGGTAGAGCGGCCAGACGGAAACCACTCCTTAGTAAAAGGCACATGGCAGCCCACCTGGAGTTTGCAAGAAGGCACCTGAAGGACTCTCAGACCATGAGGAACAAAATTCTCTGGTCAGATGAGACAAAGATTAAACTCTTTGGCGCGAATGCAGGCATCATGTTTGGAGGAAACCAGACACCATCCCTACAGTGAAGCATGGTGGTGGCAGCATCATGCTGTGACTCAAAAAAACCCCTTGCCTCTGATGCAAAATTTAGGAACTCATTGGTTCCTTTGGTAACAGGTTGGTATTATGGGGTGGATCGTGTTTTTACAGTGGATAGTCAGGGTTGTTGTTAGGTTTGTGACATGCAACAGTAATGCATCAAAATGCAAAATGTCAAAAGCAGTCAATGTGGGGACCAGTTGGTTGCCAATTTCACCTTCATATGAAGGCCAGTGAGTCCATAATCAAAACAGTCAGTCCCCAACTTAAACTTAATTTGGATGTCAGTCAGTTCGGTGCATCCACAGCTCTTTGACTGCTGGCTTTTCCTCAAACACAACTTTCTGTGCAGTATTTTTTGTTGTTGTTTTTAAAGTAGACCTGCATTGAAATAAATGTGGTCAGATCTCAGAAAGAAATCGCTGATATGTATTTATAAGACCCTTATGAATGCTGTAAAGTAAATTTGCAAGTCCAAATTTGTAATTCAGCGGAGAAATCTTTGTTTAAAAATAACAAATTTGCAGCTAAAATTTGTCCCTCAGCGAAAACTGTTTGTACATCCGGGTCACTGCAGTGACGTCCGGTAGAAGACGGAGACGCCTTCAGTCCGATCCAACATTGAAATTGATTTTATCTGTTAGTAATGTTACTGTTATACACATCCTGGTTTCAACATCCAAAAGAGAGCAGCAATGAATGTGAGATACAGCTCTGCATGCTCAGATCAGCGGCAACATCGACAGCGGGCGACGTTCTTCCTCGACGCCTCACTCTCTGCCTGCGATGCGCTTACTGAGTCTGTGTGCTCGGTAAACGCCGAAGCGGGCCACTCACATCACCCCCGTGTCTGCTGTGCAGCCGGCACCACGTCCCTGTCTACTGAATGGAGGTGCAGCCAACTTGGCACAAGTCCAGAGACTGCGCTTGCTGTTTTGATGCGGAGCGGCCGGTGATACCTGTTGCTGCAAGGACAGACTTTCCACAGCGCCGCACGTCTCGGTAATTGGAGCCACAGAGCTCCGTGGCCGCTGAGAGAGGTTTATATCTTTTTAATGACTTGAATTCTTTGCGGGTCCCGCCTCCGTACCCCGCGACGGTAACACCGGAGGCGAAAGACAGTAGATTTTCATTGCGACACCACTCAATCAAACGAGCGTATGAAAAAGTCCCCCAAAATAATTTTCAAGCACAAATAAAAGAAATGTGTACTCACCAAACGTGCCGCAAGACAATATGAAGTTTTAAAAAAAGTAGATCCTTCTGTATAAGACAAGAAAAAGGTGCAGATGCAAACTGACGTAAATCCACAAATTACAGTTGGCGTGCGCAGTGCATGCTGGGAGAGGGTCTTTTCCCTGACGTCTTGGCAGCATCCTGGATGTGATGACAGTTTTGCGGAGGGCTAAATTTTAGCTGTAAATTTGTTATTTTTAAACTAAGATTTCTCTGTTGAATGACAGAGCTGGGCTTGCAGATTTACTTTACTACATTCAGAAGGATCTTATGTGTAAATATAAGTCATTTATTTCAATGCAGGTCTACTTTAAGTGATTTCTCACGCTGATAATCAGCTTAAAATCTTTTCTTATTTTATCTGTGGAATGCCATCTGACAGCAGTGTGACGTTTAAAACGCTCCATCAGTCACAGCTGTCATAGAAGGCTGCAGACGTCCCTATGTCTGAGATCTCTTAGAGACTTCTGTTAACAAAAGTCCAAAATTAGTATACAACTTTGATGATCCGCCGTCCGGGTGGTTTTGTGGAACAGCAGCTTAAGTTTAATAAGTTGGCTGCCATGCAGCATCTGATTAACTTGCCATGGTTGGTCTGACCTCTAGTTGTTTCCAAATGCTTCATATTTGTATTTTTATTAGTTTGATGTAAAATTTTAAGTCAATAAACTATATTGAAATTTATAACAGTGAAAATTGAAATATAATGGAGAATCAACAAAATACACATTTAGGATGAGCTTGAATTTTATTAAGTACTACTTGTTGGGGTGAGGGGGTCAATGTTGAATAGAAATAAAATATTCATCAGTATTGTTCATGCAAAAATACATTTTTTTAGCTATAAAATATTTAAGTCAAACATTAATTTCTTGCATTCTGAGGTCCTCCTACATAAAAATGTGCAGTGAGTTCTGTGGTTGCTAAATAAGATATTTGCATTAGGTCTGTGTGTTTAAAAATTAAATACATTTTTTTTTAAGATTTTGGATTTAAAATGAATAAAAATCATCAACACCTAAGCATGTCGCTGTTAGTCAACTGCTTTCCATGCAGACATTTTAAAAACATTCGAGCATACTGCAGTAAGTGACAAAGAATTAAAGGTCACATAAACAGACAAACACATTCACAAACATAAATCAATAAAATTAATGACAAATAAAAAACCCTGAAAGTTGAGCATGCAAATACAAATGTATCTTCAGAATCAATATGTTCGGAAACACATCATTGATTTGATGATTGATACTTTAGGTTTATGGGGCTATTCCACAGAGCGCTGTTCCTTCCTGTTTCATCCCGAATAGTAAGTTGGGGCGTGTTTTAAAGCATCATAGTAATTCTTTGTCAATCTTGAACAAACTTGGTACACGTAGTAGTTACGGCCGTAATTGGCACCAGTTTTGAAACCGGGTATGAAATTTTCGAACTGTGCCAAAATTTCATCCAGATTCTCCAGATCGTCGCTAGTGCGTGTTAACTTCCAGATGTTCATAGTCTTACAGCTTCAGTCATGCTCCAACGCCACTTTTGTGTATGAAATTTGTACATCTGTGTCTTCAGGTTCAGGCCATTCTGTCAGTGTTTTGTGGGCCTGAGCTTTGTCATTTAGTCAGCTACTGAAGTTATGCGCAACAGCTTTTCCTTTGTGGTTTATTTGCTGTGTTTAGCCCGGAGTCCAGTGGAATAAAAGAGTTGTATTCATTATGAGTGAGAGGACATGAATATTTATTATTGCTCCTTTGCAATGTCGCTTGCAGCCCGCACTGAGGTAAATCATTGGAAGCATTCAGCTGATTCAACCTCACAAGAACAGATGGGCTCTGACACGTTCCCCAAAACGCCGTCACCTTTTTTTCCCATTAAGTCTACGCACTAATGAAGAGTCAATCAGTCCAACGCTATATCATTTTTAAGTACAAGTTGCACAGTCATCTGAAAAGTTTGATTATGAATCTTTGAAATGATTTTAAATAGTTTGTATTCAAGGTTGTGGTACGTTTAAATCTGTCTCATTTATGAATCAACAAATAATGTTCAACTTGGAACTTGCATGTCCCAAAAGACCCAAATGGGGACCCCCCCCTCCCCCCCCCAATCAACTGACGGGCATTTAGAAATGGTAGAACTTCTACTTTTATTTATTTATGTGGCACTCTTCATGAGAATCAACATGGGAATCAAAACACAATACTGAAATGTAACAATAATCAGTAGTTAAGCAGTGCGGGATCTGGTTCGTACTTGGATGGAAGACCTCTTTGGAACACCAGCGGCTGTGTGTGTTTCTCCAGGTAAAACTGGAGTTCCATCAGGAAGGGCATTCAGCATAAATCTTGTGCCAAATACCAGTGCGGAGCTGGTTGTATCTGCTGTGGCGACCCCAAGCAGAATGGGAGCAGCCAAATGGATAACAACATAACTCAGAAAAATAGTTAAAATAATTATGAATTGAACAGCATTTATATGGTGCTTTACAATGATGCCTCACATAACCCACTCACACACACTGATGTCATACTGGCATACAAGGAGGTCAACGGCACATCTGGAACAGCTTCATTTATAAGCAATTGAATTTGAGTTATATTGATTCTGGACTTTAGAAATCTATTCTCATATTGCAAATATCAATTTTGCAATATGACATATACCAGGTCTGTTAGAAAAGTATCGGACCTTTTTATTTTTTCAAAAACCTGATTGATTTGAATTACATGTGCTTGCATGAGCCAACCTTTAACCTTCGTGCGCATGTGATGTTTTTTTTGTTTTTTTTTCACGCCTGTCGGTTGCATCATTTGCTTGTGAGCAGCCTTTGTGTGAGGATGGGTGGAGTCGCTCGTCATTTTTTTCTTTGCAAGGAAATGACAGAACGACTGGAGCAGCGCGACTGCATCAAATTTTGCCATAAACTGGGCGACAGCCAGGTGGAAACCATTCGGATTATTCAGACAGCTTTCGGTGACAATCCTCTGGGCATCACACAGATTAAGGAGCCGTACAACCGGTTTAAAGATGTCCGCACAACAGTGGAGAGCGAGCCGCGCTCCGGACAGCCATCAACATGCTGAAATGACCAGATCATTTCCAAAGTGAACGCTGTGGTGATGTGGGACCGTCGTGTGACTATCCGAGTAATTGTGGAAGAGGTGGACATCAGCACTTTTTTGGCACGAAGCTGATGGCGGAACAAAAGCGCCACCGTGTTGAAACCTCACAGGACATGTTGTGACATGCCCAGCTCGTCCACAATTTCTCGGATAGTCACACGACTGAAAAGCCACCGAAAGCCGTCTGAATCTTCCGAATGGTGCAAGAGCTAGGGCATTATCTTAGGGACCTCAGAGTACCATATCACCCCAATAGAGCGCTTTGCTCTCAGACTGCAGGCTTACTTGTAGTTCCTAGGGTTTGTAAGAGTAGAATGGGAGGCAGAGCCTTCAGCTTTCAGGCTCCTCTCCTGTGGAACCAGCTCCCAATTCAGATCAGGGAGACAGACACCCTCTCTACTTTTAAGATTAGGCTTAAAACTTTCCTTTTTGCTAAAGCTTATAGTTAGGGCTGGATCAGGTGACCCTGAACCATCCCTTAGTTATGCTGCTATAGACGTAGACTGCTGGGGGGTTCCCATGATGCATTGTTTCTTTCTCTTTTTGCTCTGTATGCACCACTCTGCATTTAATCATTAGTGATCGATCTCTGCTCCCCTTCACAGCATGTCTTTTTTTCCTGGTTCTCTCCCTCAGCCCCAACCAGTCCCAGCAGAAGACTGCCCCTCCCTGAGCCTGGTTCTGCTGGAGGTTTCTTCCTGTTAAAAGGGAGTTTTTCCTTCCTACTGTTGCCAAGTGCTTGCTCACAGGGGGTCGTTTTGACCGTTGGGGTTTTTCTGTAATTATTGTATGGCTTTTGCCTTACAATATAAAGTACCTTGGGGCAACTGTTTGTTGCGATTTGGCGCTATATAAATAAAATTGATTTGATTTAGTGTTCGTACTGTTCTGCACACTAAACATACGGAACATTATCTTAGCATTTGTCATTATTATTGAGGCTCCACAGAGATCTTTACATTTGTGGAACTGATTGTTTTTTATACTATGAAGTGCACAGCTGTCACCATCATGGATGTGAACAAAGTATTGAAAGAAAGATTCTTGCTCAAGCATTTGTATAAATCTGTGTTTCTTTAGAGGTTGTCTCCTCTGTCTCGGCAATTCAATGTGAACTTGTGTGTAAGCTGTATCATAGCAACAGGACTGCTCGATGGATCGTAGGTGGGTGGGCAAAATGAGGGTTACAGTTTTATTTTTTTCCTCCCCTCTCGAATTTGTTTAATTTCCTTTTTATATACATAAACTAACATTCCAGATTTATGTAGGCAAACATTACTGACAACAAATCTTATTAGTTGCTGCATCTTACCAGCTTATGGTCGTTAAATCCTTCTGACTCTTATTGTTGATTAACGTGATAAACTGCTTTGCCTCACGCTGATCCCAGGTGATTCACTAAGCAGCAGGGCTGGTATGATTTAAATCTGTTGATTTAAGTCTGGCCACTCTACCATACAGGCCTGATTGGTGGATTGCTGCAGAGATGGTTGTTCTTCTCGGAGGTTCTCCTCTCTCCACAGAGGAATGCTGGAGCTCTGACAGAGTGACCATTGGGTTCTCGGCAACCTCCCTGACTAAGGCCCTTCTTTCCTGATCACCCAGTTTAGATGCGCGGCAAGCTCTAGGAAGAGTCCTGGTGGATCCATTTACAGATGATGGAGGCTCTGCACTCATTGGGACCTCCAAAGTAGCAGAAATGTTTCTGTACCCTTCCCCAGGTTTGTGCCTTGAGACAATCCTCTGTCGTAGGTCTGCAGTCAATTTCTTTGACTTTATGCTTGGTTTGTGCTCTGACTATCAACTGTGGGACCTTATATGTAGACAGGTGTGTGTCTTTCCAAATCTAGTCCAGTCACCTGTATTTACCCCAGGTGGACTCCAACTAAACTGTAGAAACATCTTGAGGATAAGTGGAAACAAGATGCACCTGAGCTCAATTTTGAGCTTCATGGCAAAGGCTGTGAATACTTATGTACATGTGATATATTAGTTTTTTATTTTTAATAAAAATGTTTTCCACATTGTCATTATGGGGTATTGTGTGTTGAATTTTGAGGGGAAAAAAATGAATTGCATCCATTTTGGAATAAGGCTGTAAACATAAAAAATGTGGAAAAAGTGAAGCGCTGTGAACACTTTCCAGATGCACCGTGTTACTTTCCTGTGTTAGAATTACAACATTATAACTGTTCCCTTTTGAACATGAGTGTGTGTTGACAGATCAGATGACCCGCCACACTGAAAACAGCCTTGTAATGTTTGTTTGGGTCAAATCATTGCAAGAAGACATGTGGGCCTGGTTATGACTCAGTGCCGCCAGCTGCCTTGTGCGGAACGGCTGATTGTTTGGCTATTAATAGCCAGTCTGACCATAACGCTTGACTGGGATGTGTTCGGATAGAAAGCGCGCATCACTGCAGAATTTGTCACCGTGTGTGTGAACGTGCATTCGTGCATGTTTCCTTTGGAGTGCTCAGTTCCGCATAGCACTTTTCTTCTTATTTCAACATCAACACAAAGACTAATTTGCCCTTTTAAGGACGCACTAAACTCCTGCTCCTGCTTCAATTGCAAGCAATCTGAGCAGCTCGTCATTTGGTTTTGCAGAAGAGAGTTGGCCTGATTTTCTATCTTTATTCCTTTCTTTTCCTGCATCCAGTGTCTTAGTTTGCAGACAGACTTGTGAGTTGTCAAAATGTCAGACTTAACTTTCTTTTATCTGGTGTGCGTATGTGTGTGTGTGTGTGCGCGCGTGCGTGCATGCAGAGGGGGCACTGTCAGTGGCAAGCAAACAAGTAAAAAAAATTGTTACATTGGTGAAGATGACAAGAATGATGTTATTCCTGCGCTGTCAGTATGATCTGGTTTCATGGGAGCACACACACAAAAGTCAGTTTGTCTCAAAGCACAGTTGTGTCACATACATTCACAACTGAAGAAACTAAATCCGGTGTTGCAGACCGAACGGTCTGCCCTTAAAAACTGCCCTGCCTCCACTGCACGTGCGTTATTTCAGAGCTCTAGACAGAATTATTAACCATCAGAGGACAAAGTAAAACCTCTTAAGTCATTCTAAAGTCAGTTTTAAGCAGAAACGAGGCGATACTTGGTGACGCTTTGAAATCACTGACACGCAGTGAACGCATCAGCTAGCAGCTCATGTAGGTGCGGTGTTCAGATCGCTTCCTCCGTCTTCTATAATGAAATAATGCTGAATTTATGTGGAAATAATTGTTGTACAGAAGCTTCAGATATCTGTCGCTGAGATAGATGATGACTGGAGTGCAGTTTGAAGCAGAAACGAGGTGGTAATCGGTGAACCGCGGCTAATGACGCATGCGCAGTGAAGGCAGGGCTTGCCGATTTTTAGGGGGGACCATTCGCTCTGCGACACCAGCTGTAGGCTGCACAATGTGATGCTACTGTATCATAAATGTTTGTGTAATGCAGAAGTGTCAGTAAAATGTGGCGGATTAGTCTTTACCCCCACCGTACCCGCTGTGTACATCACAGGAGAAGGGCCGAGATGAACAGGTTGGTCCCATTTATAGTTTATTCAGAAGTCCAGCGTGATAGAGGGAGACAGAATGTCAGACTTAGCTTTCTTTTATCTGGTGTGTGTGTGTGTGTGTGTGTGTGTGTGTGTGTGTGTGTGCGTGTGTGTGTGTGTAAAACAAGTTCTCACACTCCAATTTATTCCCACAATTTGATTATTTAGTTCCCATGTTTGATTGTTAGTGTCTGTTTTGTGTGTGCTGCCAAGGTAAGCGAGCACACAGCTTCAAGAGCAAATAATTAATATTGCATGTTTATGTGGATAAGGGCAAACACAGAAACACATTTAATGTGCACAGGATAACTTTTTATTTATTTTTTGGGTCAGATTCCCTCATGCATCGTTCCACGGGCGCGATGCTAGCAGAGCAAGCAGCCAGTCGCGCCACTGCACATTTTAAAAGCACATTAACATTCCTTTGCCTTACATATGCAACAAGTCTATTTTATTCACACTATTCATCAACCGTACGTGTGAGTCTCGCTCTGCTTCATGGTCTCAGCGGTGAAACCAGCTCTCCCTGTCATGTTTTGGCCTTGGCCCAGCCCTGTGTTGTGTTTTAGTCCCCGTCTACATCTACTTTCCTCTCTTTGTCCTGCTTTCCACTTTAGCCATACTTTAATCGCAGTGTGAGCTCCATTCTAGTTTTGTTATAGTCTTTTATATTCTTGTGGTCCTCCTTTTGGTTTGTCACTTTATTTCCTAGTTCGCCCCTTTTGTTTTGTTCACATTAGTATTTGTTGGTCTTGAGGTCTGTTCTGTCTTTTGGCACTCTTAGTCATTCGCCATTGTTTTTTCTGTCACTGTTCTCTCTTGCACCAGCTTCCCTCACCTTCTTTCCAATTCTGTCTGCTTTGCCTCTCTGAACTCTCTTGCCTCCTGTTTTCTCTATTCTTTGACCACGCCCCCTTTTCCTGAATCTTCTCGACACCTGTGTCTTGTTTTCAATCAATCAAACAATTTTTTTTGTGTTTTCTTGAAACCCACATTCTATTTAAACCTTGTCTGCCCATTGTTCTCTGCCAGTTTGTTGTGCTTCCAGCCTTGTGTGTAGCCCTCATTCCAGCCTGTTTGCCATTGTTCTTGAGTCTGCCCGTGTTTGATCCCCGCTTGTCTTTTGACCTCACCCTTCACCTCTGCCAGTGAACCTACCTCTCTGTGTTTGACCTCTGCTTGTTTTTGTGGACCACGTCTCAGCCTAATTCCTGCCTGTACTGCTGCCTCTGTGTTTGACCTCTGCTTGTTTCAGGACCACGCCCTTGCCTCACGGTTGTCAGTACCTTCGCCTGTGCGTTTGACTTCCTGTGTATCGTACTTTGGACAGTTTTTGATAAAGCATTTTTTACTCTTACCTCTGAGTCATGAGTCGGCATATGTGTTCAGCCGCCTTCTGTGCCACGCCACCTGAGTTCTTGACACTCCTTGACACGCCTGTGCTTTTGACTTCTTGTGTATCATACCTTGGACAGTTTTTTTTTTTTTTTGATAAAGCATTTTTTACCCTTACCTCTGAGTCATGAGTCAGCATATGTGTTCAACCGCCTTCTGTGCCACGCCATCTGAGTTCTTGACAATCCCTTAGTCCGTAATGCTGTGGTGCAAGTTTTTAAAAGCTAACTTTGGTTGTTCAGCTAAATTCTCACTTCAGTGCTAATTGCATTTGAGGGTCAAATGTGCAAAAAATATACAACTTGCACCAGAGTATAAGTTGCAGGACCTCCAAAACTACTGGAAAAAAAACAAAAACGCTATTTGTACTCTGGAAAATACGGTACAAGTATCAGAATGGGACACAATATTGGCAGATACTCGGAATTAAATAACAGACTGGTAATGGTGGCAAAAACTAGCTGTACGTAGGCTGTGAGACCAGCCTGATATTTAGTCTTCAAGTGTTTGTATTCACTCAGTGAAGCTGCATGAGTTGTTGTAGAGTGCCGGTGGTGGAAATGAAATGAGACCGTGCAGAATGGGACTGTAGCACATGTGCACAGTGGAAGTTGTAAGGGTCGCGGTGTGTGTGTGTGTGTGTGTGTCTGGGGGCGTTGTAACTTAATGGCACAGAAAAGGCAGCTTTATGCTAATGATGGCCTAAATTTATCTCCTGCTTTGTGCAGTTGCACAGAAACAGATGCATGCACAAACACACACTGTGAATAAGGGCTGAGTAGGGATACGCACGTATTCCAGACAAAAGGAGCTATTTCAGGGTGTGCCGCTAAATACAGCTCATTCACGGGGATGTGGGAAGGTTGTTGTTACCTCAGCAGCGTGCTATGTGCGTGACGCTCCTCTGCAAAAGTCATTACTTCAGCAAAACGCCTTGTCATGAGAAATGAGGTATGATCACAAAGTAGGCCAAACTCAACAAGCTGGTTTCATTGAACTCGTCATCTGTTTACTAATCTCTTGGGAACTCTGCACACCGCCTTTTCTCCAGCGTGCTGAACACGACACATCCTGACATTTAAATTAGTGTGACAGACTGCTGACCAACAGAAGTTGGGAAATGTCTCCTGTTTGCCCTCGAGGTCACCGGATCAACTTGTTTGTTTTTGCGGGTTTTGTGTAGATTTCCACGTTAAGGTTGTCAAATAGCAAAACCGCCGATGGCCAGAATGTGTAGATATCTATGATTTCCGCTTGTGTTCATATTTCCAGTTGTTTGTTGACTTTAAAATGTATGTATTCAGAAAGTGAAAGCTGTCACTAGAGACTTGCCAGCTGGTCTATTTCCTCTTGTGCCATTCCACCTTCTTTTCACAAGCTTTCTGCAGTGTGATATGTGCAGCTGGTGAGTCGCATAGAAACACAAGTATAAGGGTCAGAATGGAGACAGAAAAGAAACCTGTATGTGTTACGAGCCCGTTATAGTCATTAGAGCTGCCACAAACATCTATTTTGATAGTCGACTGGTCAACGATTGTTTTTGCGATTAGTCGACTAGTTGGAACATACGTAAATTGCAGCTTATCACATTTTATCGATATTGATGCTGTTATCGATTCCGCTTATCAATCCGATTCCCTTATCGATACCTCCTGTGAACTTTCTGTATGCTAAAAGTAGGCTTTACAGGTTTTCTATGTCAACAACATTTCATTGAGTCTTAAAGTAAATAAATATGAAATTGTTCACTGGATCCTTGATCTCTGGGCATATATAGAAAAAAATGTGTAGTTTTTTGTTAAAAGCATTTCCTTTCAGACATTAACGGTATGGATGTCTCTCCATATGTCTGAGCTGAGCTCAGCTGGCTGCTGGAGTCTGCAGGTCTGCAACCATACAGTCTTGGGCTGCTGCACGTCAGCCAGGACGTCTCATTGTGTGAGGGGGAAAAAAATGTTTTGATTGATTTGCAGTTTATTGTTTGTATTACAACATTTGGAAAGAGGTGTCATTTGATTCAAACGGCGATTCGCTTTGAAGTTATTAATTCCAAGCGGACTCTATCTTCTAACTTGACTCAGCAGTGCAGCTTTGGAGCAATGGAACGGAGGATGACTCTCGTTTCTCTCTCACAGTAAGACAGTAGTCCCAGTTAGTCACTTTAATCCGCACAAAAGTGACTCACGATTGACATATTTTAATGGCGTTGAGAGGGGATAAGAAGTGGAGTTGCTGCTTCTGAAGAGGAGCGAAGCAAAGATCTAATGAAGCAGCGGGTCAAAGCACTGCTTCATTGGTTCAAGGTTCAAAGTAAATGACTCGTCGACTACTAAATTACCGTATTTTCCGCACCATAAGGCGCACCTAAAAGCCTTAAATTTTCACAAAAATCAGCCGTGCGCCCTATAATCCGGTGCGCCTTATGTGCGCACTGAATTCCAAAATCTGTAAAAACTACTGACGTTGTCTTTGACCGTCGGAATATCGGACCATTTCCCGCTGACACAGGGACGTAATATGTAAAGTACGTACACTGGCAGCGTAGAGTACGTACCCTGGCAGCGATAAACCAATCGGAGAACATTATGTAATACGTAAAGTACGTACGCTGGTAGCGTAGAGTACGTACGCTGCCAGCGATAAACCAATCAGGGAAGAGTCTGTGAGTCCGTGGTACGTACACTTACCTCTGCCACTCCTCCGATAGTTACCGTATACTACAGGTATCCTGCAAAACAACATTTGTTTGTCTAAGGACCCCCGAAAATGGTGCCAGCAAAGAGACATGCTTACGAGGCACAATTCAAACTGCAGGCTATCAGTTACGCGGTTGTTCATGGGAATAGAGCAGCTGCGAGAGGAAACAAGAAAATGAACTGCGCCAAGTTAAAAAGACCAAACAGAGTTTCCGTGGAAACAAAGCGAGGTGGCCACAGCTAGAAGACCAACTCGAGCAATGGGTCATTGAACAAAGAACAGCCGGGAGAAGCGTCTCTACAGTCACCATTTGGCTGAAGGCAAAAACGACAGCGATGATGAGAGGGAAGATGAGCAGGAACCTGGCGTGTTTGATGGCGAAATTGCCCAGCTGTTCAATTCAGACACAGAAGATGAGGACTTCGATGGATTTGTGACAGAATCATAATAAAAATAATGTGAGTACCATATTGTTAAATACCGGTAGTTTAAAGTTGTTAAAACGTTCAAATAAACTCACCGTTTTGCTTCCGTGACCTTTTTTTTTTTGTTTTTTTTTTGTAGACTATATGTTTTAGTGTGCGCCTTTTGTAAGGGTTAAGTACCCGCTAAATGAGGCCGTGCCTTATAATCCGGTGCGCCTTTTGTAAGGGTTAAGTACCCGCCAATTGAGGGCGCGCCTTATGGTGCAGAAAATATGGTAGTTGTCAATGGTTTCAATAGTCGACTAGTTGTGGCAGCCCTAATGGTAATATTGTTATTTTGAAGACAGTATTATGAATAGAAGTGACATGATCAGTTGATTTATTGATTAGGCAGGTTTCCATGACCCTCCAAATTATGGAAATTGTAAGGAGTGAATTGAAAAAGCAGTTAATGGAAACACGTATTTAAAAACCAAGAGAAACTTAGATATCACAAAAAAAAATTTCTATACTCACATGGGGGGTTTCAGGTCAAGAAGAAAATCCTTATTTTGATAAACTGCAATGAAAGCAATTTTTCTACTATTACAAGCCACATGACATACAGAAAGCATCACATGACATTCTTTACATGACGTATGTGGGCATGAACTAAGAGACAAAGAGCTGGTGAGACGTTCTAAGAGATGACGTTGTTGCAAAACTGGATTTAAAAAAACAAAACAAAATTGTAATATTTCCCCATTACTACTGGAATTGTGGCTATTTGTGAGCGCCTCACTAGAATGGCAGTTCTTGTGAGAGGATAAAACCCAGTGGTGGTATTCAGTAACCCAATGGAAACACTGTCATTTGGCAGCTGTTTTTTTTTTTTTTTTTTTTTTTTTGTCCATTTTGAAAATATTGCAAAATCTAGAATCTGCTAATCCAGAATAGAAGCTGAGCTGCTGACAGAAAATTATTCCTCATGTTTTTTGTTACTCACCTTTTGCTTTCTTGATCTCAGTGGTTTACACATGCTCTGTTTCTGCTGTATTTAAAAGAAACTCGTTTAACCAGTTACTGAGGGCAGACTGGTTTAACACTTTTTAACTTCTGCGTTCATGTCCCAACTGACTGAAGGCTGATTTCCCACTGCTAATTTTAGGCTCCAGCGGATGTCCTCATTCCAGATATGGTCCGATTGTCCACAATAGCAGTCTAAATTTGTGTGTCACATGATTATCAGATGATCACTGTCGATTACAAGCAGGATGAACGCAACACCAAGTGCTCACAGTGCGCATGTCTGTGGTTATAACAACACATCCAGAGCTAAAATATGCCTTTTAACATCTGAACAGTTGTGTTCTTCTGAAGAGTACCGCGTGCCTTTCATGGGATTATGGATGTATGTCATAATACCAGGCGAGATTTAGAGAGGTCAGCGAGCGCTGAATCTTTGAACTGCACACACTGCGCTCACTTCACAAATAACACAATCTGCAATCTGTTGTCATTTTTTATATTGTGCATAATCAAATTCCTCAGAATTCTACACACAATACCCCACAATGACAATGTAAAAAAACATTGTTTTAAGATTTTTAAAAATTTATAAAAAAAACAAAAAAAAAAACAATAAAAAACAAAACAAAACTGAGAAATTACATGTACATTTGTATTCACAGCCTTTGCAATGAAGCTCATAATTGAGCTCAGGTCATCCTGTTTCCACTGATCATTCCTGAGATGTTTCTACAGCTTAATTGGAGTCCACCTGGTGTAAATTCAGTTGATTGGACATGATTTGGAAAGACACACACCTGTCTACATATAAGTTGACAGAGCATGTCAGAGCACAAACCAAGCATGAAGTCAAAGGAATTGTCTGTAGACCTCTGAGACAGGATTGTCTCAAGGCACAAATCTGAGGAAGGGTACAGAACATTTCTGCTGGTTTGGAGATCCCAATGAGCACAGTGGCCTCCATCATCTGTAAATGGAAACGTTCCACCAGGACTCTTCCCAGAGCTGGCTGTTCGTCTAAACTGAGTGATTGGGGGAAAAGGGCTTTAGTCAGGGAGGCGCCCAAGATCCCGATGGTCACTCTGTCAGAGCTCCAGCATTCCTCTGTGGAGAGAGGAGAACCTTCCAGAAGGACAACCATCTCTGCAGTAATCCACCAATCAGGCCTGTATGGTAGAGTGGCCAGACAGAAACCACTCCTTAGTAAGAGGCACATGGCAGCCCACCTGGAGTTTGACAAAAGGCACCTGAAGGACTCAGAGACCAGGAGAAACAAAATTCTGTGGTCTGATGGGACAAAGATTAAACTCTTTGGCGTGAATATCAGGTGTCATGTTTGGACGAAACCAGGCACCATCCCTACAGTGAAGCAGGGTGGTGACAGCATCATGCTGTAGGATGTTTTTCAGCAGCAGGAACTGGTCAGTCTGGTGTTTGAACCGAGGACCCTCTGCTTTCAAGCCCAACACTCAACCACTAGACCATTACCTCCCCATCACATGATCACGGTCATACCCATGTATCCTATGATTATTGTGACAGGCCTATCGTGGATGTTCCACACAGTTTCTGGCATTTCACAAACTAAATGCTGAATTGATTAATTGCAGATTAATAATTTGATTATTGTTTGTGGTCCTAGTTACAGAATAGCTTGGTTCTCCACGAAGAGCAAGTCCTAAATTGCCTCTGCAGTGTCAAGGCCAATGATTTCCAGGCTAAATCCATTTTTTCTAGGATTTAATGGCTTCTGTTGCAACATTTTTACCGATCATGCAGCGCTGTACATCAGCCTCCAGTGAGCTGCAGGAAGCTGGCTTATCTCCATGTTTCAGTGCAGCCACATAACCTTCCTGCCTCAGCTTCTTCCTCTCTGCCAGTCTATGTCAGTCCATACAGCAGCTTCTTATAAAGCGTCTGAGCTGCACTGTGCGTCACAGCTGCCAGGAAGAACCGACTCGACTGACGGCTTATTGCCCTTAAAGCGCTAATCGCTCACTGGCGTCTGCTCGCCATCAAAACATCTGCATGTGTCTCCTGCACCATGTCCATCTCCACTGTAACAATGTCTGATTGATTTACCTACACACAGAATGTTCTGATATTGAAATGAGAGGAAGCTGAGAACAAAGGGAAAAAGCATTTCTGTTCTAGCTCCGGGGTGTGTTCACAGCAAGCTTTCAGCTGTCAGCCGGGTGATTTTTCAGCATGTAAAGAAAAAAAGAAGGATCTGTGCCGTCTTTTTTGCAGCCTGTGGTAGAGGTGGTTTGGAAAGAGAATGACGGGTTACCCAAAACCATCAATGTAAAATAAAATTCTAGCGTGTCCAGGTCCCCTCGGGTTGTTTGAAATGTTAAGTGTCGAAAGCTTCTCTGGATTCACAAGCAGCGTGCGTGCTCGTGAATGTGCAGAATATGTGCTGATTGGAGCACCCAAGGGAGAAAAGGATGTAGAGCATTTTGAAACAGTTAGTGACGTAATGAGGCCTCATTTAGCACAGCACGTGATGTCTTCCTTTTGATACCAGTGTTGCAGACCGAACGGCCCCCCCCTTAAAATCAGTCCACCCTGCCTTCACTGCGCATGCGTCATTAGCCACAGTTCACGGATTATCACCTCGTTTCTGCTCCAAACTGCACTCCAGTGTCTCAGTGACAGATATCTGAAGCTTTCGCACAACAGTAATTTCCACATAAATTCAGCATTATTTCATCATAAAAGATCAGAGCACCGCAGCTACACAAGCTGCTAGCTGATGCGTTCACTGTACGTCGGTCATTTCAAAGTGTCACCAAGTTTCGCCTCATTTCTGCTTAAAACTGACTTTAGAATGATTTAAGAGGTTTTACCTTGTCATCTGATGGTTAATAATCCCATTTATCCATTTGATCGCTTTGAGTGAAGAGACTGTCTCAGAACTCCGAAATGACGCATGCGCAGTGGAGGCAGGGCGGACAAATTTTTAGGGGCGGACCGTTCGGTCTGCGACACCGGCTCTGGAATAATGTTGCCAAACAAAGGTGTTGCAATGGTTTCAAAATGTTTTTGAAGCAGTGTTACGAGCTTTCCCTCACCATCAACACATTCTATCCATTCATTAATACCACTGCACAGAGGTGTTTGATGATGCAGATGTATTTGCAGGAGAGTGAAGGTCCTAGTGTTGAGGGTCCAGGTGCTTTCTGCCTTGTTGTGTGGTTGAGACCCGGATGCTAACCAGTGACCTAAAGCGACGACTGGATGTCTTTGGTTCTAGGTCTCTTCGGAAGATCTTTGTGTAACACTGGAATAAATTAGTGTCAAATGAGCAGTTACTGAAGGAGACTCAGATGATGAGTATGACTTACATTGTGAGGGGACGCCACTTACGACATTTTGGCAGTTGGGCACATTTCTATGTGCATGATCAAGCTCACAACTTCCTCTGGGTTGTTGACCCCAGTGGCTGGAGAAGGCCAGTGGGATGCCCACGTTTTCCATGACTGACCAATAGATCACTACTTCATAGAGGTGGGGAAAGATTGGGTGAGTGCCGTCCGGGACCCAGGAACATTCCGTAATGTGGTGGCTGCCACAACACATGGCACCAACATGTACCCAGGCTTGACTTGATTAATTCTGGTTTTATTTTACTGTTCTGCTGTATATTTTGTCCAATTAGTTCCCAAAGAGGACATGTTATGTTTCCATGTTATGTTAAACATGATTCACTCCAAGTGTGTGTCCTTTTGCTTCATCTGCGGAGGCAGAGAGCAGCCAGTGGACCAAACAGTGTTTTTAAAAAAAATATACAAACACATTGCTTCACTTTAAATGCACAATTAGTCCGTTTCAGAGACACAGCGCAGACCCGCTTTCACTTAAAAGGCTTTATTTTACTCAGTGTGTGGCTTTGTAAACTTGTAGCATCACCTACTACATTGATTAGCTCTTACATTAGTTATGCGCATGCTCTATGGGCTTCTTCTACGTGTTTTGTGATAGCATTACAGCGCCACGCACAGGCCTGGCATATGTACTACAGCATTAAACGAAGCCTTGAGGCAAAGAATTCGCCTCCAACATTTTTTGTAATCGAAATATTCAAGTTACTCGATTAATCATTTCAGCCCTATAACCCAGCAGGTGGCAGACTTGTGTAGCAGGTATTTCATAGGAAAAACAAAGTTGCTTTTTCCATTTTTTTTTTTTTTTTTAAATCTGGTGCATCGAAGCTTGTCCGCATTTACACGTTGCATGTATTAATTTTGAATTATTGTTTACGTAAAGCTGGCCAGGATGGCCCAATCCACCCACTCACACACCCACTCACCTACATTTTTGCTACACAACTCCGACACTGTTTCTCGCACAGGGAATTAAAAAAACACCCGCAACCTGAAAGAAACCTGAGAATAATCACCCCCAAGAATCATTATGAAGGACTCAAAATGCAGTAAACCCAGAAATAAAGATATGCAAAATAAAATAATTTTTAAAAAGAAGCACAAATATTTTGAACATGTTTGTCCGGCGTTCAGCTTTTCACAATGTTCATCTCATGCCACAAAGCAGACTTTTCTCCTGAGCTGATTTTGATGGTTCACGGATGCAGTGTTACTGGAAAAAGTAACAATGGAAAAGTAATTTTTGCATCAGAAAACACAGATATTTACTCTAACCTGCATCGCCGAGGCAAACTTTGAACTTGTTTCATTCGGGTCTTTGTGCGATGATGTTTATCAAGTTTTACCTTCATACACGGAGTCTTTGCCAAGATATGGCGTACATGACGACCATACGTACACACGGAGTCGAGCTGTTTCTAGATAATAAAAGTAACAGGAACAATACAAACAGATTCTGCGGTGAGAAAAGTAAATATTGGTCATTATTATCACTTTACCGAGGTGTTGCTAGTCCGGTATCCTAGATTTACGTCAACGCTACCTGGCTCTACCCGCCCGCTGTGCGTAAACAAATGACATCATAGCGCGCAGCCCAAGAACTGCCTGCAGAGGGGGGAAAAAAAAAACTAAAAAGGCGAGAAGTGTGTTTTGGTCCCAATATGGATATTCCGGATGACTTTCTCATGACTAGTATGACAACAGCAGCCATGAGCAGCCAGCTTGATGAGGACGCACTGCTGAATTTGGAGAGCAGCACGCGCCAGCCGACACGACAAAAGTTAAAGTGAGCCAACTTTTTATGTACGCGTTATGTGTTGTGTATTTCAGTAAAAAGTGATAATAATGCAAATAACATGCTGTATTAATACCAGAGTAGTGGAGGAATTGGGGATATAGGATTTTATGTTGCTGTTGGTTACATTTGGGTTAGGGTTCCCTTTTACTTTAGGCCTCCCTTAAACTGTTTTTACTTTTTTCCTGTTACTTTATTTCTTACAGTTGATTTGGAGAGACTGCGTGATCTGATAACAATCTTTGTTCCGCTCGCACATTATACACACTGACACACAGACCAGAGGCAACAGGACAGAACCAGACCGGGACAAGATTTAAATTTTGACCCGTCCTGACTGAGGTCGCAGTTTGGATGTCATTTTCGAGTAAGCGGGTGGACCCAGGGCGACCTCTGTGAGGGAGGGAGGATGTTCATCTTTTATTGATGTGCTTGTAATTGTGCAGTTTTACGGTTTGAGGTAGACGTCACACCTCAGAGGGCACGGAGGAGAGTGGATGCTTCTTTCAGTGGAATAAATCTCTGTGAAGGAAATGAGAGTAGTCAGAAATTTAACTCCACCACATCAGATCTTTGTTTGATGAAACCGCAAAAGTGTTTAAGAGACGAATACCAGAAAACCCCATCTTGCAATGTTAAGGAAATGTTTAAAAAAAAGGGGCAGTATTCATGGTTTGTTATAAAAATAGTTTGAAGTATGAAATAAATGTAGCTAAGCAAAGGCATTTAGTTACTCTGATGGAAAATGGGTCTGTACTTATGCCCATAGCGCTGTAGTTGAGGAGTTTAAGCGAGCAGGACTAAATTATGCTAACTACTGCTACAGGTTTTAAATTAGTGTTTGTTTATACAATAACAGAAATTTGATTGAGCGCCTGCTAAGAAATTGCCTTTTGCCTGGATTAAAGTTGTCTGTTGTGGCTGATTTAACAGCTGATTTAGCGATTAGAAACACAAGTACAAAATTGCTAAATCATTGCAAACACATATAATGCTTTTAAAATACATTTCAATAAAAAAAAAAACACACACACACACACACAAAAATCCTCACCTTTCTCTTACTTGCGCGTTGGAACACCCTTAGCATTTTATGCGAAATTCTACCTGAAGAGCGGGTCGGCATATGCACGAGTGCGGTCACCTGTTATGTTCATCGGAACGCCCACAGCTCCACATATTTCAACAAATGTCTCATTTCATCACAAATAAAAGTAAATAAATAAAATTCCACAAATAACTCACCCATTTATAGGCAGATGATGCCAGATCTGTTCCACTTTAAATACAACTCTCGTACTGCATTCTCTCAAATGGACGTCGTCATGCGACGAATACGAGCACACGTTGATGATGTCGTCACAGGTAAGATGCGGGAGCAATGAGGAAAAATGTAAAAATTCATTATTTTTGTCTTTTTGCGACGTGTTAGGGTCACAAAATTAATTTATTTTAGGGTGCGTGTTTAATCAACTTTAATAATAATAATAAAAAAAAGATGTTTAACCAACTTTCACTTAAAAAGAGGGAGGTGCGAATGCTTGGGGGGGGGGGGGGGGGGGGGTGTTCCAGTGCGTGAATACAGTAAAGGACAAAATGGTTTAACCTTTACCTTACACAGTAGCCACTATGTGAGAGCTGCTGTGAACACTCAAGCTACCATACACATCAAGAACAGAGAACTAGTTCCCATCGCTGCAGGAGGGTTTAGAACCGTCACTGCTTAAACTCCTTACTGATGAGCTGTGGAAGCAAAAAAAAAAAAGTTCTAGCAGTTTGATTACCTTCAAACTTCAAATCAAACTGATAACTGATTGTTTTTGGGCCTCCTGACCTCCTCCAGTTCAAAGTTCAACAAGTTTGCTGTCCTGAATTGATTCAAAAACTGTCATTTCCAGCTTTCTGTTGCTCATTTTGAATCTTTTTTTCAAGCCATGATTCTCCAGCTCCTATTCTGGCTTATATTCTCAAATAATAAGAGCTCTGTCCCCCAGGGGAAGCTTGATTCCACCCGTGAATCAATAATGGACGAGAAGCTCCATGTATTATAAATGCAGAAACAACGCACCCTGGCACAAGACCTTGTCTGTTGTAGATTGTTTATTCAATAAACTACTATCCTAACTCATTTAGTCTTGCCTTTGAACAAGTTAAGGCTTCTCAATATGAAGAAAGCAACATAAGATTTCTCTTTGCCAACTTTACAATCTACAGTGCCTGGTCTAAAGCACATAATGCAAGTCCATTTGAGGCATGTCCACCTCCACTTTGCTGTTTATGCTCATAATCTGAGCTCAGTTTAGGTGAGGAAATAAAAGGGCTGTACATGGTGTATGTGCACGGACGTGCTTTGGGTGTAATATGAATTAAACCAATCAGACCTGTCAGTGCCTTTAAAGGAGCTAGTCATGGTTTCCCACCATTAGATGTTGGATTTACACCAACATCTCAGGATCAAAACATCATCAGCTACCATTTTTTTTCGGAGTATAAATTACATGCGACTTATAGTCCGGTGCGACTTATATACGAAAAAAAAAAATCAGGATTCGTGACCACAAATTTACCATTAAACTGCCTTTTTGTTTTATAAAACGAGGGAGGTGGAAACTTCCTAACAGTGCTTGATTACTTTCAGCATGCATTTACAATTGAGTCAGGTCACACTTAAAGCATTTTTTAAATGAGCGATCATCATGGCGTTAGAATTTTGAACTTGTTCTCATGTCAGCTCCAGATAAAATGCAAATTGCAGTCATGCTCACTGTAAGCAAATCTATATGAATAAATGTCGTTATCAAACAGCAAAGAATGTCTAATAATACAAAGAACTTGGCTGTAAAAATGCACAGGAACAGACGTGTGTGTGTGTGTGTGTGTGTGTGTGTGTGTGTGTGTGTGTGTGTGTGTGTGTGTGTGCATGAAATAACGAAATTGCACGCTGTTAGGGTGCAAATAAACAGATGTTCACTTTCCACAGCAGAGTAACAATGTGAACAGAAAACAGATAAATGCCCTGTGAGCTGATTTCAAACTGAACTTACCATAAGTTTGCATTGGACCCTTCTATTGCTTTGGGAAATGTTCCACATAGAATCCAACAGAAATCAGCGTTGGGCTCAAAAGTAAAAAGTCAGTGTGATAATCCACTTTTAAACGAGGAAGAGGAAAACTGCTGACTGTGCTCTGGAAAGAGACTCAAATAAAGTGGTTTGTTCTCTGGACGGGCACCAGGCTCTTTTCATGGACCTGCTCAGCTACGGAGCCCTGCTTTGTGATGAGAGGGTGAAACCACACACGATGCATTTAAATTGTGTTGTACATTAACTTCACATATGATGGTCTGCTCAGTGGTTTAAAGAAGCATTTTGCGCTTGTAAGAAAACATTAATTAGCTCTTAACTTCTGATGGCTAAATCACTGTGTTGTGCAAATATAAATAATACACTGGGTTTTCAAACGTTTCATTGCATGGTACATTCACCTCACATATAATTGTTTGTTCAGTGGCTGGAAGAAGCAGTTTACTCGCATTTTGTGCTTTTATAGTGACATTAATTAGCTTGTTAGCTGTGCTAATTTACACCATGTCTGCCTTTATAAATGAATAATACAGTGAGTTAATCCATTTTACTTCTTGCATGAAGTGATAAATGTGACTCATCCTCCGGCACAACCTGTACTCTGGAAAATATGGTACTCCTCACAACCCTCCCTCTCCCTCCTTTGCACTAAGCAGAAGGAATGGCAGTTGGAGCCCCGTAACAAGTCAGATCCTCTCTGTGTGGCAAAAGCCAGACTAGTCTGTCCACATTCTTGGTCAGAGCCCTTTTTAGTATCTGAAATGTGGTATCTTGGAGGAATATTTTCAGTTGCTATGCAATGAGTACTACTGTCTCTTTAAAAATGTGGGACACATCGACGGTTTCAGATGGCAGGACTATGGAGAACGGAAGTGTATTGCGAACCCACCAATGTAAGGGATATCCAAAAATTACATTGTATTAGGGCTGCAACTAATGCCCCTGTCACAGTGGCGTATTCGTAGAGCTGCTCATTGCAGCGTTGTGTTTCATTTAAATACGCCCGAAATCCGCGCGTACTCAGCCTTTAACAGTGTTCGTTCAAACTTGCAGCTGCGTGTGTTCGCGTTTTAATATGTGCACACAGTCGCGTGTACCATGCCGCACCAGTTTCAGTGCTATTTTCTGCCTCTGTGGAAGTGCGCTCTGTTCTCTACTGCATGGTGTGGTGCAGCTCAAAAACAGTCATTTAACATTATTATTATTATTTATTATTATTTTTTATGCAGCAAGTGTGCGTTTATTTTAGAGTCACAGCTCTTTTCAGCTTTGATCAGACTGATCTATCAGGGCGTTTGATGAGCGCACCGACATGCAGCGAGTGCGCGTTTATTTTAAAGAGTCACAGCTCTGATTAGACACACACAGAGAGAGTGAGGGAGGGAGAGCGCGCACGAGAGAGCCCTTTTGTTTTAAGGAGTCTGATAGAGGAGAGCTCTCTCTCTCTCTCTCTGTCTCTGTGTGTGTGAAGATGAGATGTGAAGTGGCGTACAGTACCGTGTCGAAGCGTGGGCGGGCTCACAATAGCGGACAGTAGCACGGCGCTGTGTGTACTCGTGTGAAGGCTCCATGTTTTGCTGTACACTGAAAAAAATTAAACATGTTTAATTTCTTTCGTCCTATGCGCGTAGCCCTCTACATACTGCTGTGTATTGAGAAAAAACTCCTCATGAAGTGGGCGGAGAGCTGCTCATTATAGCGTAGACGATACGCTGTAATGAGCAGCTCTACGAATACGCCACTGTGGCAGGGGCTTAATGGCTTTTATCATACGAGGTCTGTTAGAAAAGTAACGGACCTTTTTATTTTTTGCAAAAACTATATGGATTTGAATCACGTGTGATTGCATCAGCCAAGCTTGAACCTTCGTGCGCATGCGTGAGTTTTTTCACGCCTGTCGGTTGCGTCATTCACCTGTGAGCACGCCTTGTGGGAGGAGTGGTCCAGCCCCCTCGTCGGATTTTCATTGTCAGGAAATTGGCTGATCGACTGCTGCTTTGCTTCATCAAAATTTTTTCAGAAAGTGTGAGAGACAGCCAGGTGGAAACCATTTGGAAACTTCAGATGGCTTTCGGTGAAGATCTTATGGGGATCACACAGATTAAGGACAATTACAACTGGATTAAAGACGGCCCACAGCGGCGGATGGCGCGCCGCGCACCGAGCGGCGATCACAGGCTCAAACGACCAGATCATTTCCAAAGTGAACGCTTTGTTGATCCGGGACGTCGTCTGACTACCAGAGAAATGACAAGACAGCTGGACTTAGCACTTTTTCGGCACATTCCACTGTTACAGGAGTTTTTGTAATGGAAAGAGGAGCGGAGAAATTCGCGCGTCAGGACGGAGGCGCAGGGCACAGAACAAAAAGCAACACTGTTGTGGCATGTCCAGCTTGTCCACAATTTCTCGGATAGTCACACCACTAAAAAGCCACCGAAAGCCGTCTGAATATTCCGAAAGGTGCAAGAGCTGGGCATTATCTTAGGGACCTCATAGTACCATATCACCCCAATAGAGCGCTTCGCTCTCAGACTGCAGGCTTACTTGTAGTTCCTAGGGAGTAAGGAACTTGTAAGGAAGTAACTACAAGTAAGGAACTTATAGTTCCTTACTTGTAGTTCCTTGTAGTTCCTAGACTGAAAAGCCACCAAAAGCCATCTGAATTTTCCGAATGGTGCAAGAGCTGGGCATGTTAGGGCCTGTGCTGTGAGACCAACACGGAGGTGCTTTCATCCCGCGCCATGAGTGGCTCCGTGGCGAATTTCTCCGCACCTCTTTCCATTACAAAAACTCCTGTAACAGTGGAATGTGCCGAAAAAGTGCTAAGTCCAGCTGTCTTGTCATTTCTCTGGTAGTCAGACGACGTCCCGGATCAACAAAGCGTTCACTTTGGAAATGATCTGGTCGTTTGAGCCTGTCGATTGCCGCTCGGTGCGCGGCGCGCCATCCGCCGCTGTGGGCCGTCTTTAATCCAGTTGTAATTGTCCTTAATCTGTCTGAACCCCATAAGATCTTCACCGAAAGCCATCTGAATTTTCCAAATGGTTTCCACCTGGCTGTCTCTCACACTTTCTGAAATTTTTTTTGATGCAGTAAAGCGGCAGTCGATCAGCCAATTTCCTGACAATGAAAATCCGACGAGGGGGCTGGACCACTCCTCCCACAAGGCGTGCTCACAGGTGAATGACGCAACTGACAGGCGTGAAAAAACTCACGCATGCGCACGAAGGTTCAAGCTTGGCTGATGCAATCACACCTGATTCAAATAAATATAGTTTTTGCAAAAAATAAAAAGGTCTGTTACTTTTCTAACAGACCTCGTACATCAATCTATCAAATGTGTTCTAGATTGTTTAGTTGTTAGATACAGAAAATGGTGAAAAATGCATTGATTTCCAGACCCCAAGATGATGCCTTCAGATGTCTTGTGTTGGCCACAGCCTGAAGATGTTCAGTTTACTGCCAGAGAAGTAAATGACCTAGAAATATAAACCAGAAAAGAAAATCTGAATTCCAAATTTAATCCATATTCTTCCATTTCGGAATATTTGGATCAAAAAAAGTTGTCAGCTAATTTAATAGTCGTTAATGATCGATTATTGATTAACCATTGAAGCTCTACTTCGTGCTGGGTGGAGGTTACGGCCCCTAATGTGTACCCTTGTATGCATATTGTAGAGTCTCACCGCTATGTTTTCTAGTTACTCAACTGTTATCTTCCTCACTGCTCGTGCCCCTTGAGGACAGCTGGGATTTCAGATAAACCAACAATATGAGTGTGCTATGTGCTCTTCTATCCAGTTAATAGGTCTTGTGTAGCTCTGGTCAATTTGGAGAAAAGAAAATCTATGTAGAAATGAGGTATGTGCTGTTTGCCAAACAGAATATTACTGACTTCATGTTTCGCTGTAAGCAATAAAGTATTTTTCATAGCAGTCATTAAAATAATTGGGGAGTGCAAATGAAATCATAGTTGTGAGTGTTCAAGTTGCTCTCTGAAAGTGCGACATATAAAGACACTTTTTGTTATCATCTAATCTCTTTATTTCATAAATTCTCTTCGTGTCTTACAATCAAATTGTTGCCACTGTAAAATGTTAACATTTTATAATTTGTGAGTGTTTTTCAGCTGTTTTTGACATACCCAGAAGTTTTATGAACATATGATGAATTAGTCATTTGCTTTGTGCCTATAAACAGAAAGTCTTTTAAAAATTCAGGAAAATAAAACTGGGTTTAGTTAAGATACTCACAGTTTCATTATTAATAATAAAACATTCAAATATTGATGCAACTTGGGGTTGATGTTGAGTTACTCATTTTTGAAGTGGTTATTTCAGGAACAAAAGCCAGCTCGATTAGATTTTGTTCTTTTTTTGAAATATGTAAATTGGAACTGCTGAAATATTTGGAATAAAAAAAATACAATTGGCACCATTGTTTTTTATTTTGGCACAAGATGGACATGCTCTCTCTTTTGTGGCAAAACTGATTCTTGCAGGGGCAAATAAATACATAAAACCGCACACACACACACCCACACGCAAATTCATACCTTTTGCCATAAATTACAACAAAAACCCTTTTCTCTAACGTCAGCTTTACCCTTTTCTCATATGACGCAGCTGTTTGTCCTTCCGTAGGACTGTTGCCTTTGCTAAGTAAAAGTTGATCAGACCTTCCACTGATCAATCAAATCCTTTGTTTATCTGCTGTTGAATTACAGCGAAGGACTTAAAATTTAAAGCCCTTCCAGAAGTGATGTCATCGGGAAACAAAGAAGCTAGGCTTTAGCATTGTGGCTATGTTATACTTTTGTTTTTTTGTTTTGTTTTGTTTTTGTTGGATTGTGGTTGCATAAAAAGTCATTTTTCAGCTTACTTTGTTCATGTCAAAGTTTGCTTTCTCATAATATCCATATATTGCCATTTTAATGAGAAATGGTGGTTAAAACATGTTGCTTGGAGCATGCTGGGAGCCTCGTGCCGCTCTGGTTGTAAGGGGTTAACTGAAGCAATGTCATTAAGTGAAAACTTACAAATAGGCAGATAAATGACGGAATGTCTGCCGTGCATCAATCAGGCCATCAACAACAGTACTTGATGATCTTGCGCACTAAAATCAACAGTCACACCTTTCTGCTGTGCCACATGACACTCCTCCCCCTGATAAGCAGGGAGTTGCCCATTTCTCACCTATGCCACAGTCCACCACAGACAGAAAATGCCTACTTGGATATTTATACTTCCAAGTGTAGATATTGGATTATATTAAGAAAACTCTTGTCTTTGTTCTTAAGGCAGAGGACACTGACCCACACTTGCACAGGCAAACAAGCTTTGATTAATGCTGTAACCATCTATCCAATCAGCATCGCAGAGTATTTTTGCCTCTGTGGGTTTCTTTGATTAATCAGTGAGTTATAGTACAGTCAGCATGGGAGGGTTTGCAGATATGGGCATGCATGTAGGTCGGGTAAGTCTGCTTTTCATTCAACCAAGTGCCAGTAGCCTCACCAAAACGAGAGCAGCTTGAAGCAGTCAAAGCGTGAAATGATATCTAAAGCCATGGATTGAGTGAACGGTGTTTGAAATAGAGGCTTGTATTAGGAAGCAGAGAGGTCTGTTTCATGTGATTTGTCATTACCAAGCCATCGCATTCTGTTTTTTTTTTTTAGCTCTTTAGATTTATTGGAGGAGGGTGCAGTTTGTACTGTGCTGTGTAATGAGGTCAGAGGCCACGACCAAACCCAATCAAAAGTGACAGGAAGTGAACTCAGCACCAACCTTACCATTATTTCAAATAAACGTTTCTGTTCTGGAACATTGTAAAACAAAGTTTTTTTTTTTTTTGTTTGTTTTTTTTTGTCCTAGCAATATATTGTTTCAGATTTTTGTCCTCAGTCTTTGAACTGCTTCAAAGCCTTGCTTTTAACACTATACTGCAAACGCAGTCAGTGCCCATTTAATAAGGTCTCGGTGAATATAATCCATGCTGTGCTCCAGCGTGTTGCAGTCTCATTTTGGAATTGAGTCAAAATAATTACCACATGGACTTCTGATAGTCAGATTCCTCTCACACATTCAGGAGTTGGTTCAGCTGTAGTTGCCATCCTACTTGCAGTATGAGTCATGGCTCAATGATGTAAGCAGTAGATGGTGTTCATACATTTCATGTTTTATTGATATGAAACTGGGTTGGGTCATAGGTCTTTGATTTCATAACAGCCAGACACAAATTAAGGACTTTCCTGTTGATACTTCAGAAATGGTGTCTGCTGTTAAAATGACACACCGTTACAGATAACAAATGGGCTGAACAGGGGTGTGTTTTTCCTTATCGTACTGAGAGGACCTGGTCACTCCTGCGCGATTGTTTGTTATACACATCTTAGTGCTAATTTGGTTTCTCTGAACAGTACCAGCCAAGACAACAGAAGAACAATTGATGCTTAGTCTTTTTGTTTATGATCACATACTTGTGTGTGTCTGTGTGTCTCTGCCACCGCTTGCCTTCAGATATGATATTCAGATGATTTGTAGCTGCATCTGTTAGCCATCCAGACTATTAGACTTACTTACTTGAGGCTGTTTCAGTTTCTCTCTGTCCACTTCTCCTTCCATTAATCATAAAGGATTCACGGATAATGGATGGCGCTCCCATGCATCTCCAGCCTTTCACTGCTGCTGGCCAGATGGATCTGTTAACATGACCTATATACAGCGAGAGGCCATTGTGCCTTCAGACATGCATCACTGACTGACATCTAACAAACAAATATAAACCATATGTTTCTGAGTATATAATGTAAATCTCAACCAATAGAATCATCTCTTGCTCCCCTTTATAAAATGATCTGATCCGATACATATCTGCATACACAGGCTGCGATATGATTCAGGGATTACGCTTTTTATTATGTGCTTATTCAGTTTGGTGTAATACAATGCAATTCAACACAGTTCTCTGTTGAATCCGGACATTAATTTTAGTAAAAGTGGCATTCTAATCCAAAAATACAAATCTGATTGGTTAATCGTGTGAGATTTCCAACCATAAAATATCAATTTGAAGGTGACAATATTCAACCGTTTCACATTTGACGTATTACTCCGCGCACCGACGGCTTTGCTACACAGATGTCAACATTCAACCGTTTCACATTTGACGTATTACTCCGCGCACCGACGGCTTTGCTACGCAGATGTCAACATTCGACCGTTTCACATTTGACGTATTACTCCGCGCACCGACGGCTTTGCTACGCAGATGTCAACATTCGACCGTTTCACATTTGACGTATTACTCCGCGCACCGACGGCTTTGCTACACAGATGTCAACATTCGACCGTTTCACATTTGACGTATTACTCCGCGCACCGACGGCTTTGCTACGCAGATGTCAACATTCGACCGTTTCACATTTGACGTATTACTCCGCGCACCGACGGCTTTGCTACGCAGATGTCAACATTCGACCGTTTCGCATTTGACGTATTACTCCGCGCACCGACGGCTTTGCTACGCAGATGTCAACATTCGACCGTTTCACATTTGACGTATTACTCCGCGCACCGACGGCTTTGCTACGCAGATGTCAATAATGGCACTGGAACGACAACGCTGTTGCTATGGTAAGATTTGCCGACCGAATTACTTACAGAAAAATAATCCGTGCAAACAATGGAATTGGAGTAGAATGGGAATAACCCCCTTGTGTCTGATTTGCGGACGTTAATGCAGGATTTTACGGTCACAAATAGCCGTTTTACCGTGATTCTATGGTATTGCAATTATAATCAGAACAGATTTTTAATGATAAGCTAAAATATGGCCAAATGGTGCAGTAATTGTAATTCCATGACCTTAGAATTACCCATTGTGTCTGTCACTGTATATTCCATTAACCTTATGTTGGATGTGTTGTTTTGTCATGTTAAAGCCATTGCAGATGGACACCCCACTGACTCTGGTCTGCTTGTGGTTTCTTCCTGTTTAATCTAAATATGGTGAGGGACTTTTTCCTTATCATTGTTGCCAAAGTGTTGCTAATGGGGTGGGTAATGTCTAGACTTTAATTATGCATAGAGCTTTGATGTGGCCTATGATTTGGTGCTGTATAAATAAACTGAAATGAGCAAATTAAATTTCAAGACCAGTGCATCTGAGTTCTGCGCAATCAAAGGCCATGCTCATGTTGCTCATGTGGTCTCGGTTCATGTTCACAGATATTGAATGGAATATTCTTCATCTTTTGGTCATTGAGATGGAGTTCAACCTTCCCAGACTCTGACTCTGTCCTGGCACAAGGTTTTATAAGCTGCTTCAGTCTTGATAGTCAGGAAGTGTGTGTCATTGGCAAAGTCCAGATCAGAAAGTTTGACTTGTCCTATTTGTTGCAACTTGGATCGTTGTATCATTATTCTGAATAGGAATGGAACCTTGGATGTTGCTGGCTAGAATGACAAACTCATTACTTTCATGTTTCTGTTGTGAAAGTGTCGTGACACGGACCCACAACAAGGGGCGTTAATGAACGGACAATGGATAAGCCAAAAAGTAACAATTTAATGTTGTGAATCACACAACGATGTACAGACGATAACAATATAGTGACTGTCAATCATACACCAGGTGACGTGTGGGCAGGCTCGACGATAGAAGACGCCTGGCGAGAGAAAAGCCAGATCCACACAGCTTCCACCGCCAACGGAGCTGAAGAACACCGGAGCCGCCAAGCCCTGCGCCCCAGTTGGCCGCTGTCTTCAGCAGTCACTGATTATGAGTTTTACATGATTTATATTTACTTGTGTAATCCTAGTCCAATATTCACAGTGAATACTCAGAGTGCTTATATGTGTCCTCATGTGCAGGTCAACTTTGTGGCATGCCAGCTCTTCGCCCTGCTCTTGGCTGTGTGGTTCCGGGTGTACCTCCATCCCAGTAAGACCAGTCCCTTCATCAGACATGTGGTGGCTACTCTCCTGGGTTTCTATTTGGCCCTCTTCTGCTTTGGCTGGTGAGTCGCACTACTATATCTCCCAGGGTACTTCTTTTTCCTCACCTCCTTCCTGTCACAGTACTTCACAGCGCCATCCTACTCAACTGTATACATACGAGATAAAACACTCTGTGACATTACCCGTGGGTCAGCGTGGGTTTGACGCTCATTTACATTTGTTTTGGATGTTGGCATCTTGGAAGCACTAGACTCCGCCTAACTCCAGACCAACCAATAAATGGATAAAGGGTTGGAGCATGTACAAGGGTGGTGTGTCCTAGGCAGGGTGAATGAATCCCAAACATGCTGACTAGAATGGAAGTTGCCAAGCTAGCTAAAGCTACCAAGCTACCTGTGTTTGGCTAGCTGGTTTCGCACATAATTTTGCAGAATGATTAATAATAATAATTACTAATTACACCACTATTTATCAATAATTTTATGTATTAAATTGTCATAAATGGGGAAAACTAGCTATAGAGATCACAGTAATTGTTTGGTGGGGTTTTTTTTTTTTTTTTTTGGTACCAGGCTGTAAACATGTTTATTTCAGCTGTAATATTGAATATTTTAACATGGGGTTCTCTGGAGATTGACTCATGTTTGAAGCCAGCCTCAAGTGGCTGTTGGAGGAACTGCAGGTTTTATCACATCTGCACTGGCTTAGTTTTCCAGCACCAGAGGTTGCTGCTTGCATATGAGCCGTATCGGCGTCATATGTAGTCCTGTAGTTTATGACGTCCTCCACTGTGCTGCTAATAAGCGAAGTGCGCATCGCATCTGCGCATGCGTGGGTCAAACGGGGGCAAAAATCCCAGCTACCACACTCACACTGCTCCCATTGAATTTCGTATACAGTAGCGTTAGTGGACTGTAAAAGTTAAGGCTTACAGGGATTGTTTCAAAGGCTTTAAGCCTTAAGCGACGCATACAATAATGACAGGGGCGCATTGTGCCATTTTCAAATGCTCGAATGGAATTTATAGGCTTGAAAGTAGGCTGAAAACACACAATTGCAAAGCTCCGCCAAGTCCAAACAAAGACGGAAAGAAGAAGAAATGTGGTCGTGAACCTCCGTTTATTCTACACAATTTCGCCACAGAAAAGAAAGATCCAGACAGACGTAAAAGATGGACTAAAATTGTAAGTTTCTTGCACATTTATTTTGTCAATATCCTGAAACCGTGCCGCCGTTTTTGTGCATCAGCTTATGACTGTAATGTCGCGCCATGAATGACGTGGCGCGTAATATTGTAATATTGACATGTTCTACAAACAAACTGCATGCATGCACATATCATTGTATGTCTGTCAACTTATCAAAACAAACGTGGCACCACAGAGGTTATATGTGAGACTCACTGTCATTGTCGTCATTATGAAGCCGGCAGAGTAGCGATTTCTCATCCCTGCTTAGCAAATATTCTGCAATATCCACAGTTTCAGTCTCTGGACTTCGTCTAACCATCCGTCAGTTGCCTTCAAGGGGTCAGAAATTTGTTTTTCTCCAACTATCAACAAGGACGGGTCATTTTCGACAGCAGCTCTCTCTTCCTCCTTCATCGGCACTAACTGTACTTTCTGTACAGATGCAGCACACGCAAGCACAACCAGCTCTTCTTTCCGTTTCTGTCCACTGCCGTACGTAGTCCTGGTTGTAACAGGTAATCCGCAGAGCTGACAAAAACGCTTTAAATTGTCAACTTTCCAGCGGTTGAAATGATCCAAATCACAGCACTCCTCGCTGCTTTCCGCCGCCATAGCTTGTGGGTTGGTAGCTGAAAACTTTAGTCTGCCCATAATGCACTGCGCGGCCTGAGATGCGCACTTCGCTTATTGTGTCATCTGGACTCCTATGGACAGAATGCCGAAAGACATTTTGAGGCAACACTTTGTCAGAGGAATGTTTCAAAAAATTTTTAGCAACATTGTTGAGCAACGTTGAATTGTGTCTGTAAAGTTACCTCATCCATGGAAAACATGGACACAAAAGCTGAGTATTCCATTAACTTTAACTGGTAATGACTTCATGACTTTCTTTGCTAACAAAATTTTAACTATTAGAGAAAAAATTACTCATAACCATCCCAAAGACGTATCGTTATCTTTGGCTGCTTTCAGTGATGCCGGTATTTGGTTAGACTCTTTCTCTCCGATTGTTCTGTCTGAGTTATTTTCATTAGTTACTTCATCCAAACCATCAACATGTTTATTAGACCCCATTCCTACCAGGCTGCTCAAGGAAGCCCTACCATTAATTAATGCTTCGATCTTAAATATAATCAATCTATCATTATTAGTTGGCTATGTACCACAGGCTTTTAAGGTGGCAGTAATTAAACCATTACTTAAAAAGCCATCACTTGACCCAGCTATCTTAGCTAATTATAGGCCAATCTCCAACCTTCCTTTTCTCTCAAAAATTCTTGAAAGGGTAGTTGTAAAACAGCTAACTGATCATCTGCAGAGGAATGGTCTATTTGAAGAGTTTCAGTCAGGTTTTAGAATTCATCATAGTACAGAAACAGCATTAGTGAAGGTTACAAATGATCTTCTTATGGCCTCGGACAGTGGACTCATCTCTGTGCTTGTTCTGTTAGACCTCAGTGCTGCTTTTGATACTGTTGACCATAACATTTTATTACAGAGATTAGAGCATGCCATAGGTATTAAAGGCACTGCGCTGCGGTGGTTTGAATCATATTTGTCTAATAGATTACAATTTGTTCATGTAAATGGGGAATCTTCTTCACAGACTAAAGTTAATTATGGAGTTCCACAAGGTTCTGTGCTAGGACCAATTTTATTTACTTTATACATGCTTCCCTTAGGCAGTATTATTAGACGGTATTGCTTAAATTTTCATTGTTACGCAGATGATACCCAGCTTTATCTATCCATGAAGCCAGAGGACACACACCAATTAGCTAAACTGCAGGATTGTCTTACAGACATAAAGACATGGATGACCTCTAATTTCCTGCTTTTAAACTCAGATAAAACTGAAGTTATTGTACTTGGCCCCACAAATCTTAGAAACATGGTGTCTAACCAGATCCTTACTCTGGATGGCATTACCCTGACCTCTAGTAATACTGTGAGAAATCTTGGAGTCATTTTTGATCAGGATATGTCATTCAAAGCGCATATTAAACAAATATGTAGGACTGCTTTTTTGCATTTACGCAATATCTCTAAAATCAGAAAGGTCTTGTCTCAGAGTGATGCTGAAAAACTAATTCATGCATTTATTTCCTCTAGGCTGGACTATTGTAATTCATTATTATCAGGTTGTCCTAAAAGTTCCCTAAAAAGCCTTCAGTTAATTCAAAATGCTGCAGCTAGAGTACTGACGGGGACTAGAAGGAGAGAGCATATCTCACCCATATTGGCCTCTCTTCATTGGCTTCCTGTTAATTCTAGAATAGAATTTAAAATTCTTCTTCTTACTTATAAGGTTTTGAATAATCAGGTCCCATCTTATCTTAGGGACCTCGTAGTACCATATCACCCCAATAGAGCGCTTCGCTCTCAGACTGCAGGCTTACTTGTAGTTCCTAGGGTTTGTAAGAGTAGAATGGGAGGCAGAGCCTTCAGCTTTCAGGCTCCTCTCCTGTGGAACCAGCTCCCAGTTCGGATCAGGGAGACAGACACCCTCTCTACTTTTAAGATTAGGCTTAAAACTTTCCTTTTTGCTAAAGCTTCTAGTTAGGGCTGGATCAGGTGACCCTGAACCATCCCTTAGTTATGCTGCTATAGACGTAGACTGCTGGGGGGTTCCCATGATGCACTGTTTCTTTCTCTTTTTGCTCTGTATGCACCACTCTGCATTTAATCATTAGTGATCGATCTCTGCTCCCCTCCACAGCATGTCTTTTTCCTGGTTCTCTCCCTCAGCCCAACCAGTCCCAGCAGAAGACTGCCCCTCCCTGAGCCTGGTTCTGCTGGAGGTTTCTTCCTGTTAAAAGGGAGTTTTTCCTTCCCACTGTAGCCAAGTGCTTGCTCACAGGGGGTCGTTTTGACCGTTGGGGTTTTACATAATTATTGTATGGCCTTGCCTTACAATATAAAGCGCCTTGGGGCAACTGTTTGTTGTGATTTGGCGCTATATAAAAAAATTGATTGATTGATTGATTGAAAAGTGCAAGAAATGGCACTAATTTAACAGCATTTACTGCAGAGCAGCAGTGAAAGAGTTCTTATGCATTGAGCTTTTTCTAAATCAGTCACTGAGAGTTTGCTGTTTTCTCTGTACTCGTGTTACTGCACATGTCCAAGGCCTTTTCGTCACAGATATCCTTTCATGCCGTCCTCCTCCTCCTTCTTGCCTTTCCTAAACATGTGGGTTGATAAGATAGTAACCGAAAGTTGTTGCCCTGCACTAAAAGTCCACTGTACCTCTGGCAGGGTGCCTTCTAAAAGACCTGTGTGCGCGTGTGTGTAATGTTAGCCAGTCATCCACTCAGCTAGCCGGAAAAATGTTAACATGGTGAAACGTTACCTAGCTGTCGCGGCGGCAGATGGGACCGTATCAGGTCACGTTGCTGACAGGCGTGTTGTGTCCACAGTTCGACCGACACTGAGCTGCGGTTGGATAGTGTGATTTGTTGTGGCTGGGAGAGCACACGTGTTGTATTTCCAGAGATTACAGTTTAGTGTTTGCGTGTCAGAACTCGATTGGGGTTTGTAATTAGCTCAGCAAATGAATAAACGTTTGCACCACCGGTGTCTGTCTGCAAATTATTTAAAACTAATTAACCTCTGAAAACAAAACTTGATGAGAATATTTAGAGTAATAACTTTTTATGAGGCTTCTGTGTGCCTTCTAACAAACTCAAACCTAGCGTTCACATCTTCAGGCAGAAGTCGTTATAAGCACACACACTCGGTCCGATTACAACCTTTAATACTTAACACTCCTTCAGAGTTTTATGGCTGGCTTGCTGGCTTCACATTAGTTAAAATATGTTCACTTGGTTTGATATAATCGGGGAATAACCCTGTTGTGTCTGATGATTTGTGGACATTCATGCTGTTATACCGTAGCAAATTTGCGAGGGTTTATTCCTACTCTAATTCAATTCCATCATTTGCATGGTTTATTTTTCTGGAGGTAATTTGGTTGGCGAGGCTTACAGTTGAGCCGAGGCAGCGTCGCTCCAACCGCGGTCAGGGCGCGCGCAGTAATCCGTCAAATGTGAAACGGTAATTCTGTATCAGAATCCACATCAATACTTTTGTATGCTAGCCTAAATTCACCCATTTCAGCGGCAGCATTGGTACGCGACTTTCTCTCGCTCTCACCTAACAGCGCTAACAGCTACCAGCGTGCACATCCAGTGTTCTGTCGAGTTGTGCATCTCGTCGCATAAATCAACATTTCCGCGTCCCAACAATATTGCGCGTGCGCATGCACAGTTACGCGGAGGACAGGAATGACATTTGACAGGAATGATATCTCGTCAGAACACTGGTCAGGGCGCGAGTAATACATCCACATGTGAAACGGTGAAATATTTTGCCACCGTTACCCCGTTAATATACGCTCTGAAATCTCACAGGCTTAACCAATCAGATTCACGGAAAAAATGGAATTGAATTAGAAATAATAATAATAGCAATAGCTTTATTAATATAGCACTTTCATGGTAAATGCAATTTAAAGTGCTGCACGTGAATACAATTAAAACATTTACACAGAAAATGATTAAACTCAATGTATGTACAATGTAAACATAAGATGTTAACCTAAATCAAGGTAAAAGAAGTATTCATCATTAATCTCAGAAAAACTGAATTTTCTAGAATATATGTTGCTTTTTTTAATAGTTCCAGAGATCTTGCACCTTATACTCCTGAAAATGCAGTGTTTTTTAAGATTAGCTTTAAAAGACTTAACAGTGCTTCCTTGCAGTTAGCGAGGCAGGCACACGATTAGCTGTTGTATTCAGGTCAGGTAGACATTCATTGTTTTAGTTAGGCCACAAAATTGCTGTACGTACCTCAGTAAATTACCACATATTCATTTCTGAAATTTTGTGTTTTGATATATACAGGTAAGGACTAGTGAACATCCTATTTTGACTATGTTGTCACCTTTTAATGCCACAACTATAGCATAAAATAAAGACAGACAGGCCTGTCAAGTTGCTTTTAATGCCTTGTTGCTAATCACAGGGTCCTGGTGGCTACTAATACTACTGTTTATTGTATGTTCTTGTTACCACCTCTTAATAATCAATTTAAGGTAACTCCAAAAGATATACAAGAAAGAAAAGTAAGTCCTTTGTCGGCCCTGAGGCCTGTTAATGTTGTGCAACATTGGAAATCAGCTCTACACAGTTGTCCAGTTCACTTATTGTCCCTTAAAAAGTACATATTTATGTTGTTCATCCAATTCCAATGTAATTGTAGACATTGTTTGTATTCATCTAAATGGTAAATGGACTGCATGTGTATAGGGCTTTTCCATCTGAATCAGAAGTTCAAAGCGCTTTACAGTGATGCCTCACATTCCCCCATTTACACTCAAACACCGATGTCAGGGTGCCGCCATGCAAGGCGCTCACTACACACCGGGAGCAGTTTGAGGATTAAGGACCTTGCCCAAGGGTCCTTAGTGATTTTCCGGTCAGGCTGGGGTTTGAACTGAAGATCCTCTGATCTCAAGCCCAATGCTTACCCACTAGACCATCACCTCCCACCCCTCTCTAAAATTTTTGGATAAACAGCTAAATATGTCAAAATGAATAAATAAAATTCCCAGTATCCAAATACTAATGGACCTAACTGTATGTCAAGCCATTAGAAAGTAGAAGTCAACAAGTTGTAATTGGGATGCAGATGTCAAAATGAAAACATTTATTCCATGGACATTTTGTGGAAATCAAAGATCATGTTCTTCCATGTTGCAAAAATAAATACCTGTACCGTGTATAATTTTATGGAATAGCAATGAAATTTAAGTTGGTGAAATAAACTGCTTCAAAACAAGGATTGTGCAAATTTTCTGTCTATACAATGGAGGGAATGATACCCTCTATGGACAAAAGTTAGCACTGTGGTTTTTTTTAAAGGGGATCCTCTATCATATCTTTTCAAATCTAAAATAAAGTAATTATTGACAAGGGTCTTAAGGTGTATCAGCTTCCTACCTGATAGCTGATCAATTATCCATGACCTAAATACCATTTATCCCATCCATTTGAACCCAGGCATGAAAGCTTCTTTCTCTAAATGCATCTGAGAATCGATACGTGAACTTGAAGTCTATTAAAGGCTGCCAGTAATTTTGTCCTACAGTAATTAATACAGCATAAGGCCATATAAATATCTGGAGCATAACGAGTTTACAAAGTAAGCATGTGGTATTTATTATTATGCTTTATTTATTGTTCCAACTGAGACTAGTGTGGATTAAAATTAATATCATGGTATTTTAAACTGTTTGGCTGGTATATGTAATATATCAGTATTTATCACTTAATGCACTTAATGCTTCAACAAGTCTGTTTTTCCCCCTTTGGCACTTGGGGTGGAGCTTTAAAAATTTTGGCATGTGATTGGAATTGGGGCATTTTAGAGATACTTCTATGACCTACGTATATCACAGTTCTAAAATGAGTGGATTTAGGTTGCCAGTTATGCTTATATCAGGGGAATTCTGCACAGTCACAGAATTGTGGATCTCTGAGGATTTTTAAGGTGAAAACCTGAAACATATGAAGTTCTAAGGGGTATATAAAAAAATCAATTTTGCATAATATGATAACTTTAAAGCCATAGGGTGTTGGATTTTGGGTTGTTTGTGTGAACATATGGAATATAGTATTCAGAACCATCTGTTTATTAGGGTATAATTACCTGCAATAACTACCTGCTTCTTAATGCAGTGCATTTTTCTTATTCAAATCTTGTCCAAATTAGGTAATGGGGGTCCCAGCCATGCTTAACAGCATTATAAGCAGGGCTCTTATAACTCTGGCAATAGCATAAATACAGTGTTGGTCAGTAGCAGTCATCTTAGCGTGATAAAAGATGCCAGCTTGATCTAAAATAGGAAGTTCACTTGACCTTACTTGTATCGATGAGAAATAAAAATGTCAGAGCTGCCCGTGGGGTAGTTTTTCCCAAATCACAGATCTATACGGAGGCTGCTGCACTCTTTGTAGTTGATAGGAAACATTGAGATTTTGCAACAGTATGGCTCTGGCCAGTGACTTGTGTTGTTTAGCTGGAGATTCTTTCTTAGGACCAGGTCCCACTGGGGAGAGGATTAATTGTGGATAAACTGAGTATACAAAGTTCGGGCGTTCTTTGTCGTCCACAGCAAAATTGGCCAAAAATGACAAATGTCTCAGTATGAATTACATATTTATTAATAATGTATAGTGAATATATGATGAACAATCATGGATGTATAATGCATATATTGAGAATGCATCGCACACGTGTGGCTGCAACAGCAGTTGTATTGCGCATGCGCGGCATCTGCATTGTGATCATAACAGAAGTGCAGTCTGGCCTTTCGGCATCACTATTCGCACCAACACCACAGCCTCTGGAGCAATTACTGGACTCGGACACGTTGATTAGTATGTTGTTGGATGGCAGCAACTATCACACTATGTCTTTGGGGATCCATAACTACATCTGTACGTCTCCACAGCTGGACTGGCAATGACTGGCAGGTATGTCGATTTCTGTTTGTTATGCATTCACAAATTGTCCGCAAATCAGATGCAAAGCAGACGTAATAAAAACGCTTTATTCGTGGCCAGTCTGTATGCAGTCGCTACAACCTATTTTAGTTTGTGATGTGGACGTGATGGGCACGCTATATATCCGTTTTACACATTGTCCCAGTCCGCTGCCAAGCCGCAATACCCCGTCAGTTGCGGATATACAGCGCATAGATTGTGTATGTATTGAGTATGTATTGCGTATGTAAGGTGGATGTCATCCACAACCAAAATATTGTGCAGCTCAAAAATCCTGCCAACGGAAAAAACGTGCCTCTACAGATACTTGCGGATGTGTGCGGATGTCGGCCGTCTCATACAAGCATGTTTCACGGATATTGCAGATGTTTAGCGAATGTGAACCAATTTTGTGCACAATTCATACGCAAATCTTCCTAAACGCCAGTGGGACCGGACCGTTAAACCTGGTGACCGCAGCTTTTTTTGATGCTGTGGTCACCTGATCTGTCTTCCATAGTGTTTATGGTCTTCCTGCCCTTGGGTACTATTGCCAAGTTCCTTTTAAAACCCAGAGTGTTTACAGTGGACTTTGCAGAGCTTATCTGGGTGCACACAAATCCCAACTGAGTTCAATGCCTGGCTTTCCCAGTTTAGAAACCCCCTCCCTGCATTATTTCATGTTGTAGGATAATTATATACTACCCATATTAACAAGCAACAGTGGGCCCTGTGACCCTGCAGTTAGTGTCAAAGTTGCTAATTTGATCGATGCGCAATTTCTCTGAACTAAGGTCTGGTTCACACGGCAGGATAATTAGGCCGATATCAGACCCGATCCTCCCCTTCCGACAATCTTAAGGACGCCCCGACAATCATGATGACGCTAAAGATAATCTTATCAGATATTCCTGCCTTGTGTGGTGTGTTCAGAGCGCTCTGATCTGCTTTGAAGGGCATCAGGAGTGCTCCGATCGCAAATCGGGGTATTCAACGTGTTGGATTGTTTTGGCCCGATATCGCTGCGTGTGTTGTGTCCTCCAACCACAAACGAGCAGCCTGCTGAATGTGACGTGCAGCCAATCAGAAAGCGAGGTGACGGACGCACGGAGCGGAAAATAAAATCAAAACAGCTGTTCTGACTTACCAGAAAGTCTGGTGGTCGCACTGTCTCCACTCCTTTAAAGAACACCTTTTATTTTTCTTTTTGTATCGTTTTCCCCTCTGTTTTAAATAGTCCACAAAGTATCTCTGTTTGTTTACTCTGAAGTCACGTTTAATCTCGAGAGATTTTGCGAGATTTCCTGACTGAGCTGTAAATGTTCGTGCGTGAAATCTGTTCATGTGTGGTTGTCCTTACTGTGTGGTATTCGGTGTTTCGCGACCTGTGACTCACGCGAGAGGTCAGTTTCAGCAGAGTTCTGGTTCAGGGCACAGTGTAAACGCACCTCGTGAGGTTTGGACAACAAGACAACATTGGGCCATGGCAGAAGTTTATCACAGGTGCTACACCTCTTCTAGATAACTCTCTGAACTTGAGAGAACATGACATCATCATAATCGCTCGTGAACTTGCTGAATCGTTGCCACATCCTTTTCACATCCTCGCTTTGCTATTGTTTATATGCACTGTGAGACGCAGGAACTCTGCTGCCGCTGCGGTGCCTTCTGGGACATTCAGGGGGATTATGGGAAATGTTGAAACACCAAATGTGAAAGAATGCAGCAGGTATTCAGGTTTATGGGCATGAGTGGGAATTAACTATGCAGGTTCCCAGCCACACAGCTCTGATATCTCTGGCAAATGTATAAATAGTGTTGGCTGACTGCCGTCATTTTTGCATGCTAAAAGATGCCAGCTTGATCTAAAATGGGAAGTTCACTTGACGTCGCCTATACTGACAAGAAATAAAAATGTCAGAGCTGCCTGTGGGGTAGTTTTTTTTTTTCCCTGAGTTACTTGCAGAGATTTTGAAATTTCCACAACAGATCAATTCAGTCAGGTGTGTTCAGTGAATCAGCAGCTGATCTGTTGCGATTAGTTCAGTGACAAATGTGCTGGACTTTTGGTTCTTGGACCAGGATTTATGGGGGCTTCTTTAGCTGGTACATAAATGCACTTCTACAAACGCGCATGCACACAGTGTAAAGTGTCGCACCACTCGCGCCGTTGTGACTTAGCGGTCACCTGGATGCAGCCCTGGAGGAGCCGCTTCACGGATGCTGCAGAATGTTGGTTTATTTTCGGATGTATTCCCTCGCTGTCATGCATACAGCGCCATACACGCTTCTGTCTAAATGCGGCTCAAGAAACTGTGAAGACTGACGCCGAGAATCCTTCAAATGCTCCATAAAAGATGAGCTCTGAAATTTACCATTTGTCTGTTATTAGCCCTTTTTTCATTCTGGGCAGTTTAGTTAATTTTCCAAAGCGATTGTGTTCTCCCTTGTTCCCTGCCAGGCTCTGATGTCCTTGGCTTCGTTGATGACTCACTACTCATGTAATGTGGCACCTCTCCTCTCCTGGGGGGCTTGACGTGGGGACAATCTCACATTAGCCTCTTTCAGAGATGCGTCTGGTAGCTGGTGCTGTTGCTGAAACATATTTGCTTTCTTTGTGAGTGCAGAGAGGGCGACACAGGTCGTCTTGCAAGTCCCGATTAGATCCATGCACAAGCATGTTTGTGCAACATTCACTGTCGTGGTGTAACACAGAAGTCTTACAGCTGGTAGGCACAGACTTTCGAAGTTGTGGCAGTGAAAGTTCTGCGATGATGCTCCAGTGATTCCAAATGTCTGTGGCTGGAGTTTCATAATGCTGATACTTCCTCTTTATAATAACAGTGTGTGATGACAAAACGGGTGTGAAGAGGAAGATAAAGAAGGATGCCCTACCCATATATTTGTTGGATGATAGTATTGGCCGATACAAGTCTTTCATGAACATATTGGAATCTGTGATATTTTTGCTGATATGAAAACTTTTATTTTACTGAATAAATAATGCAATAAAACAATATGGCTGTTGGAAATGGTGTCAACATAGTTTGTTCAGCACAGGTTGCTCCAACGGCATTGTTTACGTTGCTGTTAATCAACCCTTGGTCACATTAACTACAAGAGCCAGAGGCAAAGTGACCAGCTGCAATTTATTTCCAATCAAAGTGGGCGTTTTATAGCAACAAGAGACCAGTGGTCACTATGGCACTAGCTAGATGGGGCCAAAATAGACAGAAATTTTATGCAAATGCTGAGGATTGTGACACGGTGACTGCCAATCCAAGTGAAGGCAGGATGACATGCGTTGGTCAGTAGTTGCTTGTATTTACATTTATTTATAATAAAGTTCATGTTTCAAATGGGAATCATCAAGCCTCAGTTACCTTTTGGTAATTCGGTATTGTTGGCATTGTATATCGGTATTGTAAATTTTTTACTCCCTAATATCTTTATAGGTATTTGTCACCCAAAAAATCCTCATCAGTCAGGCTCTAATAAAGTAACAATACTGGCATGTTTATAAATGGGAAAATGAATTGAATTGAATTCATAATTTACATGATGAACTTATAAGATGCATTTGCATGTAAGGAAAAAGACAAATAAGTTTAAATGTTAACCAAATATAAAGAACATTTCTACGTTGGAAATAGACCTGGAACAAAATTGCTACAAATGCAAACAATATAAACTATAAACATTGACGAATCAAAGCCGGCATTTCAAGTTCTCATCCATGATGACTCTGAAGGACTGACTTGTTCGGGGAAATGAGTCATGCTGTATCTGTAAAAGAGAAAGACATTCTCCTCAGGGGTCAACATCATCTGACGTACCAAGAAAAAAAGGACCTGGTTGAACTATTTACTGTAAGCTGTTGACTCTTGTGAAATGTTAAAATGTTGAAATGTCAGAATGCCTTGATTAACACATCACTGAAACGCGGAATGGAGCATGTGCTTTTTCTTCATGTGGCTGTATGAACCTCTGTGTTGGTGTTTTTAATTTGGCTTAATCTGGTTGTATGTCACTAATCCTGACAGTAAAAGTATTTGCTGGGATGCTGGCATTAAACGTTTTATTGTGAAACGGTTCTAGCAGCATGAACTATCTGATGTTGTTTAACTTTGCTACCAGTAACATCAGCAAGCCAAAGTAAAGGTTTCAAAATAAAGGTTTTGAAAATTAATCCCCCAAATTTTCATAATAAAGGATACACATCATTGTGCCATGTGCAAGCCATATCCAAAAGCTGAGGTCAATCTGACAAACAGTCAGAGAGATATGCGAGCCACATACCCACGCACAGACGTTTCTTGCTTTCTCCATGGATAATTCATATTCTATACCCGCTTACTCCAATTAAGGGTGGAGGTGGGGCCATCCCAGCAGTGATAGGGTGTGAGGCAGGGTACACCCTGGGCAGGACGCCAGCCTATCACAGCACCACTTACAAAATGTTTTTTTCTTATGTCACAGAAATTGTGCAAATGTTTAGTTGCTGGAAATACAAACTAGAAATGGAAATCACATTGGGACCCTATCTTCCACCTGGGACTAAAGAACGCATAGTGTAATGCAAGCGTAGTATGGCTTCAGCTAACAGTTGTTTGTGTCATTTCGATTAATCCGATTAATCTTTTTCAGGTAACGTCACTACCCATCAAAAAAAAAAAAAAAAAAATCATCTATAGTCTTTGTAATAACGGTTAGCATATTTTTATTGTTTATTTACTGTATTTATTTTTGTTAATTTTGCAGCATAAAAAGTTCTGTTAATTCTTTTTATAATCATCTTCACTTATTGTTTTATTTGTGTTCTTCAACAAATGAAACCAAAGATTTTGGGTTTCTTTCTTGGTATGCAAAGCACAAACCCCACCACAGTATCCTTGAGCAACATGCTAGCAGAATGCAGACACCTCCTCTGTGTTCCGTACAAGAACTAATATACATCCTATTATTTGTTTGCTCTCTGTCACTCTCTTTCCAGGTATTCCCTTCACTTCCTGGTGCAGAGTGGTCTGTCGTACAGTGTAATGGTCTTCACTGGACTGGAGCGTATGCACAAGTAAGAGCAAATGAAATGCAAAGCTCCAAGACGTCTACCACAGCTGGTGTTTGGTTTCGTTTCCAATATTTCAGAGTTTGAGGATGAGGCAAATTCTTTCCAGTAATTTATACAACATAATAGCTGCATATCAACACTGTATTTTCCAGGGTTTAAGTTACACTGGAGTATAAATTGCACCTTTTTTTCTGTATGTGGCACTTTTTTTCAAAGTTTTTTTTTTTTTTTTTTTTTAAACACAGTGTTTTCCTGGGGTCAGTTTAACAAAGGGCATGTGCTCGGTGTAGCAGATATGCACAACACAACATGTGCTGTTACTTAACATAAGCAAAATGGACAAATAAATGTGTGATGGACAACATATTGGATATTTGACGCAGTTTGGACAACATAAAATGTTAGTGTGACACAGAGAACTCCAGAGTAGATTTTTGGAGGAAGCCCTCAACTTGTGGTGTGTGCCAAAGGACTTTTAAATTGCACAAATTAACAACATGGACACATACACATGCGATAGACAACATACTGGATGCTATTTGGTGTAGATGAACTTAGATTCCTGACCCACAGCATTGGAAACACTACAATAAAATATATTAGTCCTTTTTGATTTTTTTTTTTAAATCAACTCTTTGGTTTGGCTTTTTTTTTTTTTGTACGATTTTGTAGTATGATTATATTATTGGTATTTGTTTTGTACATTGATTACTGAGACACATTTGTTCTCCCTGTTTTATCATTAGTATTTTATATGATTGTGTGTCTTTTTTTATTCTTTTTATTTATATTACTTCTTTTACCTTTTTATGGTTAAATTTTTTTTATTATGTTTTAATCTTATTTCATTTTATTCTGCTTTTAAATGATGTTTGTGAAGCGCCTTGAGGCGATTACTTGTGATTTGGCGCTATATAAATTAATAAATTATTATTATTATTATTATAGAAAGCACTATGTAAGTAGTTATTAGTATTAACAACACTTGATTTCTTTAGGTATGTAAGTCGCAGGACCTGGCAAACTAGTATAAAACAAAACGGTGACTTATACTTTGAAAAATACGTTATTTGTTTAAACTGAGAGGAAGAATGCATTACCATAGGTTTCAGTTGCAAAAATTCTTAAAGTATGTACCATATTTTTCGGACTATAAGTCCCACCTTTTTACATGTTTGGCCGGGGGGTGTGACATATACTACAGAGCGACTTATAAATGAAAAATATCCCAGTAGATTCACAATTAATTTACCGTAATAAAACAATTTTATGTGACAGAGTCGCTCTATGTTTAAAATGGCCACCGGAAATGGAAATGCAAAGAAAATCATACTCTGCAGATTACAAGTCGCGACTGGTGAAATATGCATACGAAAATGGTAACCATCACAATATTATCGTCTTAACTTTTCATGTTAAGTTGACATATCTGTATGTCCATGCGACTTATACTCCGGTGTGACTTATAGTCCGGAAAATACGGCATGTCTGTGCTCAGTTTGAGCCCCAGCACAAACAAGCGTGTGTGGGGTTGGATGGCAGGACTGGACACACACTTGTTTTTGATGATATTTTCCAGAAACCGGGGTCAGGAGGGTAGGTGTCAGCAGCAGATGCATCACCCTGGAGGCAGCTCTCAAAATGTACTTAAAAAAATAAAAAAATAACTAGAACACTGTGCTCGTAGTGCGCAAATGTCCGCCAGCACTAGATTTTAATTCCACAAATTTTTACTTTAGAAAAAAATTTCAAGGCCAAACTCCTGTTGTGTGGCTTTTCATAAGCTAAAATATAATACAAAATATAGATCAAAGGGGCTTTTCAGTGTTAAAAAGAATCAAATATCCACTAAATCTGCAATATGGATCAGATGCGGATCAAACTTAGTCTATTTATTGAGTGTCAGTTTGCGCCTTATTGTCACAAATGACAGTGATTGAGACACTTTTGATTGAGATACAATGCAAAATGCACAAGAAATGGGCTTTTCAGTATTAAATTCAAATGTCCACAAAATCCACAATCCGGATCAGGTCTGGATCAAACTTTATCAAGTGATAGTGAGTGCCAGTCTGCACCCCATGTTCAAATAGGAGAGTGATTGGGGCACGTTTGATTAAGATATAATGTAAAATATACATTAAATGGGGTTTTCAATGTTAAATTTAAATGACCACAAAATTTATAATATGAATCAGATCCAGATCAAACTGTCAGTTGATAAAGGATACCATCCTACATAACGCACTCAAATATGAAAAAAATTGATGTTTTTTGACAGAGGTATGAATTTTTGAAAATTCATTCAGTGTAAAGATAGGCATCTTTCCAGTTTACCAAGATTTGTCCTGACATTGCTGTTTGACCTATGACCTTGAGAATTGAATCAGTCCTTGCCTGTCAGAATTCTCAGTAAAACTTGCATAATGATATATGAAAAAATGTGGGCTCCAGGCTGTTCACAAATGCACAAACGAGCGCTCAATAACATAATTATCACAGTGACGACGGCTAACAGACAGAAAGAACCCAAATCCCACTGACAGCTTGTGGTTGACTATACTGTGACTTAACCAGAGGCTAAAATAACATTTTAGCAAAGCTTTACATCACTTCACATATCACATGTCACTTGAACCTTCTAGAGGCAGCATTAGCACGCTGTTTGCCTGGTGTTGTCTTGTGTAAGTGCACAGTTAAGCAGCAGCGGCGGCTCCCACTTAAGCCGGCCGTACACTACACAGTGCCATAGTGCCTTATCAACATAATGCAGGAGTGTATTGCAGAATAAGTGCAGATCACACATTACGGCGTGGACCTCTGTACGTGCAGCAGAGCGAGCCGGGCAGTGCGGCACAGGTTGTCCCATCTGTGGTTGATGCAGAGCTCCATTGTGAGAGAGAAATAAATATGTAATGAGGCCACGTTTTATTCAGCACTCAAAGTGCAACTGTGCACTCAATAGATATAATTATTTTCCATGTTTGATTAGTTTGTGCACATGATAATCGTCTGCATTGAGCCTGTGACGGCCCCGCTGTCTTGTAGCGGGGCGGGCCCATAATCGGGGCACCTGGGCCCGGTGTCCCTGTCTCTTATTTAAGTGGGCCCAACTAATTCATTTGGCTCTCTCTCTCTCTCTTTCTAGGACGTCTCGCTGCGCCGACCGGTAACAGAGCGCCTTTTTGCACAGCTGCACATCTTTGCACCTTTTAATTTATTGACTTAAACTATTTATTGACTTAAACTAATCCTCTCGTTTGTATCTCCTCCTTGTCACTGTCCTCTGAGCCACGGGCATGTGACAAGAGTGGGGGCTCGTCCTTTAAATTAAATTTTTGTAGTCAGCGCGTTTAGTTTTTGTAAATTTATTTGGTTAAAGTTTGTTTTTAGCCTGATTTTTGTGTTGGGGCTTTGCCGCGCACTGATTACATGATTACAATCCGGTGCGCACCTGCTGATTGCGCGTTCGTTCGTTTGTTTGTGGGGACACGCGAGAGGTTTGAAGCCAAATTGTTTTTTTTGTTGTTTTTTATCTGAGGTGAAGGTAAGTGCTGTCTCGTGCTGCATGGTGTTTTGGAGTCCTTTGTTAGGCTTTAGTGGCTTTTCTCATAAGGAGATTTGCCTGCTTTTATTTTGTGAGGGCAGCGGTGAACGTGGCTACAAGCTTCGGCTTGGGAGCGCGTCCGTGGTGTTCTGGTGGTTGTCAGTTTGCTGGTCGCTGCTCAGACCCATCGGGTTTTAGCGCATAAATACCCACCATATGAGACCGCAAGAAGACTAGGTTAAGCAGGTAGATTTGGGGTTAAGTAGTTCAGGGCGGGGGACTCCGAGGGACGCGCTGGCCCTCAGCCTCGGTTATGTGAGATTGGCAGTTTGCATTCAGTTTGGTTCACATCACTTTTTTTTGTAACCATGGCTTCTGTTTCGCATTTTTTTTCCACTCCTTCTGAACGTTTTTTGGAAAATTGTCAAAAGAAACATTTATTGCAGATAGCTAAACACTATGGCATTACAGCGGGAAATAATACACGCAAAGATGATGTTAGAGATATAATCACTGCTGCGCTCTTTAATAAAGGCGTCCTGAGAGGGGGAGAGCAACAGTCGGGTTTATATGTCAATTCTAAACCCGAGCTGTCTGTTTCGTTTGATGAACTGAGTTTTGAGCAGCGTAAGGAATTAATGTTGCTGCAAATTGAACAAGAGAAAAGCAGAAAAGATGCTGAACTTCAATTGGAACAAATGAGACTGAGAACTGAAGCTGAAAAAGAGGTTCAATTGGAACATGTCAGACAAGAGACTGAAGAAATGAGATTGGAATTGGAATACTATAAATTGAATTTGATTCAGGATGGTAAGGTTATAGGCGAGGTGAATGAAGAATCATTCTCCTCTGCTGTTTGTAGGCCTGCTCCTAACGCTTTTGACGTGGGTGCTAGTCTGTACCTAATGCCAAAGTTTAATGAAAAAGATCCAGATACTTTTTTCGTTCTGTTTGAGCGCATTGCAGATGTTAAAAATGGGGCGGATTGTGATAGAGCTTTGTTGTTGCAGTCCGTGTTTACTGGTCGTGCCCAGGAGGCTTATTCTGCGTTGAGCGCTGCAGAGTGTCTGGATTATGCCAAAATAAAGGCTGCGGTTCTAAAATCCTACGAATTAGTCCCAGAAGCTTATCGCCAGAAATTCAGGAATTTTGAGAAAAATTAACGTCAAACTCACGTGGAATTTGTTAGAGATTTAACTTGTCAATTTAATCGTTGGTGTTCTGCTTTGAATATTGACACTTTTGAGGGTTTGTCAGAGTTGATGATCTTGGAGCAGTTTAAGAACTGTATTCCTCAGCATGTAGCTACTTATGTTACTGAACAGAAACCCAGCACCGCTCTGAAGGCAGCTGAGCTGGCAGATGATTTTGTCCTGACTCACAAGGGGGCTGTGGGTGAAATTTTTCCATCTAGGACCAAGCCTATAGTCAGTGAAAGTTGCTCCTACTCGCAGACCTTTGCGCAGGGTCGCTCTGCTTCATTCAGAGGGCACTCTAGCAGGTGTAACTACTGTCAGGCAACAGGCCACTGGAAGTCTCAGTGTCCTGTGCTCAAGTCTAAAAGCAGGTGTAAAATGTACGTACCTTCAGCTCCTGCTCTGTCAGCTTCAAATAATAAGTCCAGGAAAAATTTCGATAAAGCTTTTGCTCCTTTTATCCATGATGCGTATGTGTCCATTGTGGGGAGCGAGCAGCGTGTTCATATTAAGATGCTGCGTGACACAGGGGCTAAACACTCGTTTATAGTGGCTTCTGTGCTTCCATTCTCCTCCGCTACAGAAACGGGTGACTCTGTCCTTATGCATGGGATGGAGCTGGGTGTGGTCTCTGTGCCGAGGCACACAATTATGTTAGAATGTGGGTTTATTAATGGTCTGGTGATTGTAGGCGTGCGCCCCGCTCTGCCGCTTCCTGGGTTTCATTGATTTTAGGCAATGATTTGGTTGGTAGTGCAGTGTGGCCGAGGTCCCCTTTGCCCGTGGTGACCCCTGAGCCACGCTTGTCGTCTCTGCTTGAAGAGCAGTGTTCAGAGGTGTTTCCGGCTTGTGTCGTGACGCTCGCTCAATTTCGTGCGTCTGAGTCGGATGTGCTTGAGAGCTCAGTCTTGTTGCCCGAGCTCCCCGCATCTGTCTCTGTGAAGGAATGGAGTCAGCATCAAAAGTCTGATCCAACTCTTTCAGTTTTGTTTGAAAATGTTCTTCCAGGTGACAAGGTACGGAGTGCTGCTCATGGGTACTTCATGCAGGAGGGTCTGTTGGTGCGTAAGTGGGTCCCATGCCATGGTGACTTCGTTGGTGTGCCCATTTTTCAGATTGTTATTCCTGAGATGTTTTGTGATGATGTGCTCAGAGTTGCCCATGATGGCTTTGGTCACTTAGGTGTGAAAAAATGTTGAAAGTGCTGTTTCTACAGGTGTTCAGTTTAGACATTCGTCATATTAAAGGTTCTGATAACTTGTTGGCTGATGCTTTGTCACATGCGCCAGTTTAAAAAAAAAAAAGGAAAAAGCAAAGTTGCCTTAATTTTTGTGCCTGTCTCTCTTCTGCCTCTCCTCAGTTTCAGGCGTCGGAACTCTGGAGGTGCAGCAGAGGACATGTGTGCTAAGCTTGTGACTTTACCAATTGGTGTCATCTTTAGCCTTGTATAGCTAAGTCTAATTTGATTCCTTGCAAATAGTAGAACTTCTCTTGTTTGATAATGGAAGAAAAAACTTAGTGCTATCAGATTTTAAAGTAGTTTGTAAAGAAAAAAAAGTATAGCTGAATATAGGTAAACTGTAAATGCAATTTTGGTGCAACAAAAAAATATAATGTAGTACTACTAACAAAAGAAAAAACTGCTGTTTGCAATTGGTTTGGAAAGTCCTTAGGTGGACTTCCCTTTTGAAGGGGGAGGGTGTGACGGCCCCGCCGTCTTGTAGCGGGGCAGGCCCATAATCAGGGGCACCTGGGCCCGGTGTCCCTGTCTCTTATTTAAGTGGGCCCAACTAATTCATTTGGCTCTCTCCCTCTCTCTTTTTAGGACTTCTCGCTGCGCCGACTGGTAACAGAGTGCCTTTTTGCACAGCTGCACATCTTTGCACCTTTTAATTTATTGACTTAAACTATTGTAAATAAATACTTCTGTTTTTCTAATCCTTTGGTTTGTGTCTCCTCCTTGTCACTGTCCTCTGAGCCACGGGCACGTGACAGAGCCAATCACACAGAACACAAATAACAACCTGTGTGATAGATGGTACTATTACCGGTTTATGTGGCTAATAACAAACACAGAAGTACATTGAATAGAATTTGTTTTGTCAGAGAGAAATGCAATTGTGAGCATGGAATGAATTACATTGTAAAATTATATATTAAACTTTTTTTCCTATTTTGTTCTCTTTGCAGCCACTCAATCATCTGTGGGCTCCTTCATGTGTACACCTTGAAGTTGAGGTCTTAAAGGCGCGCAGCTTTTTAAAAAAATCTTTCAGTTGCTTTTATTTGGGGTTTCAAGAGCGGAAACAAAATTCTGCACACATTTCTTTTTAGAAGTCCGTAAGTCTGGCATTATGGTCTCATCAATCAATCAATCAATCAATTTTTTTTTTATATAGCGCCAAATCACAACAAACAGTTGCCCCAAGGCGCTTTATATTGTAAGGCAAGGCCATACAATAATTATGTAAAACCCCAACGGTCAAAACGACCCCCTGTGAGCAAGCACTTGGCTACAGTGGGAAGGAAAAACTCCCTTTTAACAGGAAGAAACCTCCAGCAGAACCAGGCTCAGGGAGGGGCAGTCTTCTGCTGGGACTGGTTGGGGCTGAGGGAGAGAACCAGGAAAAAGACATGCTGTGGAGGGGAGCAGAGATCGATCACTAATGATTAAATACAGAGTGGTGCATACAGAGCAAAAAGAGAAAGAAACAGTGCATCATGGGAACCCCCCAGCAGTCTAAGTCTATAGCAGCATAACTAAGGGATGGTTCAGGGTCACCTGATCCAGCCCTAACTATAAGCTTTAGCAAAAAGGAAAGTTTTAAGCCTAATCTTAAAAGTAGAGAGGGTGTCTGTCTCCCTGATCTGAATTGGGAGCTGGTTCCACAGGAGAGGAGCCTGAAAGCTGAAGGCTCTGCCTCCCATTCTACTCTTACAAACCCTAGGAACTACAAGTAAGCCTGCAGTCTGAGAGCGAAGCGCTCTATTGGGGTGATATGGTACTATGAGGTCCCTAAGATAAGATGGGACCTGATTATTCAAAACCTTATAAGTAAGAAGAAGAATTTTAAATTCTATTCTAGAATTAACAGGAAGCCAATGAAGAGAGGCCAATATGGGTGAGATATGCTCTCTCCTTCTAGTCCCCGTCAGTACTCTAGCTGCAGCATTTTGAATTAACTGAAGGCTTTTTAGGGAACTTTTAGGACAACCTGATAATAATGAATTACAATAGTCCAGCCTACAGGAAATAATGCATGAATTAGTTTTTCAGCATCACTCTGAGACAAGACCTTTCTAATTTTAGAGATATTGCGTAAATGCAAAAAAGCAGTCCTACATATTTGTTTAATATGCGCTTTGAATGACATATCCTGATCAAAATGACTCCAAGATTTCTCACAGTATACTAGAGGTCAGGGTAATGCCATCCAGAGTAAGGATCTGGTTAGACACCATGTTTCTAAGATTTGTGGGGCCAAATACAATAACTTCAGTTTTATCTGAGTTTAAAAGCAGGAAATTAGAGGTCATCCATGTCTTTATGTCTGTAAGACAATCCTGCAGTTTAGCTAATTGGTGTGTGTCCTCTGGCTTCATGGATAGATAAAGCTGGGTATCATCTGCGTAACAATGAAAATTTAAGCAATACCGTCTAATAATACTGCCTAAGGGAAGCATGTATAAAGTGAATAAAATTGGTCCTAGCACAGAACCTTGTGGAACTCCATAATTAACTTTAGTCTGTGAAGAAGACTCCCCATTTACATGAACAAATTGTAATCTATTAGACAAATATGATTCAAACCACCGCAGCGCAGTGCCTTTAATACCTATGGCATGCTCTAATCTCTGTAATAAAATTTTATGGTCAACAGTATAAAAAGCAGCACTGAGGTCTAACAGGACAAGCACAGAGATGAGTCCACTGTCCGAGGCCATAAGAAGATCATTTGTAACCTTCACTAATGCTGTTTCTGTACTATGATGAATTCTAAAACCTGACTGAAACTCTTCAAATAGACCATTCCTCTGCAGATGATCAGTTAGCTGTTTTACAACTACCCTTTCAAGAATTTTTGAGAGAAAAGGAGATTGGCCTATAATTAGCTAAGATAGCTGGGTCAAGTGATGGCTTTTTAAGTAATGGTTTAATTACTGCCACCTTAAAAGCCTGTGGTACATAGCCAACTAACAAAGATAGATTGATCATATTTAAGATCGAAGCATTAAATAATGGTAGGGCTTCCTTGAGCAGCCTGGTAGGAATGGGGTCTAATAAACATGTTGATGGTTTGGATGAAGTAACTAATGAAAATAACTCAGACAGAACAATCGGAGAGAAAGAGTCTAACCAAATACCGGCATCACTGAAAGCAGCCAAAGATAACGATACGTCTTTGGGATGGTTATGAGTAATTTTTTCTCTAATAGTTAAAATTTTGTTAGCAAAGAAAGTCATGAAGTCATTACTAGTTAAAGTTAATGGAATACTCAGCTCAATAGAGCTCTGACTCTTTGTCAGCCTGGCTACAGTGCTGAAAAGAAACCTGGGGTTGTTCTGACTCATTTACATTTTGAGCAAAGCCAATAGAGTCTAATAATAGATTAAATGCAGTGTTGAGGCTGTCATTCTCAGCATCTGTGTGGATGTTAAAATCGCCCACTATAATTATCTTATCTGAGCTAAGCACTAAGTCAGACAAAAGGTCTGAAAATTCACAGAGAAACTCACAGTAACGACCAGGTGGACGATAGATAATAACAAATAAAACTGGTTTTTGGGACTTCCAATTTGGATGGACAAGACTAAGAGTCAAGCTTTCAAATGAATTAAAGCTTTGTCTGGGTTTTTGATTAATTAATAAGCTGGAATGGAAGATTGCTGCTAATCCTCCGCCCCGGCCCGTGCTACGAGCATTCTGACAGTTAGTGTGACTCGGGGGTGTTGACTCATTTAAACTAACATATTCATCCTGCTGTAACCAGGTTTCTGTAAGGCAGAATAAATCAATATGTTGATCAATTATTATATCATTTACCAACAGGGACTTAGAAGAGAGAGACCTAATGTTTAATAGACCACATTTAACTGTTTTAGTCTGTGGTGCAGTTGAAGGTGCTATATTATTTTTTCTTTTTGAATTTTTATGCTTAAATAGATTTTTGCTGGTTATTGGTGGTCTGGGAACAGACACCGTCTCTATGGGGATGGGGTAATGAGGGGATGGCAGGGGGAGAGAAGCTGCAGAGAGGTGTGTAAGACTACAACTCTGCTTCCTGGTCCCAACCCTGGATAGTCACGGTTTGGAGGATTTAAGAAAATTGGCCAGATTTCTAGAAATGAGAGCTGCTCCATCCAAAGTGGGATGGATGCCGTCTCTCCTAACAAGACCAGGTTTTCCCCAGAAGCTTTGCCAATTATCTATGAAGCCCACCTCATTTTTTGGACACCACTCAGACAGCCAGCAATTCAAGGAGAACATGTGGCTAAACATGTCACTCCCGGTCCGATTGGGGAGGGGCCCAGAGAAAACTACAGAGTCCGACATTGTTTTTGCAAAGTTACACACCGATTTAATGTTAATTTTAGTGACCTCCGATTGGCGTAACCGGGTGTCATTACTGCCGACGTGAATTACAATCTTACCAAATTTACGCTTAGCCTTAGCCAGCAGTTTCAAATTTCCTTCAATGTCGCCTGCTCTGGCCCCCGGAAGACAATTGTCTATGGTTGCTGGTGTCGCTAACTTCACATTTCTCAAAACAGAGTCGCCAATAACCAGAGTTTGATCCTCGGCGGGTGTGTCGTCGAGTGGGGAAAAACGGTTAGAAATGTGAACGGGTTGGCGGTGTACACGGGGCTTCTGTTTAGAACTACACTTCCTCCTCACAGTCACCCAGTCGGCCTGCTTTCCCGGCTGCTCGGGATCTGCCAGAGGGGAACTAACGGCGGCTAAGCTACCTTGGTCCGCACCGACTACAGGGGCCTGGCTAGCTGTAGAATTTTCCACGGTGCGGAGCCGAGTCTCCAATTCGCCCAGCCTGGCCTCCAAAGCTATGAATAAGCTACACTTATTACAAGTACCGTTACTGCTAAAGGAGACCGAGGAATAACTAAACAAGAATGTCCAACAAGAGACAGGAGAAGCCGCCATGCTAAACCGGCTAAGAGCTAGTAGTTGCGCTAAGCTAGCGGATTCCTAAAAACACGCAAAGTGAATAATGTGTAAATAATTTAGAGGTGATTCAGCAGAAGGAGTGCTTTAGTTAAGGCACGTGGAGATTACACTGGGAAACAAATCGTAATCTAGATAACTAGATCAGTCTAACTGCGCAGATTAAACAGCTAACAGATACAGAAAAACACTGCTGTGCTCCGGAACAGGAAGTGATACAATACCGCAGTGAGAGCCAACCACCAGTAGAGGCGTAATCAGTAGTCATCTCACCAAGATGCCTGTTCTGATCGCAGCTGCTCCGCCCATGTTACAGTATGTCGAGATTTGGTTTTCAATCCTGCCGAATTGCACATTCGTATTGCATCGTGTAGTGCATCGCTGGCTTATGATGCTACAAAGTGTTGTGGTCCTGTCCAGTTAGGGTCCTGTCTTGGTTGGTTTTGTCATCTGCTCCTATTTTTCACATTTTATCCCAGCTTTTGTCTTAGTCATTTCCTCTTTCTAATTCCTTTATTTTCTCTCTGTCTCAGTAGTCTTTGTCATTTCCTTCTCACAGTCACCCCCAGAGTCCAGCTTTGATATCACATCTTGTCAATTTCACCCTTTTTCTTACCAAGTATTCTGTGCATTTACGGGTGATTCTTTAACTACGGGCACTATTGGCCTTGTAAATGTAATTTCCACCACACCACTGCCTTACAGTATAAAGCGCCTTGGGGCAACTGTTTGTTGTGATTTTTCGCTATATACATGTGCTCTGATGTCACTGTTTATCTCCATAGAAACTACCCAAACAGTCTTTCATACAAACTGTTTAAAGGGACATTACAGTGTTGTGGTGGAAATTACGGCAATAGTGTGGGACAACTACATTTTGTTTAAAAAAATCACAACAGTTGTATGACATTGAATACCCCAATTATGTTTTGATTATTTTACTGATATTTTATTCAGAGATATTTTAAAACATTAGAAAAAATGTTTTTTACCATTCATTTTTATCATTGAAGATCAAAAGTCTGGGTGTGGGACAAACACAAAATGGCAATATTTGCATATAATGATGCTGAAAAAAGGTGAAAAAGTCATCATAGACTACTAGAACAAATTTCTTAAAACACTTTCATTGTAAAGATAACTATAAAAGTGTGAAATTTCCCCTTTTTTCTGTTTTTCATACAATATGATCAAAGGACATAATAAGTGCCCGTAGTCTAAGAATCACCCTTAACCTCTATCACCTTTCAGTATTCAGCACTCTCTGCCTCCCTCTGGTGATCCTTTATGTCCTCACAGGTCTTACTCTCTGTCTTAGCTTTACCTCCATCTAGTGCTCGTTTTTGTCCCTACACATAATTAGAAATTATCACTTCCACCTTGGCTCGTCTGCACGTGTATGTGATGAGAGAGATCCTTTATAGTGACTCCAGTTTAGCTTCAGTGGAGGTCCACTGGCTCTGTTTGGGTGTTCTGTTTATACATGGTAGCCTGACTGCCTCCTGGGGTCATGTTTGGATCGTGAGTATAAGTTGGTTTAGCACTTTGGAGTTTAGCTCACTCTTCAACAAGAAAGGCTTTTGTTTGAATCTGTTTGAATAAGAAGAAAGACTTTTGTTTGAATCTGTTTGAATAAGAAGAAAGACTTTTGTTTGAATCCTGTTTGTTTGACCAGCTCTGGGTCCGGGAACACTCGAGCCCTCTGGTCCTCTGAAATGAAGCAAAGGCAGAAATGGAGAATCTCATAGTTCTGTGAATGGCTGTTTGAGGTTGGGTGCAAAATAGGGTTGGGATGACTGATGAAAATCATTAGTCGACTAGTCAGGTACCATTTGTAATCAACCAGTCTGCAACTAAATTTGACAGTGAATGAATTAAGCCCATTTCGAATCTTCATGGTGAAACTCGGAGAACTCAGGTTTTTTAATAAATATAAGTACAAGTACCTTCTGCACTGAAACCAAGTGCATTAACCACTTGGCCACCACCCCTGTAACATAAGAAAATGAAAAGAGAAGCGCTGTGATTACTTTCCAGATGACCTGTATTTGACGGTTTTAAAATAAATTATTGAGCTCAGATGTCATTGGGTCACATACTATATATGGCTCACAATATGCTAAACTGTTATGAAAGTGTAACACAAAGGTCAATTTTTCAAGTTACATATTTTTATTGCAAACTAGTTTGAAATTGTAGTACACATATATTTCTTTCAGAAACCACAAAGCTCAAGATAACTCATTAACTATTAACTTTAAAAATTTCACTTTTCCATTATGGAAAAATTAAATTAATAAGAGTATGGGCCCTTGCGGATGTTATTTTTGACGGACAATTCTCAGGTTGTTTTCAACTTGTTATAATTTCTTAATACGCATATCTTTTATACAAATTGACGATGTATATCGGAGAATACATATTTCAAAGTAGAATGCCCATCTAAGTGTAAATGTTAGCTATAATTTATGCGACTTTTAACCATCTTTATCTCCCACTTGGTTTTGACAGACGGCGTAACATCTGCAAGGGTCATTTTTAATTTTATTTTTTTGTACTTAAAATTGACTCAAGGGCCTTTTATTTACTTTTAATTTTTCATTTCATGGGTTTTTTGTTGACTAACACACAATGCAATTGCCTTGAGGTTGGTTTGAAAAAAATATGGTTGAAAAAGTGAGGTCCAATCGTGTTATAATATGTGATGAAAAAAAGTGGATTTTCCAAACTTCTTTTCAATTTTTCTTTATTTTATGAGCAACAAAATACACTCAAATTATGCATACTATATATACGTACATTAGTTACATTAGTCTTAACAATAACAAACATTTCTATTCAACAATCCATATTTAATAAACACATTCATGAAGTACCTCAGGTGTAATATAATGGTTTAGCATATTGTGAGCCATATATATATATATATAGTAGGGATGTGAATCGTATTTTCGATTCAGAGCTCTGAGAAATAGTTATATTACTTAAAAATGTTTATGTTTAAGAAAATGCAGCTTTACAAGGTTAATCAAGTGATTCTAGATGTAAATTTACTCATCTGCGTTGCTCGTTCAGAGTTGGTTGGCAGTTTAGCGAAGTGCTGGTCAGTCGTCGGCAGATACCACTGCTCCGCTCCTTTTAGCTCCAGATGATGGCGTAGCATGTGGGCTTGCGGATTTGAAGTGTTTCCAAAGTACTTGACTTTCATTTAGCACATTTTGCACACTGCATAAGTCATGTCAAGCTCCTTCTTATGCAGCAGATAATAAAATCCAAAATGCGCCCAAACATTTGCCTTCAGCAAAGCCGGTGCTGGCTGAATTAGCTCTTCGTCCACCATGCTAAGCTGCAGCTCACGAATGTTGAAGCACGCCGGACCCTCCCCTTGCGGGGACGCTGTAGTACGGGAGCTGTTGCCTGACAAACAGTACACGCAGTGAGTAAGTAAGAAAATGTTTAAAAAATGCTTTTTAAAAATCTATTCTTGGACATTTTGGAACAATTCAGAATCGTAATAAATAAGAATCGCGATTCAGATGTGAACCGATTTTCTCTCTCTCTCACACTCACACACACACACACACACATATATATGTCACAGTGCAGTTCATATTTGTGGTTAGACATCACGGTTCGGTACGAGTTCGGTTTTACATACGGTAGGTTTAATCAGTGTTTGTAACAGATGGTTGCTCTCATGTGGTGTAACATGTGGGGCCAGACTGCCTTCAAAATTTAGTCAATTTTTTTTACCTTTGTGCAAATGACTGCATCTCATAAAACCTTCCACTGAGTTCAGTCATCACCAAACACAATCTTCAGTTTCATTTTTATGCCAATGACCTCCAGATTTATATGCCAGTTGTGCCTAATAATACAAGTGCTTTGGACTCCATACATAGCTTTTTTAAGGATATTAAGGACTGGCTGACTCAGAATTTTCTGCACCTTAATGAAGCTAAAACAGAGTGTATTCTGTTTGGAGCTAAAACTAATTGATCCAGATCTTGGCTCCCTGGCTCCTTATCGTAGGGCTGTGGTAAGGAACCTTGGTGTGCTGTTTGACGACTGTTTAGAATTTGAGATACAAATTGACAGTGTGGTAAGAGCCAGTTTTTTCCAGCTGAGACTCCTGGCAAAAGTCAAACCCTTTCTAAGCCAAAAGGACCTTGAAAAGGCTATGCATGCTTTTATCAGCTCCCGGATTGACTGTTGCAATGCACTTTATGTTGGTATCACTCAAGGCTCTCTAAACCGACTCCAACTGGTCCAGAATGCTGCTGCTCGCCTGTTGACCAACACCAGGAAGCACAGCCACATCACTCCTGTACTTTACTCCCTGCACTGGCTTCCAGTCCGTTTTAGAGTTGATTTTAAACTGTTAATGTTTGTTTTTAAAGCTGTAAATAGCATTGCACCTTCTTATTTATGTGACCTGTTAAAAACACACAACCCTGTCAGAGCACTTCGGTCTGCTGACCAAAACTTTCTGGAGGTTCCCAGGTCCAGGTCCAAACAATGGGGTGACCGTTCTTTTGCAGTAGCAGGTCCTAAGTTGTGGAATGCATTACCTCCTGAACTGAGGTCCATTAATAGCTTGCCTCTGTTTAAAGCTAAGTTAAAAACATACTTGTTCAGGGCAGCTTTTTGCACATAATTGCTTTGACACTTTTTTGTCTATTTTTATTCTATTTTGGATGCTCTTATTGTGTTTTATTGTGTTTTTCGTACTGTTCTTTTTATTTTATCTCTAGCTGGTGCTATTGGAAAGCACTTTCAGTGAAAACTGTTGTAAAGTGCTATAGAAATAAAACTTGATTGATTGAAACCTCACTGGGTACAGATTTTAAATCATTGTACACAGTGTTGCTATTTGATTAGCTTCTCATCTGTGAAATTTTGCGCTAGTTCATACAAAACATCAACTTTTGTCATAAGTTGGTGGTGTTTTCTGTCTAAACTCGAAAGCAGACTGACCTCATACGGGGACAGTCACTCAACACAAGCGCTTTCACTTTTAGGTTCATTTGTCTGGAGAAAAGGCCAAATTAAGCAAATTTGTTAATGCTTCCACAGTTTGTGGGTTAAACAATCCCATCACTGGCTTCAACTGGCTGTTTTCTTCTGATTGACTTTGACACAGACCCCCCACCTTCCTGCACAGATCATGAAACTGGAGGGACACACTCTGTGGACATGAGGTGAAATGTCGGTGACTTATGGTATACAAATAATGAACGTTTATCAGTTCAATGGTACAAATATTTCATGAGGTGAAAGCTGGAACATACCATTCAATGAGGCGAAGCAGGTATATATGTTAATGTATGTAAATGTAATGAATCTAAAAACATTCATTATCTGTTTTATATAACAGCTAAAATAGATCCTTGTCATTTGATATTTTATAATTTATAAACAACAGAAAAGGGACTTACATTTTGGTGTTCCACTGCTGCTAAAGTCCAACACAGACTTTAAATAGGAGTCCAAATTGTGGCGTGTAGTCTGGTGATACTGTGCACTGACTTTGCACTTCCATTAAAAAAAAAAAAAAAAGACTTTGTGTAGTTCCTCAGTCCAGCCAAAATATCAGCTTTTCATCTGAACAGCTCTTTATGCATCCAGACGGCTTACAGCGGAGTGGATTTTTGTGTGTGTGTGTGTGTGTGTGTGTGTGTGTGTGTGTGTGTGTGTGTGTGTGTGTGTGTGTGTGTTACAAGAACTAGCACCTTCAGTTAGCTCAATCAAATTGTCGTTGTACTGTGTGCACGCTCACACAACCGGGATAGCACTTGTGCGCATGTGTATTACAAAACAAAAAAACTCTGTACTTTCCTCAGTGCAGCAAATAAAAAAAAAAAAATCATGTTGGAAATTAGTCCAGCTTTTCATTCTAACTTCCTGCTAACAGCCTCCAGACGGCTTACAGCACAGTGGATTTGTTTTGTGTGTGCACATGTGTGTGTGTGTGTGTGTGTGTGTGTGTGTGTGTGTGTGCGCGCACGCGCGTGTGTCTGCAGAGTGCAATGGTACCAAATGTATGGAGCCAAATTTGCACTCTAAATGGAACCAAATTGCACTCAGAATGCAATACAACACAAATGGAATGAATAATCCATGTCACGTGACATACAAAAGACCAATCAAATGACAAGGACCCACTCAGCCGTTATATAAAAGCAAATATGCACATGTCTATAATCATACTGTGCAGCGTCGTACCGTGTATTCTGCATGCAGGTCTGTGCACAAAACTGTCCCATGTCTACCGTACGGTTCAATACAAATACATGTATTGTTACACCCCTAATATATTAGGTACACCTGTTCAATTACTTAACACAAATAGCTAATCAGCCAGTCATATGGCAGCAACTCAATGCATTTAGGCCTCTAGATGTGACGGCTTGCTGAAGTTAAACCGAGCAACAGAATGGGGAAGAAAGGGGATTTAAGTGGCTTTGAACGTGGCATAGTTGTTGGTGCCAGACGGCTGGTCTGAGTGTTTCAGAAACTGTTGATCTACTTGGATTTTCACACACAGCCATCTCTAGGGTTTACAGAGAATGGTCCGAAAAAAAGAGAAGATATCCAGTGAGCAGCAGTTGTGTGGACAAAGATGTCTTGTTGATGTCAGAGGTCACAGCAGAATGGGTGGACTGGTTGAATGGACAACTGCGTGACGCCGTCATGGCAAGATGGACCAACGTTTCTGAGGATTGTTTCCAACACCTTGTTGAATCTGTACCACAAAGAATTTTTGGAGTCATGAAAGCAAAAGGGGTCCAACCCGGTATTGTTTATCTCTAACAGACACAAGAAAAGAAATATGCTTGAGAAGCCGTAGGAAGAATCAAAAGCTATAAAGTTCTGAATAGTTAGGAGTGAACTTCCAGGTGTTGTGTGCAGTGAGCTGAGTTCAGAGCCCCGCTAGCACCCTGTGTCCTTTCTGAGTATTTTATTACAAATACCTGTGATAATATGAATTGCTGCCGTGCGATAGACTGTCAACCTGTCCAGGGTGAACCTCGCCTCTCGCCTTTTGTTTTGCATAAAAATGTGTGGTTGTCACACATAGAAGCAGGTGGAGGTCTAACCTGGGCTGAGTGCTTTTGGAAGCATCGCCACGTCTAAATTGTGGCATTTGTAATCTGGTCTTTGAACCATCCACATGTTGGCTCACAGTCGAAGCTGAAATATATCTTCCAGCACGTCCGGATCTCTTCCTTGTGATGTATCACAACCACAAGTTATTTGTTTCTTTACTTTTGCCTTCATGTTACTCTGCATCCATCTTCTTGCCAACCATTTTTTTTTTCCTGGAACAGTCCACGCTGGAGGCTGTGACCCTTACTTATAAAAAGCACTCAAAATCGATTAAATTAATTGGTACTGGACTGCATATTCTGCAGTTCCGGCCTGTTTGATTAATTTATGAGTCGTGTCTGTTGTGGTAACAACATGCCGGCTCTGACCGACTTCACACCACCGCAGTGAAGACGAGTGCTCTCTGGCAGGGTTGGTGTTCCCCATTTGCTGTTATCTCCAGGACTCGCACTCAGACACAACCCACTTAGGGTCAGTGTGCAGTGGCTTTTAGTAGCTAAAACATATTTATTTCTTCTTGTTTTTTTTTGTATGTGTGGACTGATAGAATGGCGGCACGTATGAACCCGGCTTAGCGAGTCGCTACACTGCCTCGGAAATTGTTGTTCAGTGAGAGGCATCATATTTCACACCTTTCACTCTTTCATAGCTGCAAAACTTTGTCTTTCTCCGTTTCACTTCCCCGAGCTTTCTTCTTGACCTAGCAAAATTTGACAGATTAACTAATGGAAGTGTTGAGCAGACATGGAACGTTCCAAACCGCTACAATCCTGACGTATCATAAATAAAGGCTCTGGTGACATCATCTTCCTGGAGCACTGTTGTACCTGCCTTCTTGCAAATATGTGCACATAATTCTATTTTTTTATGGCCATCAAATACTGTGAAGGCTTTGCGTCTGTCCGTCCGTCCGTCCATCTGTGCTCAGCATAAGTCCAGTACTATTACTACCAGAGTCTTCAAATTCACAGGGAACATTCTTGGGACACAGACTTTGGACATGTTCAAAGATAGCTAACCTTGACCTATCTTAAGAGGTTAAAAAGTCACATTCTTTTCCTATTTTTATGGTATGATCTCGCGGATGCTAGCGTGGTGACGTCACTTCCTGGTGTCACTAGCTGCTAACCTTTAGTTTTTAGCTAAATATGACCCCTTTGTCGTATATTATGTAAAAGCCAGAGAGAAATAAATGCTCTTTTTGAAACCTAATAACACCTCTGGAGTGATTTACGAGACATTTTGTGGACATCAGCATGCACGCTAACTCAAAGCTTACTTCCGCTCTTGTGAAAAGGTCAAAACCTCCTGAAAATGCCGTTAATACGTAAATATTGTTTATGATTGAATGAAGGGCTTTGGTGAACATGTATAAATTGTGCGTAAGACAGTAAGACCTTAATAATTGATTAAACAAATGCAAAGGGCTGAATCACAATCAAGTTGACCAACTTGCAAGTGTTGATGTTATAGCCCAATCTACAATAAACTGTGTGTTCAAAAGTATGGAGTTTGTTGTCATTTCCATTGTTGCCAAAAGATGCCCTTAACTTCCAAATTTGATAGAGATCGGATGAAAACGTTTTGAGTGACAGCGAATTATGTGCTTCTAATTTGGGGAATTTTACCGTTATGCTGGTCCATGCAAAATATTCAATTCAGTTGATACAGCATTACTTGATATTTCATTTTTGTAATTACTTTTTTCAGGTTCAGGAAGGCACAGCAACCAATCTGAACCATGATGACATATCCATATGAACATAGAACAATATTTAATTTCAGACTTAGTTTTTTTCAGATAAACCTGTGGTGTTACAATTTTTTTGTTTTGTAAGCACTTGTAAAGGTAAAGGTCTTGAAATAATAAAATATGTTCAAATAAACTGGTTATTGTTCATTTATATTGAGGAGTTACAGTTGTATTAACAGTATGTTGAATATCACTGAATTTGGATTGTTTTCCCAAAAATTTGAGTTTTGTGACCACACCTTTTGTTCACCAAAATCCTTTATTCATAACAGAAAAATTGTTTTTCAATTCTCATTTGAAGTGAACATTTGGGCACTAACAGTTGGAAACCGTAGTGTCCGTACATAGTATCATGTATTGTGCTAAAATCAGGATAGTAAACAGCAAACCATTGATATTTCAGCAAAGAAATTTCAGTAATACACAAATAAAAAAAAAATAAAGCATGATTTTGAATAATTAGATTTTTTGTGTAGTGTCTGTACATAGATAACTTCAGTTCTGTTATATGGTAGCAGAGGTCGCATTAAACAATTTTGACAGAAGTTATGTATTACTATGTGTATTCCCAATTGGGGATGGATGCTTCAAGTTAAGCAATAAAGTTACTTTTTTCAGAAATGATGTTGTGTTCTATTTTTGATCATATAAAAAATAAATTTTGAGCCGTTTCCATGTGAAATCATGAATAACTCCTTATATGCTGATTGCATTCCAAGAACTATGGTCACATATATCTCTGACAATACAAACAAAGAACACTACCATCACAACCTAAAAACTGATAATATAATCACGTACAAGAGAGCTATTACAATAGCATGTAGTGTCCGTACATAGCCAATTTCAGAATTTAACGTTTAGTTCAATGCGCTGTAATTTTGCAGTGAAGACAGTTACTTCAAAAATATTTTCAGGCATTGAGCTCTGGATACCATAGATTGTTTTAGAAGCATTTTCATGCTCATACGGCCGAGGGTATTTAAGCATTGCGTTATGTTGGTGCTTGTTCTATACTATGACAGCAGAACGTGGTTGTAACGCATGCAGGTGTTTTGCATTCAGTCCTGTGTCTCTGTCGCTCCATGTGTTAACAACATAACTCAGGGTTTTGTTCCAATGTGAACCAAATTTGGTGGAATGAATGAGAATCATTAGACGGCAAAGTCAGTTCATGTTGAGAAAACCCAGTTGAAAGTCAAGGTCATAAGCCAAGGTCAGACTCTTATGTGTAGGAGATATTTACACTGGCTGTTATGAGGAGTTGGTTACTATTCAACACTAACATGAAGTCATATATAGACGTTCTCTTGATCACCTTTGACCTGGTGACCTGGAAAAGTCATACTTATTTAGAATGTCTGTTTTGAGAAACTAGTTACTAGGCATGGGATTTGGATGATATGATAACCGTGGGCAAAAATACAGCGGTTTCACAGTATTATGTATAACTTTAAAATGTGCTTTAACAACATTATGGCTATTTGCATATGAAGCGCGTGTGATTCAGGCGCACTAATTGATGCGATGTCTACCTCTACGAGCACTATACCACTGATAAATTTAGAGAAAATACCAAAATAACAGTCACTGTTTTAGACATGTAGCATCTGCCCCGTGGGAAACATGACTTACTTGCTTTGGGAGAAACGTGGCTGGAATAATGTCCGGAACTCCAGATGCTCAATACTTCACCAACAAAGTGCTTGGAATAGATGTATTTGTCCTTCTTGACATGTTTGTGGGAGAAATTTCATCAATCACAAGCACGACTCGAGTCCACCACTTGTACTTCTCAGTGGTTTCAAAGATGGGATAAAGTCCTTTGCGGGTATCTTGAATCACTCCGCGCCCGACGTAGGCCATAGCTGTGGTGCTTTGTTGCCACCGTTTTTGGTTTGAAGGGCTATTCCGCGGAAAATAAAACAAAAAAGCCGACTTGGTCCTTTTAGACGGAGGGAAAGGTTCATTGCAGGCTTCGCCTCCTTCAGTCATGATGCAGAGCTAGCTAACATTAGCTAGCTGCCTGTTTGTAAACAGAGGTGCACGCCAGGGGCAAGGGTGGCAGTGGCCGCCTCCGCTCTGCCTGTCAAGAATTCTCATAACCCGCTCATATCGTAGGGACGGTGTAACAGAACATTTTAGTAGTTTTGATCCCATGGCTTTTTGATACCGCGGTATACCGTGAAACCGGTTATTGGCCCATGTCTACCAGTTACGGATACGCCTGTGGTTACCATTAAACACTAATTTGAAGAGAAATATTACAGTTCTCTTGCTCACATGACTCTTGACCTATAATTTTGAAAGGTTAGTCTCATTTAGAATGGCTATTTTGAGGAATGAGTTACAGATAGGGTTATGCTACTATTAAACACGAATATGAAGTTAGACACAATAAAGAAATAATATGCATGAATCAGTCAGACGTGTCAGGTGCGGGTGTCGTGCACTCAGAGTGCCCCTTCTGATTTACATATGAGTTTTAAATCACTGGGATGGAGCCTGTGAGGCACCAGAGGTCAACAGACTCTTTGGCTCACAGACAGGTCTTGACAAGAAGGAAAAAAAATGTTGATGCTACATCATGGCTATTGATTAAGTATATCAGCAGTAGTTACGACCCACTGATTTCAAAACATTTAGAGGAATACTGTGTTCCCTTGTAATTCTGCTGCAAAATAAACAATGTGAGCAACAGTATGAAACATCTGATAACTTAAAAATGATCAGAAAGATAGCTCAAGATCCAGGCTTTCAATGACTTTCTAGTTTCAGCCATCAGAAGTGTATCTGTAGGAGGCAAAAGTGTTTAACTTACTCGAGATCTTCAGTGACATTCATATCTCTGGGTCCTCCTTCCTTTAACATTGAGAGGTGCCTGGAAAGAGCTGATGGAGTCATGATGTTGCTGGCCAGAGGTGTTTGACAATGTAGATAACTTTGCGGGAGAGTAAAAGTCCAAGTCTTTGTTGTCCTGGTGCTTCCTTGCGTCCTGTTGCATGCTGAGGACATGCATGTTGAGGGCACCAGCATCTGGAGAAGGTCAAACGGATGCCCACGTTGCACTAAGCTGCAGCAGATAGATGGTTGCTTTCAAGGTGGGGATGGGCTGGTTGTGTGCCTGGGTGGTTGCCATCCAGGACCCAGGGGCACCAGTGCGTGCTCCCAGACTATCTTAAGAGGTTAAAAAGTCACATTCTATTCCTATTTTTATGGTATGATCTTGTGGATGCTAGCGTGGTGACGTCACTTCATGGTGTCACTAGCTGCTTACTTTGTTTAGTTTTTAGCTAAATATGACCCCTTTGTCGTATATTATGTCAAAGCCAGAGAGACACAAATGCTCTTTTTGGAACCTAATAACACCTCTGGAGTGATTTACGAGACATTTTGTGGACATCAGCATGCACGCTAACTCAAAGCTAACTTCCGCTCGTCAAAAGCACAAAACCTCCTGCAAATGCCGTTAAAATGTAAATATTGTCCCGGACCCAGGGCAGTTCCATGGTGTGTTGGATATTACAAAGCGTGGCACCAGAGCCTGCTCCCAGACTGGACCTGACAGTATCCACGAGCGCTCTTTTTAGCTTGAATATGTCTGGGTGTGAAAAGGTGACTGAAGGTGATGGAGGTTGCTGCCTCGCAGCTGCACGATGAGCAGATGGAAATTTCTTCTGGATTTGTATTTGATAAAGCGTGAAGTTTGCTTTGAGTCATTTGCTCAACCTCAGAGAGATGTTTTTTGTCTCCACTTTTGTACTTATAGCCCTGTTTTTATTATTTTCACAGCTCGCTGTACTGTGTGAATCCATACTGGTGGGTCTTGTGGGTCTCTGTGCCGACACATTGACCCGCCTGCTGCTGTCCCACAGTGGGTGGCCACCCTAGTTTAGGTGCCATCTGATGCCTGGAGTGAAAGTGAAGCACTCCCTTCTGTGCTGTGAATTACACAAACAGAAATCAGATGAGGATAAAGACAGCATCCCCGATGAGATTGATGCAGATACAGCCGCTGCAGCTTGTATAGCGTGTATTCTAACCAATAACTCCAGCTGTTTGCTGTCAGTGGAGGAGGCCGATTTTGGTGAAATAAGGTGGCCAATCGGGGTTGTGACTGTTAATCAGGTCAGTAATAAAATATAACACCTTTTTCCAGCCATGCATAATGTCTATTTTATCACATGTAAGTCCTATATCAGCCCTGAGTTCCATTGGTGCTGGAACCTGTCCCCAGATACCGTAGCATGAAGGGAATGAGAGTCTACAGCTCCCACTGGAATAGGATGCCAGTTGACGTCCTCACCCAAGACGGGGACATTGGAAATTGTCTTGTCCAAAGGCACCCAGGCCTACATATTGGTAGCTCAACTCCTGTCCCATTGAGGTACCATCTTCATAATATTAAGTATTTTCCAGGCTGAATGTTGCACCAGAGTATGAGTCGCACGTGTTTGTGTGTGTGTATGTATATGTGTGTGTGTGTGTATATATATATATATATATATATATATATATATATATATATATATATACACAACAAAAATATAAACGCAACACTTTTGGTTTTGCTCCCATTTTGTATGAGATGAACTCAAAGATCTAAAACTTTTTCCACATACACAATATCACCATTTCCCTCAAATATTGTTCACAAATCAGTCTAAATCTGTGATAGTGGGCACTTCTCCTTTGCTGAGATAATCCATCCCACCTCACAGGTGTGCCATACCAAGATGCTGATTAGACACCATGATTAGTGCACAGGTGTGCCTTAGACTGCCCACAATAAAAGGCCACTCTGAAAGGTGCAGTTTTATCACACAGCACAATGCCACAGATGTCACAAGATTTGAGGGAGCGTGCAGTTGGCATGCTGACAGCAGGAATGTCATCCAGAACTGTTGCTCGTGTATTGAATGTTCATTTCTCTACCATAAGCCGTCTCCAAAGGCGTTTCAGAGAATTTGGCAGTACATCCAACCAGCCTCACAACCGCAGACCACGTGTAACCACACCAGCCCAGGACCTCCACATCCAGCATGTTCACCTCCAAGATCGTCTGAGACCAGCCACTCGGACAGCTGCTGAAACAATCGGTTTGCATAACCAAAGAATTTCTGCACAAACTGTCAGAAACCGTCTCAGGAAAGCTCATCTGCATGCTCGTCATCCTCACCGGGGTCTCGACCTGACTCCAGTTCATCGTCGTAACCGACTTGAGTGGGCAAATGCTCACATTCGCTGGCATTTGGCACGTTGGAGAGGTGTTCTCTTCACAGATGAATCCCGGTTCACACTGTTCAGGGCAGATGGCAGACAGCGTGTGTGGCGTCGTGTGGGTGAGCGGTTTTCTGATGTCAATGTTGTGGATCGAGTGGCCCATGGTGGCGGTGGGGTTATGGTATGGGCAGGCGTCTGTTATGGACGAAGAACACAGGTGCATTTTATTGATGGCATTTTGAATGCACAGAGATATCGTGATGAGATCCTGAGGCCCATTGTTGTGCCATACATCCAAGAACATCACCTCATGTTGCAGCAGGATAATGCACGGCCCCATGTTGCAAGGACCTGTACACAATTCTTGGAAGCTGAAAATGTCCCAGTTCTTGCATGGCCGGCATACTCACCGGACATGTCACCCATTGAGCATGTTTGGGATGCTCTGGACCGGCGTATACGACAGCGTGTACCAGTTCCTGCCAATATCCAGCAACTTCGCACAGCCATTGAAGAGGAGTGGACCAACATTCCACAGGCCACAATTGACAACCTGATCAACTCTATGTGAAGGAGATGTGTTGCACTGCATGACGCAAATGGTGGTCACACCAGATACTGATACTGTTTGAGGGAAATGGTGATATTGTGTATGTGGAAAAAGTTTTAGATCTTTGAGTTCATCTCATACAAAATGGGAGCAAAACCAAAAGTGTTGCTTTTATATTTTTGTTGAGTGTATATATATACATACAAACAAATAATGGATGGTAAGGAGTCCAACATAGAGAAATACTGGATGAAGAAAAGTTATATTGGACGAGGCGCCTCGTCCAATATAACTTTTCTTCATCCAATTGTACGGTTGCAAGAGCTCACTCAGATACATCGGGCCTATACAGTGGAGACACTTAAAAACAATCAGCAAAACTTTATATTTAACACGAAAGCTGACAGGGAGCCAGTGTAAGGTGCAGAGCACAGGGATGATGTGCTCATGCATCTTTGTTTTAGTCAAAAGGCGGGCTGCAGCATTCTGTACACTCTGCAGGCGCTGTAGGGAGCGCTGGTCCAGCTCAACATAGAGAGCATTACAATAATCCAGACGTGACGTTATAAATGCATGGATGGCTCTTTCAAAATCAACTTGGTTAAAATAAGATTTAATCTTGGAAAGAGTCCTCAGCTGAAAGAAGCTGGCCCTGATGACAGAGCCGATGTGCTTATCAAATCTGAACAATGGGTCAACTATCACCCGTAGATTTTTTACAAAAGGGTGGCAAAAAGTGGACAGAGGACCAATAACACTGTCTTGTCCTTGTAGAGGGTTACTTTGCCCGAACACTAAAATCTCAGTTTTATTTTTATTAAGATTCAGAAAATTAGCTCTCATTCCAGACGAAATTACAGGAAGGTAAATCTGAATGTTGTCTGCAAAACAATGAAAACAGACTTTGTGCTTTTTAAAAACAGACCCAAGAGGGATCATGTACAAAGCAAAGAGAAGTGGTGCTAAAATTGAGCTCTGGGGCACGCCATATTTAAGAGGAGACACAGAGGAAGAGTACTGTCCTACATTAACAGAAAAAGTTCTGTTGGAAAGATAGGACCGAAACCAATTTAGCGCTGAACCCTTAATACCTATGTGCGTCTCGAGGTGAGTCACAAGAACACTGGTCCACTGTGTCAGAGGCTGCAGATAAATCTAAAAGCAGAAGAACCACAGAGTTCCCAGCATCAACAGTTAAAAGAAGGTCATTAAAAACTTTTAAAAGGGCTATTTCAGTACTGTGTCTTAATTTAAAACCAGGTTGAAACTTCTCCCCTATTTCATTAAGATCCAGATAAGCCTGCAATTGGTCATAGACAGCTTTCTCTAAGACTTTAGACACAAATGGCAATTTAGAGATCGGTCTATAGTTGGACAACACATTTGGGTCAAGATTGCTCTTTTTGATGAGCAGCTGGACTACAGCATGTTTAAGAGCTGACGGAAAACAGCCGCTTGATAGAGAAGCATTCACAAGTTCAGCAATGTACGGACCAATACACTGAAAAACATCTTTAAACAAATGACCTGGAACAATGTCCAATGTCCAAAGTGCAGGAAGAAGACTTAAGCTGATTAACAATTTTAGTCAGCTCACAAATAGATACAGGATTAAAACAATCAAAAACAGCATGACACATGGATGGATCTGCTGACTCTACCTCAGATACAGGACATGATCTAAGATCAGACATTTTATCTCTGAAATAAGAGAGAAAATCTTCACAAAGGCTGGCCGAGGGCACAGCGATATTACTCGCACGAGGATTAATGAGCGAATTCAGTGTTAAAAAGCACCTGAGGTTTATGACAGTTTGAGGACACAAGATCTGACATGAATCTAGTTTTAGCAGCTTTAGCTGCTCTCTGATAGTCTGTCCCTCAGTATTTGCAAGGAAACGTGAAGATGATCTTTTTTCCATTGTTGCTTCTATTTTGTTGTGTGTGTCTGTGTGTGTGTGTGTGTGTGTGTTACTTGGGGTGGAGCTGCAGCTTTGGAATGTAGGCTTCAGCGCTGCTGTGTCTGTTCTGCTGTTGAAGGGTTGTGTTGTCCTCCGTCTTCCTCGTCTGACAGTGACACATTGTTGTGGCCCCTGCACCCCTGTACACTATCCACAGCAGTGTCTTTTGTATTTTTTTTTGGTGGGGGGGTCCTTTTATGTAGCACAGAGATGAGAACAAAGAGAATTGCAAAATTTATTTTCTCCGTTTACAACACTAACGTTAACAGGTTTACAATGAGTACCTCCCAGAAATGTTCTACAACACTATTGACCTCGGAACTTAATGTTCCAACAAAACTGAGATTTGTTTTTCTTTACCTTCTGAATTCTCACTTTCTGGATTTTTACACTCATCCAATGCCTTTGGGGTATCAAGCTGGTTCTTTGTGTCACCAGGCATATAGCTACATGGACGAGTAGAAAAGAAAATGTGAAATTTCAGCTACAGTTTGCCAGAGGGAACGCGGTAGACACAAGCCTACTTTTGATGTCTTCTTGTGTAAAAATCCTCCCCTGTTGCCTGACAGCAGACGGTTTTTCTAGTCAAAGACATAGTACCCTATAACTCCTTTAGCAGTGGTGGGCACAGGTCCGATAATCCGATAACAGATAATTATCGAAGATAATGTTTTCATTATCGGATTATCTTTTTAGATAACTTTAAAAACCATTATCGGACTATTATCTTCTGATACATTTTTGTCCGATAACTTTTAGACCGATAACGGTAAACAAAGATAAACAGTGAAAAACATTTTTAAAATTTGAAATCAGTTGAGCACCTATCTGTTAAAAGTTTCCTAACAGATGCAGAGTTCCACCCTCTGCAAACAGAAGAGAGCTGCTTCTAGAAAAAACACTCTCCTCTACAGGAAAAAGAGAACTGGTCTCACGAAAAAAAAAAAAACATTTCCTTTAACACCATACTGATACGCTGGCAATATCACCCAAGTCATCCAGAGGCATACATTTTTAACTTATGGTTCAAATTTTAACCAGACTAATTTTGGACAAGTTATTTAAAATTACTGTCATGTCCGACATTTTATTAGGTGAAAATATCAGATATATGTCTTAGTTTTAAAGTAATGTGCTAATTTTTAAGGTTTTGTGAGCACATGCTGTGCCCAGCAGTGCATTATGGGTAATCTCAGTACGTTCACGACAGGACAAATGCATTTCAGACACTCTGTTCAGGCTCCACGGACAACAGCATTAAACTCTAGTGCCTAAAACTCTCGTGAATATATTCTCTGGGTTTATAGACGTTGTTATTGTATTTGCGTTTGTTAAATTCCACGCATCTTAAATGTAGCAGACACAGATTATCTGGGATTTTGTTTTGGGTTTTTCAGGCCTCTGCTGCCATCTACTGGCCAGTAGTGTTCATGGCAGTATTTGCCCTAAGTACTAAGCGTCTGGGCACCAGTAGATGGCGGTGTTCTCTTTATTTTGACCCCGGTTATATCAGATGGTTGTCAGATCAACTTTTCTAGCCTTATTTACAAAGCATTTCCCAAAATAAAATGCAGCAAAAGACAAGCATTTACAGTGGGGAAAATGAGTATTTGAACACTCTGCGATTTTGCAAGTTCTCCCACTTAGAAATCATGGAGGGATCTGAAATTTTCATCTTGGGTGCATGTCTACTGTGAGAGACATAATCTAAAAAAAAAAGAAAAAAATCTCCCCCTCTAGCTGCCACCTTATCGTGGTGGGGGAGTTTGCGTACCCGGATGATCCTAGGAGCTATGTTGTCGGGGGCTTTGTGTCCCTTGTAGGGTCTCCCAAGACAAACAGGTCCTAGGTGACAGGTCAGACTAAGGGCAGTTCAGAACCTCCATGACCAGTAAAAATCAAGGACAGAGACGTCGCCTGGCATGGCGGAGCTGGGGCCCCACCCTGGAGCCAGGCCTGGGGTTGGGGCTCACGCGCGAGCGCCTGGTGGTCGGGCCTTAGCCCATGGGGCCCGGCCGGGCTCAGCCCGAAAGAGCGACGTGGGCCCGCCCTACTGTGGGTTCACCACCTGCAGAGGGGGCCATGGGGGTCGGGTGCAGAGAGGATTGGGTGGCGGTTGAGGGCGGGTGGCCCGGCGGCCCGGTCCATGCTCACAGTCCCTGGTTGTTGGGACGTGAAATGTCACCTCACTGGGGGGGAAGGAGCCTGAGCTTGTGCGGGAGGTTGAGAGATACCGACTAGAGATAGTCGGGCTCACCTCCACGCACAGCTTGGGCTCTGGTACCCAACTCCTGGAGAGGGGCTGGACGCTTCATTTTTCTGGCGTTGCCCACGGGGAGAGGCGGAGAGCTGGGGTTGCATTGCTTATTGCTCCCAGCTCAGTCGCCATGTGTTGGAGTTCACTCCAGTGAACGAGAGGGTCGCGTTCCTATGCCTTCGGGTCAGGGACAGGTCTCTCACCGTTGTCTCGGCCTATGGGCCAAGCGGCAGTGCAGAGTACCTTGACCTTCTTGGAGTCCCTGGGAGGGGTACTAGATAGCGCTCCGACTGGGGACTTCATTGTTCTCCTGGGGGATTTCAACGCCCACGTGGGCGGTGACAGTGAGACCTGGAGGGGGGTGATCGGGAAGCACACAGCCTCCCCGATCTGACCCCGAATGGTGTTCAGTTGTTGGACTTCTGTGCTAGTCACAGTTTGTCCATCACGAACACCATGTTCGAGCACAAGGGTGTCCATGAGTGCACGTGGCACCAGGACACCCTGAGCCGGAGGTCGATGATAGACTTTGTAGCCGTATCATCTGACCTTTGGCCACGTGTCTCAGACACTTGAGTGAAGAGAGGGGCAGAGCTGTCGACCGATCACCACCTGGTGGTGAGTTGGATCCGCTGGGAGGGGAGGAAGCCGGTCAGACCTGGCAGGCCCAAACGTATCGTGAGGGTCTGCTGGGAACAACTGGCGGAACCCTCTGTCAGCGAGGTCTTTAACGCCCACCTCCGGGAGAGCTTCTCCCAGATCCCGGGGGAGGTTGGAGACATGGAGTCCGAGTGGACCATGTTCTCCACCTCCATTGTTGATGTGGCCGCTTGTAGCTGTGGTCACAAGGTCTCTGGTGCCTGTCACAGCGGCAGTCCCCGAACCCGGTGGTGGACACCTGAAGTAAGGGATGCCCTCAAGCTGAATAAGGAGTCATACTGGTCCTTGTTGGTAGGTGAGACCCCAGAGGCAGCTGACAGGTACTGGCAGGCCAAGTGTGCCGCAGCCCGTGCGGTCGCAGAGGCAGAAACTCGGGTCTGGGAGGAGTTCGGGGAGGCCATGGAGGAGGACTATTGGTCGGCCTTGAAGAGATTCTGGCAAACCGTCCGACGCCTCAGGAGGCGGAAGCAGCTCTCCACCAGCACTGTTTATGGTGTGGGTGGGGAGCTGTTGACCCTGACTGGGGATGTTGTCAGGCGGTGGAAGGAATACTTCGAGGATCTCCTCAATCCCATCGTCACGTCTTCCGAAGAGGAAGCAGAGACTGGGGACTCAGAGGCGGACTCATCCATTACCCAGGCCGAAGTCACCGAGGTGGTTAGAAAGCTCCTCGGTGGCAAGGCTCCTGGGGTGGATGAAATCCGTCCTGAGTACCTTAAGTCTCTGGATGTTGTGGGACTGTCTTGGCTGACATGCCTCTGCAACATCGGGGACAGTGCCTCTGGATTGGCAGACCGGGGTGGTGGTCCCTCTGTTTAAGAAGGGGGACCGGAGGGTGTGTTCCAACTATAGGGGGATCACACTCCTCAGCCTCCCTGGTAAGGTCTATTCCAGAGTACTCGAGAGGAGAATTCGACCGATGATCGAACCTCTGATTCAGGAGGAGCAGTGTGGTTTTCGTCCTGGTCGCGACACACTGGACTAGCTTTACATGCTCCATCAGGTGCTCCAGGGTTCATGGGAGTTCGCCCAACCAGTCCACATGTGTTTTGTGGATCTGGAGAAGGCATTCGACCGTGTCCCTTGAGGCACCCTGTGGGGGGTGCTCCGGGAGTATGGGGTCCGGGGTCCTTTGCTAAGGGCTATCCGGTCCCTGTATGACCGCAGGAAGCGCTTGGTTCGCATTGCCGGTAGTAAGTCAAACCTGTTTCCAGTGCACGTTGGCCTCCGCTAGGGCTGCCCTTTGTCACCGGTTCTGTTCATTATTTTTATGGAAAGAATTTCTAGGCGTAGCCAGGGTGTAGAGGGGGTCTGGTTTGGGAACCACAGAATCTTGTCTCTGCTGTTTGCGGACAATGTGGTTCTGTTGGCTTTGTCAAATCAGGACCTTCAACGTGCACTGGGCTGGTTTGCAGCCGAGTGTGAAGCATCCGGGATGAAAATCAGCACCTCCAAATCCGAGGCCATGGTTCTCGACCGGAAAAAGGTGCTTTGCCCTCTTCAGGTCGGTGGAGTGTCCTTGCCTCAAGTGGATGAGTTTAAGTATCTTGGGGTCTTGTTCACGAGTGAGGGACGGATGGAGCGTGAGATCGATAGATGGATCGGTGCAGCATCTGCAGTGATGCGGTTGCTGTATCGGACCGTCGTGGTGAAGAGAGAGCTGAGTAGGGAGGCAAAGCTCTTGATTTACCGATTGATCTATTTTCCGATCCTCACCTATGGTCATGAGATTTGGCTCATGACCGAAAGAACGAGATCACGAGTACAAGCAGCCGAGATGAGTTTCCTCCGCAGGGTGGCTGGGCGCTCCCTTAGAGATAGGGTGAGGAGCTCGGCCACTTGGGAGGAGCTTGAAGTCGAGCCGCTGCTCCTCCACGTCGAAAGGAGTCAGTTGAGGTGGCTCGGGCATCTTTTCCGGATGCCCCCTGGATGCCTCGCTGGAGAGGTGTTCCGGGCACGGCCCACTGGGACGAGGCCCCGGGGAAGACCCAGAACACGCTGGACGGACTACATCTCTCGGCTGGCTTGGGAACGCCTTGGGGTTCCCCCGGAGGAGCTGGGGGAGGTGTGTGTGGATCGGGAGGTCTGGGCGGCTTTGCTTGAGTTGCTGCCCCGCGACTCGACTCTGGATAAAGCAGAAGAAAATGGATGGATGGATGGATGGAAAAAAAAAACATCCGGAAATCACAATGTATGATTTTTTTAAATAATTTATTTGTGTGTTACTGCTGCAAAGAAGTATTTCAACACCTGTGAAAATCAGTGTTAATATTTGGTACAGTAGCCTTTTTTTCATCAGGTTTGCACACACTGCAGCAGGGATTTTGGTCCACTCCTCCACACAGATCTTCTCTCGATCAGCCAGGTTACTGGGCTGTCGCTGAGAAACACGGAGTTTGAGCTCCCTCCAAAGATTTTCTATTGGGTTTAGGTCTGGAGACTGGCTATGCTACTCCAGAACCTTGATATGCTTGTTACAGAGCCACTCCTTGGTTATCCTGGCTGTGTGCTTCGGGTCATTGTCATGTTGGAAGACCCATCCATGACCCATCTTCAATGCTTTAACTGAGGGAAGGAGGTTGTTCCACAAAATCTCGCAATACATGACCCCGATCATCCTCTCCTTGATACAGTGCAGTCCTCCTGTCCCATGTGCAGAAAAACACCCCCAAAGCGTGATGCTTCCACCCCCATGCTTCACAGTAGGGACGGTGTTTTTGTGATGGTACTCAGCATTCTTCCTCCAAACACAGCGAGTGTAATTAAGACCCAAAAGTCCTATTTTGGTCTCATCTGACCACATAACTTTCTCCCATGACTCCTGTGGATCATCCTAATGGTCATGGGAAAACTTAAGATGGGCCTGGACGTGTGCTGATTTATGCAGGGGAACCTTCTGTGCCATGCATGATTTTAACCCATGACGTCTTAGTGTATTACCCACAGTAACCTTGGAAACAGTGGTGCCAGCTCTCTTCAGGTCATTCCTCACATTTCTTAGGATCATTGATACGCCATGAGGTGGGATCTTGCATGGAGCCCCAGTCCGAGAGATATTGACAGTCATGTTTAGCTTCTTCCATTTTCTAGTAATTGCTCCAACAGTTGCTCTTTTTTCACCAAGCTGCTTGGCAATTGCCCCGTAGCCCTTTCCAGCCTTGTGGAGGTCTACAGTTTTGTCTCTGGTGTCTTTGGACAGCTCTTTGGTCTTAGCCATGTTAGTAGTTGGAGTCTTACTGTCTTACAGGTGTCTTTATGCAGCTAACGTGCTTCTAATTTGGAATAATAAGTGGAGTGGAGGTGGACTTTAAGAGGCGGACTAACAGGTCTTTGAGGGCCAGAATTTTTGCTGATTTGGCAGGTGTTGAAATACTTATTTGCACAGTAACATGCAAATAAAGTATAAAAAAAAAAAACCATACATTGTGATTTCCGGATTGTTTTTTTAGATTATGTCTCTCACAGTGGACATGCACCTAAGATGAAAATTTCAGACCCCTCCATAATTTCTAAGTGGGAGAACTTGCAAAATCGCAGGGTGTTCAAATACTTATTTTCCTCACTGTAACTAATTAACCCAGGTTTAGTTAAACTTCATATTTAGTGAAATTTCATGGTTTCAGTCATTATAAGGATTCTCTTCACTCTACAGCATTATATCGTGATAATTATCATTATCAATATGGGAAGTGAAAAAAAACACTATCTTTTGCCCTTCCACCACATACTAATGTGATGGATGACAGATGGGTTGGATGGATGTATCTCGGACAGCCTGCTTTATTTTGTTTCTCTCTCTCGGTTTCTCTGCACAGATACTGCTTTATCGTGACGATGGGCTACCTGATTGTGTGTCAGATCACACGAGTCTACGTGTTCGACTATGGCATGTACTCTGCAGATTTTACAGGGTAAGATTTTGTTTTTAATTCAGAACTGAGATGATGATGATGATTTTCATATTGAGTGCTACATGGATGGAATGACTCTTGAGCGTGTCGTACTGCTCGGCGGACTCTGCAGAGGGACGTTATTCGGGACTGTAGATTCTTGTGGTACTGTATGCCTCCATTCTTCCAGACTGTCTGACAATTCAAGCAGACAGCCTGCACACCCGGCAGGGTGGGGGTGGCTGGTTACTAAGCAACCTAATGCAAACCCACACATGTCTGTGAGGACTGAGATTTCACTCTTCCAACAACCTCAGCCTTTGTTGGCCTGCTTCTCTTGAAAATGTCATTTATTTTTTTCTTCCTTTCCCCGAAATGTCAATGTCGCTAAGCGGGACGTGGAAATGAGTAATGTTCTTTTACACCAATATTATTAGCACCCAAGCAATGTACTGATTGATTATGTACCTTAATGTCGTGCTGCTTCCAACAGTTTTCATACGTTAAGTCAGTAGAAGTGCTCTCAGGGAAGCGTATTCCTCCGTCAAGGCCACAGTTTCCTTTAATTCAAGTGAAGCCCCGGTCACACGGTACTAACGAAGGACACCGAAGCCAAAACGAAACATCTGGACTTAACTTTGACTTTCGGAGACATCGTTTAACCGTCGTCCAGTTTCGTTCCTGCAGCTGACGCTTTGTCAGAATTTTCAAACTGAAAATGTGAATGAATCCTGACGACAACCTCAATTCATCAGTATTCTGTTTTGCTTTGTGTCTTGATCAGTCAATCAATCAATCAATCAATTTTTTTATATAGCGCCAAATCACAACAAACAGTTGCCCCAAGGCGCTTTATATTGTAAGGTAAGGCCATACAATAATTATGTAAAACCCCAACGGTCAAAACGACCCCCTGTGAGCAAGCACTTGGCTACAGTGGGAAGGAAAAACTCCCTTTTAACAGGAAGAAACCTCCAGCAGAACCAGGCTCAGGGAGGGGCAGTCTTCTGCTGGGACTGGTTGGGGCTGAGGGAGAGAACCAGGAAAAAGACATGCTGTGGAGGGGAGCAGAGATCGATCACTAATGATTAAATGCAGAGTGGTGCATACAGAGCAAAAAGAGAAAGAAACAATGCATCATGGGAACCCCCCAGCAGTCTACGTCTATAGCAGCATAACTAAGGGATGGTTCAGGGTCACCTGATCCAGTCCTAACTATAAGCTTTAGCAAAAAGGAAAGTTTTAAGCCTAATCTTAAAAGTAGAGAGGGTGTCTATCTCCCTGATCTGAATTGGGAGCTGGTTCCACAGGAGAGGAGCCTGAAAGCTGAAGGCTCTGCCTCCCATTCTACTCTTACAAACCCTAGGAACTACAAGTAAGCCTGCAGTCTGAGAGCGAAGTGCTCTATTGGGGTGATATGGTACTATGAGGTCCCTAAGATAAGATGGGACCTGATTATTCAAAACCTTATAAGTAAGAAGAAGAATTTTAAATTCTATTCTAGAATTATCAGGAAGCCAATGAAGAGAGGCCAATATGGGTGAGATATGCTCTCTCCTTCTAGTCCCCGTCAGTACTCTAGCTGCAGCATTTTGAATTAACTGAAGGCTTTTTAGGGAACTTTTAGGACAACCTGATAATAATGAATTACAATAGTCCAGCCTAGAGGAAATAAATGCATGAATTAGTTTTTCAGCATCACTCTGAGACAAGACCTTTCTGATTTTAGAGATATTGCGTAAATGCAAAAAAGCAGTCCTACATATTTGTTTAATATGCGCTTTGAATGACATATCCTGATCAAAAATGACTCCAAGATTTCTCACAGTATTACTAGAGGTCAGGGTAATGCCATCCAGAGTAAGGATGTGGTTAGACACCATGTTTCTAAGATTTGTGGGGCCAAGTACAATAACTTCAGTTTTATCTGAGTTTAAAAGCAGGAAATTAGAGGTCATCCATGTCTTTATGTCTGTAAGACAATCCTGCAGTTTAGCTAATTGGTGTGTGTCCTCTGGCTTCATGGATAGATAAAGCTGGGTATCATCTGCGTAACAATGAAAATTTAAGCAATACCGTCTAATAATACTGCCTAAGGGAAGCATGTATAAAGTGAATAAAATTGGTCCTAGCACAGAACCTTGTGGAACTCCATAATTAACTTTAGTCTGTGAAGAAGATTCCCCATTTACATGAACAAATTGTAATCTATTAGACAAATATGATTCAAACCACCGCAACGCAGTGCCTTTAATACCTATGGCATGCTCTAATCTCTGTAATAAAATTTTATGGTCAACAGTATCAAAAGCAGCACTGAGGTCTAACAGAACAAGCACAGAGATGAGTCCACTGTCCGAGGCCATAAGAAGATCATTTGTAACCTTCACTAATGCTGTTTCTGTACTATGATGAATTCTAAAACCTGACTGAAACTCTTCAAATAGACCATTCCTCTGCAGATGATCAGTTAGCTGTTTTACAACTACCCTTTCAAGAATTTTTGAGAGAAAAGGAAGGTTGGAGATTGGCCTATAATTAGCTAAGATAGCTGGGTCAAGTGATGGCTTTTTAAGTAATGGTTTAATTACTGCCACCTTAAAAGCCTGTGGTACATAGCCAACTAACAAAGATAGATTGATCATATTTAAGATCGAAGCATTAAATAATGGTAGGGCTTCCTTGAGCAGCCTGGTAGGAATGGGGTCTAATAAACATGTTGATGGTTTGGATGAAGTAACTAATGAAAATAACTCAGACAGAACAATCGGAGAAAAAGAGTCTAACCAAAAACCGGCATTAATGAAAGCAGCCAAAGATAACGATACGTCTTTGGGATTGTTATGAGTAATTTTTTCTTTTCTCTAATAGTTAAAATTTTGTTAGCAAAGAAAGTCATGAAGTCATTACTAGTTAAAGTTAATGGAATACTCAGCTCAATAGAGCTCTGACTCTTTGTCAGCCTGGCTACAGTGCTGAAAAGAAACCTGGGGTTGTTCTTATTTTCTTAAATTAGTGATGAGTAGAAAGATGTCCTAGCTTTACGGAGGGCTTTTTTATAGAGCAACAGACTCTTTTTCCAGGCTAAGTGAAGATCTTCTAAATTAGTGAGACGCCATTTCCTCTCCAACTTGCGGGTTATCTGCTTTAAGCTACGAGTTTGTGAGTTATACCACGGAGTCAGGCACTTCTGATTTAAAGCTCTCTTTTTCAGAGGAGCTACAGCATCCAAAGTTGTCTTCAATGAGGATGTAAAACTATTGACGAGATACTCTATCTCACTTACAGAGTTTAGGTAGCTACTCTGCACTGTGTTGGTATATGGCATTAGAGAACATAAAGAAGGAATCATATCCTTAAACCTAGTTACAGCGCTTTCTGAAAGACTTCTAGTGTAATGAAACTTATTCCCCACTGCTGGGTAGTCCATCAGAGTAAATGTAAATGTTATTAAGAAATGATCAGACAGAAGGGAGTTTTCAGGGAATTCTGTTAAGTCTTCTATTTCCATACCATAAGTCAGAACAAGATCTAAGATATGATTAAAGTGGTGGGTGGACTCATTTACTTTTTGAGCAAAGCCAATAGAGTCTAATAATAGATTAAATGCAGTGTTGAGGCTGTCATTCTCAGCATCTGTGTGGATGTTAAAATCGCCCACTATAATTATCTTATCTGAGCTAAGCACTAAATCAGACAAAAGGTCTGAAAATTCACAGAGAAACTCACAGTAACGACCAGGTGGACGATAGATAATAACAAATAAAACTGGTATTTGGGACTTCCAATTTGGATGGACAAGACTAAGAGACAAGCTTTCAAATGAATTAAAGCTCTGTCTGGGTTTTTGATTAATTAATAAGCTGGAATGGAAGATTGCTGCTAATCCTCCGCCCCGGCCCGTGCTACGAGCATTCTGACAGTTAGTGTGACTCGGGGGTGTTGACTCATTTAAACTAACATATTCATCCTGCTGTAACCAGGTTTCTGTAAGGCAGAATAAATCAATATGTTGATCAATTATTATATCATTTACCAACAGGGACTTAGAAGAGAGAGACCTAATGTTTAATAGACCACATTTAACTGTTTTAGTCTGTGGTGCAGTTGAAGGTGCTATATTATTTTTTCTTTTTGAATTTTTATGCTTAAATAGATTTTTGCTGGTTATTGGTAGTCTGGGAGCAGGCACCGTCTCTACGGGGATGGGGTAATGAGGGGATGGCAGGGGGAGAGAAGCTGCAGAGAGGTGTGTAAGACTACAACTCTGCTTCCTGGTCCCAACCCTGGATAGTCACGGTTTGGAGGATTTAAGAAAATTGGCCAGATTTCTAGAAATGAGAGCTGCTCCATCCAAAGTGGGATGGATGCCGTCTCTCCTAACAAGACCAGGTTTTCCCCAGAAGCTTTGCCAATTATCAAAGAGGCCAATTACGTATTTACTTACTTATGCCATTTGAAATGGCATAAATTAAAATGTGTGAAATACCAAGGGGCTGAATACTTTTGGAGGGTGCTGTAAGTGCCAACCCATTGGGCCTGGAAAGGATTTGCTCTCTAACATTCCTTGGCTCGTGCGCCAGCTCTCCACCTAGTTTTCTTAAAATTGGTTTATTAGTTTTTGCACAATTCTGCAAACAGATGTGGGTCTGGTAGCACTCATTGAGTTCACAGTTAAATTGCATCACATTTGTCTGGATTCTGTTGTGACATTTTTAAAAAGCGCACATTATTTTATAGGCACAAATAATCCAAAATAAAAGAAAAAAGAAGCACCTTTTGTAATGTTACAGAAAGTGACTGTTAACGTCTGGATCTGCTTCTGGATCTTACCACCAGATTTAATGAATTCTTTAACAACCAATAGTTCAGCCTGTTCATATTTGGGACGTCATTTCAAACAAGTAATTCAGTAATTGAGAAGATAATGGACAGATTACTCACCGTGTTTAATTTGACTAACTGTGTATATTTAAGCAGGTGTGATTGTTCACGCCACTAACATGGTCTGTGTCTGGTTGATTTTTATTAGGCCCATGATGGTCATAACACAGAAGATTACCAGCATGGCATTTGAAATCCATGACGGTAAGACAAAGGAGTCGCGTGTGTGTGTGTGTGTGTGTGTGTGTGTGTGTGTGTGTGTGTGTGTGTGTGTGTGTGTGTGTGTGTGTGTGTGTGTGTGTGTGTGTGTGTGTGTGTGTGTGTGTGTGTGTGTGTGTGTGTGTGTGTGTGTGTGTGTGTGTGTGTGTGTGTAAAAAGTAGCAGGTGTGACAGAAATGAAAATGTCAGTTCAATTCTCTTTGGAGTTTAAAAACATCACATTTCCAGTAGTCAGTTTAGACAGCAAACCACCAACACCACCCCCCCCCCGCGCTCCCTAAAAAGTGGGAGAAGCAAAAAAAGAAAAAAACACTGATGTAATACTGTCTGTTATTATCTGTCTCTCTTTAACACACAGTTAGAGGTTTAACTTCAAGCAGTAGCCGATCTTATGTACCTTGTCAAAAACTGTTTGGTGATCCTTAACCGGCGTACGTTTGTGATTTGGTGAAGCCTGTGCTTCCTGCGTGGAGCAATAAAGATGGAGCCTCGACACTAAGGTTAAACGAAACTTGTGCACTCAAGTATCAGGAGCAGGCAGCGTGCTCAGCGAGGATGACTACTCACTCATGGCTATTGAATGTCCCACTTGGAGTTCCTTTAACTGTTCTCGTGATCATCATCCTCAAAGGACTGTCACTGTCACACCCTGACCTCCACCTCCTCTGTGTACTTGCATGTATAAAACTACAACCCCGTCAAGCAAAATTTGAGCTTCTTCTGAAACGTGCCTGTTGAACCGGTTCAAACTGTCACACAGTGCATGAGAAAAAAAAAGAAAGAAAGAAATGCCACTCTTTGAAGGGTGAGAGGGCACATCAACCAGCTGCTCTTTTCCATTTAAAGAAACTGGCACAGAAACAGTTAATTTCCTGAAAACCTCAAAGTATTTTTCTCTTCTTTCTGTTCTATCCTCCTGAACAGGTAGCTAAACCCATTGATTTGCATCACAATATGTAGACCTGTAATCAGGCTACCAATATCTAGACCTGGAGCTGGGCTACATCGGAGTTTGGCTACCAGTTCTATAGACCTGCATCATAAGGCAAACAAGGAATTGGGCTGCCAGTATTTAGACCTGGAGCTGGGCTACCAAAAGTTGTTCGACTAATGTGTAGATCTGGATTTAGGCTACCATGTAGGCCTGGGTTTGATTCCCAGTCAAGCTAATTGTCTGTGTCCTTGCACAAGGAAGACATTTCATCTGTGTTGTCCCCGTCCAGCCAGCTGTAAATAGGTTCCAGCCTTGGCTGGGCACTTAACCTGCTATCGATTGGTGTGTTATCCAGGGGAGTATAATTGACTCTCATCTACTTCACCCTGTGGAATCTATGGATATGCCACTGTGTATGTAGTTATTTTTTTGTCTAATAATGTTAGTATCTGATTTTAAGACACCTGGTGACTTGGCAATCGATGTGTCACACCTCTCAGCTTTTCCATGAAATAGACTTTTCGTCTGTTTTGGCCCTGCCAGGCTGGTGGTATAGGGGCCACTTGTCTCTTGTCACTATAAAACCCCCACTCTGATTGAAAATGAATGTCATCTAGTCACTTTGCTTCCGCCACTTGTAGCTAATGTGACCAAGATGTTATTAGGGTCCCAGCCATGCATTGACAGGATTGCAAACAATGATGTGAGAGCACCCTCCAACAGCCAGAGTGTTTTCCTGCATTGTTTGTTTGGTCAGATAAATTTTTTATAGTGACAAAAATAATGGCGATGCGGGTGTGCTGGTGAAAGGCGCATATCGGCTGTTATCATATACCTATAAATGATACGCCAATAAGATTGGATGAAACACTAAAGAATAAATAGCAATACACCCTTTTCGCGGACGGGTAATATTTTTCATACCACCCGAGTAATCAGCCAATCCGGACAGCGGAGCGGCGCCATGACGAAGAGGCGCAGTCTGAGGAACTGTGAAATACTGGTGAGTCACTATTAATAATTTCTTACGTGTCCAACCTCGTAGGTTAATCGTTAAAATTAAATTTGTTAGTTCTAAAAGCCATCATAATTATTTATAGGAAAACGTTCTTTTTTTTTTTTTTTACTAAGGTTTGAACTTTGAGTGTTTACACACGAGAGGAAAGTGAGAAAATGTTAATGCCTGTTTGAGAAAAGTGTATAAAGTGTTTTTACTGAGGCGTTTTACAGCCTTAAAACATCTATAATAATTGTAAAAAATAATGCTGACTACTTCGCGGATTTCGCCTATCGCGTGTTATTTTTAGAACTCCCTTTTGCGGACTCGCAGTTTCGCAGATTTTTTTAGTGCAATTTTGCATGCTTGCCATAACTAATTAAAGCTACTAGTAAATGACTATTGATCAAATGTTAATGAATGATTTTCTTGTATGGTCCATGGCATGATAGAGAGAGAGCCTGATTTTGTGGTAGATGATTATCAGAACTTGGTATTACATCATCAAATCCACGAATAATCTCATTATTTTTGGAGAAGCATTTCAACTCAACTCCATATTATGGGCATGACAGAAGTGACAGCAAACTTGTTTTTGAAACTTTAAGGCAAAATAACTTGTTGGATTCTGGATAAGACACAAAGCAGCTGTATTCTGTGAACAGGAAACAAGGTTTGACTTGTTTAGGTGAAGATGTGAACGAGCAGAACATCTGTTCGAAGCATCACGGATGTCAAACGGACCATCTGTGGTGCCATTCTGAAGGACAAGAAGAACAGAGGCCATGAGCGCTGTTAACTGAATGAAGCTCAATTAAAGCTTTTAGAAGCTGAAGTTGTTCTGCCAGATGACAGGAAGAGAACAGATTGCAATTTCACGCAGAGATTTGGCTGAAAGAATTCATGTTTCAAGCCCAGGGAGTGAAATCACCACATGAATCTAAAAAGTAGAACCAGATTTGAAGTAAAATGTCACTGCACCTTAGTCCTTGATGTAAACCAAGGAGATTGAGACAATGATCCGGATATATAGATCTAAAATTAATACAAAGTGTTTTATTCATAGTGGTGAAAAATACAGGATGATGCATTAACAGTAAAAATGTAAAGGCATCATCTCAGTGATACTATCAACAGATTATAAAAAAGATTTAGAGCTCCAACAATGAAGATTCAAAAGCTTCACCAGTCGTCACCAAGGTTGACTGATAATTTAAGAAAGATATTAAATGAGTCTGGTTTAGTCTCCAGCCTCCCTTGACAATAATTGGAGTAAGCAGGTATAGAAAATGGATGGATTAAATGATTCTTTTTGGACAACAAAAATGCTTCAGATATTACTATTTGACTTTGGTTCCTTGGTAGACTTCTCTTTATTCACACGGTCTTCTTTGGAGGTCTGCTCTTCCCGTGAGTCTTCATGCAAGTCTTCCTCCTCTGCTATTCCTGTCATTTCATTTTTTAATATCATCTTGTCTTCAAGCTTGCTCTTAAGTTGGTCTTCACAGCAGTCAGCTCCTCCTCGAAGGAATTCCTCTCCTTCACCAGCTCACTCATTAAGTCCTCCATTGTTTTTGTGTCTTCTTTGAAGCTCTCCTTCTTGGCACGCAGCTCCTGTGGGATCTTCTGAGTGAGAATGTGAGCTTTGATTTGGCTTTCCCCGAGGGCTTCATTTTCTTAGTGAACAAGGCTAAAGTATTGAGGTGAGCCTCTTCCTTCTGCTCAGGCACACGCAGATCCTTCTGGTCAGATGGAGGGACGGAAGAAATACAGACTTTTCTTCATTAGATCTGCAGTGCCATGTTACTTTTACTAAGCAGTGGCTTCCGTCTGGCCAGTCTACCGTACAGGCCTTATTGGTGGATTGCTGCAGAAATGGTTGTCCTTCTGGAATGTTCTCCTCTCTCCACAGAGGAATGCTGGAGCTCTGACAGAGTGACCATCAGGTTCTTGGTCACCTCCCTGACTAAAGTCCTTCTCCCTTAATTGCTCAGTTTAGAAGGGCAGCCAGCTCTAGGTTGAGTCTTGGTGGATCCAAACTTCTTCTATTTACAGATGATGGAGGCCACTGTGCTCATTGGGACCTTCAAAGCGACAGGAATGTTTCTGTACCCTTTCCCCAGATTTGTCTCGGGATTCTACAGACAATTACTTTGACTTGGTTTGTCCTCTGACATGCGCTATCAACTGTGGGACCTTATATGTAGACAGGTGTGTGCCTTTCCAGATCATGTCCAATCAGCTGAATTTACCCCAGGTGGACTCCAATTAAGCTGTAGAAACATCTCAAGGATGATCAGTGGAAACAGGATGACCTCAGCTCAATTTTGAGCTTCATGGTTGTGAATACTTATGCATGTTTTCTTATTTTTTTGTTTTTAGTAAATTTACATAAACCTCAGAAAAAAAACCTTTTCACATTGTCATTATGGGGTATTGTGTGTAGAATCTTGAGGGAAAAAAATTTAATTTCATCATTTTTGGAATATGGCTGTAAAAAGTAAGTCTCTTCGGCTGTTCCCTTGTTTTTTTGCACTCGGGGTCACCACAGCAAATCCAAGGTGGATATGCATGTTGAATTGGCATAAGTTTTACGCCGGATGCCCTTCCTGATACAACTCCACATTATATGGAGCAATGTGGCAGGGGTGGGATTCGAACCAGGAATCTTCTGCACTGAAACCAAGTGCATTAACCACTTGGCCACCACCCCTGTAACATAAGAAAATGTGGAAAAGTGAAGCGCTGTGATTACTTTCCAGACGACCTATATTTGACGGTTTGAAAATAAATTATTGAGCTCAGATGTCATTGGGTCACATACTATATGTTGGTGCCCATTTCTGAACCAATCAGATAGCTGAGTTACATGTATGTTGGGGGGGTGACAAAACCGTTCAATTATTTTCGATATATTATTCCAAATAAGGGTCACGGGGGACTTGAACCTATCCCAGCTGTCACTGGGCGAGAGGCAGGCCAGTCTGCTGCAGACGAACACATTCACACCTTTCATCAATTTAATGTTTCCGATCTAACCTGCATGCAGCACCCAAAGAGAACCTATGCAAACTGATCAGAACATGCAAGCACCCCACAGAAAGGACCAGGTGGGAAATGATCCCAGGACCTTTTCTCTGAGGCATCAGTGATAACAGTACATGAGCCAGTATTGAATTTTGACCTGATCAATACCACTTAAGGGAACTAAACGACATTTATAATCCAGCCTCAGTATACCATGACCTAGACAAAAATGTATGATAGTCATCCCAGGGTGGTAGCTGTAGCCAGGTGGGGGTCAACGAAGGATTACACAGGGCTCAAAATTAAAAAATGCCCCAGTCATATTGAAAAGTATACCACATTATTTCTCTGATCATAAAGATTCCAAAGAGGTATAGTTTGGACTATCTATGACTGAATGTTGTGGGGTAAAAACAGCAAAAATAGTGACAAAGGTCAATTTCAGTTTGTACAGGGGCCAGAAGTTAAAGTTGCTCCAATTTTGATAGAATGGGGTGAAAATTATTGGTTGAGCTACCAGGATTAGTAAATGGAATAGTTTTGACCGTGTTGAATACTTGGTCTCCAAAGTAAAGGTCAAACAAGTTTGATGTCCATTGGATTCTGTGACATGTGACATATGTTGCCCCGTAACATGACAACTAAGCATGATACATGATGCAAACAATTCCTTTTTAAAACCATATTAACTCAACAATGTGTGAATGTGTATTTTGGCATTCATTAATTACACTTGGACAGAGAAATGTTTGACTTTTCTGTTTTGAACAGCTGCTTGCAGAGTGTTTTCAGATGTGGAAGGAAATAAGCAGAGAGTATATCAGGTGACGAGTGCCTCTGTGTCCCTCTGCAGGTTTGGCCAAGCGGGAAGCGCAGCTGAGTCCCACTCAGAAATACCTAGCTATCAGGTATGTGACTCAGGTATGTTTTTACTGCACCAGGTGATGGTTTCAGTTCAATCAGGGTTTTACTTTTGACTATTAAATTTATGTTTCATTTCCATGAGCTCAGTGTGAATGCAACATGTTGCTTTTTGTGTGAACAAGCGATGTGTTGATGTTTTTGCATAGAAAATTACCTTGTTTCTCTCTTTCACATTCTCTCTGTTGCTGCTGAGAATGTGGTACATGTTGTGTATCCAGGAAACCACACATTCCCAACTCTGGCAGGATTTGTATTGTCAGAATGCCCCGCCCTCCTCCCGTGCTTTACTTTAATCTTCTCTGTTGCTCATTGTTCGGCTGCAGAGGTGTAGAAAATTTACACACAATGTTCAATTGGGAAATGGGTTTCTTCTATAATATTAGAGCCTGATGACAAAAATATGAATCAATAAGATGAAAGTGCCGGTATCACTGTTGTCGAGAACGCACTGTTATACGATACGTTAAGAGCTACATCGTCATTGCAAGCAATGCAAATTAACTCAAACCATCCCTGGTTCTCAGGACCAGGCACCTAAGTGGCTCTACTCTTCTTTTCTTTTAGAGATTTAGAGATTACTTTTCACTGTGAGTTTAAAGTGCATAATTTTACATATTTTAATGAGATAGATATAGAGATAGTTAGAGAGATATAGAGACAGAGATATAGAGACAGATATAGACATATAGAGATAGAGAATAGAGAGATATAGATATAGAGATATATTGAGATGTAGAGAGATATATAGATATAGAGATATATTGAGATGTAGAGAGATATATAGATATTGAGATGTAGAGAGATATAGAGATATAGAGATATATTGAGATGTAGAGATATATATAGATATAGAGATATATTGAGATGTAGAGATATATATAGATATAGAGATATATAGATATAGAGATGTAGAGATATAGGGATATATAGAGATGTAGAGATATATAGAGATATAGGGATATATAGAGATGTAGAGATATATAGAGATATAGGGATATATAGAGATGTAGAGATATATAGAGATATAGGGATATATAGAGATGTAGAGATATATAGAGAGATTTAGAGTTAGAGATGTATAGAGATAGAGAGGTGGAGATATAGAGATAGAGACATAGAGATAGAGAGGTGGAGATATAGAGATAGAGACATAGAGATAGTAATAAAAGAGATATAGAGATAGATAGAGACAGAGATAGAGATATAGAGACATAGAGAGATGGGAGACAGAGATAGAGATATAGAGACATAGAGAGATAGACATGTAGATAGAGATATAGAGACGTAGAGAGATAGACATGTAGATAGAGATATAGAGATGGCGAGAGATAGAGATATACATATAGAGAGATAGAGACGGAGAGATATAGATAGAGATGGAGAGAGACGGAGAGATATAGATAGAGATATAGAGAGATATAGATAGAGACGGAGAGAGATAGAGAGAGACGGAGAGAGATAGATAGAGACGGAGAGAGACGGAGAGATACGAGGTCTGTCAATAAAGTAACAGACCTTTTTATTTTTTTTTTTAAAACTATATGGATTTGATTCATATGTTTTTATGTCAGACAAGCTTTAACCCTCGTGCGCATGCGTGAGTTTTTCCACGCCTGTCGGTGACGTCATTCGCCTGTGAGCACTCCTTGTGGAAGGAGTGGTCCCGCCCCCTCGTTGAATTTTCATTGTCTGGAAATGGCGGAATGATTTGGGTTTTTTTTTTTCCATCAGAATTTTTTCAGAAGCTGTTAGAGACTGGCACCTGGAAACCATTTGACAAATTTATCTGGCTTTCGGTGGAAATTTTACAGGCTTCACAGAGAATAAGGACTGTTACTACAGCTTTAAGGACGCTCGGCGCTCCGAGCTGCGATGACAAGTCAGAAAACGCCAGATCATTTCTAAGCTGATGGCTCTGTGGATACGAGACAGTCGTGTGCACTTTCTCTGGTTATCACAAGAGCTGGACATCAGCCATTTTCCAGCAGATTTCACTTTTAACAAGAGATTTTGTCATGGAAAGCCGCGCGGAGGCTTCGTGCGTAACTACCGATTCGCTGTTTGAGCGAGACAGAGAACACCTCCGTTTCGGCGTGTCATGGGACAAGTTGGGACATGCCTATCTCGGCTTTCAATGCTTACCAGTCCAGTAAGTATCAGAGAAATTGTGGAGAGCTGGGCTTGTCCTAACTTGTCCCATGACACGCCGAAACGGAGGTGTTCCTTTGTGTGGCTCAAACAGCAAATCCGTCGTTACGCACGAAGCCTCCGTGCGACTTTCCATGACAAAATCTTTTGTTAAAAGTGAAATCTGCCAGAAAATGGCTGATGTCCAGCTCTTGTGATAACCAGAGAAAGTGCACACGACGGTCTCGTATCCACAGAGCCATCAGCTTAGAAATGATCTGGCGTTTTCTGCCTCGTCGTCGCAGCTCGGAGCACGGCGCGCCGAGTGTCCATAAAGCCGTCCTTAAAGCTGTAGCAACAGTCCTTATTCTCTGTGAAGCCCGTAAAATTTTCACCGAAAGCTAGATAAATTTTTCAAATGGTTTCCAGGTGCCAGTCTCTAACAGCTTCTGAAAAAATTCTGATGGAAAAAAAGTCCAAATCATTCCGCCATTTCCAGACAATGAAAATCCGACGAGGGGGCGGGACCACTCCTTCCACAAGGCGTGCTCACAGGCGAATGACGTCACCGACAGGCGTGGAAAAACTCACGCATGCGCACGAGGGTTCAAGCATGTCTGACATAAAAACATATGAATCAAATCCATATAGTTTAAAAAAAAAAAAAAAAAAAAGGTCCGTTACTTTATTGACAGACCTCGTATAGATAGAGACGGAGAGAGACGGAGAGAGATAGAGACATAGAGAGATAGATAGAGACATAGAGATATATAGAGCTAGAGAGATATAGAGATAGAGATTTAGAGTTAGAGATAGATAGGGATATATATATGTAGAGATAGAGAGATATATAGATATAGAGAGATAGAGATAGAGAGATATAGAGATATAGAGCTAGAGACAGAGATGGTGATATAGAAATATAGAGATAGATAGGGAGTTATATATATATATATATATATATATATATATATAGAGAGAGAGAGAGAGAGAGAGAGAGAGAGAGAGAGAGAGAGAGAGAGAGAGAGAGAGAGAGAGAGAGATATATATATATATCTCTCTCTCTCTCTCTATATATATATACGAGGTCTGTCAATAAAGTATAGGTCTTTTTTGTTTTTTGGATTTCATATATATATTTATATGGATTTCATTCATATGTTTTTACGTCAGACACACATGCTTGAACCCTCGCGCGCATGCGTGAGTTTTTCCACGCCTGTTGGTGACGTCATTCGTCTGTGAGCACTCCTTGTGGGAGGAGTCGTCCAGCCCCTTGTTGGAATTCCTTTGTCTGAGAAGTTGCTGAGAGACTGGCGCTTTGTTTGATCAAAATTTTTTCTAAACCTGTGAGGCACATCGAAGTGGACACGGTTCGAAAAATTAAGCTGGTTTTCGGTGAAAATTTTAACGGCTGATGAGAGATTGTGAGGTGATACTGTCACTTTAAAGACTTCCCACGGTGTGAGACGTCGCGCAGCGGTCCCAGGCGCCGTCGTCAGCCTGTTTCAAGCTGAAAACCTCCACATTTCAGGCTCTATTGATCCAGGACGTCGTGAGAGAACAGAGAAGTTTCGCAAGAAGTCGGTTTCAGCATTTTATCCGGATTTTCCACTGTTAAAGGAGATTTTTTTAATGAAAGACGTGCGGACGGATTGCAGCATCGGCTCGCAGCTGCTGCGACGCTCCGCCACAGGAAAAACACCTCTGTTGGAAGCCTTAAGGACAAGTTGGAACATGTCCAGCTGTTAAACAATTTCTCATATACTCACTCCACTGAAAGCCATCAAAAGCCGCCTGGATTTTACAAATGGTTATCAACACGGAGGTGTTTTTCCTGTGCCGCCGCACCGCGCCGGCTGCGTCCCGACACGCGGACCCGTCCACACGTCTTTCATTAAAAACAAATCTCCTTTAACAGTGGAATATCCGGATAAAATGCTGAAACCGACTTCTTCTTTCTTTCTTTCTTTTCTTTTTAATATTTATTTCATTCATTTAAAAGAAAAACAGAAAAGCAAAAAACAAAAGCACCACAATACCAGAATGAAAAGGAGCAGAAAGAAGAACAAGTCTTATGATTAAATGATTCTGAAACTTCGCTGTTCTCTCACGACGTCTTGGATCAATAGAGCCTGAAATGTGGAGGTTTTCAGCTTGAAACAAGCTGACGACGGCGCCTGAGAGCGCTGAGCGACGTCTCGCACCGTGGGAAGTCCTTAAAGCGACAGTATCACCTCAAAATCTCTCATCAGCCGTTAAAATTTTCACCGAAAACCAGCTTAATTTTTCGAACCGTGTCCACTTCGATGTGTCTCACAGGTTTAGAAAAAATTTTGATCAAACAAAGCTCCAGTCTCTCAGCAACTTCTCAGACAAAGGAATTCCGACGACGGGCTGGACGACTCCTACCACAAGGAGTGCTCACAGGCGAATGACGTCACCGACAGGCGTGGAAAAACTCACGCATGCGCACGAGGGTTCAAGCATGTCTGACGTAAAAACATATGAATGAAATCCATATAGTTTTTGAAAAAAATTAAAAGGACCTATACTTTATGGACAGACCTCGTATATATGTATAGAGAGAGAGAGAGCGAGAGAGCGAGAGAGAGAGAGAGAGAGAGAGAGAGAGAGAGAGAGAGAGGAAAATAAGTATATGAACACCCTGTGGTTTTGCAAGGTCTCTCACTTAGAAATCATTGAGTGGTCTGAAATTTTCATCTTAGGTCCATGTCCACTGTGAGAGACATAATCTAAAAAAAAAAATCCGGAAATCACAATGTATGATTTTTTTTTATATAATTTATTTGTATGTTACTGCTGCAAATAACTTGTGCACTTTGAGATTTGCATTCAAATATAAAGTGCGGTACAAATAAAATGTATTATTATTATTATTAAATAAGTATTTGATCCCCTACCAACCAGCAAGAATTCTGTCTCTGACAGACCTGTTAATTTTTCTTTAAGAAGTCCTCTTATTCTGCACTCTTTACCTGTATTAATTGCACCTGTTTGAACTTGTTACCTGTATAAAAGACACCTGTTCACACACTCAATCAATCACACTCCAACCTGTCCACCATAGCCAAGACCAAAGAGCTGTCTAAGGACACCAGGGACAAAACTGTAGACCTGCACAAGGCTGGGATGGACTACAGGACAACAGGCAAGCAGCTTGGTAGAAGACAACAACTGTTATGATTATTTATTAGAAAATGGAAGAAACACAAGATGACTGTCAATCTCCCTCGGTCTGGGATTCCATGCAAGATCTCACTTTGTGGGGTAAGGATGATTCTGAGAAAACTCAGAACTACACAGGAGGACCTGGTCAATGACCTGAAGAGAGCTGGGACCACAGTCACAAAGATTACATTAGTAACACATGATGCTGTCATGGTTTAAAATCCTGCAGGGCAGCAAGGTCCCCCTGCTCAAGCCAGCACATGTCCAGACCCGTTTGAAGTTCACCAGTGACCATCTGGATGATCCAGAGGAGGCATGGGAGAAGGTCATGTGGTCAGATGAGACCAGAATAGAGCTTTTTGGAATCAACTCCACTTACCATGTTGACCAACTTGAATCATCTTTCCAAGATGATTCAAGTTGTGTGGCGTAAATTTCTATATTTTTTCCACATTGCAACATATTGCGGTGAAAGCAGTATTGCAATGTCAGGTTTTTTTCTCAATATTGTACAGCTGTGCAATAGGCCCTTGATTTCCCCTCCCAAGCTTAACACATTTGTGAAGAGCTGAGCTAGTTTTGATAAGGCCCCAAATCAAGAGGTTACCAGAGGTTTTTGTTTTAGGAAGTGTTGAACCACCATGGTCAAAATGGAGTTTGTTACAGTCTGTGGCCATTCGGTATGGAAAAGTACCCCGCCCACCATATTTTCATAAGATTACTGCACCATTAATTCACCACAGCAGTGTTGTGAGACACCTCCACCAGCTCATCCATCATCAGTATGAATTGTCAGAAAATTATGATGCCAGTATAATGTGGCAGGAAGCGTAAAGACAGTGACCGGACTTCATCATGACACAACTACAGCTTACACGTCTTCAGGGGAAAGCTGGCCAAAACCTCCTTTAAATACATATTTTCATCATTATGACATAGTGACGGACACTGATTATGAACAACTATTGCTGCTACAGATGAAGAGGAAGATTTTCTGCGGTGATCCTGATCATGTCTTGGTGGTTTCTGGGCAGCATCTGGTGGGCTTTGTGTTGTATTTCTGGCAGCTTGTTGCTGGTCTGTAGCTGCTTTTATTCCCTCACAAAATGGCAGGAACAGACATGGTTCAACAAAACTGCCAAGATTCATCAATACATCACAACTTGTCATGACGCTTCAAGATGTTAGCCAGTCTTTGAACATTTCAATAAAGTGTTGCTACACTTTGTGGGTCAGAACCAGATGATGCGTGACTATGTACTACGTTATGGTGCCTGACATTAGCAACATGTCAGTGGGACTCAACAAGTCTTGTGTTAAACATCTTTATGGTGGAAACCCCCTTTAGATTTGTAAAGGACAAGATAACTTTTTTTTTAACCTGTGGTTATAACTAAATGTTTGCAATGAATCCTCGGAGTGTTTGACTTACCTTTAACAGTTTCATTTTCTGAGAGAAATCCAGTCGATGCATGGCTGTCAGACATTTGAAGTAGGGCTCTAAATGAACCCATAGTGTTTTCTTTTTATTGCATAGTGTACTTATTAATGCATCTTGCATTTGGCAATGACTTTTTATTTGTAATATTTGCAAGGCGCAACATCCAGATTAGTTTAGATTAGATAGAATTTTATTGATCCCTTGGGAAAACTCCCTCAGGGAAACTGAGGATCCAGCAGCATTCTATAGCAGCACACAGGATAAGAAGCACACAGAGTATCAAAAGTGAAAGTAAAAAGAAACACAGTTTGCAAATATAAATATACAATATACTGTAAATCCCAGACATGCTGATCAGTAGTGGTTTACTGGCTACTAGGGCTGCAACAAACGATTATTTGGATCATCGATGAATCTGATGGGGTTTCGACACAATCGATTAATCAGATTAGCGGGGAATTTTTTTTAAATTTGCCAGGGAAACAATTTTTCTCTCCTTCCATCACTTTATTTAACAACAGAACATTATTTGAAAACTTAAAATACTTGAAAATCAACAAATAGTCAAATGTCCCTTGGCTGTTGAAATATAAAATAATAAAGAATAAAACAGTTTATAATAAAGAACAAAAATAATTATTTCAAATGGCATTGCTTTATCAAAGTGCTGAGTTGCCATAAAACAACATCAAAACATATAAATGTTATAAAATATATGGTGAAAAAAGAGGTATTTTTGTTGCTGCAAATGAGCAATTAGCATAACCAGTTAATCATAAAACCTAAATCAAAAACTGTCGCCCGACTCATTATATGTGCAACATTCTCTGTATAACTTGTAAACTATGTGGTCATTTCAGTGACACATGTGACTCATGTCTCTTTCTCTAAAATTGTATTGTAGCATTATTAGTTATTATTACTATTATTATTGTTGCTATTATTATTAATATATAAATAAAATAAATAAAAAAATATTATTTGTAATACATTTGACTCTTTTACGACAACAAACACTGAGCTATTAATTATTATACAGAAAACAAATGCACAAACATGCTGAAATGCCAGCAGCTTAATGCTAACTTTAACATTGAAACACCAGACATGCTAACGCATTAGCATCGGTGTTAGCATAAAATACATCCATCAACTGTTTCAGAAGACCATAACAGGTCAGTTTAACATAAAAAAGGTAAATATTCCTCACAAACATATGTTCTTTAGGGTTTTAGTGGGGAAAAATGAAGATAAAGTGAAATAAAACAAATGAAACCAACGAAGCAGCAGCTCGAAGCACTCCTTCATTGATTCAAGATTCAAAGCAAAGCTCGGTTGATTATATGGAAGAAACGAAACATTTGCAGTAAAACAAAGTTATTTAGCAACTAATCGATGAATAAATTAGTTGACAACTATTTTAATAATCGATTTTAATCGATTAGCTCGATTAGTTGTTTCAGCTGTACTGGCTACTGCTGTTCCTCTCATTCCCGACCTCTGTCTTCCTGTTACTCCTCCTCACCCTGAGTGAAAAGTTATACAGTCTAATGGCCTGAGGGATAAAGGTGTTTTTCAGTCTGTTGGTTCTGCACTTGGGAAGGAGCAGTCTGTGGCTAACATCGGAGACTCATGCAGCGTTGATTATAAATCAGTATATTTTAATAATATATTTAAAAAAAACACCTAGCTTGCCAAATTTCTTCAGTCTTTTTTGTTTCATTATCATAATGATAATAACATAGGTTGTTGTTGTGATTTCATTTGTATTTTAAGTGAATTGTCGGTTGTTTTTCACTCCAGTGGAGGTTACCGCATTCATTGTCATAACTTTGTTTGTAAAGTATGTTTTTTGCAAACAGTCGTCAGTAGAATACAGCTCCTCAAAGGCTTGACCAGTTTTAACATAACTAGAGTTGCTTATTGTTTATGGCTTTTATGCTGGAAGTGTGCATCAGTACCAAATATGAGCATGGGCGCAATTTGGTGGGGGATGGGGGGGACATGTCCCCCCCACCTTTTCAACCAGAGGGGACAGAATATGGTATTCTCCCCCCCCACCTTCTGACATATATGTGTGTACTTGAAACATGCTATGTCAGTCTTATGTGCAAAACCATGTCAGAATAGTATCTTTGTTTCTAAAAGTTTGTATTTTTAGCAGCATTGACTTGTTTACACCTGTTTCTTGTTTGTCACATTCGGAATTTTCTGGGACTGCATTTGCCCAGATTTGAAACCAAAAATAGTTGCCTCTAGGGACAAGTGTCTACACATAAGTATCAATGGACCATACACTAATTTACTAAATTCTGAAAGTTAGAAAAGGAAATCAGAAAAGCAATCTGGGACCTCAGAAAGCCCATCTGCAATTATTGCTTGATCTCCAAAATCAGTCTATGCAAGCGAAATTATGTTCAGTATGAGTGCTGTCATTAGTGTCACTTTGAAAATTAAATTCATGATAAGTAATTTATCCTAAACTTATGATCTGTTGTTTTTTCAAACTTATGCAAAAACAAATCTTGAGAAAAAAAAATACAGTATGCGATAGTTAATAATTATTAAGAGCCTGTTCTTTCATATTTATGAATACATTTTACCACTTTGCAGTTGTTTTTTTTTTTTTTAATGAAAACTCAACCTATTATTCTTTTTGAGTTCTATATATGTGGTGATACCTTATTTACACCAGGATGTTAATAAAATCAATGCTGGCTGTTCTCAGAATAAAGTACTTATATCCACAGTTTCAAATTGCATAAGTCAAATGGTGTCCACTTTATGGTCTTCACAAAACATTAAAATTACTGTTCTGGATGCTCAGAATGCATCTGAGCTTATCTAGAAACCGTTGGCTTCTGGGGGCCTAAAGCGGCCCCCAGACCCCCGGACTCGCACTTTGTCCCCCCAATTTCTAGTTCTAAATTGCGCCCTTGAATATGAGCACAATATAGCACTTTACATTTTGTAGGTTTTCTGATATAATTGTTCGTGTCTTTTTCCTTCCATTGTCAAGGCGGATGCCCAGCTTGTTGGAGTATCTGAGCTACAACTGCAACTTCATGGGAATCCTGGCGGGCCCCACCTGCTCCTATAACGACTACACGGCTTTTATTGAAGGCACGTGCTACCAGCGACGCCACCAAGAGAACGCCAATGGCAAAGAGAACGGGAAACACAAGCAGTGTGAACCTTCATCCAAGGTACGACAAACTGATGTAGAAATACTGCATATTTAGTGATGCTTCACACCACAGGGGTCACGACATATTGCTGCCTATTTTCTCAGAAATCCTATATCTGTTGAGCTTTCATGAGGAAGAGGAGCTCCTCTGGCTTAGGTTTTTCTGGAGGCCCTGGAGTTTTGGGTGGACCTATGTTTTACTCATTTGATGGTCTTGTCACTTTTGAGCAGTACCATGTAAAAATCTAGAAACACTGCCTTGTTATGTTAACAAACACAGAAGAATGATTGTTGAACATACAGCTTTGACCATGTAAATGGCATCCAAAAGATGAAGTAGCAAGCGACATGAAACAAACTTACATTTTGCGTAATAACCTAAAAACATTGGAAATGTATGTTCCAAAAAAAAAAAAGGCCACCAAAGACAGAATTACAATACATCACAAAATTTAACCAATATGACTCAAAAATGATTTAAAAGTAATGGATACAACTACATCGATACATGTATCCCCAAATCAATCTAAATGTACTGTGAGCTTGTCTATAGTTGGATTTTAACATTATAAATCAGTTAAGCTTATTTTGCTACTTCCATGGCTTCAAACTCTTGAAAAAGTTCAGAGGTCATCTTTCATGAAAAGAGTCACAGGAACATTAACTTTTGAGGTACAAAGAATATCAGCATGTCCCGGATAAATGTACCTATTTTAACTTTATGTTTGGTCCACAGTTGGCTAATACTGTCATAGAGGTTTGGAACAGGAAAGTTGTGCTATTGTGTGGTATTTAAGCTATGCTAGCAACAGCTGGCTTCTTTTACTGTGCTTCTTCTGTGTTGCACTTTGCGCTACTGTATGTGGTGCTGCCCCTAGTGGTGAAGAAAAGGTGACCAGAGGCAGCACATTGACACTGGAGCACAGTAGCAAAAACATGAAGAAGGTTGCTGGCTTTGCTCACTATGTATTTTCTAGTTTTATATCGAGCTTTCTTGTTCAGAGGGCTTTGTAGTGATGCTTCACATTCACATAAGCTCACAGTGATGTCCAGGTGCTGCCATGCAAGATGCTCAACTGCATACCAGGAGCAACTTCGCGATTAGGCAGCGTTTTCCAAGGGGCTGTTGTGATATTCCAGTCTGAAGTGGATTGAAACAGAGGGTCTGCCAAATAATGTCACAAGCCCACTGCTGTAACCACTTGACCATCACTTCTATAGGTCTAGATACATACAGTGAGGAAAATAAGTATTTGAACACCCTGCGGTTTTGCAAGTTCTCCCACTTAGAAATCATGGAGGTGTCTGAAATTTTCATCTTAGGTGCATGTCCACTGTGAGAGACATAATCTAAAAAAAAAAAAAAAAAAATCCGGAAATCACAATGTATGATTTTTTTTTAAAATAATTTATTTGTATGTTACTGCTGCAAATAAGTATTTGATCACCTACCAACCAGCAAGAATTCTGTCTCACACAGACCTGTTAATTTTTCTTTAAGAAGTCCTCTTATTCTGCACTCTTTACCTGTATTAATTGCACCTGTTTGAACTTGTTACCTGTATAAAAGACACCTGTTCACACAATCAATCACACTCCACCCTGTCCACCATAGCCAAGACCAAAGAGCTGTCTAAGGACACCAGGGACAAAACTGTAGACCTGCACAAGGCTGGGATGGACTACAGGACAACAGGCAAGCAGCTTGGTAGAAGACAACAACTGTTATGATGATTTATTAGAAAGTGGAAGAAACACAAGATGACTGTCAGTCTCCCTCAGTCTGGGATTCCATGCGAGATCTCACTTTGTGGGGTAAGGATGATTCTGAGAAAGCTCAGAACTACACAGGAGGACCTGGTCAATGACCTGAAGAGAGCTGGGACCACAGTCACAAAGATTACATTAGTAACACATGATGCTGTCATGGTTTAAAATCCTGCAGGGCAGCAAGGTCCCCCTGCTCAAGCCAGCACATGTCCAGGCCCGTTTGAAGTTCACCAGTGACCATCTGGATGATCCAGAGGAGGCATGGGAGAAGGTCATGTGGTCAGACGAGACCAGAATAGAGCTTTTTGGAATCAACTCCACTTACCATGTTTAGAGGATGAGAACAACCCCAAGAAAACCATCCCAACTGTGAAGCATGGGGGTGGAAAGATCATACTCTGGGGGTGCTCTTCTACAAAGGGGACAGGACGACTGCACCGTATTGAAGGGAGGATGGATGGGGTCATGTATTGTGAGATTTTGGCAAACAAAATAGTAAAGCATTGAAGATGGGTCATGGCTGGGTCTTCCAGCATGACAATGACCCCAAACACACAGCCAGGGCAACTAAGGAGGGGCTCCGTAAGAAGCATTTCAAGGTCCTGGAGTGGCCTGGCCAGTCTCCAGACCTGAACTCAATAGAAAATCTTGGAGGGAGCTGAAACTCCAAACCTGAGAGAAGATCTGTATGGAGGAGTGGACCAAAATCCCTGCTGCAGTGTGTGAAAACCTGGTCAAGAACTACAGGAAACGTTTGACCTCTGTAATTGCAAAGGCTACTGTACCAAATATTAACATTGATTTTCACAGGTGTTCAAATACTTATTTGCAGCAGTAACATACAAATAAATGAGTAAAAAATCATACATTGTGATTTCCAGATTTTTTTTTTTTAGATTATGTCTCTCACAGTGGACATGGACCTAAGATGAAAATTTCAGACCCCTCCATGATTTCTAAGTGGGAGAACTTGCAAAATCGCAGAGTGTTCAAATACTTATTTTCCTCACTGTATGGGAGAGATGCACACTGTTAGATAACACATAATTGCGCTTTAGACTGTCCATTTTCTTATGCTGTGGATAGTTTGAAAAATTGTAGTGTTAATGGAGCAGATCATAATTAGAGCATTCTTTGTTTTCTCTGGAGAAGCACAAGCGTTGACATTACAACACATTTAATTTTGTAAATGTCTCAACCTTCAAGTATTTTGAGTGTACTTATTGCTTAACAAATTAATAATTGAGTTACACTGCAAGATTGGTGTTTTTTTGTTTTTTTTTTTACCTCAACAGATAAAAGGACAAAGCAGAACACAGATGTCATAAAAAATACAAAAATGAGGAATGAGTTTGTTTTGTAGGTTTCACAGGGTTGACTCCGGTGTCTCGCTCTGTCCCCTTCACAGAATGCTGTTATCGCCAAGCTGTGTACGTGTGCCATGTCGCTGGCCATCTACCTGTCACTGTGTGAGGTGATCCCAGTGAGGCGCGCCATCGACGATGACTTTGTCTCCTCCACACCCTTTCATCTGCAAGTTGTTTATCTTTACCTGGCCATGCTGGCTCTGAGGCCAAAGTACTACTTTGTCTGGACACTTGGTGAGTTGGCATGTTGAGAAATGAAGGGTAACACTATGCAGCCATTCTCCCATCAGAGGGCCCAGTGCTCTCCACGTGAAATTCTGCCCGAAGAAGGGGTGTGCCGATGCACAAGCATCACTTTCATATCCAGGTTGACACAAAATAACCAGAACCCATAAAAATTGTAATAAATCCTACAATTGTCCAACAAATTCCTTGACATTTGCTGGACCTAAATTTCGGTCTGTGTATGATCATTTGTTGGTGAAATAGGCCTCCAGGCAAAATGTCTTTTCCTTGGTTGACCAAGATATGTTGGGGAAGATGATTGGAACAATAGTCTTCCCTAACATGTCTTAGTTAACTAAGGAAAAGTCATTTTGCCTGGAGGCCTATTCGCCAACAAATCATACCATTTGGAGTATAATGATGCCATTTGAGAGAACATGACCTTTATGCAAAGCAACCAAGAAAATAAACCCTGGGGAATGAGCAGACACAGACTGAAGTTTACGTTCAGCAAATTTCAAGGAATTTGCTAGACCTTTGTAGGATTTATTACAGTTTTTATGGCTTCCATGTTTTGATATTTTGGTGGTCGTGCACATGCTTGCAGCGAAATGGTGAAATGGCGCCCCCTTACAAATTTTCAGAAGTCCCTCCCCATTGTTTTTTTTTTTTGTTTGTTTGTTGTTTTTTGTTGTTGTTGTTGTTTTTTTTGTCATAGCCTCACAAAATTTGGTACACATATTAACCATGCTGGGACGCACGAAAAAGTCTCTTAACGTCATGGTGAAATATTGACAGGAAGTCTTCCGTTTTTGGACAGTTTTTGTTTTTGTTTTTTTGGGTCACCCTGTATATCGGAATGCCAATTTCAATAAAATGATTAATTTCATTACAAAAAAAAAAAAAAAAAAAATCCAGAAATAACTCACCTGATTGTGTCCGTTTTTGTCCTTTTCTCTTTCATTAAATCTATTCCATGTAATTTAATTTAATTTCAGATAGGCATTTAACCAACTTTCTTCATAAAAGGGAATGGGCTGATGCTTGGCCCTGGGCCATCCGACAGGCAAATACGGTATATACTTGATTAATTGGACCGACAGTAGACTGTAAAATTGTGACAATTATTTGAAAATTCATTGATGTTAAAGGTTGTAATCTTAAATTTACCTTACCATAGCTCTTTGTTTCATCCATTTATGAGTAATCAGGTTTAAACTGTGATAAATGCGTTTGGTCAGAAACGCAACCTCCTGTGTGCTGAATGTTGCACATTACAATATATTATTGCAATATTTAAAAAATATTCTCCATTTCCTGGAAGAGCTTCATTTCTTGATTCATATGAAATGTGTCAACTTGGAGTCATAAACGATCTGAACTTGGTTAAGATATGCCGCTGTTTCCACATGTGGCTCCTGTTGAAATATTCTGGCTTTGTTGATTTCGGCAGTGTTTGAAGCAGTCTGTGTGCTGGGAGTGGGAACTGGAAATCCACACTGTGATTTACCAGCATTTCCTTGTGCTGTGGCGCCCCCTAGTGCTGTGTTGTAAACTTCAGCCCTCCTTTCTTCTGAATGCCAAATATGTTTCATGTTCATCTGGTTCTCAGACTATTAAATTCTCAGCATATTCAGCTGTTCATCACTTCCTGCAGCTGCAGAGCACTCACACATTTCTTCTTGTTGCCTGCAGCTGACGCGATCAACAACGCTGCAGGATTTGGCTTCAGTGGATACGACACAGACGGATCCCCACAGTGGGACATGATATCCAACCTCAGAATTCTAGACATTGAGGTGAGGATGTTTTTATGAGATTGATTTTGCCTTTGTAAACCTCTTCTAGATCTACAGTCTAAAGATATATTGCTTTGGATCCGATTTCAGTTTGCCACCAGTTTCAAGTTGTTCCTGGACAACTGGAATATCCAGACAGCCGTCTGGCTCAAGAGGTAAATCTGTACATGGATAATAGTCATAATTTGTCTATGGATTTTGAACTGTTAATTAAGAGTCCCATCACATTGTAGTTTATCATTTATTAACACTACTGTTTGAGCAAATGTATATTTTGCAAAGGGTTTACTTACTTACATGCTGTCTTTAGCACATTATCCCCTAGAATTCTGATATCAAATACATTCCCTCCAAGGGTCGGCCGCAATTTCTTGTGGCCATGATAACTTGAAGAAAATATTTCAGATATTCCCCAAATTTTAAGTCGACATCCCAAATAAATTTATCCTGGATAATTAATTTTTGGCATTATCAGGTTCCAACAAGCCCCTCTAAGAACCATCCAATTTAAACAACAGAGTATTGATTCTTGTAACCAAAACTGATCATATTTTTGCATAATTTGAGCCTAACATCCCAAATGACTGTATCTCAGTTGAGTTTGAATTTGAGCATGATCATGTGTCACCAAGGTCCTCTAACAACTGCCCCTTCACTGAAAATAGTGTTGATTCTTGTTTTCATGGTGCCCTAAACAACATTTGCCTACTTTTTACCAAATTTGAGCTGGACGTCCTCAGTGAGCGTGTGTTTCAACCACCCATTTTACTGACCAGAGGATTGATTATTCTAATTTATTATGTTTTGGCAACTATATAATTTTTTTCCAGGTCATATCAGTAGTCTCTTTTTCAAATACTTACCCTAACCAATCTGATCCCACAAAAAAAGCTCCCCCACCAATATTTGTTCAGATGTACTTATTATTATAGGTTTAAATTATGAAAGAAGTTGGAAGCATAGCTGGTTGTGTTTATTTACACATATAGCATCAGAACAAAAATAGATGTTGCAGTGAATTTATCTACCAGAGTTGTCAAGCCACCATTGCGCCAACTGAATGTCATCGTACAAATTACCATTGAAGGCACACTCGGTACATGAGTGTGCCTTCTTGTTTTTTTTTATCTCCTGGAGGCAAATAATTATTGCTGTATCTTATTTCCGAGGCCAAAAAGACCATTGGGTATTGCAAAGGCTTTTTGTCCGTCTGTCTGTCTGTGTTCAGCATAAGTCCAGTCCTGTTACTGCCAGAGTCTTCAAATTCCCAGAGAACATTCTTGGGACACAGACCTTGGACAAGGTCAAAGATGGCTAACCTTGATGTATTTTAAGAGGTTTAAAACATTGCCTTCTGTTATAATCTGATCTGTTTCACATTTGACTGAAGTGGGTGACAGTCAATCAAAGTAGAAATGCACCGTGACATCAGTCGCTGGTCTCTTCAAAACAACTTTGTTTTGTGTGTTTATATACAAGTTTCTCATATATTATGTAAAAGCTAGCGAAAATGCTGTTTATGGAACCTATTAACACCTCTGAACTTATTTATGAGACATTTTACGGAGGTTAGCATGGTGATGTCACTTCCTATAACGACTTGCTAACCGCTTCGTTTCTGGTATATTATGTAAAAGCTAGTGAGAAATAAACACTTCTAAAACTGAAAACGCTGTTTTTGTAACCTGATAACACCTCTGGTGTCATTTACAACACATTTTGCAGACGTTAGCTTGCACAGTAACTTTGCTAACTCCAAGCTAACTTCCTGTGGGGTTACATTTGTCTCAATAGTAACCGCAAATGCACAGAGCGTGATCTACAAATACTCCTTGATTTACTCAACATGAACAAATAATTTGATATGAACATGTACAAATTATACGTAAGACAATAGGATCTTAATTAATTAAACAACTGCAAATTAGAAAGAACACAAGGCTCATACAGCAAAGGGTATTTTAGCATTGTGCTATATTTTTACTTTTCATGCTTCCAAGCATGTGGATTTCTCATTTTGGAACAAAATCTTTGTAAGCATTAATTGTAAGCTGGGTTTGTTCTGTTCCTAAGGGTGTGCTACGAACGCTGTCCGGTCAACCCCACTGCTGCCACCTTCCTGCTGTCAGCCATGTGGCACGGTGTGTACCCTGGCTACTACATGACCTTTGTCACCGGTATAGCCATGACCATGGCGGCACGTGCGGTGAGTACATGCCCTGTTCATATGTAATAAGGATTTGATCATTTACTGTGATGATGTCAGCCAGATAGGTTTGAGTCCTAATGATACCAGATGTACAAGAGAGCTCCTCGTGGAGAGGATGAGCTATTCTTTTTCAACACTCAATGCATCGTCTCGCGTTAAACTGACCTTCAAAGATACTGTCTTCTTTTTTTTTCATGGTGAAGCAGGATGATGATTGTAATCATTCATGTTTGCAGATGTAGAAGACAAAAGTCTTGCATTCCTGAATGTATTTCTGAAGTCAAATACAAAAGCTACAGCGTGTTGATTTAGTGTCATTTAGTGGTGAGGTTGCAGGTTGCATTATGCCATCGTCTTCATGTTTATCTTCTTTGACAATAGGTATTCTACCTCCCTTGCCTTCTGTTGTGATAAGCAATATGTAAAATGCTCCAGTTCACAAAAACGAGGGTTTGCAAACTTGTTAACCTGCAGTACCAACCAGTAGATGGTCTATAGGTCTATATTTGTGATCTCCACCAGCAATATTGATTTTTTTTTTTCATGTGCTGCCTGAGAGCTCTTAAGGTTCACAGCATCACTTAGCAGACCAGCAAACAGAAATATGTTTATGCAGAGGAAATGGGTAATGTAAAGTAGGATATCGCTCTAACCTCCATGTACACGTGATGCTCTTAGCGCCACTCTCTGCCAACCCAGAATCCTTCACTTTGCTCTGTGAAAGGAGTAGACGATATGGCTTTTAAAGTCGTGATGGTTTTGATCTGTCTCAGTTATAATCAGCTAATACTGCTGTGTTCTTCCCTTCTAGATAAGACACAACGTTAGACCATACTTTCTGGTGTCTGACACGTACAAATGCATGTATGATGTCATCACGTGGGCAGCTACTCAGATTGCAATCAGTTACACAGTGGTGCCATTCGTCCTGCTTGCTGTGAAGTCCTCACTCAAGTTCTACACGTACGTGTTTTCAGATTGGAGGGTGTGTGGATACAGGCTGTATGTTTACCAATGATTTTTTTTAAAAGGGTTATATGATGCACATCTATTATGTCTATATGTTTACAGTTAAAACTGTTGGGGTGTTTTTGTTAAATCATCCTCAAAATCCCACACTTGTATGGCTGGGTATGAAGAAAGTACTCTACTATCAGTTAAATTTCACCCTGACACAGCTTGTTCCAGATATTTGCAGCATAGGTCACAGTAGTCCTCATTTGGGCGTCTGTGTACCCAGTGAAACGCCCACTGAGCTGGTCTGTGGTTTGACACTTATGCAGTCTGCAGGAGTGAATTAATGGGAGAGAGCAGCTGATTTTCCTTTAAAGTAACTGCCACAAAAACATATACAACAAAAAATTTGTTGTATATTTATGTCAGGCGCCATCTCCATCTATAGGGTATTATTGGCCACAAAATCTGTTCTTACACCACCCTGTAATCTACACTCAACAAAAATATAAACGCAACACTTTTGGTTTTGCTCCCATTTTGTATGAGATGAACTCAAAGATCTAAAACTTTTTCCACATACACAATATCACCATTTCCCTCAAATATTGTTCACAAACCAGTCTAAATCTGTGATAGTGAGCACTTCTCCTTTGCTGAGATAATCCATCCCACCTCACAGGTGTGCCATATCAAGATGCTGATTAGACACCATGATTAGTGCACAGGTGTGCCTTAGACTGCCCTCAATAAAAGGCCACTCTGAAAGGTGCAGTTTTGTTTTATTGGGGGGGGATACCAGTCAGTATCTGGTGTGACCACCATTTGCCTCATGCAGTGCAACACATCTCCTTCGCATAGAGTTGATCAGGTTGTCAATTGTGGCCTGTGGAATGTTGGTCCACTTGAACTCAGCCACATGGGGTGTGCAGCCAGTACATTCTGAGTGCCAGTCCCAAGCCCGGATAAATGAGGAGGGTTGTGTCAGGAAGGGCATCCGGCATAAAACAAGCCAACCGAACTATGCAGACTCAGAATCGAATTCCCATACCGGATTGGTCGCGGCCCGGGTTAACAACGTCCGCCACCGGTGCTATTGCCCAACAGGGTGCCAGTGGAAATTGGGCTACTGTTGGGCGAAGACGACGAAGAAGAGGAGGAAAACGTTGTCACGAACAGCGGGAGAAGAAGAAAACTAGAAGGGTGGAAATGAGAGTGGGGACTTTGAATGTTGGTAGTATGACTGGTAAGGGAGAGAGCTGGCTGATATGATGGAGAGGAGAAAGGTCGACATATTGTGTGTGCAAGAGACCAAGTGGAAGGGAAGTAAGAGCAGGAGCATCGGCGGTGGGTACAAGTTGTTGTACCATGGTGAGGACAGGAAGAGAATGGTGTTGGGGTCATTTTAAAGGAAGAGTATGTTAAAAGTGTGTTGGAGGTTAAGCGAGTGTCTGACAGGGTGATGAGTGTGAAGTTGGAAATTGAAGGGGTGATGATGAATATCATCAGTGCATATGCCCCACAGGTAGGTTGTGAGATGAAGGAGAAAGAAGATTTCTGGAGTGTGTTAGATGAGGTGGTGGAGAGTGTGCCCAAGCATGAAAGAGTGGTGATAGGAGCAGACTTCAATGGGCATGTTGGTGAAGGGAACGGAAGTAATGGGTAGATATGGTATCAAGGATAGGAATGGGGAAGGACAGATGGTAGTTGATTTTGCAAAAAGGATGGAAATGGCTGTGGTGAATACCTACTTTAAGAAAAGGGAGGAGCACAGGGTAACATATAAGAGTGGAGGAAGGTGCACACAGGTGGACTACATTCTTTATAGGAGATGCAAGCTAAAAGAAATCACAGACTGTAAGGTGGTAGCAGGAGAGAGTGTCACTAGACAGCACAGGATGGCTGTTTGTAGGATGACTTTAGAGGTAAAGAAGAAGAAGAGAGTGAGAGCTCAACAAAGGATCAGATGGTGGAAGCTGAAGGAGGAAGACTGTTGTGTGAAATTTAGCGAGCAGGTGAGAGAAGCACTGGTTGGAGGGGAAGCAATTTTGGACAACTGGAAAAGTACTGCAGATGTGGTGAGGGAGACAGCTAGGGCAGTACTGGGTATGACATCTGGACAGTGGAAGGAAGACAAGGAGAATTGGTGGTGGAATGAAGAGGTCCAGGAAAGCATAAGGAAAAAGAGGTTGGCAAAAAAGTTTTGGGATAGTCGGAGAGATGAAGAAAGTAGACAGGAGTACAAGGAGATGCGGCGTAAGGCGAAAAGAGAAGTGGCAAAAACAAAGGAAAAGGCATATTGCGAGCTGTACAAGAAGTTGAATAGTAAGGAAGGAGAAAAGGACTTGTACCGATTGGCCAGACAAAGGGACAGAGCTGGAAAGGATGTGCAGCAGGTTAGGGTGGTAAAAGATGCACATGGTAATGTGCTGACAAGTGAGGAGTGTGTGCTGAGAAGGTGGAGGGAATATTTTGAAGAGTTGATGAATAAAGAAAATGAGCGAGAGAAAAGGCTGGATGATGTAGTGAGAGTAAATCAGGAAGTACAAGAGATTAGCAAGGAAGAAGTGAGGGCTGCTATGAAGAGGATGAAGAGTGGAAAGGCAGTTGGTCCAGATGACATTCCAGTGGAGGCATGGAAATGTCTAGGAGAGATGGCAGTAGAGTTTCTAACCAGATTGTTTAATAAAATCTTGGAAAGTGAGAGGATGCCTGAGGAATGGAGACGAAGTGTGCTGGTTCCTATTTTCAAGAACAAGGGTGATGTGCAGAGCTGCAGTAACTACAGAGGCATAAAGCTGATCAGCCACAGCATGAAGTTATGGGAAAGAGTAGTAGAAGCTAGGCTTAGAAACAGGTGAAGATCTGTGAGCAGCAATATGGTTTCATGCCGAGAAAGAGCACTACAGATGCAATGTTTGCTCTGAGAATACTGTTGGAAAAGTACAGAGAAGGACAGAAAGAGTTACATTGTGTGTTTGTGGACTTAGAAAAAGCTTATGATAGGGTGCCAAGAGAAGAGTTGTGGTATTGTATGAGGAAGTCTGGAGTGGCAGAGAAGTATGTTAGGGTAGTACAGGACGTACAAGAATAGTGTGACAGTGGTGAGATGCGCAGTCGGAATGACAGACTCATTCAACGTGGAGGTGGGATTACACCAAGGATCAGCTCTGAGTCCTTTCTTGTTTGCAGTGGTGATGGACAGGTTGACGGATGAGATCAGACAGGAGTCCCCATGGACTATGATGTTTGCAGATGACATTGTGATCTGTAGTGAGAGTAGAGAGCAAGTTGAGTCTAGTCTGGAGAAGTGGAGATATGCTTTGGAGAGAAGGGGAATGAAAGTCAGTAGAATCAAGACTGAGTACATGTGTGTGAATGAGAGGGAGCCCAGTGGAATAGTGCAGTTACAAGGAGTAGAAGTGGTGAAAGTAGATGAGTTTAAATATTTGGGGTCAACTGTTCAAAGTAATGGAGAGTGTGGTAGAGAGGTGAAGAAGAGAGTGCAGGCAGGGTGGAGTGGGTGGAGAAAGGTGGCAGGACTGATTTGTGACCGAAGAATATCAGCAAGAGTGAAGGGGAAAGTTTACAAAACAGTAGTGAGATCAGCTATGTTGTATGGTTTAGAGACAGTGGCACTAACAAAAAGACAGGAGGCAGAGCTGGAGGTGGCAGAGCTGAAGATGTTGAGGTTCTCTTTGGGAGTGACAAGAATGGACAAGATTAGGAATTAACATATTAGAGGGACAGCTCAGGTGGGATGGTTTGGAGACAAAGTCAGAGAGGCGAGATTGAGATGGTTTGGAAATGTGCAGAGGAGGGACCCAGGGTATATAGGGAGAAGGATGCTGAGGATGGAGCCACCAGGCAGGAGGAGAAGAGGGAGACCAAAGAGGAGGTTCATGGATGTGCTGAGAGAGGACATGCAGGTGGTTGGTGTGACAGAGGAAGATACAGAGGACAGGGTGAGATGGAAACGATTGATCTGCTGTGGCGACCCCTAACGGGAACAGCCGAAAGACAAAGAAGAAGAAGAAGAAGAAAGAATGTTGGTCCACTCCTCTTCAATGGCTGTGCGAAGTTGCTGGATATTGGCAGGAACTGGTACACGCTGTCGTATACGCCGGTCCAGAGCATCCCAAACATGCTCAATGGGTGACATGTCCGGTGAGTATGCCGGCCATGCAAGAACTGGGACATTTTCAGCTTCCAAGAATTGTGTACAGATCCTTGCAACATGGGGCCGTGCATTATCCTGCTGCAACATGAGGTGATGTTCTTGGATGTATGGCCAACAGTGGGCCTCAGGATCTCGTCACGGTATCTCTGTGCATTCAAAATGCCATCAATAAATGCACCTGTGTTCTTCGTCCATAACAGACGCTTGCCCATACCATAACCCCACCGCCACCATGGGCCACTCGATCCACAACATTGACATCAGAAACCGCTCACCCACACGACGCCACACACGCTGTCTGCCATCTGCCCTGAACAGTGTGAACCGGGATTCATCCATGAAGAGAACACCCTTCCAACGTGCCAAACGCCAGCGAATGTGAGCATTTGCCACTCAAGTCTGTTACGACGACGAACTGGAGTCAGGTCGAGACCCCGATGAGGACGACGAGCATGCAGATGAGCTTCCCCTGAGACGGGTTTCTGACAGTTTGTGCAGAAATTCTTTGGTTATGCAAACCGATTGTTCCAGCAGCTGTCCGAGTGGCTGGTCTCAGACGATCTTGGAGGTGAACATGCTGGATGTGGAGGTCCTGGGCTGGTGTGGTTACACGTGGTCTGCGGTTGTGAGGCTGGTTTGGATGTACTGCCAAATTCTCTGAAACGCCTTTGGAGACGGCTTATGGTAGAGAAATGAACATTCAATACACGAGCAACAGCTCTGGTTGACATTCCTGCTGTCAGCATGCCAACTGCACGCTCCCTCAAATCTTGCGACATCTGTGGCATTGTGCTGTGTGATAAAAACTGCACCTTTCAGAGTGGCCTTTTATTGTGGGCAGTCTAAGGCACACCTGTGCACTAATCATGGTGTCTAATCAGCATCTTGATATGGCACACCTGTGAGGTGGGATGGATTATCTCAGCAAAGGAGAAGTGCTCACTATCACAGATTTAGACTGGTTTGTGAACAATATTTGAGGGAAATGGTGATATTGTGTATGTGGAAAAAGTTTTAGATCTTTGAGTTCATCTCATACAAAATGGGAGCAAAACCAAAAGTGTTGCGTTTATATTTTTGTTGAGTGTACATTAACATCCTAAAAGCTATATAATATGATCTTTTTAAATAAAAATACTAGTGGCTTTGGTGGCCACCAGACATAGTCTTAGGAAATAAAAGAAACTGATAAATAAGCTTATTTCTGGCTATTGTATTTTCCGGAATATATGTCGCATCTGTGCAAAAATGCACCATGAAGAAAAACATATATACATTGTTGTATAAGCTGCATTTGTTTTTGAAATATGGTGCTACTCCTTCTTGCAACAAGAAGTGAAATGGATGTAATTGGCACATTATAATGCATGTTAATGCATTATCACGCATTAGCAAGCAGAAGCTAACAGGCTAATTAGCGTTATTGTATGAGGCAGATAGAACACAAGCGTAAATTGCTTCTTGCTGCCACTGAACACCCAGAAACATGAAGAAGCGAGGCAGATAGAACACAAGCGTAAATTGCTTCTTGCTGCCACTGAACACCAGAAACATGAAGGAGCTAAACATGTACATGTTTACATCATGAAAATTAAATAAACCTCTTAAAACAACAGAATATTTTCAAGATTATAGTTAGTTTGACCTTAACCTAGCTCACCCTCCTCATTGTAGTTCTGCCTGTCTCACAAAGTGCAAAAAATCTGAGTGCCAAGCAGTATGAAGATTATTCCACAGTGTATCAAGATTATTCCCTATTGTAATTCAAGAGTCTTTCATCTTATGAGCATGATTTCTTTTTTTTCTTTTTTTTTTTTCGCTCATTCTCAGGATCTGAATGAGGTGGATGTGCTAGGTTGTCATTTTCAACTTCTTGTATTCCAGTGATTGCCAGACAGTTTAATGGTGCCTTACTGTCACCTTCGGTATACAGTAGCACTTTGTCACACATGTAGATAGTTGTGGCAGTAGATGGTAATGCAGTATAGTTTGACATATAAGCCAATTCAAAGTATAAGTTGCAGGTTCTCCTAAACAAATAATAATAAAAAAAAAAATCCAAACTTATACTCTGGAAAATACAGTACATGTAACTTCAGCCACAGCAGCTCCTAATTTCCAACAGTTAATGCATTAACTGTATCATAGTGAGCCTTAGAACTTTTCAGCCTACCCTTGTAAGATTATTCCCTGCAACCATACAAGAAATGGCCAGTATGTAGCAGAAAAGTGTATGATATATTACCTAAGCAAAACAAATTAGCTTTTTGGATTCATCTGATCAAAATTTAAATAAGTGGACTGCATTTATAGAGCACTTTTCCATCTGCATCAGAAGCTCAGAGCGCTGTACAATTATGCCTCACATTTACCTATTCATGCAAGGTGCTCGCTACACACCGGGAGCAACTAGAGGCTTAAGAACCTTGTCCAAGGGCCCTTAGTGATTATTCGGTCTGGCTGGATGCCCTTTTAATTGGGAGATGGGGATGAGATTTGGACACAAGATGGTAGCATTCTTTGTTTTTGCTTTATTATTTGTTAAATGGAAATGGAAGGGGATGGATCTATCCATCCATTCATCCATCAAATTGCCCTCTTTTCTCCTTGTCAAGCTATAGCTACTAACAAGACAGCTTAATGAGCGAAGGCTTAGGAGGATAAATGAGGAGGAAATAAAATGAATGGTTTTAAAGCTGCCCAGCCACTGTCATGAAATAAAAGCCCAACAATGGCCACTGTTAGCTGAATGAGGGCGACGGTAAATCAGCATGTGCCTGCAAGACACACTGTGTAAAGCAACCATAAAATCAAACACGAAGTGAAATCACCTGGACAACCCCGTGTTTAACGGGCTGATTAGTCTGCTTCAACTCAAATTGGTGAAGATGACACAAGCCTGACGCTAAATTGTATAATTACCAATAAAACTACACATGGCGTTACCTAAATGAGCTGGGGCATAATATCAGCAGTAGCTGAAGAACTCTTGAAAGTTTTCTTCACTGCTCATTGCTAGAAATAAATTGGATACCTTTTAACTGGCCAGCTGAGGGTGTACGAGGTGCAACAGATGCATCAGTCCCACTAGTACACATCCAGTGGAGTTTCTTGCTTTAATACACAGTTCATGTTGCATATCCAGGCCCAATATTGAACATGACACACTTAGAAAATTAATGCTACAATAAACTACTGCTCACACAAGGGGAAATCAATACTCTGAGCTCCTGCTTTGTTGAAGCAAAGAGCAAAATTATCTGCTGCTGACATTCCTGCAGCAATTTAATTTGGCTGACATCTTAACCCGTGACAACTACTACTTACTACTTCATAATTAAACAATACTAGCATGTTGCCCATGGGGATCCATCGGCTCTAGATTGGGTAGTATTTATAAAATAGGTAGTTGACATTTTTCAAGGGTGGTAATAAATTAAGTAAAGCTTGTATAATGACTTGGAATGGCGTCAAGAGTCCACATTGTTTTTACAATGGTAGACCTCAACAATTTTTAGAAGAGGAACTCAAACCTTTTATTTCCTGTTATGTAATTTTTTATGATAATTTACTGTCTTAATGTATTTATAAATTGTTTAGGTTCTTGTTATCATGACACACTATTATCATTATTATTGTTATAAGTATTATTTTATTTTATTATTACTTCTCTTTTGTCATTTAAGTTTTAAGTGAACCACAATGGAAACTTTCTTGTGTCATCCATGTATTTTTAGCATATTTACAATTATATTATGTACTTATATTGAACTTACTATGTAAAATCACGCATGCACTCACGCTTTTAATATAAAGATGGTTTACCGCCCCCTTCTGGAATGGCGGGTGAGTCCAGAATGTAGTTAGCAACATCCATTGTTCAGTGTTGTTAGATAATGTCTGTAGCGTCTCCAAAAATATTAGTTCTATTAACGTTCCGTTTTGGCAGTGTTCATCCTTGACCCAAATTACATAAGCATACCAAATGGCAAATGTCAGCTCTCCGCAGTTTCTCCCTGATCGAAGTTACACACACGCACGCATGGAGGGCTTTTTGTCTTTATCGCATTCTGCCACAAGCAGGTGCTTCTGTTGTGGTGGAAGACATCTAACACAATACACTTTTCACTAATGGTAACGGAAACATGACACTTAACTAAACTGACGAAACCAATTGAACAAGAAAAACACAATAAATCAATAACACAAACAACACTGCTAAAAACCCCAAAACCCCATGGTGTATTGCAGCATAACGTCCATTGTTTACTGGTTAGCTAAAATTGCTGATTTCTTCAAAAATATTTGTCTTGCCAACTTTACATTTTCACAGTGTTAATCCTTGACCCAAAATACACAAGCATACCAAACGGCAAATGTCAGCTCTCCCCGGTTTCTGCGTGATCAAAGCCACATACACGCACACACGCATGCACACAGAGACCACTTGGCTATTATAATATAGGTGGCCCTTAAAATTTCACAAAACTAACTACATTTAGCTTCTACCTAAATCCAAACATTATAATGTAGGTGCTTTTTTTTTTAGCATGTTGTAAAATTACAGCTCATTTTAATGAAAGAACTATTTATCTGGGGGAATTCCATGGAAAATATTATCTCTTCCTATATCGCCAATGTGTAGACAAACTGCAGGAGGAAGCATGTTTGCATGTATGAGGCTTTGAGGTTACATGTGACCTGACTTGGTCCTTCTCAGCTTTATCACTGAAATACCTCGGTGTGTACCTCGGAACCTGTGACCCCATCCTGAATACTGTCTCCTGTGGGCTATGAAATCCAAAGCTTTGGGTTTGACAAAAAGGCGTGGCCAAGACAAATGATGCTTTAAAAAAGTTTCAATAAATCATTTGAATACTGTTTAATTTAACAGAAAATCCATGAGAGATGTTCCCAAGATAAAAATGATGTCAACCAAAATGGACAGCAGTTGGACTCATCTGGCTGAGAAAGCAATTTTACTTTTTTTTATTACTCCGCAACAAAGTTGAGTGGAGGTAATGTTTTCGCCCCTGTTTGTTTGTTTTTTGTCTGTTTGTGAGCAGCCTGTAACCCACAATTTTTCATATATCATGATTTGTTTTACACATGGGTTCATATCCTGATAGGCAAGAACTGATTCAGTTTTAAGGCCACAGAGCAAAGTCAAAATCTTGGAAAATTGGAAAAATCCCTATCCTTTGACATTGAACACATTTTCAAAAGTTCATAACTCTGTAAAAAAAAAAAGATCAAATTTCTTTCATATTTGAGAGCATTGTGTAGGATGGTAACCTTTATTGACTGACAATGTTTTATGTGGATCTGATCGAGATTACAGATTTTGTGGCCATTTAAATTTCAAATAGAAAACCCCTTTTAATGTATATTTTTCATTATATCTCAATCAAATGTGCCAGAGTCACTCTCATATTTTGAAAGTGATGTGCAGACTGGCAGGCAAAAATTTTATTTTATTTTATTGCCAAAAATTGATCCAGATCTGATCTGGATTGTGGATTTTGTGGACATCTGAATTTAACATTGAAATGCCCATTTGGTGCTGTAGTTTTATTTTCGTATTACGATGCCCTCTATCGACTTCTCACTTTGGGGTGTCCGTACAGGTCCTGCTACTTCTGCTTACATATCCTGTGTCTGCTGGTGGTACTGGCCCTGCCCGTAAAATCGAAACACCGGCAGGTCAAAGAGCAGCAGGACGGCCTCCAGAAGGACAGCCAACAGGTCTCCCAGACAGACCACAACAGGAGCCACTCATCCACAGACAACTGCAACCAGAAAGTCAAAGCCACATGAGGCTCAGGACAGCGACGCACAGTCCCTTAAGCAGCAGAAACGACGAGATGAACTGGAAAATACAGAGAGCTGGAGCAAACCAAATACTGGGACGCACTGAGATCCAAACAGGCAGAAAACACAATTCAACAACTTGTCAAATATTCCAGCAGGGACTATGACGGCAATGATATTTCTGACACTGATGAAAGAAAATCAGAGCAGACAAAGGAAAGAGACTTAATCCTAATTGACCAGGATAAGGTCAAATGACTTCTCAGCTGCCTTAAACCCTCTATGTACTTAGCAGGTGAAAGAACGGCTCAGATGGTCCGCTGTGCAAAGCCGAACACCGTTCCACCGGGCTGGTGTGGGGTTGTCCAACAGGAGAGCAGTATGTGGAGGGTTTTTGTCATTATCTGGACACAAGGCTCTGTGAGGTGGGAGGAATATTAAAAAATATGTTTGTGTAAAAATAAATAAACCTTTATCATCAGCTGCCAATGTCAAACAGGCATTAGGATCCTCAAAACTTTGATTTCTACGTCTTTTTAAATGTCTGTATTCCGGAATAATTCGCACTGTATGTGTTTTGTATTTAGATGTTTGTGAAAAACTTTAAAATCGATTTGAATTCTTTTTTCTTTTTTTTTTTCTGGGATGACCCGGTGATGTAATTTCAGATCTCATCTACCCTGCAACAGTGGAAAGTCTCGAAATAGTTTGAATGACTAAAAATGAATTTCGGTATCTTTTCGTAGTTTTCATACCTGCTGCTTTTTTGGGTGGAGGGGGTTAACCATACATCATTGGTTACAGCTCAGTGTCTGTTTCAAAGGGAGTATGCCTGTTGTGATTTTACAATTTTTTTTTTTTTTTTTTTTTTTTTTTTTTTTTTTTTTTTTTTATAAATACAAATGTGTGATTGTTGTTGAATTTGTTTTATGCAGTAATGTCACACTACAGATATCTATTAAAATCTGAATTCCCGAACAGTAAAATTCTAACAGTTAAACATACACGCTTAAATGACTTGTACATTGTGCTCGCAACTAATATTTAATTATATATTATCAAATTCACTAAAGGGTCTTGTAACTTGCAATTCTCGAGCATATTGAATGTTTCTAAATTAATGAACGCGGCATTCAGGCTACAAGTTTGCATTTGTCTGTGAGAAGCTATTATTTCTGTATGTGACTTTAATAATAATGTAGTGACCAGCTGTGGTCTGGTGTCATATTATGTGTGGTGTTAAACATGGGATCTTTCAGGGTGGATTTACTGTAATGGTGTAAGAAACACTGGTTGTTCATGGGATTTTTTTTGGGGGGGGGGGGGGGGGGGGGGGGGGGGGGGTCGTCCACTGCTCACCTGAACCCTGTTTATTCCACCAATGAACAATGATGACACAAAAGTTAAAACGGACACCCATGTCATACTTCTGTATCGTTATACAATTTATGCAGTGGTGGGCAACGCTAAACTAAAAGTTAGCTTCCGTAACTGCTAATCCGCTAACTAAAAGTTATCTGTGATAACGCTAAACTGCTAAAACATTTATCTGATGCTGCAACTGGCTGCTAATTTTTATTATAATAAAAATTTTGCTTTTGCTGGATGTTTTGGCTGTAAAACCCTGAAAAACAGATCTGAAGAGTGCAAATTTGAATATGTTAAAATGTGACAATCAGATGATTAGCAAGATGCACATAAAAAAATAAAATGAACAAATTCAAATAATAGTTTATTCACAGCACTGGAAGTATTAAACGAATAAGAAGTATTTTTAAAAATACACATGGAAAATAATTAAAATCTAATTAATGCATTTACTTCCCGCCCCTCCATCTTCTTGAAGTGATACTTGGTACCTTTGTGCGATGTCAGTTTCACTTACAGGATTAGTTTATAAACTCCAACAGGAATAAATGTAAGATTTTAGGGTTTCCAAATCTTTTTGACCATTAATTAACCGACTTAAAGTGAGCTAAACTAAATTTAATGGACACTAATTGCTCTGCTGTTGGTTCTCACCATTAGCTGAAAAGCTAATTTGCACACCAAAAAGGGAGCTTTGCTAATTAGCCATTATCTGATTAGCTGAACTGTGCCCACCACTGAATTTAAGCATTAAACTAAATGAATATGCTGCAGTAGAGGCGCCGCATTATTTGAAATGACACTTTTATCTTCTGATGGGTGCTAAACTCACAGTCTCATTTGAAACTTGCACGTTTGTTGTGAAGAACTTTTGAATTGTTGCCTTTGTACTATGTAAAATAACAGCAAAGTCATCAGCAGGTGAGCTTTGGAGTCTGGACTTCTTTTCTTTTTAAGGATTTCTAACATATTCCTGCCATAAATTTGTGTACCAGTACTCATATTGATTGGTAGCCTGACAACCGGCCCTGAATTGGGCCAGATACTGGACTCTCTCTCCTAGCCTGTGATTGGTTAGCGGCCGAGATGCTGACATCAGCCCATGCATGGCGCGAGTGCTGCTCTCCTATTGGTCGTTTAGGAGTAGGAAATCTCACTCCAAAATGGAGGCCAGTATCCCGTCCAATTCATAGCCGGACCGGTTGTCGGGCTAGTTGATTGGTACATGCGATTGTGGTCCAAACTATATTTGTAGCCTGGGTCCTGTGTTCTGGCCCACTTAATGGAAAGGGATGATGGTTCTGCAAACATGGTGATAATTGCACTGCGTGGCCACCCAAACCAGCAGATCAATGCAAACCACTTCATATGTCCAAAGTGCCAAGTCATGAATGGCGCTTTTTTTTTTCTCTGTATGTGCGAGCATGTGTACATGTCCGTCTAACATGGTTATATTTGTGTTTGAAGGAAATGTGGAAGGATGGAAAGATTTGTATGACATTTCAGTAAAATTCTGATTTACGTGTCAAAATAAAAGAGATTATTTTTAAACACAAAAAGCAATTATTGAATTTTTGTGCACTTAATTGAAAACTGCTTCTCGGCTGAGTTAAAAATCACTTCAGTAATTTATTTTCTTGTTCTTTCACACCGCTCTAAGTAAGACATTTTTAAATATAATAAAAGAAATGATCTTGTACTGAACTTAAAAAAGTTATCGTGAATGTACCGTGCATCCAGGGTGTATTCACAGCGCTTCACCTTTTCCACACTTTGTTACAGCCTTATTCCAAAATGGAGTAAGTTAATTTTTCCCACAAAATTCTACTCACAACACACAATGACAGCATGAAATTATTTTTTTTATTTTTGTGAATTTATTAAAAATGAAAAAACTAAGAAATCACATATACGCAAGTATTCACACCCTTTGCTCAATACTGTGTTGTTGCACCTTTGGCAGCAATTCCAGCCTCAAGTCTTCTTGAATATGATGCCACAAGCTTGGTGCCACTACCTTTGGGCAGTTTGGTCCATTCCTCTTTGCAGCACCTCTCAAGCTCCATCAGGTTGGATGTGGAGCGTCGGTGCACAGACATTTTCAGATCTTTCCAGAGGTGTTCAGTCGGATTCAGGTCTGGACTCTGGCTGGGCCACTCAAGGACATTCACAGAGTTGTCTTGAAGCCACTCCTTTGATATCTCGGCTGTGTGCTTAGGGTCATTGTCCTGCTGAAAGACACCGTCACCCCAGTCTGAGGTCAAGAGCGCTCTGGAGCAGGTTTTCATCCAGGATGTCTCTGTACATTTCTGCATTCATCTTTCCCTCAATCCTGACTGGCCTCACTGAGCACTTGTATTGTCCTATCCTAGCCAACTGAACATGTCCGATTATGACATCTGATATTTTTTTTTCTGCACAACATAAAGAGTTACCAAATCATCTTTGAAGCAAATGGGACATATAAGACACCAAATGAAAGCTGTCTTTATATAGATTCGACTACATTTTGATTGATGTGCACAGTTTTCTTGTTCAGATCGGAGTGTATGCCTTCATACAAACCCCCATGTTGAAGGTGGTACTTCATGTGTGGCCTCTTCTGTTACTCGCACACATTCTTTGACAGTTTTGTATTCTGTAATGAGGTGGTTAATGACAGTGTAGTAAACCAATGTTGTCATATGTCATAGTGAAGCCCAGTATTTTTACTGTTACCATTTATTTTTGTAATCTAGACATCCTAAGATTTCTAATGATACCACATTTCTAGGGTTGGGGTGGTGGTGGTGGGGGGGGGGGGGGGGGGGGGTGTACGTGGGACCATGTTGGCACTTGGACTAAATTGGAATTAAGTTAGTGTGACCATATTTTGATTACTGAAAACCAGGACACTCTGCTTGGCAATGAGATACTCAAATGATACCAAGTTTACTCAAAGATGCTCAAAGATGGAAAACAATGAAAACCAAGACATTTTCATCACTTTCTAAAAAACAAACAAAAAAAAAAAAGCAGGGAGTTTGGACAACCTAGTCTATAAGTAGTTCCGAAATTATGGATGATTGTGCGATTTTAACTTTTGCATGACCTTGAAACTTGAGCTATGACCTTGAAAAATTAACACACACTATTCTAGGATTATCTGAACCGTATCTTCAAATTTTATGACAATAGATGCGGAGATGTGCCCACAAACAAACGCAGGCGATCACATAACCTCATTCCAGTTTGGTTGGAAGGAAGTAAGACTGACTGGTGTTAAACCACGTGGTTTGACAGGGGCGCTTTGCTTTCATCACGTGCTCCCTTCATACTGTGTGGGTGGGTTCTTGCTTCATGTGACGTCACGCGAGTAGGCGGAACTTTATCGAGTTTCGTATTTCGGGCAGCAGCTGTTAAATAACACACGAGCTGCAGTTTGGATATCGGACAAAATCAAAACACAGCAAAAAGTTCAGCCTGGGTAAGAGAACCTGAGTTTTTTTGGGCTTTGTTTTTGTCCTTTATTGTTGAAGACATAGTCTGGACCTGTTGGACACTTTTTGAGCTAACGTAACGTTAGCCTGTTAGCAGTAGTAGTGAGTTTAGCTCACTGGTGTGTGTGTGTGTGTGTGTATATGTGTGTGTGTGTGTGTGTGTGTGTGTGTGTGTGTGTGTGTATACACACACACACACACACACAGATCAGTGGTTTAGCTGTTGACTGATTTGTGGACATGTGAAGTTTTTAGTTGTCACGCAGAGGCGAATATTTACAAACTTGTGTAAAAGCAACCAGCTGTTGTTTACATGATCATGCAATTAATCTTTAAAATGTCAACGTGCTTTATGCAAATGTCTCCCAAAATACTTAATTCTTAGCAAATATCTATTCAGTAGTTACTCAAAATCAGCAGATACTCAAATGTAATATTTTGAGATGAATTATACTTCTACATGTGCAGGAAACGACACAAATTTGCAACATTTTGTTGTCCTTGTTCTGGTTGTTAGATCTTCAATTTAATCTGTGATCCTGTACCAGGCTAAAATTGAATATTTATTGTTTCAATAATTCATAAAATATTGAAAATTAATTCAAGCCTGACTGATATGGGTTTTTTGGGGGAATAATATGATACCTATTGGGGAGTATCTGGTGAAACTACATACATAAACAATGGCAATGATTCCAAACATTTCAGTATCAAACCATTTTGACAAAGAAAGTACATATTTATCCTTTATTTATACAGGTACCGTCATTGAGACACAAAGGCTTATTCTCAAGGGAGACCTGTTTCACTCAGACATACAGTGGAGTTTATTACAGTAATCCTAAGTATGTGTTCGTAGTTTATTATTGTTGGGGTCACATGACATTCTAATAGCCCAAATAACTAGGGACGGGACGACTAGTCGTAATAGTTGACGACGACTAACTAACATCCGACTAGTCGACTATTTTTATTAGTCGATTAGTCGAAAGCCATTTATTAAGTTCATTTAACCCTTAAAAGAATAGACCTTCTGCACCTGCCACTGCTTCCTTCACTCAGTGAATAAATGGTGTGAACCTTGGCAGGTGAATTAGTCAGATCAAACGGGTAGTTAGATTAGATTAGACAGAACTTTATTAACCCCTTGGGAAGACTCTCTCAGGGAAAATGAGGTTCCAGCAGCATTATATAACAGCACGCGGGGTAAGAAGCACACAGACCATCAAAAGTGAAAGTTAAAAGTCTATGCCTCGTAAATTAATGTAGGTATTGTCTTCATGCTAATACTGTTTTTGTATTTGTGATTTTGTGCTTATTAAAGTTTCACGTTACCTGGCTAAAGTTTTTAGCCTGGTACAGAGGAGGCTAATCTTATTTTAGTTGAGAAAACTTCAGTGTTTTACCTCAAAAAAGGTGGCTATCAAGTACCACCACTTGAAGTAAGAGGAAGGAAGGAGAGACTTGCAGCAGGAGCAGGTGTTCAGGAACCGGAATAATTCATTGGAGATGTTTACGGATGCCGAGGTCGAGAGCACTTCTCCTCTGCTGTGACGGACTCGGCCATGTTTGTAGCAGACGGACCAACCTGGAAGTAAACAAACCTCTCATGCATTAGAGGCATTTCTTGGTAAAGGCACTCGCGAGGCTACTGTGACCGTGAAAATCGTTTACTAACATAAGGAGGCTAATCTAATAAAGTTTAGCCGTCAATGTGAAACAGAGATTAGACGGATAAAGTTGGGCGACTATCCTTTGTCGACTAAGTAAATGGTAAAATGGTAAATGGGCTGCATTTGTATAGCGCTTTTTCATCTGCATCAGACGCTCAAAGCGTTTTACACATCAGTGCCTCACATTCACTCCGATGTAAAACTAAAGGAGAAACTAAATTTTGTAAGTTTTGTGAAAAGTGGGTAGCCCTCTAGCTTTAATTATTGCAGCTCTGGTGATGTGCTACTTTATCTTGTGGGTAACCACAAAACACCAAATTGCCCTCAAATCCATATGCCAGTGCCACATAAAAATTCATACATTCTAACTACAGTTCTCCAGGTTTAAATTTTTTTTTTTTAAATTAACACTTTATAAACACCAGCAGCATATGTATTTGAAATGCGCACAAAAGTCTAGATGTACAAGGAAAATGGTCCACAGGTGGCGTTTAACTGGGGACATTGGCATTGTGAGACAAGCATGCTAATATCTTGTGGCACCGTGACACTCTTTCCTCTCACACAGCTGTTGCCTTTGCAGCCTTACTGTTGAGTGAGTGAATAATTGTTTCTCTTATACTGCTGACCCCATGACTTAAACAGATTTATTCTTGAGTAACCTGCATAACTTTTCTGCTAATTAAAAAGTCCACAATCCAAAGAAATGATATGCTCCACCTCTCATTAAAGTTTCCCAGACGTTCTCATAAGCCTGTTTTTTGGAAGTGGCCCCGGTATGTCTCAGGGAACTGAATTCTCAGCAGTTTCATACCCACATGACACGCTTTACAAAGCTGACTGGTTAAATTTAGAGATAGTATCAAGTGATGCCACCTTAGTTCACACGACCGTCCTTTGGTTACTTCCTCCAAACCATCAACATGTTTATTAGACCCCATTCCTACCAGGCTGCTCAAGGAAGCCCTACCATTATTTAATGCTTCGATCTTAAATATGATCAATCTATCTTTGTTAGTTGGCTATGTACCACAGGCTTTTAAGGTGGCAGTAATTAAACCATTGCTTAAAAAGCCATCACTTGACCCAGCTATCTTAGCTAATTATAGGCCAATCTCCAACCTTCCTTTTCTCTCAAAAATTCTTGAAAGGGTAGTTGTAAAACAGCTAACTGATCATCTGCAGAGGAATGGTCTATTTGAAGAGTTTCAGTCAGGTTTTAGAATTCATCATAGTACAGAAACAGCATTAGTGAAGGTTACAAATGATCTTCTTATGGCCTCGGACAGTGGACTCATCTCTGTGCTTGTTCTGTTAGACCTCAGTGCTGCTTTTGATACTGTTGACCATAAAATTTTATTACAGAGATTAGAGCATGCCATAGGTATTAAAGGCACTGCGCTGCGGTGGTTTGAATCATATTTGTCTAATAGATTACAGTTTGTTCATGTAAATGGGGAATCTTCTTCACAGACTAAGGTTAATTATGGAGTTCCACAAGGTTCTGTGCTAGGACCAATTTTATTCACTTTATACATGTTTCCCTTAGGCAGTGTTATTAGACGGCATTGCTTAAATTTTCATTGTTACGCAGATGATACCCAGCTTTATCTATCCATGAAGCCAGAGGACACACACCAATTAGCTAAACTGCAGGATTGTCTTACAGACATAAAGACATGGATGACCTCTAATTTCCTGCTTTTAAACTCAGATAAAACTGAAGTTATTGTACTTGGCCCCACAAATCTTAGAAACATGGTGTCTAACCAGATCCTTACTCTGGATGGCATTACCCTGACCTCTAGTAATACTGTGAGAAATCCTGGAGTCATTTTTGATCAGGATATGTCCTTCAAAGCGCATATTAAACAAATGTGTAGGACTGCTTTTTTGCATTTACGCAATATCTCTAAAATCAGAAAGGTCTTGTCTCAGAGTGATGCTGAAAAACTAATTCATGCATTTATTTCCTCTAGGCTGGACTATTGTAATTCATTATTATCAGATTGTCCTAAAAGTTCCCTGAAAAGCCTTCAGTTAATTCAAAATGCTGCAGCTAGAGTACTGACAGGGTCTAGAAGGAGAGAGCATATCTCACCCATATTGGCCTCTCTTCATTGGCTTCCTGTTAATTCTAGAATAGAATTTAAAATTCTTCTTCTTACTTATAAGGTTTTGAATAATCAGGTCCCATCTTATCTTAGGGACCTCGTAGTACCATATCACCCCAATAGAGCGCTTCGCTCTCAGACTGCAGGCTTACTTGTAGTTCCTAGGGTTTGTAAGAGTAGAATGGGAGGCAGAGCCTTCAGCTTTCAGGCTCCTCTCCTGTGGAACCAGCTCCCAATTCAGATCAGGGAGACAGACACCCTCTCTACTTTTAAGATTAGGCTTAAAACTTTCATTTTTGCTAAAGCTTATAGTTAGGGCTGGATCAGGTGACCCTGAACCATCCCTTAGTTATGCTGCTATAGACTTAGACTGCTGGGGGTTCCCATGATGCACTGTTTCTTTCTCTTTTTGCTCTGTATGCACCACTCTGCATTTAATCATTAGTGATCGATCTCTGCTCCCCTCCACAGCATGTCTTTTTCCTGGTTCTCTCCCTCAGCCCCAACCAGTCCCAGCAGAAGACTGCCCCTCCCTGAGCCTGGTTCTGCTGGAGGTTTCTTCCTGTTAAAAGGGAGTTTTTCCTTCCCACTGTCGCCAAGTGCTTGCTCACAGGGGGTCGTTTTGACCGTTGGGGTTTTTCCGTAATTATTGTGTGGCCTTACCTTACAATATAAAGCGCCTTGGGGCAACTGTTTGTTGTGATTTGGCGCTATATAAATAAAATTGATTTGATTTGATTTGGGGACGTTTTGAGTACAGGAGTTTAATTGAATTTCACTGTAACCTCTTATTTATTCCAATCCAATCCACTTTATTTATATAGCACATTTAACAACAAACACATTCCAAAGTGCTGCACATAGAATCACTATAGATAAAACCCCAATAGTCAAGAAAAAAATTAAGAAAATTAACAATAAAAATAAGTAGAATATGCAAGATAAAAAAATAAATACATACATACATACAGCATACAAAAGATAAAACCAGTAAAATCTACCTAAATAAAAACAAATACAATAAAACAGAGGACCACACAACTTGTGCAGTGTTAAAAACCAAAGAATAAAAGTGGGTCTTCATACGAGACTTCGCAAGTAATGGACATTATACATCCCAGAATTAACTCTTGTTGCTTAATTTAATTTTAATATTGTGTTGTGAGACACTGTATCTTCTAGAATTTTGATTATTAAACATGATGCACCTTTTTGTTGTTCTACACTACAAGTACACGATCTGTATTTAGCCGATTATTGAAGCTGCAAGTAACAAATTTATGTCTTTTGTTGTTTAATCAGTCAATATTTTTATGAAAAGTATTATTTAGGCTATAAAATTTTAGGAAGTCTTATATTTAAAAAAAGAGTTCCCCATCTTCATAACTGCCGTTTTTTAACCAACAGCACAAAGTTCAGATTTATTCGATCTACAATGATAAAACAGAGAACCACACAAACCTAAATGTCGGTGAAGCCTGGACTTGTCAAGTTTTGACACCTCGATTAGGAAATTATACAAGAAGTGCTCAGTGTGCACAAAGCTACCACACCCACATTTCAAAGTATCAGCTCATGCAGACAAAAAGCTGCACAGGCTTTGAACCAGGCAAGTTCACCAACAATAAATATCTTGATTCATTTCAATAAAATTCCTACCTTGACCTCTGAGCTTGACCATTGACCGCTTCTAACCAAAACAAAATCACTTTTTTTCTTCCATAGTCCCAGTGTACAGGATGAGTTTGATCAAAGTCTCATCTTTAGATATCTTGCAAATGTACACACGTACATACCGTGTACCTGGAAAGTATTCACAGTGCTTCACCTTTTCCACATTTTATTTTACAGCCTTATTCCAAAATGGATGAAATTCATTTTTCCTCTCAAAGTTTTACACACAATACCCCTATAATGACAATGTGAATTTTTTTTTTTTTTTTAGTTTTTTGCTAATTTATTAAAAATAAAATAAACAACTAAAACAAACAAACAAACAAAAAATTAACATGTACATAAGTATTCACAGTCTTGCAGTGAAGCAAAATTGAGTTCAGTTGCATCCTGTTTCCACTGATCATCCTTGAGGGAATTTTGTTTTTCCATGAAAAACAAAATTCTCTGGTCTGATGAGACAAAGATTGAACTCTTTGGCGTGAATGCCATGTGTCATATTTGGAGGAAACCACGCACCATCCCTAGAGTGAAGCATGGTGGTGGCAGCATCATGCTGTGGAGATGTTTTTCAGCAGCAGGAACTGGGAGACTAGTCAGGATTGAGGGAAAGATGAATGCAGCAATGTACAGAGACATCCTGGATGAAAACCTGCTCCAGAGCGCTCTTGACTTCAGACTGGTGCGATGGTTCATCTTCAGCAGGACAATGACCCTAAACACACAGCCAGATATCAAAGGAGTGGCTTCAGACAACTCTGTGAATGTCCTGAGTGGCCCAGCCAGAGTCCAGACCTGAATCCAATTGAACATCTCTGGAGAGATTTGAAAATGGTCTGTGCACAGATGCTCCCCATCCAGCCTGAATGGATCTTGAGAGGTGCTACAAAGAGAAGATTTGAGGCTGTTTGCTGCCAAAGGTGCATCAAAAAACCATTGAAATATGTGAATACCTATGTACATGGACCATGGGAGCATGGACTCCCAAAATTTTCTGTACATTTGTATTGTCAAGTATGTGTGTGAGATGACCCAAGCAGAGGGTCACCCCCTTTGAGTCTGGTCTGCTTGAGGTTTCTTCTTCCTCACATCATCAGAGAAATTTTTTCCTTACCACTGTTGCCTGTGTGCTTGCCTCTAAGGGTTGTAAGGTTAGACCTTACTTGTGTGCCTTGAGGCAGGCTTGTTGTGATTTGGAGCTATATAGATAGCTATATAGCTATATAATGAAATGAAAAATAAAATGGATAACAAAAATACATATGACTTCTTAGTTTGTTATTTTAATAAATTTGCAAAAAAAAACAAACAAACCTTTTTTCATCTTGTCATTATGGGTATTGTGAGTAGAATTTTGATGGAAAATATGATTTACTCAATTTTGGAATAAGGCTGTAACATAAAATGTGGGAAAAAAAGTGAAGCACTGTGAATACTTTCCGGATGCAGTGTATTACACAGACACCAAGGTGATCACAAGCGTGTGCACGTTCGGCAACATTGCTCTTAACAGAAATAATAAATTGATTGTCAAAGTTGTTGATTGTTTTTCTGTTATATGACAAAGTGGAGCATTTCTTTTTCTGCCATTCTCTAATATATTACCATTTATATATTAATGTAAACTATTTTAAAAAGCATTTAATTAAAATATACATATTTAAGTTATATGCATCTTTCCTCGGATTTCTATTATAGAAATGTTGTTGTTTGGATTTTGAGAACCTTTAACCTTTGACTCTGATCAATAAGCAGCTGACTGATGTGTGGCGTTGGCGGTCTGCAAAGTTTAGCTGTATCTGCCCCTCTGATCAGGATTTTTTAGTGCTTATCCCAGTAAATGGAGTAAATAATGATGAGCGCATGTGCGTATTGTGTTGGAAAGAGATGGGCGTTGTCCATCCCCCTCATTTAATATTCAGCCTTGAATCGGGGGGTGGGGGGATGCTGAGCTTGAGTCTAGCTGTGCTTGTTGATACTCTGCACGAGTGGGTAAGGGATAAAAATTGTTGTTCCATACAGTGTTGAATAGAGAGAAATTCAGATACACCAGATTAAAAGGTAAGGGAATCAATCCTCTTTATACTTTTTTTTAAGTAATATTATTTCACTTTTTCCTGGCCTAAATTACGCACTCATTTCTTAAACAGTTTGACTGATTTTTGCCTTTTTTTTTTTCTTTTTTTTTTAGTGAGGGAAGAGTGTTAAAAGTAAATGAGTGATCCTCCATATGACCATTACTGAACACAGAGAGATTTCTGGTACGGTGTAAATGTCCGTCCATTGTGCCAAAAGACCGACAGCTGTGGAGGGTGTGTCAGCTGTCAACAAAGGATTTTGTTTGTGTCTCTCTTGAAATTTCATTTTGGGGTATGTAAACACGTATGTATGGTAACAGCAGTTAGGTAATCCTTGCTGAGTGTTCATAAAGTCAGATTTCCAGAAAAAAACAATGTAGGTGTGTATCAGTTGGTTACTTTTAAAAAGAAGTGACAGTCGAGACCCTTAGTATTGATGGTTCAACAGAATGGTGGCATTTAAGTTTATTGACCTGATCTTGAGCTGCTGTGTGTCAGGAATTATGATGAAATAATTTTCAGTGTGTTTGCTGCTCTACTGAAGCAGTAAGTCTTACATGATTTAATAGTCCACCTTGATGAATTATTAATGGGTATTTATTGATTGGCTGGAGCTAAAGTAGCCACATTTCGTGGGTTTTCTTTGTCAGTTAAAAAAAAATTATCTTATTTTTGGCAAGTTTTGTATTTCTTATTATGTCGTATATTTTTTACATTGAAGGTTCAAATGAATAATAATTATTATTATTATTATTGTGAACTGTTTAATTCTTTAATCTGTATAGAATGTTAGAAAATAGTTGTAAAAATGTATTTCAGTTTATTTATACAGTGCCAAATCATAATCATCATAATCATAATTTATCATAAATTGCTCCAAGGTGCTACATCTAGCAACTTTTAAGACTTACCCACCCTGTGGCAGGCACATTAGTAACAGTGGGAAAGAAAAGCTCTCTTGTTGTTTTTGCTTATAGTAGAAATGACAAGCAGACCAGACTCATTGGAGTGACCATCTGCTTTGGCGATACTACAGATGGTCACTCCAATGAGTCTGGTCCCTGACAAACAAGAATTATCCAAAACATGTATTTCAATTTCAATTTATTTTCATTTATATAGCACCAGATCACAACAGAGTTGCCTCAAGGTGCTTCACACAGGTAAGGTCTAACCTTACGAATCCCCAGAGCAACAGTGGTAAGGAAAAACTCCCTCTGAGGAAGAAACCTCAAGCAGACCAGACTCAAAGGGGTGACCCTCTGCTTGGGCCATGATACAAACATAAATTACAGAACAATTCACGGACGAATATACAAGAATTGCTGTTGGTGCACAGGACAGGAGGATCGCCAACACAAATACAACTCCCATCTCTGGATGGAGCTGCACCTTAAACAGAGAAAAAACAGAATCAGGCATCAGAAAGACAAAAAATACTGTATAATTTGCCAGCATTAAACAACAAGAAAAACAGAGAAATACTAAGGTGATTGCCGGCCACTAACCCTAAACTTCACTAAAGGCCCCAGAATTTAGGTAAAGTTGAGGCCGCAGCCCGCTCCAATTACTAATAAATGATTAGAGTAAAAAGCATAAAGCAAAACTGTACCAGTATGCTAGCCATATGAAGGGAAAATAATTGCGTCTTAAGTCTGGACTTGAAAATCTCCACAGAATCTGACTGTTTATTGATGCAGGGAGATCATTCCACAGAACAGGGGCACGATAAGAGAAAGCTCTGTGACCCGCAGACTTCTTATTCACCTTACGGACACAAAGTAGTCCTGCACCCTGAGACGTAAAGCCCGGGCTGGTACGTAAGGTTTAATTAGGTCAGCTAGGTAGGGAGGTGCCAGTCCATGAACACTTTTATAGGTTAGTAGCAGAACCTTAAAATCTGTTTTCACTGGGACAGGAAGCCAGTGAAGAGACGCCAAAATCGGTGTATGTGGTCGAACTTTCTGCTTCGTGTCAAAAGTCTGGCTGCAGCATTTTGAACCAATTAGAGAGCCTAATGCAAGACTGCGGTAAACCAGAAAATAGAACATTGCAGTAGTCCAATCTAGAAGAGATAAATGCATGGATCAGGGTCTCAGCATCAGCCAGAGACAGGATGGGACGAATCCTTCGCTATATTTCGCAGGTGGAAGAAAGCAGTCCTAGTAATATTCTAATGTGGAGGCCAAAGGACAACGAAAGATCAAAAATTACCCCAAGGTTCCTCACTTTGTCAGTGTGATGTATGCCACACGAGCCGAGGCTGAGCGTTAACTGGTCAAATTGATGCCAATGTCTCACTGGATCAAGAACCATCATTTCAGTCTTATCAGAGTTTAAAAGTAGGAAGTTTCTAGACATCCAACTTCTCACTGCTGCAAGGCAATCTTCTAAGGATTTTATGTGAACGAGATTACCAGCAGTTATCGGCATGTATAACTGAGTATCATCTGCATAGCAGTGAAAGGTAATCCCAAAACGCCGCAATATGTGCCCAAGGGGTGCTATATAAAGGGAGAAAAGCAGGGGGTCTAAGACAGACCCCTGTGGAACCCCAAATTTCATGTCACTAAGGTTAGAGGTAGTGTTACTGTACAAAACACAGTGAGAACGACTGGTCAAGTATGACGTCAGCCATGCAAGGGCACTCCCAGTAATCTCAAAATGATTTTCCAGCCTATCAAGTAGAATATGATGATCCACTGTATCAAATGCAGCACTGAGATCTAACAGCAACAGAACTGTAGTGGTGTCTGAATCCATTGTAAGCAGAAGATCATTCACCACTTTAGTGAGAGCCGTCTCTGTGGAATGATATTTTCTAAAAGCAGACTGCAGTGGCTCAAAGAGATTATTCTCAGTAGATGGTCTACGAGCTGCCATGACACCACTTTTTCCAGAATTTTAGAGAAAAATGATAGATTTGATATTGGCCGATAGTTTGTCAATACACTAGGGTCAAGATTAGGTTTCTTAAGTAATGGTTTAATCACTGCAGATTTGAAACATTTAGGAACAGATCCAGAAGTTAAAGAAAGTTAATAATTTCCAGCACAATTGGCCCAAGAGTGGGCCACAGGTCCTTAAACAGTTTTGTTGGTATGGGATCAAATAAACAGGTTGTGCTTTTTGTTGACATTACGAGTTTTGTCAGCATGTCTAGAGAGATACTATCAAATTCTGTAAATCTAGGTAATACCTCAGTAGTGGTGCCCACCTCAATAGCAGGGTGTAGTGGCTGGATTAAGGCATGCCGGGATATGTTTAACCAGATGTCTTCTATTTTCTTCCCAAAGTAATCCAGTAAATCTTGTGCTGTAAAAGGAGAGCGAACTACAGGTGGTTGTCCATGGATAAGTGTTGCCACCGTGTCGAACAAGAACTTTGAGTTATGCTTGTTTTTGTTGATCAAATCAGAGTAGTAGGTCCGCTTTGTAGCCAGTAATGCATGCTTATAATCTAAGATAGCATCACGCCACGCAAGGTGAAATACTTCTAATTTTGAACAACGCCAGTTCCGTTCTAGACCTCTTGCTTTATGCTTTAGGTCACGCAGATAATCATTGAACCAAGGTGACTGTGATTTGGGGGAGCACGGTTTTAACACAGGTGGTGCAATCATGTCGAGTGTAGTTTCGAGCACTGAGTTTAAACTATCCACAAGTCTGTCTACTGACTGGGTATTTGTCACGTAGTCATGTAGTAGTAGAAATGTTGCAGTTAAGTAATGATTACAGTACAGCCCAGTGTTTACCTTGGCCAATGGCTGAGAAGACAACCAGGAAGTGAAGAGCAGAGTCCCAGTAAAATGGACTATACAGTAGTGTTCAGAATAATAGTAGTGCTATGTGTCTAAAAAGATTAATCCAGGTTTTGAGTATATTTCTTATTGTTACATGGGAAACAAGGTACCAGTAGATTCAGTAGATTCTCACAAATCCAACAAGACTAAGCATTCATGATATGCACACTCTTAAGGCTATGAAATTGGGCTATTAGTAAAAAAAAAAAAAGTAGAAAAGGGGGTGTTCACAATAATAGTAGTGTGGCATTCAGTCAGTGAGTTCGTCAGTTTTGTGGAACAAACAGGTGTGAATCAGGTGTCCCCTATTTAAGGATGAAGCCAGCACCTGTTGAACATGCTTTTCTCTTTGAAAGCCTGAGGAAAATGGGACGTTCAAGATATTGTTCAGAAGAACATCGTAGTTTGATTAAAAAGTTGATTGGAGAGGGGAAAACGTATACGCAGGTGCAAAAAATTATAGGCTGTTCATCTACAGTGATCTCCAATGCTTTAAAATGGACAAAAAAAAACAGAGATGCGTGGAAGAAAATGGAAAACAACCATCAAAATGGATATAAGAATAACCAGAATGGCAAAGGCTCACCCGTTGATCAGCTCCAGGATGATCAAAGACAGTCTGGAGTTACCTGTAAGTGCTGTGACAGTTAGAAGACGCCTGTGTGAAGCTAATTTATTTGCAAGAATCCCCCACAAAGTCCCTCTGTTAAATAAAAGACATGTGCAGAAGAGGTTACAATTTGCCAAAGAACACATCAACTGGCCTAAAGAGAAATGGAGGAATATTTTGTGGACTGATGAGAGTAAAATTGTTCTTTTTTGGTCCAAGGGCCGCAGACAGTTTGTGAGACGACCCCCAAACTCTGAATTCAAGCCACAGTTCACAGTGAAGACAGTGAAGCATGGTGGTGCAAGCATCATGATATGGGCATGTTTCTCCTACTATGGTGTTGGGCCTATATATCGCATACCAGGTATCATGGATCAGTTTGGATATGTCAAAATACTTGAAGAGGTCATGTTGCCTTATGCTGAAGAGGACATGCCCTTGAAATGGGTGTTTCAACAAGACAATGACCCCAAGCACACTAGTAAATGAGCAAAATCTTAGTTCCAAACCAACCAAATTAATGCCTCGCAGATGTGAAGAAATCATGAAAAACTGTGGTTATACAACTAAATACTAGTTTAGTGATTCACAGGATTGATAAAAGCAGTTTGAACATAATAGTTTTGAGTTTGTAGCGTCAACAGCAGATGCTACTATTACTGTGAACACCCCCTTTTCTACTTTTTTTTTTTACTAACAGCCCAATTTCATAGCCTTAACAGTGTGCATATCATGAATGCTTGGTCTTGTTGGATTTGTGAGAATCTACTGAATCTACTGGTACCTTGTTTCCCATGTAACAATAAGAAATATACTCAAAACCTGGATTAATCTTCTTAGTCACATAGCACTATTATTCTGAACACTACTGTAATTTGTGAGTGAGTGTCTTGATATCGGATCACTCATTTAAAATGGAACAATTTACAGGTTTCACCTCAAACCTGGTGCCTGATATCCCACAAGCAAATTGTCTAGTTCAAAGAGTTTCTATATACACTGCATGCAATAACTTTTAGAAATCAAAAGGCAGATTGTTCAGCCAACCATTTAAAATCACTTAAACCCAGTTTCGTGGTTTAATTGTGCTAAATGGAGTATTGGTTTAGGGTTAGCACACTTGGTGCAAAATCTGTTGTTGGTCTAGAAAAATTCTATCCACTCAAGACTAAGTCCCAGATATATACTCAACAAAAATATAAACGCAACACTTTTGGTTTTGCTCCCATTTTGTATGAGATGAACTCAAAGATCTAAAACTTTTTCCACATACACAATATCACCATTTCCCTCAAATATTGTTCACAAACCAGTCTAAATCTGTGATAGTGAGCACTTCTCCTTTGCTGAGATAATCCATCCCACCTCACAGGTGTGCCATATCAAGATGCTGATTAGACACCATGATTAGTGCACAGGTGTGCCTTAGACTGTCCACAATAAAAGGCCACTCTGAAAGGTGCAGTTTTATCACACAGCACAATGCCACAGATGTCGCAAGATTTGAGGGAGCGTGCAATTGACATGCTGACAGCAGGAATGTCAACCAGAGCTGTTGCTCGTGTTTTGAATGTTCATTTCTCTACCATAAGCCGTCTCCAAAGGTGTTTCAGAGAATTTGGCAGTACATCCAACCAGCCTCACAACCGCAGACCACGTGTAACCACACCAGACCAGGACCTCCACATCCAGCATGTTCACCTCCAAGATCGTCTGAGACCAGCCACTCGGACAGCTGCTGAAACAATTGGTTTGCATAACCAAAGAATTTCTGCACAAACTGTCAGAAACCGTCTCAGGGAAGCTCATCTGCATGCTCGTTGTCCTCATCGGGGTCTCGACCTGACTCCAGTTCGTCATCGTAACCGACTTGAGTGGGCAAATGCTCACATTCGCTGGCGTTTGGCACGTTGGAGAGGTGTTCCCTTCACGGATGAATCCCGGTTCACACTGTCCAGGGCAGATGGCAGACAGCGTGTGTGGCGTCGTGTGGGTGAGTGGTTTTCTGATGTCAATGTTGTAGATCGAGTGGCCCATGGTGGCGGTGGGGTTATGGTATGGGCAGGCATCTGTTATGGACGAAGAACACAGGTGCATTTTATTGATGGCATTTTGAATGCACAGAGATACCGTGATGAGATCCTGAGGCCCATTGTTGTGCCATACATCCAAGAACATCACCTCATGTTGCAGCAGGATAATGCACGGCCCCCATGTTGCAAGGATCTGTACACAATTCTTGGAAGCTGAAAATGTCCCAGTTCTTGCATGGCCGGCATACTCACCGGACATGTCACCCATTGAGCATGTTTGGGATGCTCTGGACCGGCGTATACGACAGCGTGTACCAGTTCCTGCCAACATCCAGCAACTTCGCACAGCCATTGAAGAGGAGTGGACCAACATTCCACAGGCCACAATTGACAACCTGATCAACTCTATGTGAAGGAGATGTGTTGCACTGCATGACGCAAATGGTGGTCACACCAGATACTGACTGGTATCCCCCCCAATAAAACAAAACTGCACCTTTCAGAGTGGCCTTTTATTGTGGGCAGTCTAAGGCACACCTGTGCACTAATCATGGTGTCTAATCAGCATCTTGATATGGCACACCTGTGAGGTGGGATGGATTATCTCAGCAAAGGAGAAGTGCTCACTATCACAGATTTAGACTGGTTTGTGAACAATATTTGAGGGAAATGGTGATATTGTGTATGTGGAAAAAGTTTTAGATCTTTGAGTTCATCTCATACAAAATGGGAGCAAAACCAAAAGTGTTGCGTTATATTTTTGTTGAGTGTATCTTAAAATAGTATATACATTTTAATGTTTAAGAATAGCTCAACATTAGATTATATCTGGTTTAAACAATTTTAAAAGTTGCTTCAAGTGGCATAAAAGCAGTGTAACATCTTCAATACTCCATTCAAAACCGGTTATTTTGCACAAAACAAATCATGGTCAAATGACTGACTGAATAAGTTTTGATTTCGGTAAAAAGGAAAAAGAGAAACTCTTCAGTCCAAAATAAAACAAAACAAAGCTGATTTCTCAGTAAGCTAAGTAGCTGAAAGGGTGTAGGTAGAAACAAAAGCTTATATCCACCTACCCCTTTGACCTCAGATGGTGTGCTTTCTCCACTACTAATCAAAGTATTCATCTGTGTTTCTAACCTTTAGCAGGACACTAACTCTAAATACTCTGGCTAATAAAGGAAGATGTGCCATTTCTGCATTTTTCTCATAATTGAACGTTCTAGTAAAATGTTGTGGAACCCTGCACTTGGTAATTGTATGTAATCCAAGGCAGTCGTGCACAGTGAACCTTATCTTTGCCGTCCTTTGTTAAGCGCTCGAGTTCCACAAAGTCCAGTTTGAGAGTAAACAAGCTCAACAGAAATGAGAAATGTATTGATATAGTCAAAGTGCACAACCAAGTGCACCAATTCTGAGTGATTTTTTTTGTTTGTTTGTTTGTTTTTTGCTCCAAAGGATCAGAGTTTAAAAATTGTTTTTGTTGAGTGGCATTATTAGCTTCCTTCATGAGTGAGGCCTTGTTTGTGCTGCTTTCATTATACTGAGCAGAGAACTTTCGGTTTGTGTTTTCAGCCTGAGCAGACAGACTGGACTCAAGTGTGGTGAACAAATCGCTCTCTTGTAAAGCACATGCTCAGTGGGATTTGCTATTGTAATTGTGTTATTCCTTTCTCATTTCACTGCGTGTGTGTTAGGGATGTGATGTTTAATGCTGCTGTATTTTTAGCAGGATTATCTGTAATGTGAACTGATTTTTTTTTCCCTCTCATTTTCTTGTTTTATATGGTACTTGTGAGTGATTGAGAGATATGGCTTTTATAATGGCCTGTACTGATGCAGATTTTTTTTTTTAAGTTTTTAAAAGAGGGGACTGATAGATATAATCACAATGTTTTTTCTTTTTATGCAATACAACAATTTAATAATAAGCATGTAATATGGCAATAGTTTAATGATAATAAAGGATTTTTAACCGAGCGCAAGGTCTGTTTGGGAAAATGCCAGACCGAGGTGTTGACAGTACGGGCTAAGCATCAGCAAGGTCCGTGCAAAAAACACAGAGGTCTGATATTCCTGTAAAGACCGAGCAAGCAAGGTTAATAATTCGACAGTCTTTTTTTGTTTGTTTTTTCAATGCTGTTTAGATATTTAAAGAGTATGTTCATGTCCGACTTGGTTTTTCTAATCATTTTTTTAGCCTTCTGGTTTGTAACAAAGTTTCCAATTTTGTTCTTGACTGTTCGGAGATGTGTTTTCATCTTGTTGGTCTTCATTTGATTTTGCATGTCTACATCGAGCTTGTTTGCTGTTAATTCCTCCATTTTCTTTGTTCGATTTTGCACCGTGAAAATTGTACAAGGGGCAAATCTGATATGCAATCCGTACCGATTGTCATGGTAATAGTCTGATATTGGAAAATATCAGACTGGAAATCAGCCAATCAGAGCGTGTATACTATCGTAGCCATGTAATAAAACTGCATATTGAGTTGAAAACCAATATAATATAACTTTTCTGCATCCAATATTTCTTAATGTTGGACAACTTGCCATCCATCAATTGTTATGTTCCCCACCCCCTCCCAAATTAAGCAAACTACAAAGAGTCAAGTAAATTAGATCAATTTATTTTGTTGTGAACAGCATATGAATGCTTGTAAAACGTCAGTAGCGTGCTTGTCTACCTTCTTAGTGTTTTTGGCATCCTTGGAGTTCAATATTTCCACCAGTTCTTCTTCTGTGAACTCAGCAAACCTCACTGGCAGACGATTTTCTGCTGTTGTTAACATGTTTGTTGCCATTTTTTCATGTCATCTCATGAATGATTGTATGCCGCGCTCTGATTGGTTAGCTGTTGGCAGTAAGCTCTAACGCTATTGGTCAGTGTGAACCGATCCAATATAACTTTTGGTCCTAGCCTTTTTGGATCCCTTTGGATCCAACATAACTTTCTGGCGCCAAGCATGCCAAAATACAGGTAAATGATGGACAGAAAGGCTAATCTGTGATTGGCTAATGCAGTGGAGAACATATATATATATCTCCAGGTGCAGTAGTTGCTAATTGTATAAATTGCTTACCGTGGCTGCTGATCTACTTTCTTCCCTCCTTATGTGGTGGCAGGTGTGCAGGTGGTTAGCCATCAGATATGGATACCACCACCTCCTTAAAGATGACCTCGACGACTGTCCAGAGTCTGTTCAGCTACGTGGAAGAGGAGAACCTGGCTGCCGTTAAATCCCATTTGGACAAATTCAGAGAAGTGGACAGCAGGAGTGATGTAAGTGAGCAATGTTCCAGCAGCCCTCCATATTCTGTTTATGTGGTGATGTGCTTTTTATTAACAAACATGAGTTCCATACGTATACAGATATAACTGTCTTTAAAGTCATTTTCACGTAAAAACGTGTTAACATTCAGGAGAACATTTAGGGGAGGTGATGGTCTAGTGGTTAAGGTGTTGGGCTTGAGTCCAGATGATCATGGGTTCAAATCCCTGCCTGACTGGAAAATCACTAAGGGCCCTTGGGCAAGGCCTTTAATCCCAAATTGCTCCCGGTGTGTAGTGAGCGCCTTGTATGGCAGCACCCTGACATCGGGGTGAATGTGAGGCATAATTGTAAAGCGCTTTGAGAGTCTGATGCAGATGGAAAAGCGCTATATGCAGTCCATTCATTTACATTCATGTGATCTTGTTATGTGAACCATTGGACGTTTGCACTGCTGGATCAGCTTCTTTTTTTTTTTTTTTTCCACTAAAACACCTTTAAACAACATCCTACTGTGTATTTTAATGATAAGGGTCTGTTGGTGGCCATTTTGGACACCATTTTGAATCTTAAACCCATCAATGAATTTAGTTTAGGCTCAAATGAGTTTGCTGTGACATGCAATGGTCTTCCCATTGAATCTCTGTGATATTTACGTTGTTTATATGTTGTTTAAAGGTGTTTTAGTGAAAAACCCCATTTTGGCGGCCATCTTGGATAACTGGCCTCAAGCAAGTTATCCAAGATGAAGTTATTTTTGGGAACATCCTGATTGTGTTTTGGGGTCATCTAAGGAACCTAAAAAAGTTGGTTTGGTTTAGTCCTTGCGGGTGGGTGCAGAGGTAGTGGTCATAGCTTCCCTAGTATAATACCATGACATAATACAACCATTGTCCAAAAAGTGAACAGTACTATAATATTGATTTGAAGTCATATTGCCCACCCCTAGCAATGGTATAAATATTATAAAGAGTAAACTGACTGCATATCTGTAGCAACTTTCCAACTAATGCCTGTGCTCAAGATACTTAACAGTGATGGCGCACACATGTGCTCACACACAGAAGGTGCTCAACTGCACACTGGGAGCAAATTGTGGATTAATGATGCCGTTCAAGTACACTTTAGTGAGTTTCCTTTCTGGTCACAAGCCTGCTTCTTGAACCTATAATACAATGTTGTTGCCATCTTCCACTTCTCCTTTTTCAGAATGGACAGACTCCTCTGATGGTGGCAGCAGAGCAGGGCAGCCTGGAGATCGTACAAGAGCTCATTGGGAGGGGAGCCAATGTTAACATGGATGATGTGGTAAATGCACAACACGTGAGCACACATCCACGTGGCATCACGGAAATCATTAGAATGCACAAGTGTTCAAGAGAACAGGTGAAAAACAATGCGGTCATTTTAAACACATCGTTGACTTGACAGAGAGGATGTTGCTAAACTACCGGCATGATGTTCCATCTTTCTAATCTCACCACAATCCGGCTCAGTCCATAGTCATTATGAGTCATCATCAGCTGTAATGATCGCTTATTACTCACTTTTACCTGTGCTTGTTTGACTAAATGACAGGATCCACTCGCAGGCCAACACCCTCACATTCAGAGTCCAGCCCCCAAATGGCACACATGCATGCTGACACACTACACCTCTCATTAACATCTCAGGTACAAGTAGCCTGTCATTACTCACTCCAACCTGCTCGCTCTTGCACTAGAGCAGGAACAGAGAAGAGAGGAGTTGTGTAGTTGTTCTTGTCTTGCACACTTTACTCTCACTGCTGCCTGTCCTTTCACACCGATCCCATGAGCACCTGGTACGATCAGCTGGTAGGTTTCAGTGTGTTGGACCATCACAAACGGCTCTCAGCCGAGTGCTTGTCGAACTGGAGTTGGAGTCTGATGGAGTTCTGGCAGTGAAGGCTCTGTCTCTTTACAGGACAGTTGGACGGCACTGATCTCGGCAGCGAAGGAGGGTCATATTGAGATTGTGAGGGAACTGCTGGACAACGATGCTAACCTGGAACACAGAGACATGGTGAGAATAAAGAATCTTAAAACTGGTAATCCAGCTGGTTGGAAGGTTTAGCATGAGAAGAGCTTAATGGTACAGGTAGTTTTTAATGTAGGGTATAAAATGTTAGAATTATACTCTCGTATTTTTCTATTTACCATTTGGATCTTAGTCTTGTGGGGGTTTTTTTCTCCAGCTGCCAGTCCAGTATATTAAATTTACAAGGTGTAAAATATCATCACAATTTGTATCACATTTAAGTTCAGTATTTTTATTAGCAATCAAAGAGTGATGATGAATGACACATATAGAAGAACTGAAATATGAAAATTCAGTAAGGTATATCTTATATATTATATTCCAATTCTAAGGTGGAACTATGCCAGTAAACAAAGGTATATCTAAAAAGGAAGAGTAAAATAGGAGAGTAGAAAAGAGTAGAGTAGAGCCACTTAAGTGCCTGGTCTTGAGAATGTCAGTTGGGCTGGAATGTGCAGCATTATTGACCAGATAACATTGAGGATAACTTGTCTTTGTCAAATCGAAGTACTTGAAAGCTGAGTGAAGAATCAGTGTTTGGGTTTGCATTTGTCCTGGATCAAGAACTAAAATCCAGGGTTTAAATGAGATCTAGACTTGACCATCAGAAGTGTATCTGTATGCAGTGAAAGCGTTAAACTTGTCGAGAACATTCACTTTTCTTACAGTGCCATTTATGTCACTGGGTCCCTCGACCTCTGAGATGCCTGAGAAGAACGTATAGGAATGATGAGGTCCCTTGGACAGAGGTGTTGGTCAATGCCAGTATATTTGCGTGAGAAATCTTTAGGGTACTGGTACACCTGATTACTGTTGTCTTACTGAACAGTGCATGCTCCCACACTTGACTTGCTGTAATAACACGTAGCTTTAAGGCATTGTGCACTTCTTTCCACTTTACTGGTGAATGCCACACGTCTGCTGTGAGTTGATTCCATGTGGCTTTTATGCAGTTCAAAATATAATAAACATGTTTTTTTTTTCTCATTGTATGTAGAGTAATGGCTCCTAGTCAGCATGGCTATTCCAATGCTGGTTGAAGAGAGTTATCCATTAGTCTGGAAATGGATATAAAATGGAATTACCGTCAGCATAATGGCTCTTCTGTCATGATAATCCAGTTTGCTTAGCTCTGGATGTCTCTTGATGGGCCAGTGGTTTGATTCAGACATGAGAATCATGGCTTCCTATGGAAGTTACATACAAAGTCACATGTCTGTAGGTTTCCTGTTACAGCTAATATGTGAACCAAATATTACCATATCAATGAGATCCACATTTTCTATACAATTTTGACAGTGTAATACTGCTGTTGAGCTGGAGTTTGTTTTGAATAAGTTAATTACTTTGGTGGCATTTAAAATGTTTATCTTTCTTTCACTTTGCACACATGTTAAATCTTGTATTGTTTATCGTAAACTGCTAGTTTCTGTGGTTTTAGAAGCGTGATAAAGGCTGTGACTGAGTATTCGTCAAGTGGGTTTTTGTTTTAGCTGCAGTGGGTAGATCACGGTCATCAAAGTAGGATTATAATAAGCTCCACTGTGTGATACTGTTCATGAATGGAAATTGTGTCACACTGGCTGTAAATAGGCTAGTACATTTTCCAACCACAAGAACCTGCTAAGATATTGTTGGCCTTGTTGTGTGGGCCGCCAGAAGAGGAGGTACTGCTGGCCCACCACCAGAGGGCGCCCTGTCTGGAGTGCGGGCTCCAGGCACCAGAGGGCGCAGCCGCCTCACAGGAGCAGCCAGGGTGACAGCTGTCAGGCATCACCTGCACAGCTGTTACCAATCACCTGATCAGCAGGGGGTACATCAGCAGGACGACGTCTCCACCTCTTGCCGAGATATCGCTCTACCTGGAAGGTAACGTTCTCAGCAGACTGTGTGATCTTTCGACAGTAACCTTTTGACTTTTGTGCATTGTATAGCAGACTCTTTTTCCAACGAGAGGTGGGAGGTTAGTTTTCCTGCCGTGTGGATTGCTGGGTGGCAAACAGCGCCCACATTAATTGTTTTTTGTTCCTCGCCAGCAGTACCAGGTCCGACACGCGGAGGCAGTGGCCACCTGGGAGTTCGGGACTTGGCGGCTCCAGTATTCCCGGGGTCCTGGTGGCGGAGGAAATCGTGTGGGTTCCGGTTCTACTTTGTGACAGACGTCTTCTATCTTCGAGCCCTGCCCACACGACACCTTTGTGATTTGGCTTTTTGTCTATTGTTGTAATCTGTTGTATTTGTTGTGCCCATTCACAACAGTAAAGTGTTGTTATTTGACTTCCTCCATTGTCCGTTCATTTGCGCCCCCTGTTGTGGGTCCGTGTACCTACACTTTCCCAACAGGCCTTCTGTCTTTATTTGTGATCTCTCACCTGATCCAGCCCTAACTATAAGCTTTAGCAAAAAGGAAAGTTTTAAGCCTAATCTTAAAAGTAGAGAGGGTGTCTGTCTCCCTGATCTGAATTGGGAGCTGGTTCCACAGGAGAGGAGCCTGAAAGCTGAAGGCTCTGCCTCCCATTCTACTCTTACAAACCCTAGGAACTACAAGTAAGCCTCAGTCTGAGAGCGAGCGCTCTATTGGGGTGATATGGTACTAAGAGGGTCCCTAAGATAAGATGGGACCTGATTATTCAAAACCTTATAAGTAAGAAGAAGAATTTAAATTCTATTCTAGAATTAACAGGAAGCCAATGAAGAGATGCCAATATGGTGAGATAGCTCTCTCCTTCTAGTCCCTGTCAGTACTCTAGCTGCAGCATTTTGAATTAACTGAAGGCTTTTCAGGGAACTTTTAGGACAGCCTGATAATAATGAATTACAATAGTCCAGCCTAGAGGAAATAAATGCATGAATTAGTTTTTCAGCATCACTCTGAGACAAGACCTTTCTGATTTTAGAGATATTGCGCAAATGCAAAAAAGCAGTCCTACATATTTGTTTAATATGCGCTTTGAATGACATATCCTGATCAAAAATGACTCCAAGATTTCTCACAGTATTACTAGAGGTCAGGGTAATGCCATCCAGAGTAAGGATCTGGTTAGACACCATGTTTCTAAGATTTGTGGGGCCAAGTACAATAACTTCAGTTTTATCTAAGTTTAAAAGCAGGAAATTAGAGGTCATCCATGTCTTTATGTCTGTAAGACAATCCTGCAGTTTAGCTAATTGGTGTGTGTCCTCTGGCTTCATGGATAGATAAAGCTGGGTATCATCTGCGTAACAATGAAAATTTAAGCAATGCCGTCTAATAATACTGCCTAAGGGAAACATGTATAAAGTGAATAATATTGGTCTTAGCACAGAACCTTGTGGAACTCCATAATTAACCTTAGTCTGTGAAGAAGATTCCCCATTTACATGAACAAACCTTGACCTATTTTAAGAGGTCAAAAGGTCACATTCTGTTTCCTGTTTTTATGCTCATACGGCCAAGGGTATTTTAGCATTGCGTTATATTTTAATAAATTATGTACAACTTCTGTGTTTCCTTGTGTTTTGTTAGGGTGGTTGGACTGCTGTCATGTGGGCAGCTTATAAAGGTTGTACAGCTGTGGCCCAGCTGCTCTTGGAAAAAGGAGCCAACCCAAACATCACTGGTCAGGTACTGAGACTGGACATAATGTACAGTATGTCTTCACTTTTCAGTGGTGGGCACAGCTAACCAAAATGTTAGCTTCGATAACGATTAATACAATAAGTGAAACGTTATCTTTTATAACGCTAAACTGATAAACTGCTAAAAAAAAATGTATCTTTAGTACAGATAACCGATAACTATAAGTACTGATTTGGACATGGCCACATCAGATTACACTGTCGGCTTCTGATAAACCAGTTTCACTTTAAGCGCCGCAGGGGCTGCTGGGTAAATTCAAGGATCACAAACACAAAAAGAATGTCCGAAAAATGAATGAATTAAAAAAATAAAACTCCAAACACTGTCATCATCTTTCAAAAGCAGTAGAACACAGTTTTAGAAGTCACAGTTTATCTCGGTATTAGATACACCGTCATTTACGAACTAAACGTTGCTGCTTTTTTCACACGCTTTGAACTCTGCAGCTTAAACAACCGAAATACGTCCTTTAATGCATTGATTGGCAGCGTAAAAGACACATAGTAAATATAAATTCTTACTTGTTAGTTTCAGTGGGATTCATTAAATTCTGAAGAAAATATTCCACATAAAATGTCCTGATTATCCAAAACAGTGCGGAAACAGTGAAGAAAAGTCCCTCACAGCTGTGCCGCGAGATCTCCTCTCTCCCACCTAGTCTTGGTAATTAAATTATCCCGTGCCACAAAGAAATAAAATAAAATGTTAAAATTAGTCTGTTTTGTGTCGAGCAGACGGTAACAGTGTAATCTCCAAAGTGAACCTGAACTACACTACCCACAATGCTCCCAACGTCGACCGGCTAATCACGTCTTATACTTAATGATGTCATCAGCAAGCGACAGCCAGTCAGCCATAAACTGCTGACCTACACACGACAGGGATTAAATTTTTTATTTTAGGGTTTACAAATGTTTTTGACTGTTAAACTTTGCTCATTTAATCAGCAAAAAAAAAAGAAAAAAGTTAGCGGACTGAAAGTTATCAGAACTAAATTTATCGGAAGATAATTTGTCCAATAATGGTTTTAAAGCTTATCTGAAAAGCTAATCTGCTAACAAAAACATTAGCTTAGATAATTATCAGATTAGCTGAACAGTGCCTGCCACTGGTGACATTGATTCAGTTTCTCTGCAGAAGGTCAAATTACAATGGCTTATTTAAAAGTAAACATTGGTGTCTATGTCCTGATGGGATGTTCCCTATACAGACGGTTGCCCAGTTCCGGATCACCTTTTTTAAAGTCCCGCAATACGGAGCCATAATGCAACTGAATGTCCTTTATTGTTGTATTGGGTATATGGATGTTATTTAGCTGAAAAAGTCTGGGTGGTGTAGCGCTTCTACTTAAAGTGTGAAGCCACATTATGTGTGGTGCAAACATTTGCCAGAAATGGATCACTTTTGCCGGTTCTGGATCACGACACTCTGTGTCACTTTAGGTTCATTCCTGGCATCTGGCTGGAGTCCTTCTAATGCAGAATGATACACACTGTGCCCGAGAATGTGTTTTGGACACAAAATGATAGAAATTATACTTATTAAATGAGAATTTACTTAGTTTCGAAAGGCGCCGTTATACATTTTTATGAGCAAAAAATGAAGTGTGGAGGTGAGATTTCTCCCAAATTAAAAAGTAAAAGACCCCACATTCATGCCCATTCGTGATTTTGAGATGACCCCTAAAGTCCACATGACTCACAACTACAGACACGAGGCTGCTGCTTCAGTGATCCACAACTGGCAAATTTTCGTGTCGGAGATAAATGCGCGCAGCAATTAAACAGCAAGACATAACACACTGACATTTTTTACCCAAGTAAGTAAGTATTTTCCCACTCTAGAACCAAAAACACCGAATGGCTAACTCACCTTTGCTACGTTTTAGAGATCGTTACTTTCAAACTTGCAGGAATGAGTGAGTAAGAAAAAGCGCGCGCACCACGGAGACCGGGATGTTTTGATTCCTCTGCTGGTCACAGGGACGGCTGGATCCGGTCGAGCTTGTGGTCGTTTGTAGACAAAACATCAATCTTTCCATTGGTACCAAGTATTAGCTTATTCGTGCTGATTACAAGAAACGGCAGCACAAAATCTACAGCAGTGATCCAGAACTGGCAATGATCCGGAACTGGGCAAGTGACTGTACTGGTAACAAAAATGTACCGTAGTTGAGTGAGTTACTTCATCTCAGTTAGCTTGTGGAGACAAAATACTAGTCGCTATATTAAAAAGCATGAGGACAAGCTGCATGTGGTGAAGACTGATATACCAGATTGATTGAAAAAAAAAAAGCAGTTTTGTTTTCTCTATTCTGGGGATTCTCGAAGTGGAGTTCGTGGCCCCTTGTTGATCCGTGAATGTACTGCACATAGTCCAGGAACGATTATTCAAATTAAATAAATGCATGTTTTGCGTGTTTAAATTACATGTTCTCTGGGGATGCTACTGCAAAATAGTGACGGTGAACTTAAACCACTGCACTGGAATGTTTCAACTCCTTTTCAAAACCCTTGTTTCAATACATTGTTCTAGAGTCCTTACCAAAAAAGGAAGGCATCAGGTGCTGTGCTCACTGAGGCCTAAATACTGACTGAAACAAATGTTTGCAAATATTCCAGTTGATTTGTGCTCTCTGGTCTTGAAACGATGCACGTCTGTACACGCACTAACCCATATGTTGCTTGTTAATAATGCAGAATAGTTTCAGCTCTGTTCACCAACCGTCTTTTAAATGCCACTTGAGAATACCATGTTCATTGCGTGCACAGTGCTGAAAACACCCTATCATTCTACTTACCAGTAGTGCATGTGGTTTAAGTCACCCATGCACCCGGAGCCATGACACTGGTCGTTAGACATCACCAGCATGACTTCAGCCCTGTCTTTTGCTCCAACAGTACAGCGTCTACCCCATTATCTGGGCAGCAGGTCGAGGCCACGCAGAGATTGTACATCTGCTGCTACAGTACGGAGCCAAGGTCAACTGCTCGGATAAGGTAACTATGTATTGACGCATGTTTTTAGATGCATGGAAGCTGTAGTTTGTGGTCACATTTTAAATGTTGAAATGCCCCTGTTCAAGCTGACTCCACAATCTCCCCTGTCTGTAGCTCCTCTTCCTTTCCACCACAAAGTGATGTGCACTGAATTATTCCAGACTCGTCGTTGCTCCATCCATTAGTATACAAATAATTAATGTTTCTGAGTTCAATGGTACGAATATTTTGTGAGATGAAAGCCGGAATGTTCCATTCAACGAGGCAAAGTTTGCAGCGTGCAATGGTACAAAACATATCCTTGTCACGTGACATACAAAGCACCAATCAGATGACAAGGATCCACTCAGCCGTTATATAAGAGCAGATAAATAACAGCCCTTTTTTTTTTGTTTGTTTATTAATGCACCCTGCTGTTGTTTTGTGTTTGTCTGTGCAGTATGGTACCACTCCTCTGATCTGGGCAGCCAGGAAGGGCCACTATGACAGTGTGATGCACCTTCTTGCCAATGGTGCTGACGTGGACCAGGAAGGGGCAGTAAGTTCAGCGTAGCTGTTATTTGTTAGATACTGTAAGGTTTGTCCTAGGAGATAAGTAGTATTGATATCACATGTAAAATAATGTGTGTTACGGCGTCTTTAAATTTATCAATACGTACTTGTTTTGTTTTTGTGAGACCTACTGGTAGTTTTTGATTTATTTTGAAAGCCACAACATATGGGTGTTGTTTTTTTTAAATACACAGCCAAGACTTAATGATATAAAGCATTTCACTAAACTGCAATGATAAATAATTTATTGAATCTATGATGTAGTGCAGCTGGGCCTCTTCGAGTCATGTTGATGTGTAGCCTCAATAATCAGATGGAGCTGGATTTATTAATGTTGCGGTGACAAATTTTTATGTCACTGAGCAACGAGGTTGCTTGGAAGAAATATTAGCCTTGCTAAATGTGATATCAGTAATGTGCTGTAATTCAACCTGCAGCATCTTCCAGCACCCTGCAGATAAACTGATTATGGGGAGAAAAACCATACTTTTGTGTAAAAATGGTCTTACATGTCATTGTGCACCAGTTCACATTGAGGAAGATGTTTGAGTTATTGAAATGACTCAAATGCACCAGTTTATACAGAATCTTTCTGTCATTTTTATTTTTATTTTTATAAATAAGAACTCCATGACAGCACTGATTGTTGCGGTGAAAGGGGGATTCACAGAGGTTGTCAAGGAACTGCTGAAAAGGAACCCAAATGTCAATATGACCGACAAGGATGGAAACACAGCCCTGGCTATTGCTGCCAAGGAGGGACACACTGAGATCGTAGAGGACTTGCTGGATGCTGGCACCTATGTCAACGTCCCAGACAGGGTATGACCACCTCCCCTTGTCATACGGCCTGCCGTCTGAGACTAACCTCATGGATACAGCAAGTTGCACGTCTTTGTTAAGGCCGCTGTCTCTTTCCTGTGTTGCTTTCAGAGCGGGGAGACAATGCTGATCGGGGCTGTGAGAGGAGGCCATGTGGAGATAGTCAGAGCTCTGCTCAACAAATATGCTGATATTGATGTCAGGGGCATGGTAGGAGCTGAACTTCTGTTATCTTTGCTGTATTTTTGATGTTTAAAGGAAAGCAGGGGGCCTCCTTGTGTTCACCGTTAACTATCACACTGACGCATCGTCCTGTTTATATGGCTTTATTGTGTTTTTCCGCCTTTAAGAAAATGACCTTTATTCCACAATTTTTAATTGGACAAATCTTCTTATAAAGGCATAATTTGAATGGCTTGCAAGAATATTAGGCAGATACTTTGCAAAGCTGAAGTATTTTTGTCATGTGGTTAACCACCAGTTGAATATTTCTAACAGGTTTTATTTTTTAAGGGCAGTTACTTTGATGCACGCACTTGCATCCCCTGTGTCATGCAGGAGAGTACACCCGTCTTTAATCTGTGTAGACTGAACACGAGAGGGTCATCGGCATGTGCAATTGCGCAAAGAGAATATTGAAATGTTCAAAAAATCTTTCACGCAGAAATGTCGTGCAGCGTTGCACGATCTACTCACCAACACTATGTGCAGCTCATTAAGTCGAGTAAAGAAGTGAATAGTGTGAGTGGTTGCGTCAGTGCACCGCATCACAGCTCAGCTCGTCTGAACGATTATAATGAGATGTTAAATCTATCATAAACATACTTTTACAGCTGCACACAAGACGGAACGAACATGCAGCTTTTTTCCCAAGCCATGACAATGTCAACATGACAAATAATTACCTTTTTAGACGGCTCCAAATGCTTTCTCCAGCTCATTCAGCGCGCAAGCGCATGAAAATAGCTCGCGGCTGGAGCGGTCCTCTGTGATTCTGGAAGTGATTAGAGCCGTTTTTTACAAAACAATTATTTGATATAAGCAGCTTCCAGCGCACAGCTTGTGGCAGCCAGTGGAACAAAGCACGGCGTCCAGCTGGCAACACAGTGCGTGCCATCGTCACGACGACGTGTGTGCATCAAAGTCATGCAAGTGTCAGGGGGCCTTCACTTTGTCTGTCTGTGTCCATGCCAGGATGGAAAGACTGCCATCTACTGGGCAGTAGAAAAGGGCAATGCGACTATGGTGAGAGACATCCTGCAGTGTAACCCTGACACTGAAAGCTGCAACAAGGTATGTCACCAAAAAAAAAATCACAACAATAAATTAATAAAATACATTTTCTTTTAGACTTCTCCAATGTGGTATTTAAGCAAAATAAAAAAAGGTCACTGCCCAAATACTTATGCACCAAACTGTATAAGCTCCTAGAATGTAAGTTACTGCGTTAAATGTTGCGCTTTTGTTTTAGGATGGAGAGACGCCACTGATCAAAGCCACCAAAGTGCGAAACATGGAGATCGTGGAGCTGCTGTTGGATAAAGGAGCAAAGGTGTCCGCTGTGGATAAGGTAACTCTTAAAGCATATGCACATATAATGTATCTTAACATCAAAGTCTTCATCATAACAATAGTTTCATGGCTTTGGACAGTTCTAATTTACCTGACGATTTGTATTTATGGTGAGGAAAGTATTCCGGATATTCCCAGCCAAACAGATGTAATTTCCTGGAAAATACATGATGTTCAATCAATCTGATTGGGAATACTGTATTGTTCATGATAGTGTCTGTGGAATAAAAGTTTCCACAACACGATGCCAGGACATTGTGTTCCACTGTGGAATTTTGGGCATGTTTAAAAACTCAGTCATTGTGTTGTGTTGGCTAAGTGCCTGAGTGCACTTTATTATGAAGTAGCTGTTGAATTCAGCATCAAGCTGTTACAAGTATATTGCTTGAGGCAATGTTAACAAACTTTATAATACCCTCTTCAGTATTCCACTTGTCTAAATGCTTTTTTCAAAAAAATCATTATCAATGTGTGACAACAAACATGACGTTACTGCAGAGGTTAGTCTTTTTTAGTGCTGTCTACTAAACTTTAATGTTGGTTATCAAAGCTGTTGATGCATTACTGCCACCAACTGGACAGGAGTGTGTATCAGCAGACTGACAAAGCAACAAATTAAAAGTCCTGCATTGAAAATGTTAAGTAAATTGTCCTGATATCTAAATGTGGAATAGATCATTTTAGTGTAACATAGTTTTTGAATGACCCAGTGGTCAGTGCATCTGCTTCCAAAACAGAAGGGTCCTAGTTCAAAGCCACTTTGCCCATTCCCCATGTAATTTGGAATTGTGTCAGGAAGGGCACCTGCTGTAAAAACCAACATGTTGGTCCATGTTGAATCCGCTGTGGTGACCCAGAATGAAGAGGGAGAAGCTGAAAGATATTATTGGATTGTGTTTCTGATGATTGCACTTTTACCTTCGTATGAGGTTGTGGCATCTTTCACTTCAGTATATTCAGTGACATTTAGAAATGCAAATACAGTGCCCATAAATCTAATAACACCACATATCGTACCATATTTATCACTTTTGATATAATGTCTAACTTTCTGTCGATTACAAACCAGACGAGGAACTGACTGCTAGAATGCACCAGATTGCTTCTAAGAGCATGTAGAATTTCTGAATTTCCTCCAGATCACTCCCTGTGGAAGAGGAGGTGGATTTGCTTTGATGCTCACATACACTCCACAAAACAGTTCTGGTTTTCTTTTCTTACCTCACTTTCATCAATAATTTACAAGACCATAGTGAACAGTTAACCCGTGTCTCTTTAAATACATTTTGAAAAGACTGATGTTGTTTTTCAGGACTAATGTTCCAAGTGTTTACTTTACCACAGAAAGGAGACACCGCCCTTCACATTGCTATCCGAGGGCGGAGCCGAAAGTTGGCCGAGCTGCTGCTGAGAAACCCTAAAGATGGCCGACTGCTGTATCGCCCCAACAAAGCTGGAGAAACACCATACAACATTGACTGCACGCACCAGAAAAGCATCCTCACGCAGATATTTGGGGCCAGTAAGATCCGCCCCCCACGACATCCAGAAAGAAAATGGTGCCATAAAATATTTACTTCATCTGCTTCTATTTTTCTCCTGTGATTCTCAGAGCACTTATCTCCTACTGAGTCAGATGGGGACATGTTGGGTTATGACCTGTACAGCAGTGCTCTCGCAGATATCTTGAGCGAGCCCACAATGCAGCCACCTATATGTGTCGGCCTCTACGCCCAGTGGGGCAGTGGAAAGTCTTTCCTTCTTAAGAAGCTGGAGGGTAAGTAATCCACAGTGTAGCACCGTTGGACATTTCATTAGTCCGAGCTCAGGTATTATGGTGTATGTGTGTTTGCTGTCAAAAAAAAGTGGTAATTTAGATTCATGAAATATAGATCTTATAGCACGCCACAAACTTTTAATTAATTTAGTCACTTAAAATTTCCTGGCTTTGACTTCATGAGGTTGTTCCATGCGTGATGGATAAACATGGCTCTGTTCACCACTGTGCTGAAACACACTGTTTACATTGATGTTCATTAATTACATACAACCAGAATCTCTTACGTATATGTGTAAAATGTTGTCAACATGTTTGGTTCATGCTGTTTTTCATCCAGTGTTCAAGGAGCAGATTTTAAAATGAAAATGTTTTGGATCAAATTGTGCAATTTTTTTTAAATCAATGTTTTGCATTTTCATTTGTTTTTTGCTTAATAGTCAACATCTCCAAAGTCACAAAATTCTGAGTGTGCTGACAGATATTCAACTCCTCTAAGCATCATTTAGCCTTGACTCAGCTCGTTTGAGACATCTGTGACATATGTAACAAAATACCTCCCTGTTGCTCTGATTTTAGCTCTTATTATCATTACTAACACCCTCTCTTCTACCCCCTCTGTGGTCGATGATTTCTATTGCATTCCAAAATCATAGAAAAAATTAATGATAAAATGTATGCTATATATGCACTTTGTAGTGCAAAAATAGATCATCCACAGTGTGTTTATAACGTGCCATTTATACAAAGTTCATAGGTCACACAGTTTATGTTGTACAACAAAATTTTCCGTAATAGGTTTTAATGAGAGTGACATTTTGCTTGCTGCATTTGAGTGGCTCATACCCCCCCCCCCCCCCCCCAACAAAAAACAAAAAATTATGTATGCAATTAAGATTAATTAAGCTTTAGAATTGTTAATATAGAATGGAAACATCATCGCAGGCTAACCAGGTAATTAATGTAACTGCATGCTTCAAGCTAAAAACGCTCACAGTAAAACCACTTGACATTTGTTGACACTGAACACTGGCAGCAAATGCCATTACAAGTGTCTGGTAGCATGGAGAGGATTCCTACAGAAGTAAATGTGCACTTCTTTACCTCACTAAATGTAAAGAAATGTTTTAAAAAGCTTGTATCTTCCACCTTTTGGATGGTGACTGTGTTATATCATCGCATTACTGGTTTTGCACTATATGACCCCTTTAATAATGATCTAATTTCAGCAGAATTTTACATGGACTATTTTTGATTTTTAGCTTTTTTTTTTTTTTTTTTAATCCCTTCAGAGTTAAAATCTGGATTTAAAAAAGTTCATGTATCAAAGACATTAAAAGGCTGTGTTTAACTAATGATTACTGAGGCTTAAACAAACCTAAAATTCCGCTGGTTCACTCAAAACAATCACAGTTTAACTATTTCCATGTCACACTGATTATTGTTACCCTCCTGACAAAAGCTGAACCACCCAACCACCCTTTAAACTTCTTATGTCAGTGTTTATCTTCTCTCATGCATAAAATTAATTTCTTTCTCCTTCAGATGAGATGAAGACTTTTGCAGGCCAGCAGATTGAGCCATTGTTCCAGTTTTCCTGGCTGGTGGTTTTCCTCACCCTGCTGCTCTGCGGCTCACTCGCCGCGGTCCTCGGCTTTACTGTTAACCCCAAGCTTGCAATCGCCGTCTCGCTCAGCCTCCTCGCTGTGCTCTATATCTTCTTTGGTAAGACGACGGACAAACCAGAAATATTTAGTGAATTAATCTGAAGAAATTTGAGTTTGATATGACCTGCTTCATTGGGAGGTCTCCTTGGACACACCATTGGGATGCAGTGTCATCGGGAGCTTGTCATCAAAGCTGTAGTCGAGCCTCTTAAAGGCTCAGCTTCTGCACTCACTCAGTCTCAGACAATCTTCGTTGTTTTACTCTTGCACCTTGTTGTCCAATAAGCACACAGTGAGTTTTCACAAACTTTTCCAGCCAGAAAAGCCCTAAGGATTTTGACTTGGACAAGTCAAAATCAAAAAGATTTTCCACGTGTTTTTCAATTGAACATATTTTTACCATCACCACTTGCACACGTTAAATCAAAAAGCAGAGGAGCATTTCAACAAACCTTCGTGGTGAGACAGTTGTTGAGCCAGGGAACATCTCATTACATTTTCTGGCACTAATTTAATTTAGAATCTTAAAAAAAAGAAGAAAAATCTCTCTGATATTGTTCGATTATGAGACTGGGCACCTTAAAAATATAGTTTTCAATAACAGTGTGCTTATAAAAGAAAGCATACAGCATGTTGTAGAAATCTGGCTTGGATTATGAACTCATGTTGGATGAACTGTGGTAAAGCAATGGCACCGAAATTATCCTTTCACACTAAGAACCCATAAAAAAAAAAAAAAATTAGTTTATCATCCTTGACATCAGAAAAAGTGATGAGGGCGGACGGATTTTTAAATTTTTATATATATTTCTAAGAAAAATAGAACAAACAATACAGTAAAATTTTAAAGTTGGGAAATGAAACTTCCCCTTGTAATATGCTGCAAATATTCTATGAAAAAAAAAAAAATCTAGCAGCCTGGCTCGGTAAACTTTGGGCATCTTTGGCCAAAGCATACTCCCCACCTCTAACGCCCGTGCCCATTCTTGCACCAGCTGTAGTACTGCTGTCAATGACATTCAGCCAAAAAAAAACTAAAAATTGATGCAGGCTGATTTCAGCATTCGGGCGCAGATGATAAACTTCTTTTTTTTTTTTATGGGACCTAACATAGTAATTTTTTTTTTTTACATGATGGTTTTAAAGCTGAATTGTGGGCTAGAAGATGCTTTGATACAATGCAGAATGACGACTTGATCCATTTGATAGTGACTTTATGAAGCGAACACAATTACAAGATTAAGTGGCAGAAGTTAATTCTGTCGCCATAGCTGTTCTAAAATGCCCAACAATTACACTCAACAAAAATATAAACACAACACTTTTGGTTTTGCTCCCATTTTGTATGAGATGAACTCAAAGATCTAAAACGTTTTCCACATACACAATATCACCATTTCCCTCAAATATTGTTCACAAACCAGTCTAAATCTGTGATAGTGAGCACTTCTCCTTTGCTGAGATAATCCATCCCACCTCACAGGTGTGCCATATCAAGATGCTGATTAGACACCATGATTAGTGCACAGGTGTGCCTTAGACTGCCCACAATAAAAGGCCACTCTGAAAGGTGCAGTTTTATCACACAGCACAATGCCACAGATGTCGCAAGATTTGAGGGAGCGTGCAATTGGCATGCTGACAGCAGGAATGTCAACCAGAGCTGTTGCTCGTGTTTTGAATGTTCATTTCTCTACCATAAGCCGTCTCCAAAGGAGTTTCAGAGAATTTGGCAGTACATCCAACCAGCCTCACAACTGCAGACCACGTGTAACCACACCAGCCCAGGACCTCCACATCCAGCATGTTCACCTCCAAGATCGTCTGAGACCAGCCACTCGGACAGCTGCTGAAACAATCGGTTTGCATAACCAAAGAATTTCTGCACAAACTGTCAGAAACCGTCTCAGGGAAGCTCATCTGCATGCTCGTCGTCCTCATCGGGGTCTCGACCTGACTCCAGTTCGTCATCGTAACCGACTTGAGTGGGCAAATGCTCACATTCACTGGCGTTTGGCACGTTGGAGAGGTGTTCTCTTCACGGATGAATCCCGGTTCACACTGTCCAGGGCAGATGGCAGACAGCGTGTGTGGCGTCGTGTGGGTGAGCAGTTTTCTGATGTCAATGTTGTGGATCGAGTGGCCCATGGTGGCGGTGGGGTTATGGTATGGGCAGGCGTCTGTTATGGACGAAGAACACAGGTGCATTTTATTGATGGCATTTTGAATGCACAGAGATACCGTGACGAGATCCTGAGGCCCATTGTTGTGCCATACATCCAAGAACATCACCTCATGTTGCAGCAGGATAATGCACGGCCCCATGTTGCAAGGATCTGTACACAATTCTTGGAAGCTGAAAATGTCCCAGTTCTTGCATGGCCGGCATACTCACCGGACATGTCACCCATTGAGCATGTTTGGGATGCTCTGGACCGGCGTATACGACAGCGTGTACCAGTTCCTGCCAATATCCAGCAACTTCGCACAGCCATTGAAGAGGAGTGGACCAACATTCCACAGGCCACAATTGACAACCTGATCAACTCTGTGTGAAGGAGATGTGTTGCACTGCATTGAGGCAAATGGTGGTCACACCAGATACTGACTGGTACCCCCCCAATAAAACAAAACTGCACCTTTCAGAGTGGCCTTTTATTGTGGGCAGTCTAAGGCACACCTGTGCACTAATCATGGTGTCTAATCAGCATCTTGATATGGCACACCTGTGAGGTGGGATGGATTATCTCAGCAAAGGAGAAGTGCTCACTATCACAGATTTAGACTGGTTTGTGAACAATATTTGAGGGAAATGGTGATATTGTGTATGTGGAAAAAGTTTTAGATCTTTGAGTTCATCTCATACAAAATGGGAGCAAAACCAAAAGTGTTGCGTTTATATTTTTGTTGAGTGTACATTATGTAATTGTTTTTGGAGGTTTTAAGCATCATTGTCAATGAACCACCTGTTTTCATGGTTCCAGTGTTGGTGTATTTTGGAAGCCGGCGTGAGAGGGAGAGCTGGTCCTGGACGTGGGTTGTCAGCACGCATCTGGCCCGTCAGATTGGCTACCTGGAGCTGCTGCTCAAACTGATGTTTGTCAATCCCCCTGAACTACCGGAGCAGACCACCCGCGCTCTCCCTGTCAGGTGACAGACACACAAAGGTGTCATATATATTCAGTCACACAGGTTTTGCACTTACAATATCTATTGTTTATGTGCAAATCAAAAATGAGTAGTTATTGATAATGTAGGCCTCATCGTGGTGCTCTTAATTTGTCAAGGTTGGAAGAAGAATTATTGGCATTAAATGTTGCATTGTTAGCTTCATTGCACACGTCACTCCAGATTGCCATGCTTTCGACAACAGATTGAGTGTCCAGTGTTTGTCACATGTCACGCAGGTTTTTGTTTACGGATTATAATCGCCTGTCCAGCGTTGGAGGTGAGACCTCCATGGCAGAAATGATCGCTACACTCTCAGATGCCTGTGAGAGGGAGTTTGGCTTTATGGCTACCAGGCTTTTTAGGGTTTTCAAGAAGGATGAGATTCAAGGTATCTTTATTGTTTCTCGGCTTTATACAGTGTACAGTAGAAGTGGGTATGCTGGTGTGCAATGGTGCTTTAATGTCAAATGAATCAAAATGGTATCACTGCTCAATAATTGCATTATGTCTAAGTTGACAGGGAGAGTGTTTCCTCTTATGAACAATCCAAACCACATACTGTACTTTAGAAGGATTATATTGAAAGTACAGTGTCCAAAGTAGCATATTGGCCCCAATATGAGATTGCCCCGATCCCCCTCCCCCTTCCCTTTTCAAGACATATTTTTGAGAGACCAAATCGAGTTTTGTTTTTGAAAACAAAAATGCTTTAATTTTGAAAATAATGCAGTGAGAAGCATAAGAGAGAGATAAAGATAGAGACCGAGGCCCGGTTTCATAAAGCAGGCTAATCTTGTTTAGTTGAATAAACTCACTTAGTTGACTAACTTTTTTTGATGTTAGCCATTGCACGAAGCGCTTAGTTGGCTAAAGTTTCGCATTACCTGACTAAAGTTTTTAGCCTGATACAGAGGAGGCTAATCTTATTTTAGTCGACAAAACTTCAATGTCTTACCTCACAAATAGCGGCTGGATGGAACACTCAGGAGCACCCCTACGTCGCTCGAATTCCTCCAAAAGGAGAGCTTCCTCTGCTTTTGGCCATGGTTGTAGCAGATGACTATCATGATGTTTGTGACAGTTCTCACATTAGCCATCAGGTGTTGCTGTTATACTGTGCACTGTTATGTGCACAACAAGGCTTGACAGGAGTGTAGAAGAAGAACTGCTAGGCTAAGTGCTAAGCACAGCATTCTGCAGTTTGTATGTGTCCGTCAGAGGTGGGACGAAGTCACCATCAAGTCGCTCTCAAGTCATGAATCAGCAAGTCTCAAGTCATAATGACCACCAATTGTTTGCAAGCTGACTTGAGACTTGACTTGGGACTTGCAGATTGATGACTTGAGAATGACTTGACAGTGACTTTGTGCCACCTCTGGTGGTTGTAAATGTTAATAAAGCCAGTTAATGAAACAAAGACAGGTTAGTTCATGTCAACAACCAGCCCGGAAGTAAATGAAACTCTCGCACACTGGAGGAGTTTCTTGGCAACAGTGCCAGCGAGGCTGCTGTACCCGTGAAAATCATCAACTAACGTAAGACAGCTAGTCTACAGCTTTAGCCGTCGATATCGAACATGATTAGACGGATAATGTTGGGCGACTAACTGTCGTCGACTAAGTAAGTTTAATAGACTAAAAGATTAGACTCCTTTATAAAACCGGACCCTGATATCTAAGCTTCTGTGATAAATGTTTACCTGTATCACTGTTTACAGTGTTCACTTCAATTCAAAAGTTCAACAAGGGAACATTTTCTCTTGTACATGTGGCTTTTGTTGATATGTTTGCATTTGACTCTCAATAATAACATCCCATCCTCAGATACGTATGTCAAAATAGTAGGAATACCTGTTTAATTTTAATAGAAGATAAAGGATTTCTTCAGGTTTTGTACCATTATTGTTTTTGTGTGTGTTTCTCCTTTGCCTTTGCATTCATATCGTCCATCTTTTGTGAAAATACTTAACTTTCTTTTCTCATACACAGTTAAGAAGTGGAAGAAGACATGCTGTGTTCCCTCCTTCGTGCTGTTTGCTTTGACACTGGGCTGCCTGATGACCGGTGTGGCCCTGCTGGCTATCTTTAAGGTTGGTCAGAACCATATGGAAAAGCTTTAATGCTTATTTAAACTAGGCTCCAGCACATTTGCTTCAAATCACTTATTTGTCTTTAATAAAAACTGTATGTCACGATGAAAGGTAATATTCAGAATTCTTAATCTGTGAATATTTTGTGATCTGCATGCAAAAGATGATTTTTATTTGAAATCACATATTTGCGGTTCTTTCCTTTTAATGTATTTTTTGTTAATGATTTTGTGTTAACTGAGATCGAACTGATTTATCCCTCTGATACTGTGTTTGGATATGATAGATGTTACGTCCAAGCTCAGGATGCTGTCTGTAGCCACATCTATGTACCTAATCAGAATCAGCTTTGACTGTTTTGATGCACCAGGTGGACCCTGAGAACCTGACAGTGAACGCGGTGCTAATAGCTATGGCCTGTGTGGTGGGTCTGGCTTTACTGCTCAACTGTAGGACCTGGTGGCAGGTGGCTGATTCTGTGCTCAACTCACAGAGGAAGCGGCTGCACAGTGCCGCCAACAACCTGCACAACTTAAAAAGTGAAGGTTTTATGAAGGTACAGTTAATACATTTAGCATTGTACCAAATCGAGCTAAGGCTTTGGGTTCATAGCATTATAGCTGTGGAGCAGTGTGTAAACCAACAAAAATTATATGGTTGTTTATTTCATTTTGTCATATGTCCATACTCTTTAGAGTAAAGGTACCATGAAACTTGCCCGAATTTGATCCCAACACTGGCATGCAATCTGCCAGAGAGTAAACTCATTGTAAACTGTGCGCGGCTGGGTGCAAGTGCGTAAGGAAAATTTTGAAATGTTCAAAATCTCTGGCATGCATTAATTTTGTGAACTACATATAAACGTTGTGCAATCTATTCAAAAACGCTGTGTCAGTGCAAGTCATTGCGTCAGCGCAGCGCGTCACAGCGCAGCTCATCTGAACAATTATGATGAGATGTTAAATCTATAATAAACATAATTTTACAGATACTCATTAGAAGGAATGAAAATGTAACTGTTTTACCAAGCCATTACAATATAAAAATTCCACATAATTACCTTTGAGATGATTACAAATGCGTTCTCCATGTCATGACGCGCACAAGAACAGCTGCAGCTGTAGAAAATTCCTTTGTGATTCCAGGAGCGATTAGAGGTGGTCTCATCAGCCAAGTTCTGAGATTAAATGATTAATCCGCTACAAAATAATTATTTTATATAACGCAGCATCCAGTGGCACAAAGCGCAGCATCCAGCGGGTCGCATTGGCACGACGAATTGCGTGGCCATGCAGGGGATAAATGCGTGTAAGTCTCAAGGTGCCGTACCATGAAACTGCCAGACCTCATCCAAAATTTGCTTAAATTTGGACAGTTAGCATGTTTTAATTGGGCACGACTTACTGTGCAAACGGGATTGAGCTCCTTATTTTTAATCTTGTCTTGAACAGGTTCTGAAGCATGAGGTGGAGCTGATGTCCAAGATGGCCAAGACCATCGACGGCTTCACCCAGAATCAGACGCGCATGGTCGTCATCATTGACGGGCTGGACTCGTGCGAACAGGACAAAGTGCTGCAGATGCTGGACACGGTGTGCATTTGCTTGTTGTGTTTGTGCACTTCTCTGATAACATAATGATTCTACATCTGTCACTCAGGTTAAAATGCAACTGAGAAAATAGATTGGAGGGGGGAAAAAACCATGCAGTGCACACTTAAGTGCTTTCACCTCTGCACACAACTTGTAAGTCTCCGGGGCAGCGCAGCCACCCTGGTGTTCCCAGCTGCCTCAGCTCATTAAGATTCATCCTCCCAGCTGCTCTCATTGAATTTTCTTTAGTCAAATGTTATTATTGGGTGAAGTAATTTCAGAGAAGATGACAGCTTCCCGTGTACTAATGTAATCTTTTAATCTCTGCAAGCACCTCCCATTTCCTCTGAAACAATCCTTCTGTGAGATTTAATCACTCCGAAATGCTAGTTTTTGATTCGATAAATCACCTTGTTGAGATTTCTGCGTGAGCATGCATGAGTAATGAAGCCGTCATGTCATAGTGGCTTCTGTGAAGATGATTGAGGTTATCATTGTGCATTTTCCCAGTGGTTAAAAACATACATCTACATCACATACATCAGTGCCCTGGAACACATTTACATTTTATTGGCAGAGTGGAAATTCCAATTAACGTGTAATTTAGTCACCTCTTGCAGAACCAGTTGAGTTAAACCGTTTTGACTTTTTTTTTTTTCAAATTATTGTGGTAAATATTTCAACTTAAGAATCTCAGACAGTAGCACCTTTTCTGCATGACTGAAACAAAATATTTTGTAGAGAGCTGCAAATAGCGATTATTTTCATAATTAGATTCAAGGAGAAAAGTAGCGCATGAATTGATTATGATTAATATGCGGTAAAAGTGCAGAACCTATAGCGACATTCACTTAGCAGTGATGCTTGTGTCTCTGGGCCCTTGGCCTTTGAGGTTAAGAGATGCCTGGAAAGAGTTGATGGAGTCATGAAGTTCCTGGACAGAGGTGATTGGCGATGTTGACGTCTTTGTAAGAGAATGAAGGCCCAAGTCTTCAGGGTCCTGCTGCTTCCTGCCTTACTGTAGAGTTGGGAGACTTGTAGACTAACTAATGGCCTGAAGTAAAGACTGGATATCTTTGGTGCCAGGTGCCTTTGATGGATCATTGGGTACTACTGGAGTAACTTTGTGTCAAACAAGTTGTCATGGAGGGAGACTCGCATGAAGAGGATAACTTGCAGTGTGAGGCAGCATCAGCTATGACATTCTGGCCATGTGGTGTGTTTCTCTATACTTGATCCAGCACATACGTAAATGCCTGAGTTTTGAAGACCTCATGGCTGGAGAAGATCCAGCAGAAACCGACGCTTCAACTGGCTACAGCAGATCTTTACTTTTGAGAGGTGGGGGGTCTGGTTGTCTGCCTGGTTGGTTCCCATTCAAGACTCAAGGCGGTTCCATGAAACACGACACCAGTGCATGCTCCAACACTTTACTTGCACATTGATTAGTTCTTAGGTCCATAAAATGTCCAAAATTGATGAAAAATGTTGGTGTTTTCCAGAGCCCACAGATAATCAGTTTACTGCCAGATTAGAGTAATAAAACAAACAAAAAAAAAACTATAAAATATTCACATTTTAGAAGCTGAAATCTGAAAATTTGGATTAAAAAATACTCCAACCAATCAGTCAAAATAGTTGTGTAGTCGTGTTAATAGTCAATAAAAAATGTTGCAGCTCAACTTATTTATGACCCTGTAAACAAGAGTATAATAAAAATAAGAATTATCATTATCACCAAAATCAGTACTATTGATATCACAGTGACGAACATATAATCACAATAAATTGTGGTGATAAAAGTCTGTAACACTTCAGCTCGCATTTCCTTGTATCTGCCAGGTGCGGGTGCTGTTCTCCAAAGGACCGTTTATTTCCATCTTTGCCAGTGACCCCCACATTATTATCAAAGCTATCAACCAAAACCTCAACAGTGTGCTGAGAGACTCCAACATCAACGGACACGACTACATGAGGAACATCGTTCATTTGCCAGTTTTTCTCAATAGCCGAGGCCTCAGTACAGCTAAGAAGCTCTGCATGGCCGCCACCAGCCAAGGAGACGGCTTACCTGCCGAGGGTAACTAGAAAAACCTGATACATAATGCAGTTTTAAGACCTTTGAGTTGAGAGATTAAAGTGCCACAGTGTAGTTTTTGGGGGTGTTTTCCATTAGATTTATGTAAAAGACGGTCATTATAAATTTTCTGTCTTTTGTTCTTTCCTTGGTTTTTAAGGATGGCATGATGACATGGACAAGAAGATGTCTCAGAACAGTTTGGCGCAAGATCAAACCAAGTTTGGCAGCAAGAATGCCCTCAATCGCAGGGTAACTGATCTTCAAGTCAAGTTTGTTTGTCTGACCAAGTATTATACACATTATCCCACCAGGTTTGAAGGCCCACATCTTAAAGCCTTAGGTTCTGACACTGTCGAACTTCTCAAATAATACAAGTAAAAGTTGAGAGGAAAAGAGGAACACATTAACTTGAGTTGAAAGATAAACTTAGTCTTGCAATCAAAACAAAACCAAAAAAAATACCGTAATTAAATTGCCTGACTTTAATCCCTTAATCTGGATGTGCCCAAATTTTAGTAGTATCTGTTCTTAGACAGTTCCGAAGTCTTCACTGTTTTTGCGAAAATGTGTTCTATAATCACATCCTGTCTCACAGTTTACATCACACTGATATTTGAGCCTTCATTTTCAATTCACGTTATGTTATAATGAAATGGAAATAAAGTGGCATTTGTGTTCTTTCCCTTTCGATCTACACCTGGTTTTGCAGATGATACTATATGCCAGTGGACACGACTGCTGTATGCCAAGCCATTAGCGTTCTTCGTATCCGTAATGTGGTGTTGCGTAAACAAGGGCATCCGGCATAAAACTTGTGCCAAATCAACATGTAGATCCATCTCTGATTGGATGTGATGACCTCGCGTGAAAAAGGAGATGCCGAAGGAACTTACTCACTGTATTCAAACATAATATGAGAAACTCCGACAACACAAACAAATATGGCTACTTATGTGACTGTCTCTTTCCTAAATCCATTGCAACCCATTATATGCCAGTTATTGTGGGCAGTGTGATGCATAACTGCTCAGGAAAACATCGTTTTAGGAACAGACTTTAAATAATTGTATAGCTGTAACTGTATTTCTTCCAGATACACACCAAACATTTTTGCTATATTTTGTGAACAAATGGCCTTGGTGATCATCGGATGTTGGCTTGGAAACGTATAAAACCAAGTATAAGCAGATTTTAAGTTACGTCTAACTTCATCCACACCTGCTTCTAATGTCCATTTTCCATCATGCATGTGATGGTAAGATTATTTCCTGCAACAGGCCTAAATTTGTCCAGTGGGTGGCAGTGTTTTGCAGATGGCAGACAAGTCTGTGGTATTTTACATAAGAAAAACAGTTACTTTTTGGAGTGATCTGGCACATCAGTTAACCAACAACTATTCAGTTTATCCTCATCGCACGCCCTTTTAATTTAATGCATTAGAAGATGATGGCATTTATTACCCCACGTGCTGCCACGCAGGCAATGTTTTTCTAATCGGTTGTGTGTGTGTGTGTGTGTGTGTGTGTGTGTACACGTGCGTGCACGCCAACAACCAAGTACAAAAATAATCCCCTTCCCAAACGTAATAACATAATGTTGGCAATGTAATAGGAAGACGGAGCTCAGTTATGTCGAGATTGGACACTGTGGAAGATTAAATATAGACAGCTGTATTGTTTACAGATCTCTAGTATGTAAGATTAATTTGCTTCCTTCCTTTGCCACATTTATCCACAAATGTTGTAGGCCTGGAATGAGGGTGAGTTCTTGACATTCTTGATATTAATCAAACCAAATTTCAATGTATTGAGCTCACCAGAGGAACAACAAAACAGTACAGGATGCTCCTCGATCCAGCCAGCAAACGCTGAACTCTGTCACCCGCTGTTGTCCTGAAGAGAAGTTCAGGGCACAGAAGGAGGACAAGGAACAAAAAAAAAGAGAAAGTTGCTCCGTGTGTGGCCAGGATTCCTGCTGTAATTGATGTAATTGCTGTTTATCCTTCCTTCTGCTTTGCCACAGCCTAATGACAAGCCATAGCCGCAGTGGGTCACTGTGACAAAACACTGGCACCAGGTCTGCTGGCAGGAGACTAAGTGACTCTGCTGCTGTCGCTGATGTCTCTCCCCCCCCCATGAGACCTTACATCACTCCCCCCTCTTGTTTGTTTGTTTGACGTGTTTGTACATTCGATTTATCCAGTACCCTCAATTTGTGTCGGCCCTTTTATTAGAGGGTGGCACGCTCTTTCTATTTGCCCTCTGTCACGAGCTAACTCTTGGCAGTTGGTGCTACAGCAGGAGGGCCCTCTTTGTACAAGTGCAGATTAAAACGATGGGGGGAAAGGAATTAGTGGCACTTCCTGTTCCTTTGGCGTTCTCCCTTCTGAATGGTACGGGTGTATGTGCTGCTATGTATTTATTTTATTTCACCAAAAAAGAAAAAAAAAAAGGGGAAGAGTTCAAAAGCTGTCATGCATTCTCTAATGTAATTAGAGAATTACACTTTCTGGGAAGACATTGGAAATATAGCCAACATCTTTTTGGAAACAATTCCCAGATTTAAGTATATATACTATGCAGGGGTGGCCAACTGATTAGTGTGCTTGGTTTCAGTGCGGAAGGTTCCCGGCTCAAATCCCACCCCTGCCATGTCTTCATGTAATGTGGAGTTATGTCAGGAAGGGCATCTGGTGTAAAATTTGTGCCAAATCAATGCAAATCCTCACTGGATCTGCTGTGGTGACCCTGAGAGATAATGAGAGCAGCTGAAGGGTGTGTGTGTGTGTGTGTGTGTGTGTGTGTGTGTGTGTGTGTGTGTGTGTGTGTGTGTGTGTGTGTGTGTGTGTGTGTGTGTGTGTGTGTGTGTGTGTGTGTGTGTGTATATATATACACACACATATATATATATATACATATATATATATACACACACATATATATATATATATATATATATATATATATATATATATATATATATATATATATATATATATATCAGATTTGTTTTTAAACTGATTAATATTTTCTACAGTGCCACACGGTATACGTCACAGATTTGGAAACACTGGTATAGTGTCTTTTATTCAGGGGTGTCTAGTGTCCCCATCGTTTTAATTTTATTTTTGTCTTTTTGTTGTTGTTGTTATGTATGGTGTTTTGTTTCTTTTATCTGGACCCCGAGTCTGTAATAAAATCTATCTGTGTATCTGTGTATTGGATCAAACATAAGATGACCCCGCCCAGTTTTTTAAGCCACATATTTAAATAGAAGAAAAAACATATATATATATATATATATATATATACACACACACACAGGCACGCACAATGTAGTAACACTGTACTATGTGTATGGCAGACCTTTTCAACCCACTCTGAATCATGGCCATATGTTTAATCTCTCTGAGAAGGAGGTCATGAGACTGGCATTACAACTTCAAAGTCAACCAAAAGCCTCGCCTTGGCTCATGACCATGGCAGCTGTCTGATATCATCACAGATGTTCTCTGGTAGATCTGTGTCAATAGCTCGCCTGTGTGTCACGACTGTTCAGCTGCAGACAGTAGCCGTTTGATTTGTCTTTACAGCCACAAAGAATTTTATGTTTTGTTTAGCGGGGATTTGGGAGCTGATGTTTAACATGAAAATTTTCATGTTAAACATCCCCAAGGTGTCACATTTCTATGTCTGTACATGTGGAAACCGTTCTGCTATATGCAGTATTTATGCATGAAATGGCACAGATTAGACTTTTGTGATTGATGTCACATTAAATCCAAATCTGGATCCCTGGTTGCTCAATTTGACACGCCCACTGAGCCAGTCTGGGCTCTGACACACCCACACAGTTTGTGGGATAGAGGCAGAGAAACGGAGTGTAATGAGGACCAGTACCCAAAATGGCTTATCTTGGAGATCTCAATCTGCTGTTTTTTCACTTCAAACTCAATTTACAGTACATCCGGAAAGTATTAAATAATAAATGGACTGCATTTATATTCGCTTTTCCATCTGCATCAGATGCTCAAAGCGCTTTCCAGTTATACTTCATATTCACCCATTCACATAAACCCACACAAACTGATGTCAGGGTGCTGCCATGCAAGGTGCTCACTACACACCGGGAGCAACTTGGGGATTAAAGACCTTGCCCAAAGGGCCTTAGTGTTTTTCCAGTCAGGCTGGGATTTGAATCGAGGATCCTCCGGTCTCAAGCCCAAGGCTTAACCTCTAGACCGTCACCTCCTGGAAAATAACTGGAAAGTATTCACAGTGCTTCACTTTTTACCTCAGCCAAGGAGGTTATGTTTTCGGTCGCGTCCGTTTGTTGGTTGGCTGGTTGGTGTGTTAGCAGGATTACTCAAAAAAAAAAAAAAAAAAAATCCTCAAATTTCAATGAAATTTTTACCAGGTGTGTATCTTGGCCTAACTTAGAAGTTATTAAATTTTGGTAATGATCCGGAACACGATCCGGCTCCAGTAATTTTTTTTAAGGATTCTTTATCATTGCAGGATAGGGCCAATTTCAACATTTTTGCATCTAACTTCATGAAGACAGGTTGCAAAGTTATGACAGGTTAAGTTACGACACAACAATAATTTAGCAAAAAAAAACAAAACAAAAAAAAAAACGTGTAGTTCATGCAGTTTCTCATTATAAATAAATTTGCTGAAGATCTAAGGGTGTAACCCTCTGGGGCTGATGCTGTCATATACGGTGGCTGAGACCAAGCTTTACTAAATTATAAATAACTTTTTAATGATATGAGATAGAAATTTACTTTTTTTGCTGAAAAGTTAACTCCACGGACTTTCGAGCCACTGTCCACCATCTTTGTACTCCTCATAGAAGCTGTGTGATGACGTGAGCAATGTGAGTATCCAATCGGAATTGGTTCACCGTCACATAGTTTTCCAAAATCCAATCGTAGGGCAGATTCACCTCAAGTGACACACCAAAGATTGTTTTAGGAGCGATGTGTTACTAGTTTATTATAGTTTGCTGTGTGTTTTGAATAAATGTGTGTGGAAAATTATTTCCGCTTTACTTTTTCATTTCTTATTTCTGATTGTAAACCTTTATTACACTTATAAAACACAACTATAGCATATATGATATATATCGTATATTTTGAAAGTACAGGTTGTCCTGAAAAAAAAAGAGACATAAAACTTGATTGTGGGATGCAGGCAGAGCTGTTAACAGCAATAAAAAAACATTTATGCCAGGCAAGTGAACTGTCCAAAAAATGCCCTCGGACCCCAGAGGGTTAACCACTGAATCTGAAACATGACGGTAGATGCGTGAAATGACATGGAATAAGTCTCTTTGCCAAATGGTATTCCATGTGACGTCAGTGACCCTATGGCCTTGGTGGAGGTTTGAGCTCTCCGAGTGCTTCTAGTTCCACATTTTATGTTACAGCCAGATTCCAAAATTATTTTTTTTCCCCTCACAACAACATCCCATAATGACATTTGAAATGTTTGCAGATTTATACATTTGTACATGTGGTTTCTTAGTTTTTTTTTATTTGTAACAAATTTGCAATAAAAAAAATTAATTTGTCCGTTGATGGTTTTCGAAGTTAGCTGAAAAGCTAAGCCGCTAATGAAAACATTAGCTTTGCTAGTTAGCGGTTAGCGCATTAGCAGAATTGTACCCACCACTCGCTATGACAGAATGAGCACATAACAGTGAATCTTAATAATATATGCCTTATCAGCTTAAGTCTGTAAAAACAAAATTTCAGTCTTCGTTTGCTTTTCCATTTGTGTCACTCTCTTTAGGACACATACCGGCGTCGGCAGATGCAGAGGACCATCACTAGACAGATATCGTTCGACTTGACCAAGCTGCTGGTGACTGAAGACTGGTTCAGTGACATCAGCCCACAAACAATGAGGAGGCTGCTCAACATTGTTTCTATAACAGGTACAGAGTAAACCTATGATATTGCACGGTCTGCATCCACTTGAATGACTGTTAATTGAAAGTAAAAATGTGAGATTTAATGCTCGACTAGTGTGGCATTGGGTGTACGACCTTTAACCAAACATTTTAATGAAAAGTACAAGCATGTATTTTTGTAAATATTCACAAAACACAAATGTGCAGCGTATAAGATTAAAATGCACCGAAATTAATGAATACAATGGTAATTGACACAATCAGGACAGTTTCAAACGGAATCTAGAACAACCTGCCAGAAAGTTGGATCAACACATCTCCATAGGTGCCTCTGGAATTAGTTTGTAGAGTTTAAATATGCTCCTTATGCATAAAGTTGTCAGATGTTTTCCTGTGTTCTAGCGCTGATAATCATAGTGTAATTTGAGAAATGTTTGTGTGTTTGTACTCGTCCGAGGTGCTCACTGTGGTCAAATGTCAGATTGCCGTCTTGATGCTCACACATAGTATTACCAAGTATCTTGTAAAATGAAATCTTTTTGACCTTTGCATGATGTAATTGCTATAAATGCCCCTTTCAACTTTGTACATGCAGTCAGGAAAATCTTATTTTGGTAGGGTGAGATAACAGTTGACCGATCCTGTGCACCACTGTCGGCAGGTCGTCTGCTACGGGCCAATCAGATCATCTTCAACTGGGATCGGTTGGCCTCGTGGATCAACCTGACGGAGGAGTGGCCTTACAGGACGTCCTGGATCATCCTGTTTTTGGAGGAGACTGATGGAGTGTCTGACCAAGTTAGTCTCAAGACCATTTATGAGAGGTACAGTACTTGCATCAACCTTTCTACCTTTCCTTTTCCTCTCATTTTTTCCCTTCGTGATCTAAGCAGTCTGGGGTCACATTAACATTCTGGTAAAACTTGAATTTCCTCATAGAAGCTACTGTAGGTTAGAGGTTTGAAAGGAGGCTTCACGCAGGTTTCTGCTCTGCTGACGTGTGTCTGAGGGAATCCTGACAGGGGTTTCTGTGAACCTGATCTCTGTGATCAGGATCAAAGATCAGTGCAGACTGTAAGTGCAGCAGTTTGTGCAGAATCATGTTAGATAATGTTCATTTTATTCTTTTCTCCTGTGTTGTAAGTAACTTAGACCAGTAGGTGGCAGTAGAGGATTTATCATCGGAGCACAGTTGTTGCTTGTGGCTGTGAGTAAAACACTAATTGACGACTGACAGATTTAGAAATGTATCATAATACAGGAGGAAAATGATGGCTGCATTACATCGTGTAGTTTTTCAGAGACAAGAAGAAACACACACGTGTGTTTAATGTGTGTAGCCACAGATGCCATTTGGTGCTTTCACCACAGAAGAGAGGTGGAGACCAACGCAGCGTCTGCGTTTTGGTGCTGCTGTGCATCAGTCGCTGGCCTTTAAAGGTTGCGCTCTGTCGCAATCCACTAGCGCCTACAGCTCCCGCGGCAGGGAATGTCACAGACATTTACTGTTAGCCAGCTCCATTCAGCAGACAGCCTCCCTCCCCCAATTCCAAAAGCCGCTGTCTCATTAGGCTCGGCTGTAGCTGAAGGTGTGTGATGACTAGAAACTGTAACATCAGGATTTCGATTCTCACAGATTTCCCTGCTCAGGTTAAATAACGAGAGGTAATATTCATTTTATAACCGTAGCTTTTTATTTTAACTCTACCGTGTCCATCCTGAACAAATGTGGATGCAGTGAAATGTAAATACGTACAAATGATGTTAAAACGTAGAAGACTAAAAGGACATACTGTCAGTAAGTGGTCAACTGTAGGATTCTTTTGTGTACAGCACTGAAAGACTGGATTTAAGTGGCTCCACCACAGCATGTGATTGTGCTGACACTGCTCATTAGAACTAATATAATCATCATCTTGCATTTGACCAAGGGTCCTGTCTTTCTTTATCTTCCTCTTCACTGGGTGTCTTTCCAAATGGCTGCTCTGTTCTGCAGTTGCCATCGGAGAAGCGGCCTTAATTATGATGACAGGAAGCCTCAAATAGGCTAAACACAGCGCCTTAACTAGTACTGGAGCAGATTTACAAAAAAAAACATGTTTTTATGCTTCTGGCAGGAAGCATGTTAAAGTATGCTGAACTGAAATTCATGTGGAGACATTTTATAGGGTCCACACCTGGTTACTCTGAAGGTGAGCTTTCAAACTGGTTTAAACACAGGAATTGACACCTGAAAGAAAGGCTAAATAAATAAGATAATCCTGAAAAAAAATGCATTTAATTCATGTACAATTAGTTTAGTGTCTATAACTGTGTGTATGTGTGTGTTACTTGCAGTTTTAGGAGTAAAACAGCAGACCAAGAACCAAATGTGTCTTCCTTCCTCTTGGTGCAAAAATACAGAAAAGAAGTGGGGAAGAATCAGGGTTTTTCCAAGGTTCTGTATCTAATAAACATGAAGTTGAATGTTAGCGTTGAAAGTAATGGGTTGCAATACATGTGTTGACTACTTAAATGAATATAAACACTACTTAAGTGAGGATACCCCAAATTGTAAATTGTTACTTTTTGTAAAATTCTAAATTTTATGCCGTATTAATTCGTTTCTAACTTAATCGGTAAACTTTGGATTTTAACATACAAAAGGTCAAGACTTTACATTCATTTCATTGTGTATATGTATTGAAATGATGAAAGTTGATTTTTTTTATAATTGTCATTGATAAGACGGAAATAATAAACATGGATTGTGTCCCAAAATTTTCAATGCTAACATTTAAATTCATGTTTTTTGGATCCTGATTTTGTTGAGTTGGGGGATGCAAGGGACCCACTGACTGAATGAATAGATAAGAGAAAGTCCGTCCCCTCCAGTTTATTAACACAGTAACTCAGAAATATGAAATGCTTTCATCCTATATGCTTCCATGAAAATGAGTTAACTTTAATACACAAGATCAGTGATTCCCAAAGTATGGGCCCATGGGAAGGTACTGCAGGTAGGCCAGGGGAGGTCAAGAAAATGTAACTAATTTTGTAATAAAGTTCAAAATGACATATATGTGTGTGTGTGTGTGTATATATATATATATGATTATTTAAAAAAATGTAATCATAGTTAATAAAACAAAGCGGGGGGATTTAAATTATGAGTTATTCTTCATTTATCTGACATATATGAAAATACGTCATCTTAGTCTCATGTATCAAGCGAATTTAAACATTTTCACGTGTGCACAAAATGATATTCAGGTTTCAGAGTGGGGCCCCAGCATTCTTACGTTTGGGAATAACTGCACTTTATCAATATAAAAAAATAATATATTTAAATACACCATATACCTGTTGTGTGGACCTATCTGTGTTTGCTGCAGGAAATAATCTTATCATCACTTGCATGATGGAAACACGGAGCAGTGCTGCTTTTATTGTATCAGCATATATGGTTGAATATATACTTTGCTTGAAATGAGCTTGTTTGTGCGTTTGTCATTTCCAAAGCCTAGATCTACTGGCCACCAAGGCAGCCACTGCTTGTATCTCATGCACTAATCTACCGGTGATCAGACCCAGGCCTCGATCTGTGTTTTTTTTTTCTTCTTGCTCCCCCCCCTCTCTATTCTAGGAGCTCATTTTTGTTTTTGTGTGAGTCATTTGTTCTTCTTCTTTGCGATGGACGGGCATACTCCCGGCCTTCCACAACCTCAGCCACCGCTCTCCTGTCTGTCTGCTTGAGAAATGAATACATACTGTACTTCCTGTTTCTATTTCAACATAAACGGGCCGTTCATCTCTCTCTCTCTCACACACACACACACACACACACACATCACACTGACATTCACCCAGAGAACTGTTTCCTGCTTCTACTTAATATAGAACACATTATGCTTTTTTCCTGTTTGAAACCATCCTCATGAAAAGCCGAGAGAAGTTAAATTGTTAATTTACTGTAATGAGAGGCCCAACATAATTTATCGCCAAAAAATGACCATAAATCATGTGCTCAATAAGCTTCCTTTGAAGTTTGCTCATCTGTTGCTAGGTTGGAGAGTGCACAAGGTTGGCCTAGCTATCTGGATCCATTTTTTGAAGTTTATACTTCAGCAGAGCAGGATTTTATACAATTCTGCAACACCGTCCGTCCATCTGTGCTCAGCATAAGTCCAGTCCTATTACTGCAAGAGTCTTCAAATTTCCAGGGAGCATTCTTGGGACACAGACCTTAGACACGTTCAAAGATAGCTAATCTTGGCCTATTTTAAGAGATTAAAAAGTCACATTGTTTCAATCTGTTGAGTTTTGTTTTTGAGTGATTGGCGTGACAGCCAATCAGAGTAGAGCTGCACCATAACATCAGTCAGTGGCTTGGTTCTCTAAAATTGCTTTGTTTTGTGTGTTCATGTACATGTTTCTCATATATTATGTAAACGCTAGAGAGAAATAGACTTCTAAAACTGAAAATGCTAATAACTGAAAACCTAATAACACCTGAACTTGTAGACATTTCGCGGACGTTAGCGTGGTGACATCACAGGCTGATAGCTAGCTGCAAAACTCTGTTTTGTTTGTGTGTAAATATATCCTCTTTGTCATATATTATGTAAAAGCTAGAAAGAAATAAACACGTCTAAAACTGAAAACGCTGTTTTTGTAACCTCATAACGCCTCTGGAGTCATTTATAAGACATTTTGCAGGCGTTAGCATGCATGCTAACCTCCGCTAACTCAAAGCTAACTTCCTATTTGAGGTTTTCATATATCCTATAATCCCTTGCACACCAGAGAGTCGCTGCAGCCAAAACAACATAGAGAATCCACGTGATGACAGTTGTAAATTAATATTATACTATAAAAATTTAATTTTTTATGCTTTTCATCACATTAGTAAGAAACTGCTGCATGATACCTTGAAAACTTGCTAAAACAGTTATAACAAATAATCCGTGTCTGCTATGTTTTATCTGCGTGGAATTGAATAAGTGCAAATCGAATTTCAGACATATATATTAGTCTGGAACAGAGGACAAACAGTGTTGGAAAGAACAATAATCAAGACGTTAAAGAGCAAACTTCACTTTCCCCCAGAACGACATGATCAGGAAGCGATTGTAGCTCACAGCAGCTCCCATTGAAAATAACGGAGAGACAGACTGTGATTCTCGCATGTTTACATAAAACAAACGCAATAACAACATCTATAAACCCAGAGAATATATTCATGAGAGTTTTAGGCACAATATAAAAATAGTTTTATGTTGCCATATTAATGGTGTTGTCCGTGTGCAGCGGTTAAAGTGAAGCGTGATCAGAGCGTCTCAATGCAGTTTTCAATGTTACTGAGATCTCGCAGCGTAGCGACCTCTCCGAGGTTTTGCGGGATTTGAAACCTGAAAAGCCTCAATGGAGTTAAATTGAGTTAATTTGACCTATGGTAGTTTGACATGAAATAAAGGGAACCTCTGAGATTTAGTGTTTTTGTTTTTGTTTTTTTGTTTTGGGGTTCATCTTTTTGCTTGGGACAAAAAGGAGTTTAATGGGTGCAATATTGAATTAGACCGCCTGCTAGGATAGACTCCAGTGTCCTCCTGCTTTTTGATCTCACTAAATGTAAAGAAACCTTTTTAACATGACTGACTGTACAGTTGGCCAGTTGATGGTGCTGTCAGTTCATCACCAATGAGGAGCTCATTATGTGAGACAGAGCTTCTCATCAGCAATTGACTTGTAATGTCGGAGTTTTCCTTGAATTTCTTATCAACATTTTCCTCTGGAAAAAAATGCTTGTATGACAGCCGTACTGTAGTGTGTGAGTCAGCCTCCACCCCGAGGGCAGCTCCTGACCTCTCCTTTATATCTGACCCTGTTGCCAGGCGTGTGATTTTATTTATTTATTTCAATTTGTAATGAGAAAATCGATCCCAACACTGGTGCGGGTCAAATCTCTGCATTGTTTCAGTTTAATCATGTCATGATAATGATGCTGTTCTCAGCCATTTCCACACAGCAGAACTGCACAACCCTTGAGCGTTACTAACTGAATGTATTAGTGGTGAAGTGAATGTGGGGGTGAGTCAGCCCCTTATAGGTCAACTGTCGCCCCGCATCTCAGTCACAAGTCTGCATGCTCTTCCTCATCTCAACTCTTTGTAAGGCTTCCTGCAGCCTCAGTGCTTTGGAAAAAATGAGATTTTGTAAGTCATAGGATATAACTGTAACCAAGGAGGTTCTAAAAAACAAATGTCCGTTATTTTAAGGAAGCATTCAGTTCAACTGTGATCCTCGCCTCAGGCAATTCATTATAAGGTCATTTCTTTAAAGCTACAATGTGTAGGATTTAGTCTCATCTAGTGATGACATTGCAGATTTCATTGTGCCGTCTGATCAGTGTGTGTGTGTGTGTATAACTATATATATATATATATATATATATATATATATATATATATATATATATATATATATATATATATATATATATATATATATATATATATATAATATAATATAAAATGCGCACTAGAATGGCATTAGTTTTATACCACCTGATCAGTCTATTTGCGTATTAAAGATCATAACAATACATATCAAGATATTTAAGCCAATAAGGCAGCATCTGGGGACACGGACACGGCAGAGACTGATCCCTGGGCGGCGTGTCTGAGTTTCAGCACAAACCGTTCGGCCCAACTCAGTAAACTTAAAAGCATACTTGCCACCACCTAGCGGACGTGTCGGTTTAAAATGGTTTCCGCTGAAACCCCCATCCTCTGAATGGTTTGTGCTGACACTCCCACACTCTGCCCAGGGATTAGTCTCTCCCCATAAACAAGCGTCACTTCTAAGGGAAAAATAGTGTACTGTTTTGTATTCGGCTGCAATCATTGAAGCAGTCGTGAAAAGTGCAGTTTTTTTCAGTTCCCAGTGGATAAGGGAAGATGAGGCAAATGGGAGAGGTTGTGTTGGTAAGTGTTAGCCTGCACAGCTAACTATAGTAGCTGTGTTCTCTCACCTGCACAACTGCCTCAGCATGTCACAAACAAATTGTAACACATGTCCACTTTCTACTGCATAATCGCCTTTTCTTTGCATTTTCACTTTGTTTGCATGTAATTTGCCCAAAAACTCAGAGAAATTTATTTTAATGTATGGGTGATTCTTTAACTACAGGCACTATTGATATTTTAAAACATTACAAAAAATGTTTCTTTACCATTCATTTTTATCATTGAAGATCAAAAGTCTGGGTGTGGGACAAGCACAAAACGGCAATATTTGCATATAATGATGCTGACAAAAGGTGAAAAAGTCATCATAGACTACTAGAACAAATTTCTTAACACACTTTCATTGTAAAGATAACTATAAAAGTGTGAAATTTCCCCTTTTTTCTGTTTTTCATACAATATGATCCAAGGACATAATAAGTGCCCGTAGTCTAAGAATCACCCGTATATAGCACCAAATCACAACAAGGTTGCCTCAAGGCGCTTCACACAAGTAAGGTCTAACCTTACTCACCCCCAGAGCAACAGTAGTAAGGAAAAACCTCAACGGGGTGACCCTCTGCTTGTGCCATGCTACAGACACAAATTACAAAACATTTCACAAAATGAATATACAGCAAATATTGCCGGTATGAAGCCAATATTCCATTTCTGCTAACGAATGTCCCTAAACCCAACACACTGTAACTTTAAATTATATTCCCAGTTCATGCCATGTATCATAGCTCAACTGTAGCATGTTCCCGAACTCCTCAAAAAAGAGTAAAATAGAAACATCTATCCCATGTAAACACACATTCCTTCAACTGGGCTAAAAGTTGTTTTTAGCAAGTTTCCTGGCAATAACAAGTGTCCACAAATGGCTGTGAAGTGTCATTGTAGGACAAGGCATGACGAAAAGCATGTAGTGCTAATTCCTGTAGCAGCAGCGAGCCAGTGCAGCTTGCCTAATCTGATGGAGAATGTCTAATCGGTTAATAACCTCAGCCATTTCTATCATTAACGGTAAGACTGGGTTCTGCCCAGATAAATGCTGAGCAGCGGGGGGAAAGAGTGTGTAACAAAGATGGCACTGTTATTTGGTGATATTGGCTCAAAGCAATCACGCGTACGCGCACACACCAATGCGGGGCAGAGCTAAAATGTTTGTCGCACTCGTTCTGCTGGGAAAATTAAAAACTGCACCTCGAGCAGCGAGCCAGCAATGTGGCCCGGCCAACAGGCTGAGAGAATCTGAGCGGGGGGGGGGGGGGGGGGGGGGACAAAAAAAACAAAAACAAGAAGTGTTTTGGACAGACCTACTTGTAGTATTTGTAGCTGTCAAATTAAAGCCCCGAATTAATGCTGTTTGATTGCTGGTAAATTGAATTTGGAACCTGCAGCCTTGTGACTATCATTTTCAGTGGCATTATTTCCAGCTTCGCTGTAGCTAAATACTCCGGCGTCAGATGCGCCTTGTTTTAGCGGCCATTACAAACGTAATGGCTTCAGCTAACCTAGCTTTATCCTAGTTCATGGTTATTACTTTAAAGCAGTGCTGCCATTTCAAAAGACTCTTAATGTTTGTTACTGTTTATTTGTGTGACGTTGCTTAAAGTCATTACTTGTTGCAGTTTTGAGGGCGCTGTTCTGTAGAAAGACTTACAGTAAGTTGGGGGGGGTGGGGGGTGTTGACACTCGTGGTTCTCAGGCACATGTGTGTGTGTGTGTGTGTGTGTGTGTGTGTGGACACATGACTGTTGTGACCTTCAATAGGTGTTGAGAAATCTCCTTTACTCTCTGTTGCACCAACATGGTTCAAGGTGGTGACATTTGAGTCTGTGCAAGTCTGCTTGTTGGTCTTTTCCAATAACGGCAGATCTCTTGGAGAAAATAGGGAAGAAAATATTGCACACAGCTGCGCCTCTCCTGAGACACAAAATAACATAAATATTATCCTAGCATATTTCACCAGGCTGCAAGTATTAATATTTTCATTATCAATTAATCTGTTGATTGTTTTCTGGATTGATGTATTAGTTGTTTGATCTATAAAATGTCAAAAAATGGTGAGAAATATTGCTCAGTCTTTCTGAAAACTCTAGATGACCTCTTCAAATGTCTTGTTTTTGTCCATGACACAAATATATTCAGTTTACCGTCAGACAGGATTAAACAAACCAGAAAATATTCACTTAATAAACCTGTATTGATCAGTATGTCTGGTATTTATATTGCAAATTGTTTTTCTTTTCTGCTTTCACTTTTGATGCTGTGTGTGCTTCTTACCCTGTGTGCTGCTATACAATGCTGCTGGAACTTCAATTTCCCTGAGCGAGTCTTCCCAAGGGATTAATAAAGTTATATCTAATCTAACATTTAAGAAGTTGAAATCAGAATTTGGACATTTAAAAAAAAGGCTCAATGATTCCTAAAAATAGCTGCCAATTATTTTAATGATCTATTTATAATCACTTAAAAATTGCAGGTCTTGTATGTAATGCAGATGGAAGGCAATAATTTGGCAAACACTTTTGGGAGTTTGGACACACTTTCCCATTTAATTTAATTGAAAAGTGTGTCCAAACGTTTGACTGATACTGTATATATTGTAAGTGATGTAGATGGCTTCTCCAGTAAGTTTCCTTTAACATAGCTATTCATTTGGAACCTCGTCATGAGAGTGCACGTTGTCGGTTCCAATCCTGTGTCATGGATGTGCAGTAGATTGATTGTCCACAGGAGACAGCAGACATATTGTTCATTGTTGCCAGTGGGGAGTCGTGAATCTCCCAAAGATAACCGCTAAGGCTATCCTCCCAGTCCACCCAGCTGTAAATGGGTACCAGCCTTGCCTGGAGAAGCAACCCATGATGGACTGGTATATTTGCTGTATGCTGCCGTATCTGAGGATAAGCAAATTCCTGAGTGGCCTCATAGCTTATAATGGACTTCCTTCTTCTGCTTCTTTAGCAGAATTGGAAGTTTTAAAGTCCTAAATCCTCAAAGATCATCGGGATTGGGACGTGGATTAACTTGTGGTCATATTCAACATCGTCGCACACGTTTCATGCCTGAAACAGCGAGGAACCTACCAGCACAGACCCAGGGTCTGTAATCTGTGTTCTTTAATGAGACAGTGGGAAAGAAGGGATGCAGAGTCAGACGTGTTTGCTGAGCCACGGGAGAAGAAGCTCTGATGAGATTCAGTCGTACAGACAGGTGTGTTAGTGCAAGCACACGATTGCTCAGCGCCTGTGTCTTTGGGCACAACCTCAGACTAAAGGGCTGTTTGTGCAATCTGTAGCTGTTTGGTAATAGTCAGTCAGTGGCACCTCTGATGAGCTTTTTAATTTTTTAGATGCTGCTTTGTTTAAAAGTGAAATAGTTATGTTTTACTTGAGCAGTTAACAACTTTGGATCCAGTGATGTGTGAGAATGGATCAGTTGGCCCCCTCGGATAGTTTATTCCTGGACACCCAGATCCAGTTTTTAGCTCCAGGAAAAAATAAAAAATAAAAAAAATGTCACCAGCCCATTGAGCAGGTTCCTGCGCTGCTCTGACATCTGGTGCCCTGTCTGTGCCAGGATGCCCCCGCTGCACTCAGGAGTGCATTTCTGACTCTGCACCTGAATCTTCTCTTCATCACACACACACACGCATACGTACTGTTCCGACACACAAAACATGCACAGGAACTGTGGGGAAACATGTTTCAGCTCAAACACTATTTGCTTAGTAATTACAGTTGCAGTGGCTCTTTGCACGTGAACATTTCAAATTGCACAAACACACATACACACCCATTGCTCTCACACCAGTGCAAGAACATATGTCACCCCAAACTCCTCTGAGAATCAGTGTAATTAATCAGAGCCTGAGATGCAAGCTGCGTTCAGCAAACACGTGTACGCACTCATGCACATTCACACAGAGCAGAAAAGTGGAAGCAGCACAGACCAAGTCAGAGAAGCTGACTGTCAGGTATGTAGTGTTTGTCTGTGGATGTGCTCTTCACACTGATGCCTGTAGATTGGAGGCCCTTCGTCATTATTACCGCTGCCAGTGAAGTTATGCTTTTCTACACGAACTCCACGATACGCTACATGTCACCAAGGATGCGAATTGATATGATTTTAACAATATTGATGCCATTATCGAGCCAGCTTTTCGGCTCAATTCTTTATCGGTTCCCCGAATGAATCCTGGCAATTTTTTGGGGGGCTACACAGGCTTTTGGTGTCAGTTCTGCCATTTGCTTTATTGCTTGACACAGAATTTGACATCATACTGTCACATTTTGCGTCACAACACAGGTTTTGGCGAAGTTTAAAACCTGTATTGGAAAAAGAACTGGTTCCCAACTCTATATATCACCAGTGGTGGGCACAGTTCAGCTAATACAATAACAGATAATCATCGAAGCTAATGTTTTTGCTAGCAGATTAGCTTTTCAGATAAGTTTTAAAACCATCATCGGACCAATTATCTTCCGATAAAATTAGTTTTGATAACTTTCAGTCTGATAACATTTTTGTTGCTGGTAAAGTGAGCAAAGTTTGATGGTCAAAAAACATTTGTAAACCATAAAATCATGTTGTGTGTTTGTAGCAGAATGGCTGCCTGTCACTTGCTGATGACGTCATCATTAAGCACAAAATGTGATTGGCCGGTCCACGCATGGACCATTGTGGGTAGTGTAGTTCAGGTTCACTTTGGATGTTACAGTGAGTGAGTCCGCTCGACACACACACACACACACACACACACACACACACACACACACACACACAAAAAAAAAAACATGGACTAATTTTAACTTTATTTTATTTCTTTGTGGCTGTGGACTAATTTTAACATTATTTTATTTTATTTCTTTGTGGCTGTAATTTAACTGCCAAGACTCGGTGGGGGAGAGGAGCTTTCACGGCGCAGCTGGGTGTACAGAGGGACTTTTCTTCATGTTTTGACACTGTTTTGGATTGAAAAAAAGGATGCTCTATGTGGATTATTTATTCAGATGAATCCCACTGAAACTAACAGGTAAGAATTTATATTTATATGTGTATTTTACTCTGTCAGTCAATGCATTAGTGGGTGTATTTCGGTTGTTTAAGCCACAGGGTTCAAAGCATGTGAAAAAAGCAGGAGCTTTTTAGTTCGTAAATGACGGTGTATCTAATACCGAGATAAACTGTGACTTCTAATACTGTGTTTTACTGCTTTTGAAAGATGATGACAGTGTTTGGGGTTTTATTTTTTTAATCATTCATTTTTCATGCATTTTTATGTGTTTATGATCCTTGAATTTACTCAGCAGTGAAAAGTGAAAGTGAAACTGGTTTATCAGAAGCTGACAGGGTAATCTGATGTGGTCGCTTCTGAATCAATACTAAAAGTTATTGGTTATCTGTAATAAAGATACATTTTTTTAGCAGTTTATCGGTTTAGTGTCATAAAAGATAACTTTTCAGTTATCGGATTAATGGTTATCGACGCTAACTTTTTGGTTAGGTGTGCCCACCGCTGTATATCACCTTACACCTATCATGACCCAAAACATATCACAATACATTATTACATCCCTGTTCACACGGATTATGCAAAAACTTAATCAGTGCTGAACTTTTAACGAAAGAAATTATTCTACATCCTTGATAACCTTTTACTAGTGCATATTTTATAAATTATTTGTGTTTCTTCAAGAGGTCATTCTTTCTCCCGTGAAGTAGCTGACTTGTAATGGCATCACAATACTCAAAAGACAAAAACAACAATAAAAACAATATAATTCCATAGAAGCTACATATTGTGTGTTGAATTCTTCCATCCCGTTGTGTGTCCCTCAGTTTATTTGTTTGTTAGTTAATGGGTTAATTCACAAAGTTGGTGAAGGATTTTTAACAAGTTTATTGGAGGTTGATAGGTTTTGGGATTCAGAACATGATTAAATGTTGAGATAAGCTTTTTTTTTTTTTTAAATAAAAGCAGATGGGATATTTTGTCATTTATTTTTGATGCAACATACTGTATGCTTTTCCTGTCTTAGTGTTCGGGGAAGCAGCTATCTTCCTCCTTTTTTTTGTTTGCCTGACCCTGCATTCATCAACCCAGCAATTCCCTTCTGAGAGAGGAGACTGGAGCCAGGCACTTCTTGGACACTTCAAAACTTTTTTTTCTCCCTCTAATCGTGCTCTAAATGAATATGTAGTGAGGCAATACAGCCTTAATTAGAGAGACTCTTATACCAAGTACTGAAACATTAAGATGACACTCACTTTGTTCAGGATTACTTTAATTGGCACAGTTATTGTAAGCTGTTTGCAATTATATACCCGGTGTTCTAAAGCTTGTGTGGGTGATTCGCTTTATGTGGAATCTTTTAATAACTTCATAAATATGTTAGAAAAAAAATTGAGGTTTTATTCTTTTCTTATGATAAATGCTTCTGAACTCTGCCTGCCCTTGAATAGAAAGTCTCTATTTGCTGTGTGGCTTGTTGCTGAAAAGAATTTCTGTTCCATTTACAATGACCACAGACACACACACACACACACACATAATATATATATATATATATATATATATATATATATATATATATATATATATATATATATATATAATTAAAAGCCACGGACAAACTGGGGAGAGCTGACATTTGCCATTTCATATGTTTATGTATTTTGGGTCAAGGATGAATGCTGCGAAAACAGAAAGTTGATAGGATAAATATTTTTTGGAGAAATTAGGGCTATTGGGTAACAACAGTGAAGAATAGACGTTGATAATTAAATTCTGAATTCTGGACTCTTACGCCATTCCAGCAGGGGGCGGTAAATCATTTATATATTAAAAGTCAAGTGCCCTCTGTGTACAAGGTCTGTTAGAAAAGTATCCGACCTTTTTATTTTTTGAAAAAAACATATGGATTTGAATCATGTGCACTTGCATCAGCCAAGCTTGAACCTTCGTGCACATGCGTGAGTTTTTTCACGCCTGTCGGTTGCGTCATTCGCCTGTGAGCAGGCTTTGTGTGAGCACTGGTCCACCCCTCTCGTCGGATTTTCATTGTCAGGAAAATGTCTGAGCGGCTGGAGCAGCGCTGCATCAAATTTTTCAAGAAACTGTATGAGACAGCCAGGTGGAAACTATTCGGAAAATTCAGATGGCTTTCGGTGAAAATCCTATGGGCATCACACAGATTAAGGAGCATTACAACCGGATTAAAGACGGCCCACAGCGGCTGAGGGCGCGCCGCGCTTCGAGGAGCCATCGACAGGCTGAAATGACCACATCATTTCCAAAGTGAAGGCTGTGTTGATCCGGGACGTCATGTGACTACCAGAGAAATGGCAGAAAAGGTGGACATCTGCACTTTTTCATCAGATTCCACTGTTACAGGAGATTTTGTAATGAAAGACATGCGGAGGAGTTCGCGCGTTGTGACGAAGCCGCAATGGCGTTAGGTCTTCCACCCTTCAGAAGATTCAGATGGCTTCCAGTGGCTTTTTAGTCAAGTGAGTATCCAAGAAATTGTGGAGAGCTGGGCATGTCACAACATGTCCCGTGAGACTTCCAACACGGACTTGCTTTTGTTCTCCGCCATTGCGGCTTCGTCCCAACGCGCAAACTCCTCAGCATGTCTTTCATTACAAAATCTCCTGTAACAGTGGAATCTGACGAAAAATGGCCGATGTCCACCTTTTCTGCCATTTCTCTGGTAGTCACACGACGTCCCGGATCAAAACAGCCTTCACTTTGGAAATGATATGGTCATTTCGCCCTGTCGATGGCCACTCGAAGCGCGGCGCGCCCTCAGCCGCTGTGGGCCGTCTTTAATCTGGTTGTAATGCTCCTTAATCTGTGTGATGCCCATAGGATTTTCACTAAAAGCCATCTGAATTTTCCGAATGGTGTCCACCTGGCTGTCTCACACAGTTTCTTGAAAAATTTGATGCAGCGCTGCTCCAGCCGTTCAGACATTTTTCTGACAATGAAAATCCGACGAGGGGGGTGGACCAGAACTCACTCAAAGCCTGCCCACAGGAGAATGACGCAACCGACAGGCGTGAAAAAACTCACGCATGTGCACGAAGGTTCAAGGTTGGCTGATGCAAGCACACGTGATTCAAATCCATATGTTTTTTAAAAAAATAAAAAGGTAGGATACTTTTCTAACAGACCTCATACATGTGTGCCTGCGTGTGAGTACCTTCGATCAGGGAGAAACTGGGGAGAGCTGTCATTTGCCGTTTGGTATGTTTATGTATTTTTGGTCAAGGATGAACACTGCCAAAACGGAACATTGATAGGACTATTTTTGAAGAAATTATGGATATTATTTAACAACAATGAAAAATAGATGTTAATAATTACATTCTGGACTCACATGCCATTCCAAATCATTACAGAAACTTTGCATAATTTATTAGCACCCTTGAGAAATGTCAGCTACCTATTTTATAAACACTACCCAATCTAGAGCCCGTGGATCCCCACGGGCAATGCGCTAGTATACTATAATATAGCTAATTCAGTGAGGTAACTCAGTGGAGAATGGATGAAAACTTGTAATGTAATTACTCATTGCACTTTGATTTGCCAAAAGGAGTGAGAAAGTATGAAAAATCCATTCCTTAGTAGCACTCTGGATGCATCACTAAAAAATGCACAGTGAATCTACACGCTGACGCACTGACAGACCTAACAGATCACATCCTGTAGAGAGAAAAATATAGTAGTGAGGCCCAGGGTTAGATAAGAAAGGTAATTAGCCTCAGTGGGAAATGGAAAGAGGCCGTTGTAATGGACATATTTGTCTCTCTGCAGCGATTTCTTAAAATTGCAAAGAGCAATTTTAATGTAACTTAGTGGATGATACTCAGTGGACCAACCTCTCCCAACATTTGCCACATCAAGGTCATGATTTAAGATTCAAGGTCAAATCAGAGGTCACCATGTCTGACCAGGTCATGTGGCAGTATCTTCAAAAAACAAAGAACAATTTCAATTTCTCTTGTTGGATAACCTCATTTGACAGCCCTCTCACAACATGGAAAATGTAAAGGTCAAACCCAAGGTCATTGTTTAGTGATGGTCTCGTAGTTAAGGCGTTGGGCTTGAGACCAGAAGATCCTTGGTTCAAATCCCAACTTGACTGGAAAATCACTAAGCGCCCTTGGGCAAGGTCTTTAATCCCGTATTGCTCCTGGTGTGTAGTGAGCTCCTTGCATGGCAGCACCCTCACATCAGGGTGAAGGTGAGCCATTATTTCTAAAGTGCTTTGAGCATCTGATGCAGATGGAAAAGTGCTATATAAACTGCAGTCCATTTACCATTTTAGTGTCTGTCACAGTACCTTCAAAAAGCAAAGAGAGATTTCAATCTGATTTGGTGGAGAAACTCAGTGAACTACCCTTTTGCAACATAGGTCATGTCAACGTCATTGGTTAAAAATAAAGGTCAAATCAGAGGTCATTATCTGCTGTCTGTGGTGATATCTCAAAAATCCAAATGGCAGTTTACATCCAACTTGGTGGGTAAGCTCAGTCAACCTCCATGTCGAAGTCAAATCAGAAGTCATCTTTTCATATACCTAAGTGACCATCAGGAACTAGATGAGATATTGCTACATGGTTTCTGCATTGACTTCTATTCTCTTTTTGCTAACAAATGTATCAAACCACTGACATTAATTATGTAATTTGATGTCAAAAATGTAGCTGGTGGTGGTGAAACGCTGCAGTCATGCAGAAATCTTTTTAATAAAGTGACACAAAAAGGCCGTTTGAACAACAACAACACGGTTCAGTTTGGTCTCAGAAGGGTTAAGTGAAGTAAGCAGATTTTATTAGGTGATGAACTCCTCCACGTTAATATCACAGGAGTCTGAGGTTACAGTGTGCAATCTGCACCCTCTTGGCCCTTCTTCAAATTTGAAACCACTTTGTAGCGGATCAGACCGGATCCCAGACAGATTATTAAAAGAGATGTTTGACATTGTGGTTTTTGTCTCCATTGGTATCAGAGCTCACACAGAGATAGATTCATATGGATGTCCTCCCAATTCCACATGTTTTTTTTTTTGTTGTTTACGCTTCCATAGGTTGCCTGTTTTTATTCGTCTTCATGTATGTCTGTCCAGCCTGTGGGTGTTGTTCCTCCATCCCTCAGGTGTTTGGTGGTAGTGACTAAGGCATGAATCAGCCTCAGCCAGCTCCACCACCACCACTCAACCCCCGCTGAGCTCTTCATAGTCTTAAAAAAACAACAAACAAAACAAAAAAAGCCCCCACCACAACCGTCAGGCACAGGTGAGGCTGTCAGCGGTGAGTGTTCTGTACAATATCAAGGTGAGCTTTGGGTATACGTGTCGGTGTGTATATGTGTGGAGGCTACCACGTGAGGATGGAAAGAACGTCATGCAGCATTCTTTGTCAGCAAATCCTTAAAGCCCTTTCATTTCTGCTGTAAGCCGCGGCTAAAGGATTAGTCTAATTGGTCTGAAACAAGAGAACGGCGCTGTTCCTTTTTTGTGCAAAACATAAAGAATCATCTTGAACGCACGAGAAGCTGCCGCTACACCTCTGTCTGCCCTCTGCTCTGTAACCTCTCGCCGACTACGACGAGGTCGGATTAACGTTTAAATGTGACACAGAGATTCAAGTTTATAAAAGGTTTAGAGAGGGAAATGGAGATGAAAAGTAATGGAAGGAATGTTTGAGAAAATGCACCTATTTGTTTCTGTGGTGTTGAGCATTATCTGCCATCGAGCCAACTCTGTCTCTCTGTGCTGCAGGAAGGTGAAAGGCAGAGTCTAAATGGGGACACAGGGTTAGAAGAGGGTCAGCGCTGACCTTTAAGTGGTCAGTGCAATTTGCCACTCAGGCGTTTATCGGCTCTTAACTGACGTTTCCATCCTGGCTCTTTAAAAGACAGTGGTGACTGCAGCCTTTTGTGGTGGGTGTGTGGGTATTTGGGTTTTGGTATCTGACAGAAACGTCTCTCTGAAATAGCTACGAACTGCTATGCAGTAGAGCAAGCTCAAAGAAGACGATTTAGCCCATCCAGCTTATATTGTGAGAGATCACAAGTGCTCTTTTCTTCTCTGTGATCATTTTTAAAGCTGCTTATAATTTGGCAGATGATCACACCGCCAGCTACTACATAGCTTAAAGAGCTGGTTATCAGATTTGTCTGCTGGATAGCCCCAGGATCTAAAGAAGGTTCTTAATATTCAGAATGGAGTGTTCCTTGGTGCCTATGACTTGCAGATAATTTCAGTTGGGAAGAGTGAATACTTGGTGGGTAGCAAAACCTCTTGGGTAACAACATATTCGTATCCCTTTCAAGTCTTCTGTCTGGTGTCTGATTAATGCAATTTCAGTGATGTTAGCTAGATGATTACTGCGCCAAAAATCAAATGCCACATTTGTCACTCGTGTTAATTTTGGTACTGTAAAAGGTTAAGGCTACATGTGAATACTCATGTTAGCTTACTATGTAATAGGCAAAAATCAATCCATTGTAATCCCAAGAGTATCTGAATTTCCAGTATGCATTTAGTAGTAATCAAACACTACCCAGACGATCTGCGACCTCAATAGTGTGCAAAAGGACTCCACTACACTACAGTACTGTTAAAGGCTAATAATGGGCCTTTCACACTGAATACATCAGATGCGTCAAAAATCGGTCTAAAAAGCATTATTTTCAATGAGACGCGTTGCTTTTAAGATGCGTCAGATGCATCTCGTCAAAAGCCAAGCTAAACCGATGCTTCTGACGGGAGCGCGCATTGCCGCTTGTCGGCAGGCTGACGCAGTCAAAGTTCAATCCAATCCAACTTTTTATGCTCTGAACTGTGATGTACCTTTGCGTTGTCCAATTGGAACGACGCGTCGGGCCAAAACACGGAAGACTAGTGGCAGAAACCACTGATCTCTACAAAATGGATCGGTGTAGAAACAAACCACTGATCTCTACAAAATGGATCGGTGTAGGCAGAAACCACTGATCTCTAAAAAATGGATCGATGCAGAAACCACTGATCTCTACAAAACAAACGTGTCACAGGACTGCTCATTTATGGAGCAGTTTTCTGAAGAAAAATCCTTGGAAATGTTTTTTGTTGTTGTTTGTTACCTCAGAATTTTTGATTACTGTTAAAAAAAAAAAATAGAACACTTGTAATTAAAATAGCTAAATAAATCAATAAATGGTTCTTTAGAAACTTTTCATCTGTAAATTAAAACCACCTGTTATTTCAGATTAGATAATTTCTTGTTTAACATAAGCAACCTCGGACATTTATTTTTAGACAAAATAACATGGAAATTTGTACATTTTTTTTTAAGTCTGGTAGATTATTTATATCTCATTTCAACCATAAAAACAGACACTGTAAATAAATACAAATGTTTATTATAAATGCAACAGGAAATAATTTAACAATGACTGCAGTGTGATTGTAAAGTAGGATTTCTGTGACATAAACCTCATGATGAATTTTTTAATGGTCATTTCAACTTGTAATTTTGCCAAAATATGTAATTGCCTTTAATGTTGTTATCAGGACAGTCATTTCTAAAATATGAATTTGAGCACAATCAGTGGAGAGCTTCTACCTGTGCACATGTCTTTGGACTTTGATTTGCAATCTGTTGTAATCTGTAGAGTTTCTGAATATCCAGTATGTATTTAGTAAAAATCGAACACTACCCAAATGATCTCCTTCAATAGTGTGCAAAAGGACTACACTACACTACACTACTGTTAAAGGCTAAGGCTACATGTGAATACTCATGCTAGCTTATTATGTAATAGGAAAAAAGCAATTGTGACCTTACTGCTCGCTCGCTTACTTGTAGTACATACTGGAGTAACGGTTGGGTTGTAGGTTCCTAACTGACGTTGGATTTGGAGTATGAGGATGCAGGTTAAGTTCTATTGCAGAAGTACACATTTGATCATAGTTTTTCTCAACTCGTGGAGGAGCTCGAACGGCGAGTACAGCTACAGAATTAAATGACCACATGCTCTAATATGAGCCCTGAGGTAAAATTAACATTATAATGGAGAAACTCTGGCATGGCCCTGGCTACCCCAAGATCTGCCCTTGCACATAAATCGCTAAGCCGAGGTTTAGTATTTTAATATTTGTCAAAGAATGAGGCCCTAGTTATGCTTAGTAGAGGGGTTCAGTTCAGGGTTTTTTTGGGGTCTGAAACACAGAGACTCCAGTTCAGTGCTACACATGAGTTTAATCAACATTTCAGGGAACCACTGAGTTCTGAGCCTGTCTCATTGAGAGGCCACTCATTTTGAATTCGCTTGGGTTTTTATCAGCCTAGTGTGTTTTCCATTAGCCTACTTGTCTCTGCGGTTTGCTCGGGGATGCACAGGTCCAGCTTAGTACAAGAGAGTTTCAATTATTGGACTAAAGTCTGCCATGAATGTATATAGAAAGCAGACACCACCACAAGTTCTCAGTTGGCAATGCCAAGCCAAGGAAGTGAGTGAAAGAGAGAGAAAGAGAGAGCGGGTGTCCATATTATGTGAAGCATTTGATTCACTTCAAGTAAATACGCCTGGGTTTTAAGGAGACGACAAAGAACATGGCGTCATCTAAAGTGAAAACATATATTTTTTTTTTTTTTCTTTCTCTCTCCTCCTCCACTTACGAGCTGGTTGAAGCTTTGGCAGCGTGTGCTGTAACAATAACCTCTCTCTGCATTGATGCTTGGAGTGCACGCGCCAGCTTGCTGCTCTGTCCCCTTGTCCACTGTTTTCCCAAAAGAGGATCTTACTGGATACATCCAACGCATTTGGCGAACACCGAGTCAGCAGCTCTGACATGACTCCCGACTAAGAGAGGAATGTTCTGGGTCCGGGGCCTGGTTAACTTCTTTACCCACACTATTGTGCTGGTCACACAGTGTGTGTGACATTGACACACTTGAGCATCTCAAACACACAGGCAAGATGCAGGCATCTTTCTCTCTCTTTTGGCCCCTTTATGGAAATGTTTGGCGGTGAGACCACCTCTTTGCGTCGTGCACAAGCATGCCGTCTGTAAGCACAGAGGACGGCTGTAAACCAAAGTCAAGTGGCACATTCATGCTCACAGTGCCCAAAGAGAGGACAGAAGGGGTAGAAAATGAATTCTGCTCATTCCCGCAGCATGTGGGAGGTGGAGAGGAGAAGAAAGGCTATGCTCCAGTCAGCTTTGGGACCTATTAGCATTTGGATAAGCTCAGAAAGCTCCCAGTGGCCTCAGCACACAAAGAGTTGTTGGGCCTAAGCGCCTGTACGGCTCTGCAGCTATATAAGCCTGGCTCTGTCAACGGGTCCTTTGTGCAGGAATGGCTGCTGGGATGCCTGACAGCATTTATCTCACATGTCCTCAGTCTGCTTGAAAGTATCACACCGGCTTCCTCTGCGATTCTACCCGAGCATCCATCTTTTCATTTGGCAGCTGATTACTGATAAGAATGGCTTTGTTCATTTTGTCTGTCTCATCTGTTCACTGTGAGAACGAGTAAATCAGAAGTGATTAGTGGGAACTAATTGATGCCGCCACTAACAACTCATAGGTTGACTGTCGAGGATGTGATTTTAAGTTGTTAAAGGTCAGTGTGGAACGAACTATCATTGTTCAGTTAGTCTGTATTACAGCAGTTCTGTCCAATAAGCCGTTTTCTTGCTTTTTTGTTTACTCTGTGTTGCTTCACATTCTTCTCTCCTTCTGTTTGGTAGCTTGGGTGAAAGTAATTTCCACTTTGACAAAAATAACACCCATTTAAGTCTTTTTGGTGGTTAGTAACTGATACATGTTCCAGAGTTACTGCGGGACGCTCTATGACATCATGGCTTAGGGTCTCTTCACACATAGTGCAAAGTTTGGTTGAAGTGCACACTTAGTGTGCATGACGCAGGAATCGTGTGCAAACCGTGTAATGTCATCCCAGCCTCCAACGCCTCGTGCACCTGTTGCTACAACTATTTGCGCACACAAGCGCCTGAAAAACAGAGTGTGCGCTGTGAGAGCTGTCACACCCTCTCACGGCAGGTGCTGGCCAAATTCCAGGTGACGCACAAATATCTAACACTGCTCGCATGGCACGACAGCAGACTGCAGACAATCACTTTCGTACTCGCAGAGAAATTTGTCTAAGTCCCACATGAGTGTGGCTTTGGTCTGTGCGCTGAGATGACAGGATGTGTGTCCTCCCACTGAAGTGACTGTGGAAATCGGTGGATCTGAACAGTCCAGCTGGACACTACATACTGTGTTTGGACAGACATGGATAAACAACTGTCCGCTGTCACACGCATGTATCTGTTTGCTGTTATCAAGTGGACATAAATAAAAACGTATATCACTGTGGCGACGTGCTGCAGCGAGCAGGCGCACTCACAGCATGCACATAGACAGGCTGCTCCCAGGTTGAAATGGACCGTCAGATCAGAACACACAGCAGGCGATCTCACTGCCACTTCACCCACGTGAGCTCTGTTCCACATGACGTGGTCGTCGACAAGACGTGTGCGTGGCCGGTTGGCAGTGCGCCAGCAGATGTTGACATGAATGAGATGAGTGAACTGCTTCTCATTCATGTCATTTCATGACTGTGACCATGGGTCATCTACAGAGAAACAGAGGGATCGTATTTGTATTGCCCGCTTAATAAATGCGGTGTTTTTATATGGTGTGTGATTTTAATTTATTTTGTAATACTTCCATGTCCTTCTTGATATGAGGCAGATTCCTGCAGCTTTCAAAGAACAGCTCCATAGCTCAGTGGTAAAGTGTCTGACCGGCAACCAAAGCTTTTGGATGGCACGGGTTCGCATCCTGTGGGTCGTATGATTATTATTATAAATTTTTTTTTCCCCACATAAGCGGCGTGATGTGGTCGCACAGGTACCGGCTGGTTTTTATATTTCCTCCACATAAGCGGTGCGATGTGCCGCAGCTGGCACTGAGTGTTCCTGCCTGAAAGACTCTGGCGCATGCACATCTCTCGCACCGGGTTTGTGCACGCCTGCCCATCGGCGCGATGTTTCATGGTGCGCTAATTTTGAACTGTTTCACGCTGTTTTGCTGTTTTCATCTAAACGCTGTCCAAACTTCGCACTATGTGTGAAGGGGCCATTAGTTTACATACATTACATGACATCACCACAATGAACTGTTTGCTTCAATTTCTTTAGAGTTTAGATTTGCACATAGCTCATAGCTCATGATGGTGCTGAGATGGAGTTCAGCTTAAATTTCACATCCTCCATAAAGTGTGTGTGTGTGTGTGTGTGTGTGTGTGTGTGTGTATATATATATATATATATATATATATATAAGGTTATTTCAGTTAATTTGTCCCCTATAACATATATAGACAGTTTCTAGTCAGACTAACCAAACACACTCAAAAATTGGCACATTGGATGAACTCAATTATGTGCAGGATTTCCATTTAATAGATATATGTAGCTCCAACTCAAATAAAACAGATCCCTGCAAGATAATTTAGTTGGGACTACAAATATTTATTTTATGGAATCCAATCCAGTGAGTCAGTTTTTTGAGTGTATCACTCAAACAAATGACTCACTGGATGAACTCAATTGAATTATGGACAGGATTTCTATTTAATAAACATATGTAGTCCCAACTAAATTAAATTATCTTGCATGGATGCACTTTATTTGAGTTGGAGCTACATATATTTATTAGATGGAAATCCTGCACTCATTTGCTCAGATGAAATTATTAACTTTCACTATAGTACTATAGTACACCTTCAATGAGTCTGTCTCAGCTTTCACTGTTGTCGTCACACCATCAAGTTATGCTTTACGGCTTTATAAAAAGACTTCAGATTCCTAAGAAAATCTTTGTATAGTTTAAGGAAGTGTTGTGTGTCTGTGTGTGTGTGTGCGTGCGCGTGTGTTTGTGTGTGAGCCACTGGCTCCTGTTTGTCTGTGTCTGCAGACCCACAAATAAACAGCAGTAAGCCAGCTGGAAATGGGGGAAAAGCACAGGCTTCTCTCAGTCTCTATATGGGTTAATAGAGTTCATGGGAAAAACATCCAAACACCCACACACGCGTACGTGCATACACGGACAAACACGTAACACTTTGTCACTTTGATTTCCCTGTCCTCACTGTCCAGGTGTTTGTAGTAAACATTGGACAGTTATTTTTGTCAGTGTGGATTAAGTCTGCATCGATGGTTTTTGTTTTTTAACACTCAGGTAGCTTTTTCCTTTCGGGGCCTCTTGTTCATCCTCAGTGCATCACATGAGGAGGGTTCATCTGTGTGCCAGTATGGAGCTTCCTTGACCTTATGGGTCTGGTTAAAGGTTCTAGGAAGACACACTAAGGGCTTTGTCTGCTGGAGCCCAGCTGTGCTTCTGTATCCTCCCTGCCTGCAGCGTGTTCACTCTTCTCTCTGGATTTGTGTGTCTCCATCTGCTGATGTACGGTTAGGTTGACCCACCTAGGATGATCTGCCGGGACATGACATTATCGCTGACAAAGGTTTGCACAGGACTGTAAAAGAGTGGCGTGACAATGGAGGACAGCTGCAATCATTTAGATGTAGGGTCACCAATTTGGACAAACCTTTGTAGATGTATTAGATTTAGTATGCAGACAGGCGTGAAATTGATCGGCTGTACCGGAGAGACGGTGGTAAAATTTGGCAGGAGTTGCCTGAACATAACGATGCATAAAGCAGCGTTCGCCTCTGTTATTTCTATCAAATACATAACACGTCTCCTGTGTGTCTTTGCCTCCTTTATAGAAACTCAGAACAATGCGTGATGATGATGTTTCACTGTTTGTAGACTTTGTTAGCAGTTCAGTTCTTCAGTAGTTCTCTTATTAACTAATTTGTTTACCTTTTTAAAATAATGACCGAATTAGTAATATGTAACACTCAGAATCTGTGTATTAAAAGTCAAGTGGCCTCTGTGTACGTGTATGGGTGCGTGCATGTGTGTGTGTGTGTGTGTGTGTGTGTGTGTGTGTGTGTGTGTGTGTGTGTGTGTGTGTGTGTGTGTGTGTGTGTGTGTGTGTGTGTGTGTGTGTGTGTGTGGCTTCGATCACGGACAAACTGGGGAGAGCTGACACTTGCCGTTTGGTATGCTTATGTATTTTGGGTCATGGATGAATGCTGCCGAAACAGAGCATTGATAGGACTAATATTTTTGGAGAAATTAGGGATATTAACGAAGAGTGAATAATGGACGTTCATAATTAAATTGTGGACTCAAACGCCATTCCAAATCATTATAGAAACTTTGCATAGTTTATCAGTCAGTTACCTATTTATAAATACTAGTCTGACTAATCTTAACAAATTAATAAGATCAAATCCAAATTGACTTTAAATAAAAAGCTATATATCAATTACTTCTTCTTATTAGTGCTTGTTCTGTGCTTGTTCTGTTAGACCTCAGTGCTGCTTTTGATACTGTTGACCATAAAATTTTATTACAGAGATTAGAGCATGCCATAGGTATTAAAGGCACTGCACTGCGGTGGTTTGAATCTTATTTATCTAATAGATTACAATTTGTTCATGTAAATGGGGAATCTTCTTCACAGACTAAGGTTAATTATGGAGTTCCACAAGGTTCTGTGCTAGGACCAATTTTATTCACTTTATACATGTTTCCCTTAGGCAGTATTATTAGACAGCATTTCTTAAATTTTCATTGTTACGCAGATGATACTCAGCTTTATCTATCCATGAAGCCAGAGGACACACACCAATTAGCTAAACTGCAGGATTGTCTTACAGACATAAAGACATGGATGACCTCTAATTTCCTGCTTTTAAACTCAGATAAAACTGAAGTTATTGTACTTGGCCCCACAAATCTTAGAAACATGGTGTCTAACCAGATCCTTACTCTGGATGGCATTACCCTGACCTCTAGTAATACTGTGAGAAATCTTGGAGTCATTTTTGATCAGGATATGTCATTCAAAGCGCATATTAAACAAATATGTAGGACTGCTTTTTTGCATTTGCGCAATATCTCTAAAATCAGAAAGGTCTTGTCTCAGAGTGATGCTGAAAAACTAATTCATGCATTTATTTCCTCTAGACTGGACTATTGTAATTCATTATTATCAGGTTGTCCTAAAAGTTCCCTGAAAAGCCTTCAGTTAATTCAAAATGCTGCAGCTAGAGTACTGACAGGGACTAGAAGGAGAGAGCATATCTCACCCATATTGGCCTCTCTTCATTGGCTTCCTGTTAATTCTAGAATAGAATTTAAAATTCTTCTTCTTACTTATAAGGTTTTGAATAATCAGGTCCCATCTTATCTTAGGGACCTCATAGTACCATATCACCCCAATAGAGTGCTTCGCTCTCAGACTGCAGGCTTACTTGTAGTTCCTAGGGTTTGTAAGAGTAGAATGGGAGGCAGAGCCTTCAGCTTTCAGGCTCCTCTCCTGTGGAACCAGCTCCCAATTCAGATCAGGGAGACAGACACCCTCTCTACTTTTAAGATTAGGCTTAAAACTTTCCTTTTTGCTAAAGCTTATAGTTAGGGCTGGATCAGGTGACCGTGAACCATCCCTTAGTTATGCTGCTATAGACTTAGACTGCTGGGGGGTTCCCATGATGCACTGAGTGTTTCTTTCTCTTTTTGCTCTGTATGCACCACTCTGCATTTAATCATTAGTGATTGATCTCTGCTATCTTCCACAGCATGTCTTTTTCCTGGTTCTCTCCCTCAGCCCCAACCAGTCCCAGCAGAAGACTGCCCCTCCCTGAGCCTGGTTCTGCTGGAGGTTTCTTCCTGTTAAAAGGGAGTTTTTTCTTCCCACTGTCGCCAAGTGCTTGCTCACAGGGGGTCGTTTTGACCGTTGGGGTTTTCTGTAATTATTGTATGGCTTTGCCTTGCAATATGAAGCGCCTTGGGGCAACTGTTTGTTGTGATTTGGCGCTATATAAATGAAATTGATTTGATTTGATATTAGTAGTAGTAATAGTAGTATTGTTGTTGTTACTACTATTATATCCAAAATGTTTATTTGTAATGCTAAAGTGAAGGGAGTGCAGGCTGCTGGTAAATGCAGACCTGTGTTGGTTCCTGCTTGATGTCTGTGCTGTCTGTTACCCTGACTGTGTTTTTGATAGCTGTTCAGGAAAATCTGACTTACTTAAATGGCTGATTAGAAGAAAACTAGCTGACTACTGTCGACCGATAAGAGCTAGTCATAGTAGACCATGATGTCAAATTATCTCAACCCTAGCATGTACCCAACCCCACGGTGACTTCTTCACAATGCAATTTTATTGGACCAACATTTCAAACCTCTAAAGGTATAAAGAAGAAAATTCATATAACTTGGGATTGTTCACATTTTGTTTTTGAATAAATCACTTAACTCTTTTAACCACCAGTAGAGGCTTGCCTCTACTGGTGGTTGGCTCTCACTGCGGTATTGTATCACTTCCTGTTCCGGAGCACAGCAGTGTTTTGCTGTATCTGTTAGCTGTTTAATCTGCGCAGTTAGATTGATCTAGTTATCTAGATAACGATTTGTTTCACAGTGTAATCTTCATGTGCCTTAACTAAAGCACTCCCTCTGCTGAATCACCTCTAAATTATTTACACATTATTCACTTTGTGTGATTTTAGGAATCCGCTAGCTTAGCGCAGCTACTAGCTCTTAGCCGGTTTAGCATGGCGGCTTCTACTGTCTCTCCTGCACTTTTCTGCTCTGGGTGTGAAATGTTTAGTTATTCCTCGACCTCCTTTAGCAGTAATGGTACTTGTAATAAGTGTAGCTTATTCGTAGCTTTGGAGGCCAGGCTGGGCGAATTGGAGACTCGGCTCCGCACCGTGGAAAATTCTACAGCTAGCCAGGCCCCTGTAGTCGGTGCGGACCAAGGTAGCTTAGCCGCCGTTAGTTCCCTTCCAGCAGATCCCGAGCAGCCGGGAAAGCAGGCCGGCTGGGTGACTGTGAGGAGGAAGTGTAGTTCTAAACAGAAGCCCCGTGTACACCGCTAACCCGTTCACATTTCTAACCGTTTTTTCCCACTCGGCGACACAAAACAATGTCGGACTCTGTAGTTTTCTCTGGGCCCCTCCCCAATCGGACTGGGAGTGACATGTTTAGCCGCATGTTCTCCTTGAATTGCTGGCTGTCTGAGTGGTGTCCAAAAAATGAGGTGGACTTCATAGATAATTGGCAAAGCTTCTGGGGAAAACCTGGTCTTGTTAGGAGAGACGGCATCCATCCCACTTTGGATGGAGCAGCTCTCATTTCTAGAAATCTGGCCAGTTTTCTTAAATCCTCCAAACCGTGACTATCCAGGGTTGGGACCAGGAAGCAGAGTTGTAGTCTTACACACCTCTCTGCAGCTTCTCTCCCCCTGCCATCCCCTCATTACCCCATCCCCGTAGAGACGGTGCCTGCTCCCAGACCACCAATAACCAGCAAAAATCTATTTAAGCATAAAAATTCAAAAAGAAAAAATAATATAGCACCTTCAACTGCACCACAGACTAAAACAGTTAAATGTGGTCTATTAAACATTAGATCTCTCTCTTCTAAGTCCCTGTTAGTAAATGATATAATAATTGATCAACATATTGATTTATTCTGCCTTACAGAAACCTGGTTACAGCAGGATGAATATGTTAGTTTAAATGAGTCAACACCCCCGAGTCACACTAACTGCCAGAATGCTCGTAGCATGGGCCGAGGCGGAGGATTAGCAGCAATCTTCCATTCCAGCTTATTAATTAATCCAAAACCCAGACAGAGCTTTAATTCATTTGAAAGCTTGTCTCTTAGTCTTGTCCATCCAAATTGGAAGTCCCAAAAACCAGTTTTATTTGTTATTATGTATCGTCCACCTGGTCGTTACTGTGAGTTTCTCTGTGAATTTTCAGACCTTTTGTCTGACTTAGTGCTTAGCTCAGATAAGATAATTATAGTAGGCGATTTTAACATCCACACAGATGCTGAGAATGACAGCCTCAACACTGCATTTAATCTATTGTTAGTCTCAATTGGCTTTGCTCAAAATGTAAATGAGTCCACCCACCACTTTAATCATATCTTAGATCTTGTTCTGACTTATGGTATGGAAATTGAAGACTTAACAGTATTCCCTGAAAACTCCCTTCTGTCTGATCATTTCTTAATAACATTTACATTTACTCTGATGGACTACCCAGCAGTGGGGAATAAGTTTCATTACACTAGAAGTCTTTCAGAAAGCGCTGTAACTAGGTTTAAGGATATGATTCCTTCTTTATGTTCCCTTATGCCATATACCAACACAGTGCAGAGTAGCTACCTAAACTCTGTGAGTGAGATAGAGTATCTCGTCAATAGTTTTACATCCTCATTGAAGACAACTTTGGATGCTGTAGCTCCTCTGAAAAAGAGAGCCTTAAATCAGAAGTGCCTGACTCCGTGGTATAACTCACAAACTTGCAGCTTAAAGCAGATAACCCGTACGTTGGAGAGGAAATGGCATCTCGCTAATTTAGAAGATCTTCACTTAGCCTGGAAAAAGAGTCTGTTGCTCTATAAAAAAAGCCCTCCGTAAAGCTAGGACATCTTACTACTCATCACTAATTGAAGAAAATAAGAACAACCCCAGGTTTCTTTTCAGCACTGTAGCCAGGCTGACAGAGTCAGAGCTCTATTGAGTCGAGTATTCCTTTAACTTTAACTAGTAATGACTTCATGACTTTCTTTGATAATAAAATTTTAACTATTAGAGAAAAAATTACTCATAACCATCCCAAAGACGTATCGTTATCTTTGGCTGCTTTCAGTGATGCCGGTATTTGGTTAGACTCTTTCTCTCCGATTGTTCTGTCTGACTTATTTTCATTAGTTACTTCCTCCAAACCATCAACATGTCTATTAGAACCCATTCCTACCAGGCTGCTCAAGGAAGCCCTGCCATTAATTAATGCTTCGATCTTAAATATGATCAATCTATCTTTATTAGTTGGCTATGTACCACAGGCTTTTAAGGTGGCAGTAATTAAACCATTACTTAAAAAGCCATCACTTGACCCAGCTATCTTAGCTAATTATAGGCCAATCTCCAACCTTCCTTTTCTCTCAAAAATTATTGAAAGGGTAGTTGTAAAACAGCTAACTGATCATCTGCAGAGGAATGGTCTATTTGAAGAGTTTCAGTCAGGGTTTAGAATTCATCATACTACAGAAACAGCATTAGTGAAGGTTACAAATGATCTTCTTATGGCCTCAGACAGTGGACTCATCTCTGTGCTTGTTCTGTTAGACCTCAGTGCTGCTTTTGATACTGTTGACCATAAAATTTTATTACAGAGATTAGAGCATGCCATAGGTATTAAAGGCACTGCGCTGCGGTGGGTTGAATCATATTTATCTAATAGATTACAATTTGTTCATGTAAATGGGGAATCTTCTTCACAGACTAAGGTTAACTATGGAGTTCCACAAGGTTCTGTGCTAGGACCAATTTTATACACTTTATACATGTTTCCCTTAGGCAGTATTATTAGACAGCATTGCTTAAATTTTCATTGTTACACAGATGATACCCAGCTTTATCTATCCATGAAGCCAGAGGACACACACCAATTAGCTAAACTGCAGGATTGTCTTACAGACATAAAGACATGGATGACCTCTAATTTCCTGCTTTTAAACTCAGATAAAACTGAAGTTATTGTACTTGGCCCCACAAATCTTAGAAACATGGTGTCTAACCAGATCCTTACTCTGGATGGCATTACCCTGACCTCTAGTAATACTGTGAGAAATCTTGGAGTCATTTATGATCAGGATATGTCATTCAATGTGCATATTAAACAAATATGTAGGACTGCTTTTTTTGCATTTGCGCAATATCTCTAAAATTAGAAAGGTCTTGTCTCAGAGTGATGCTGAAAAACTAATTCATGCATTTATTTCCTCTAGGCTGGACTATTGTAATTCATTATTATCAGGTTGTCCTAAAGGTTCCCTGAAAAGACTTCAGTTAATTCAAAATGCTGCAGCTAGAGTACTGACGGGGACTAGAAGGAGAGAGCATATCTCACCCATATTGGCCTCTCTTCATTGGCTTCCTGTTAATTCTAGAATAGAATTTAAAATTCTTCTTCTTACTTATAAGGTTTTGAATAATCAGGTCCCATCTTATCTTAGGGACCTCATAGTACCATATCACCCCAATAGAGCGCTTCGCTCTCAGACTGCAGGCTTACTTGTAGTTCCTAGGGTTTGTAAGAGTAGAATGGGAGGCAGAGCCTTCAGCTTTCAGGCTCCTCTCCTGTGGAACCAGCTCCCAATTCGGATCAGGGAGACGGACACCGTCTCTACTTTTAAGATTAGGCTTAAAACTTTCCTTTTTGCTAAAGCTTATAGTTAGGGCTGGATCAGGTGACCCTGAACCACCCTGAACCTTAGTTATGCTGCTATAGACTTAGACTGCTGGGGGGTTCCCATGATGCACTGAGTGTTTCTTTCTCTTTTTGCTCTGTATGCACCACTCTGCATTTAATCATTAGTGATTGATCTCTGCTCCCCTCCACAGCATGTCTTTTTCCTGGTTCTCTCCCTCAGCCCCAACCAGTCCCAGCAGAAGACTGCCCCTCCCTGAGCCTGGTTCTGCTGGAGGTTTCTTCCTGTTAAAAGGGAGTTTTTCCTTCCCACTGTTGCCAAGTGCTTGCTCACAGGGGGTCGTTTTGACCGTTGGTGTTTTTCCGTAATTATTGTATGGCTTTGCCTTACAATATAAAGCGCCCTGGGGCAACTGTTTGTTGTGATTTGGCGCTATATAAATAAAATTGATTTGATTTGATTTTGATTTATTGATCATCAGAAAACTTGCAAATATTTTTACATATTATATATTCAGAAAAAAATCAGAATCTTATATATGTATATATATATATATATATATATATATGTGTATGTATATATGTATATGTGTATATATATGTGTATGTATATATGTATATGTGTATATATATGTGTATATGTATATGTATATATGTATATATGTATATGTATATGTATATATATATATGTGTATATGTATATGTGTATGTATATGTATGTATATGTATATATGTATATGTATATGTATGTGTATATGTATGTATATGTATATGTATATATATATATGTATATATATTTTATGAATCAATAAATTGTTTTAGAAGTACCCCCCTGCATTCTTTTTGAACATTTTTTTTTACATTATTTATTTATCTGTTGCAAATTGACTAGTCCAGTTCATTAGCTAATCACAGTGGACTATTGCAAGTCATCTCAGCATGAGCATGTACCCAAGTCCAAGATATCTTCAGAATTAGTTTTGTCCTACAAGCAGTTCAAAACTCCAGTAATTTGGAAAATGTGTCTCTCAACTTTTGCCACCAAACTCATCCACACACACTCATCTTCAACCACTTATCCAAGATCAGGTCGCGGGGGCTCGAGCCTATCCCAGCAGTCATGGGACGTTAGGCAGGGTACACCCTAGACATAACGCCAGTCTGTCACAGGGCCACATATAGACAAACAAACACATTCACACCCGCACACACCTATTGTCAATTTTAAGTTTCAAATCCATCTAACCTGCATGTCTTTGGATGTGGGAGGAAGCCGGAGCACTCGGAGGGAACCCACGCAAACATGGGGAGAACATGTAAACTCCACACAGAGAGGCCACCAGTGGGAATTGATCCCATGACCTTCTCGCTGTGAGGCAACAGTTCTAATCACTAAGTCACCGTGCTGTCCTCCCACTGAACTAATTTATTGAATATCAGAAAACATGCATTTTTTTTCCCCGAGTAACAAATTAATCAAGACATTTTTAGAACTAGTAGCCCAACTGCATTTTTAAAATTTATTTTTTGCCGGACGTGCATTTGGTTAGAAGCAGCACAAGGTCACCGGTTCAAGCAACTGGTGCAAAATCACCAACCATCTGTTTTGTCAATTTATCTTTGAGCAGGATGCCAGACCCTGAAATGTTGACTTGATGTTGGTCCTCTAGAGCAAGATGCCAGTTTAAAACTTTATGATAACCTGTTCCTATCCCTCTACTGTGTGGGTTTGTTTTTGTTGGGTTCTGTTGAGTTCATTGGCTTGGGATTCTTCTGGGTAGGTATTGCCTTTGCAGGAATCATGTTAACTTAATTAGAGCAGATGAACATTAGCGTATTGGCTCAGGCTGAGTCCTCAGCACATCCAAATGTCAGTGTATGAGCTAAGATACTTCAGCAGTAGTACTAATCATCTAATCAAGTCACAGAAAGACCAGCCTCTGTTAACTGTCAAAATCAAAAGAGGCCCAGGGAAAAAAAAACAAGCTCACCAGTCTGTGTTTTCAGCAGACACTAAAAATGGCATCACTGAATCTGACGAACAGGGAATGAGTGATGAGTGAGGCAAGCTGGTGTTAAGCTGTAACAACTGAATGTTAAGCAGGATATGCAAATAGAAAGGCAAGATGTTTGGGTAGGAAGTAATGAATGGTTCAAAGGTGAACCGGAGACAGATGAGAGAAAAGTATGTTCTTCCTGCTGGAGTCTCGTCATTGATCTGATAAAAGTGGAACATTCTGATAATGAATGGTTGGTGTCATAAGTCACTCTGACTTTCATGTTTTCATGTCTGAATGATTACATTAATGAGATGTACTGATGGATCTGGCTTGTTGCTGTGTGCTTTCCTTGCGGCCCCAGTCACATGTGCCTCTGAATCTGATTAAACTGATAGCAGTTCTTTTTAACCATGTGGGGTTGAAAGTTGAATTTTCCACAGTGTGAATTAAAGGGCATATTTCACTCCAGGCAACACTATCTTAAAAAAAATTTAAAAATTATATATCGGATTATGAAATATTACTTCCAACTCTTTAACTTGTGCAAATCCTGATAAAGATGAAAAAAGTAAAATAAGCCAGAGTGCGTCTGAAAAATACACAACAGCTTGACAGCCATTTAGATCCATGATGATGTAATGTCAGGCACTGACTATTACCTGTCTGAAAGTCACTCCACCTGTGTCCACGAATGGAAAGAATAGAATCAAACCGTGGTTAGATCCATGTTTTGAAGACCATTGCCACACTGTGCTGGGTTTCACTTCTGCAGTCTGTCCCAGAGGCACTCAAAACAGCAACAACAAAAAATAGAAACATTCTACTTTCCTCTTCAAAATGTTATCTTTGGAAAAGCTGTCCACCTAATAATAGTCCACTCGTATTGAGACTTGACCCACCACTAATTGCAAATATATATATATATATATATATATATATATATATATATATATATATACCCTGGGAGAGAACAATACAAGGGGTGGAAGGGCCCAGAATATGCTAATTTATGTTAATTAGGTAGGAACCAGTCAAACAACTGGAAATCTTCTATGTGTCATCAAAAGAAGGACTGAAATGCTATCCAAATTCACCTGTAGTGTTGTTAGAAATACTAGAAACTGAAATCGGGTGCCCTTTTGGATAATTAGTTGTTCCAGTTGTTTGACTGGTTCCTTTGGTGTTCATACCTAATTAACACGAATTAGCGCATTTTGGACCCTTCCACCCCTTCTGTTGTTCTCTCTTTAGGTCTTCTATATGGAAACTTGAAGGGCAAACAGGAGTAAGACCATTACAGTGGGTGGGACATGTCTTCCTATGAGTGATGACCGTCCTGCTGAAAGTCGACCTTTTATAGTGAACGAACGTGACGTCTTAGGTGAGTCTGTTGACGGCTTTAGAATACAGTGCCACGTGTGGGAGGGAACAAGAACTGCAGAGGACAGCCGACCGAAAACCCAGACTGCGCTCTGACCCGCCCCGACTCATTGGTGCACGTGCTGTACGCACGAACCTCAGAACAAATGTAGGTGGAACACATTATGATTACCCAGACAGCTGTCAAAACGCAGTGAGACTATGATGAATACACTTAGGTCCGATTTTGGGTGGAGGAAATATAATCCAGCAGCACTTGAGATGCGTTCAGGCACAGTTGGGACATTCAGCCAGGATCCGACATGATGGATCATTTCGAACTCCCCACCGAACATGATCAGAATACTTCGAATGCCGTTTTCATGTTGTACGAATATTTAAGACCACTAATATTTTTCCACCTCAATTATTTTGTACATGTGCAAACATGCAGGCAGCCACAGGAATCTGCCCGACTGTTTAGACTGCTCTCAGAATGCTGTCCAATGTTCTCCAATGCACCTCAACACTTCGGGAATGTGGGCCAAACTATCATTCGGATGGCATTCGTTTTTTTTTATTTCCATTAATATTCCATTGAATTAACGGAAGAACTGTAAGTAATTTCTTTTGGCTTCTCCTGTTTTTGCTCAGGGTCACTATCTGGTATGGATCCAGATGTTCCTTCGGCAAAGGTTTTTCGCTGGATGCCCTTCCTGGTCCACCTCCAGATACACAAGCACAATGATGGTGTCAAACAAGGGACCTTCTTGTAGGCAAACGTGCTAACTGCTTTCACTGCCACTGTACCCAAAATTAGCACAGTGACACTAAATGATCTTATTTCAGTAGGGTGGGGTTTTTTTTTTCATATTGTATAGAGTGCACAAATGATATCTGGGCTAACGGAAGAGTCTCCAAACACTGTGTTTACAGAGGCCCTGTAGTAACAAACATATTAAATGTAGCAGGCCATCATAATGTGTTTCCGTCTGCTGCTTGCTAAATTACCCTGATTGTCATCTTCTCAGGTTTCCTCCTCTGCTGAGAAAAGATAACATCCCTCACTGTATCTGTCTTCAAACATCCCCCCTTTCACTATCTTGCCTTCTCGAAATCCAGTTATCTGTGTGCTCTCATGATGATGATGACTGTTGAATATCTCTTCAATCTTAACAGTACTGCTTGCTATTTCCTCTTTTCTTTTTTCATTGCTGTGTGATGTCTTGCAGTGGAACCATGAAACAACCAATCAGACTTCAGTGCAAAAACTCTGACATATTTAACAAGCCAGAAGCAGAATTTATATTAGATCACATTTTGTTTTTCCTGATAAATAAGAGCAGAATTTTCTGTACAGTAATTTCTCAGTTTCATTTTGAATGTCCACTTAGTCTCACAATAATCAAGATCTAGCAGAGGTTTTGGCAATAAAATGGGCTTTGTTTTCAGAGTCATTAAGGTTATTTGTAATTAATTTCACTCATTTTTATTTTTATTTTACTCCACTGAAGGATCTCCAAGAATATCCCCACCACTAAAGATGTGGAGCCGCTGCTGGAGATTGATGGAGATATCCGTAGCTTTGAGGTGTTCCTCTCCTCCAGGACGCCCGTTCTCACTGCCAGAGATGTGGAAATGTTCCTGCCCTGCACTGTAAACCTGGACCCCAAACTGAGAGAGATCATTGCAGGTCCTAACACTCTCAGGAACCTTAGACAATAAAATTTTTGAGCATGAGCGCCTGGCCTTTGTCCTGTGATAAACTGTAAACTTTTGTCTAGGTTTTTTTGTTTAGATTTTAAAGTCGTCCGTGGGTCTTTTATTGTTATGTGGATTTGGATTTGGTGCCTCCATTTCCTTGATCATTGCAGTAGTTGTGATTCTGATGTCCTGATGGACCTTTAGAACAGAAGTTTGTGAATTCTTAGGCAATTTAAGCCTCCTTGCTCAGTTTTGTGAAATATGTGTGGTCCCAACCTCCATATATTTTTGTATAATAGACTGTACAGTTACTTGCCTTACAAACCTCTTTGGGCTCCTTGTAGCGCAGGTAGCTCATTGGATTAAATAGTTGGCCTACCAATATGTAGTCCCGGGGTCAATTCCCCATCACGTTAGCAGTCTGTGTCCTTGAACAAATGGACTGTATTTATATAAATGGACTGCATTTATATAGCGCTTTTCCATCTGCATCAGACGCTCAAAGCTCTTTACAATAATGCTTCACATTCACCCCGATGTCAGGGTGCTGCCATACAAAGTACTCACTACACACCGGGATCAACTACAGGATTAAGGACCTTGCCCAAGGGCCCTTAGTGATTTTCCGGTCAGGCTGGGATTTGAACCGAGGATCCTCTGGTCTCAAGCCCAACACTTTAACCACTAGACCATCACCTCTCCAGTTCCTCTGCATTGTCCCAGTTCACTCAGAAAATGTGTACCAGCCTTTTGCTGGTGAAGTAACCTGCAATGGACTGGGGTCCCGTCCAGGAGGAGTACTAGATTTTCTGCTGCTTCATACTACAGAATGCAAAGATTCGCACCGGCACCAATAGGCGTCAGGGCGCATACGAGACTTGAACAAAATTTTAGATCTCCATAAGTCCAGTTCCTCCTTTCAAAGTAGAAATCTCATGGCCTATATGAGACTTCTACTTTGTAAGGAGGAACTGGACCTCAAGCAGAATGGACTCAGTGGGGTAGCCAACATGTATAGCCATCAAGATTGACGGAACATAACAGAAATGTTGCAGGTGACACAACCAGATACGTATATCCCCAATTAATCCCAAATTTTACTAATTAGTCATTCAAAAGCTTTTGAAAGTAATCATGTCAAGTTCTAGAATCTTCTGTGGGTTATATAAACTGGTGACCCACTGAAAATCGGACATGGTGAAGAAAAACTGAACTAAATCTACCATCTCTATTATTTTTACAATGCTTTAAAGTGTAAAACTAAAAAAGAGAAATTGAATAAAGGAAAGGGGAGCAGCCTGAATCAAGAAGATCTAGACTTTCAATGGCTTCCTGGACTCAACCATCAGAAGCATATCTATATACGGGGCAAGTGTTGAACTTGTGGAGACATTCACTTATCTCAGCCCGTGACATTCATGTCTCTGGGTCCTCTGCCTTTGAGATCAGGAGACAGTCAGGCCACTGGATGGAGGTGTTTGGTGCCGATATTTTTGTAGGAGATCGAAGTTCTAAGCCTTTCGTATCTTGGTGCTTCCTGTTTACTGTATAGTTGTAACACGTGTGCTGACCAGTAACATAAGATGACAAGTGGTTGTCGTTGGTACCAGATCTCTTTGGAGGATCCTTGGGTACTGCTGGAGTGACTTTGCTAAATGAGCGGTTACTTCTGGGCACTTGGATGAGAAGTATTACTTGCGCTGAGAGCTAGCACCAGCTATGATATTTTGGCCATGTGGTGCATTTCTCTTTGCATGATCCAGCACGTAGGTGCCTAATTGTTGAGGATCCCAGGAAATACAGAAGGCCAAGGGGATGTTTCAACTGACTGCACCAGATAGATGGTTACTTTGGAGAGGTGGGAGGGGATTGGTGGATACAGTGTTGCACCGCACCGGTGCACAAACCCAGACTTGACTTGTGCAGTTGGGTAAAATTGAGAATTAGAATGTTTTTAAGTGTTGAAAATCTGCAGAATCTGTGATTTGTTGAATTCTGTTCCAGCTCCAATGGCACTGACTTTACTCATAAAATTACAGCAGGGCCTGCTCTAAAATCACCAACCACAGGAGCTCTGAGAAAACCACAAATTGCTTTTAATTTTCAAACAGTCAAACGTCCCGAATATTTCCGTAATGACCCTGTGGGATAAGGACAGTGATTTCACTCGTCTGCCTCTCGTGCTACGCCAGATTTCAGTGTGAATTTCTAATGACGTAACAGCGCATCAATATTTAACTGTGGGCCAGAGCAGCACTCTGCTTTTGCTATTGTGCGTCACTGTCCTTTGGGCCCGTACAGGAGTGTCAATGACGCTTAGTGTGAAGCTGCTGCATCACAGTGTTATGAGACCAGAGAACGTGCATGCGCTTGCACACACAATCACTTCCATTGAGCAAAGACTGAGTCACGAAGGGCACAGCTGACCAAGCTTTGCAGCCAGGCGTTCAGTGTAAGTACAGCACTTGGTGCATATGTAGCCACCAAATGTGTTTTATTTGTGTGCGTTGGTGCGCTCAAACAGTATGTAGGTGTTTACACCTCTACACATGTCACCGGGGACCGGAAGGTGACCAATACTCCCACCCCGTCATGCCGTCCCTTCCGCTCCTTCTGCGTCCACTTGGTACGCGTTGCCCAGTATCCCGTCGGCCAGTCAGTGGGCAATGCTGTCAGTGATACCCGCCCATGATCCTGACTCACATCATAAGGCCCCCATTGTGTTCACAGGCTGGATTGGGTCTCACTCAGTGTGTCATTCAGCAGCCACTTGTATAACCAGGAGACATTCTGGTGCCTGTTTCTGTTCCTGGTTCTTTCTGTCTTTCCAGCCACACAGAGCCACTCTGTTCTGTCTCCAGGCTTATTTAACTTTAAATCGAGAGGTTTTACCAAAGCCACCCCTCGCCACCTTAAACTTCTCTCAAAGTCAGATTGATTTGCGTGAAAAGCACTTATGAGATGGTGTCTTGATGTTCACATGTCCTGTGTTGTTTTTGTTTATACGGGTGTATTTATTTGTCAGGGACTGCACAGTACCAAAGTCATTGTGCCAGGGTCGTCATGTGCCCAGCGTATCATTTGGGGGGGGGAAAAATGAGTTTCTGCTGGTTCATGAGGACATGGAGAAATAAAATCAGTGTGAAAATGGAATTCACAGTTGAAGGTCAGTGTAATCATAATATCTGCGGTTCCGTCCTCTTTAGAATTTTGCTTTTTGTTTTTTTGCCAGAGGAGAGTGTTTTCAGGAACGGTGGAATTTTCTGCATTACAGTGACAATCAGAACTTTGTGTGTGTGTTTTTTCCCCTCTATGGCGTCACAACTCTGGGGATAATGAAATGAAGCTAAATTATTAATGCGTGGGCGGATCGAAAGGGCCTTTATCATCATTGCCAAGACGCATCGTCCATTAGTGCTGCAGAAAACACACTCCCCATTATTTCCCTCACTTTCTGTTTTTCTCCTTTTCAGATGTCCGTGCTGCCAGGGAGCAGATGCACATAGGAGGAGTGAACTATCCCACAATACCCCTGCAAGAGGCTGTGCCGCGCCCCCCAGCAGGTTATGGCCAGAACTCTGCCGCCTGTTCCCCAGCAGGTTCCTTCGCTGGATCTTTGCCTCCTCAACCCCACAGTGCCTATTTCAGCGGCATGACTGGCCCACAGCACCCATTCTACAATCGGGTGAGAGTCCACCAGGTTTCTGTAATGATGTCAAAATCTGTCTGGATTAAAACTGACTCATTAGAGAATATTGTTAAAATTTTCAGTTTGTGAGCTACAATAAAAACACTTCTTGGTAGGATGACACTCACAGGTTTAGTGTTCTAAAAGGATCACAATGGACCAGGGTCTAATTTCGCTGTTAACAGACTGGTTTACTACATGTGCACAAGCAGCGATGGCCTTGATGACCCCCAGACGGAGGCTTTGGAAATGAAGGAAACTGAAATTCATTTCAAGCTACGAGGTCTGTTAGAAAACTATCCGACCTTTTTATTTTTTGCAAAAACCATATGGATTTGAATCACGTGTGATTGCATCAGCCAAGTTTGAACCTTCATGCGCATGCGTGAGTTTTTTCATGCCTGTCGGTTGCGTCATTCGCCTGTGAGCACGCTTTGAGTGAGCAGAGGTCCACCCCCCTCGTCGGATTTTTATTGTGAGGAAAATGTCTGAACGATTTGGAGCTTTGCTGCATCAATTTTTTCCAGAAACTGTGAGAGACCTCCAGGTGGAAACCATTCGGAAGATTCAGACGGCTTTCAGGGACGATTCTATGGGGATCACACAGATTAAGGAGTGTTACAACCGGTTTAAAGACGGCGCACAATGGCGGAGGGCGCGCCGCGCTCCGAGCGGCGATCAACAGGCTGAAACGACCAGATCATTTCCAAACTGAACGCTGTGTTGATCCGGGACGTCTTCTGACTACCGCAGAAATAGCAGAAGATGTGCACATAGCACTTTTTCGCCACATTCCACTGTTACAGGAGTTTTTGTCATGGAAAGAGGAGCGGAGGAATTCGCCACGGAGCTGCTAATGGCGCGGGACAAAAGCACCTCCGTGTTTGTCTCACAGGACATGTTGTAACATGCCCAGCTCTTGGCAGCATTCGGAAGATTCAGACGGCTTTCGGTGGCTTTTCAGTCGTGTGACTATCCGAGAAATTGTGGACGAGCTGGACATGCCACAACATGTCCTGTGAGGCTTCATCACGGCATTGCTTTTTGTCCCGCGCCATTAGCGGCTCCGTCCCGATGCGCAAATTCCTCCGCACGTCTTTTCATGACAAAAACTCCTGTAACAGCGGAATGTGGTGAAAAAGTGCTATGTGCACATCTTCTGCCATTTCTGTAGTAGTCAGACGACGTCCCGGATCAACACAGCGTTTGGTTTGGAAATGATCTGGTCATTTCAGCCTGTCGATGGCGCTGTCTTTAAACCGGTTGTAACACTCCTTAATCTGTGTGATCCCCATAGAATCGTCCCTGAAAGCCGTCTGAATCTTCTGGATGGTGTCCACCTGGCTGTCTCTCACAGTTTCTGGAAAAATTTGATGCAGCAAAGCTCCAAATCGTTCAGACATTTTCCTCACAATGAAAATCCGATGAGGAGGGTGGACCACTGCTCACTCAAAGCGTGCTCACAGGCGAATGACGCAACCGACAGGCGTGAAAAAACTCACGCATGCGCACAAAGGTTCAAGCTTGGCTGATGCAAGCGCACGTGATTCAAATCCATATAGTTTCTGAAAAAAATAAAAAGATCAGATAGTTTTCTAACAGACCTCGTACATGCAGTTTGAAGTGCACCGGCTCCTAATATCCACCATGCATGCATGTGATGATGATTTAATTTCATTTCATTTATTTATTTATACAGGAAAAGGTTAAAAAGCACAATTGCACATTACCCCAGGCCTGACTCAGTAACACTGTTTTACAGCAGGTTCCTGTTTTACACACAAACCTACACACAAACAAACATTTCATTCAATCATTTGGACAATAGACCTAACATGTACAGCACACATTCATAAAGTGATCAGTCAAGTAGGAAAGGTAGGTCAGTGGTTACACGAGTAACTATTCATTAAATTGTCTCTGTAAGTTTTTTAAAATAGTATCTCTGAGCTAATATTCCTGATATGATATGATATTCCTGTCAACAAGTCCATACATTTCCAGCAGATGGCAGACAGGCACATGGTTTATTACATAAGAGGATCACCAAATTTTAATCCGTTTATCCTCAATATATGCTCTTATAATTTGGAGGTGTACAAAATGATGACATTTATTTTGTTTTTGAATTACTGTGTTCACAAGCTAGAGGGGACGGCCTCATTTATCATTCACTTTATTTTACAGGGGACATGTATGTAGTCTTTTTCCAAAGCCTAGAAAAACCTTTTATTAAAAAAAAGTCTGTATTTGAGAGAGCATCTTAAATAATACATTTCCACACATCACATTTTAAAATCTACATAATAATTCTTCATTTATGAATGACTAGTTGCCTGAGCAGTAATGACTAGGTTAGCAGTCATCTGTTTCCCACCACGTTTTTGTGCTTTTGTGCGTGAGCCCCATCTTTTGATTTATATTTTATTTTAAATCCTCTCCTCTTCGTTCCTTCCCTTCAGCCTTATTTTCCCCATCATCTGTATCACCAGCCACGGCATTATTCCCACCATGTCCCCTCATCCTCACGCCCCTCCATTAAATCACAAAGCCAGCCTATGGACACCAGTGGACTTGTAAGTACAGGACGCCTCTCCTGAGAACTAAATGACATCAAGCACTGACGCTGTAATCACAGTATGTTATTACACATTTACATCATAACAGTGTTAACAGTCAGGAGATCTCAAATCAATTGATGTAACTGATTACCTCAAAATGTTTACGTTTTTCTACAAAATAAATCAATAAAAATCTATTAGAACTTGCATATTTGGAGTTAATGTTACATATATCCAGGGGTGCACATAACTGGTACTCATGGTGCTCGTGTGTGCTAAACATCATTGATGCACAGCAGAGGGAAACACTTTTCCAACAATCTGTCATTGATTTCCTCTTATTTTCTGCTGCACATCATTTATTTTTAACATGCACAAGCACCATAAGTACCAGTTATGTGCATGCCTGCATGTATCTTTTGATTAAAGCTAAATTAAAACTGACTACATTAGCTCATGTATTTTCTTTTGGTCAACTTAAAGCATGCAAGTTATTAAAACTTAATATTAAGTACTGAACACAGTAGTCAAGGCAGGTTTTGTGGCTGTAACTCCAAGTATACTGCTCCTTAATGGAGCTGAGACAAACACGTTGGGATTTGCTGTTTGCGGCCTCTACTGGTGGTTGGCTCTCACTGCGGTATTGTATCACTTCCTGTTCCGGAGCACAGCGGTGTTTTTCTGTATCTGTTAGCTGTTTAATCTGCGCAGTTAGATTGATCTAGTTAACTAGATAATGATTTGTTTCACAGTGTAATCTTCACGTGCCTTAACTAAAGCACTCCCTCTGCTGAATCACCTCTAAATTATTTACACATTATTCACTTTGTGTGTTTTTAGGAATCCGCTAGCTTAACGCAGCTACTAGCTCTAAGCCGATTTAGCATGGCGGCTTCTCCTGTCTCTCCTGCACTTTTCTGCTCTGGGTGTGAAATGTTTAGTTATTCCTCGGCCTCCTTTAGCAGTAATGGTACTTGTAATAAGTGTAGCTTATTCGTAGCTTTGGAGGCCAGGCTGGGCGAATTGGAGACTCGGCTCCGCACCGCGGAAAATTCTACAGCTAGCCAGGCCCCTGTAGTCGGTGCGGACCAAGGTAGCTTAGCCGCTGTTAGTTCCCTTCCAGCAGATCCAGAGGAGCAGCCGGGAAAGCAGGCCGACTGGGTGACTGTGAGGAAGAAGCGTAGTTCTAAACAGAAGCACCGTGTACACCGCCAACCCGTTCACATTTCTAACCGTTTTTCCCCACTCGGCGACACACCCGCCGAGGATCAAACTCTGGTTATTGGTGACTCTGTTTTGAGAAATGTGAAGTTAGCGACACCAGCAACCATAGTCAATTGTCTTCCGGGGGCCAGAGCAGGCGACATTGAAGGAAATTTGAAACTGCTGGCTAACGCTAAGCGTAAATTTGGTAAGATTGTAATTCACGTCGGCAGTAATGACACCCGGTTACGCCAATCGGAGGTCACTAAAATTAACATTGAATCGGTGTGTAACTTTGCAAAAACAATGTCGGACTCTGTAGTTTTCTCTGGGCCCCTCCCCAATTGGACCGGGAGTGACATGTTTAGCCGCATGTTCTCCTTGAATTGCTGGCTGTCTGAGTGGTGTCCAAAAAATGAGGTGGGCTTCATAGATAATTGGCAAAGCTTCTGCGGAAAACCTGGTCTTGTAGGAGAGACGGCATCCATCCCACTTTGGATGGAGCAGCTCTCATTTCTAGAAATCTGGCCAGTTTTCTTAAATCCTCCAAACCGTGACTATCCAGGGTTGGGACCAGGAAGCAGAGTTGTAGTCTTACACACCTCTCTGCAGCTTCTCTCCCCCTGCCATCCCCTCATTACCCCATCCCCGTAGAGACGGTGCCTGCTCCCAGACCACCAATAACCAGTAAAAATCTATTTAAGCATAAAAATTCAAAAAGAAAAAGTAATATAGCACCTTCAACTGCACCACAGACTAAAACAGTTAAATGTGGTCTATTAAACATTAGGTCTCTCTCTTCTAAGTCCCTGTTGGTAAATGATATAATAATTGATCAACATATTGATCTATTCTGCCTTACAGAAACCTGGTTACAGCAGGATGAATATGTTAGTTTAAATGAGTCAACACCCCCGAGTCACACTAACTGCCAGTACGCTCGTAGCACGGGCCGAGGTAGAGGATTAGCAGCAATCTTCCATTCCAGCTTATTAATTAATCAAAAACCCAGACAGAGCTTTAATTCATTTGAAAGCTTGACTCTTAGTCTTGTCCATCCAAATTGGAAGTCCCAGAAACCAGTTTTATTTGTTATTATCTATCGTCCACCTGGTCGTTACTGTTAGTTTCTCTGTGAATTTTCAGCCCTTTTGTCTGACTTAGTGCTTAGCTCAGATAAGATAATTATAGTGGGCGATTTTAACATCCACACAGATGCTGAGAATGACAGCCTCAACACTGCATTTAATCTATTGTTAGACTCAATTGGCTTTGCTCAAAATGTAAATGAGTCCACCCACCACTTTAATCATATCTTAGATCTTGTTCTGACTTATGGTATGGAAATTGAAGACTTAACAGCATTCCCTGAAAACTCCCTTCTGTCTGATCATTTCTTAATAACGTTTACATTTACTCTGATGGACTACCCAGCAGTGGGGAATAAGTTTCATTACACTAGAAGTCTTTCAGAAAGCACTGTAACTAGGTTTAAGGATATGATTCCTTCTTTATGTTCTCTAATGCCATATACCAACACAGTGCAGAGTAGCTACCTAAACTCTGTAAGTGAGATAGAGTATCTCGTCAGTAGTTTTACATCCTCATTGAAGACAACTTTGGATGCTGTAGCTCCTCTGAAAAAGAGAGCCTTAAATCAGAAGTGCCTGACTCCGTGGTATAACTCACAAACTCGCAGCTTAAAGCAGATAACCCGTAAGTTGGAGAGGAAATGGCGTCTCGCTAATTTAGAAGATCTTCACTTAGCCTGGAAAAAGAGTCTGTTGCTCTATAAAAAAGCCCTCCGTAAAGCTAGGACATCTTTCTACTCATCACTAATTGAAGAAAATAAGAACAACCCCAGGTTTCTTTTCAGCACTGTAGCCAGGCTGACAAAGAGTCAGAGCTCTATTGAGCCGAGTATTCCTTTAACTTTAACTAGTAATGACTTCATGACTTTCTTTGCTAATAAAATTTTAACTATTAGAGAAAAAATTACTCATAACCATCCCAAAGACGTATCGTTATCTTTGGCTGCTTTCAGTGGTGCCGGTATTTGGTTAGACTCTTTCTCTCCGATTGTTCTGTCTGACTTATTTTCATTAGTTACTTCCTCCAAACCATCAACATGTTTATTAGACCCCATTCCTACCAGGCTGCTCAAGGAAGCCCTACCATTAATTAATGCTTCGATCTTAAATATGATCAATCTATCTTTATTAGTTGGCTATGTACCACAGGCTTTTAAGGTGGCAGTAATTAAATCATTACTTAAAAAGCCATCACTTGACCCAGCTATCTTAGCTAATTATAGGCCAATCTCCAACCTTCCTTTTCTCTCAAAAATTCTTGAAAAGGTAGTTGTAAAACAGCTAACTGATCATCTGCAGAGCAATGATCTATTTGAAGAGTTTCAGTCATGTTTTAGAATTCATCATAGTACAGAAACAGCATTAGTGAAGGTTACAAATGATCTTCTTATGGCTTCAGACAGTGGACTCATCTCTGTGCTTGTTCTGTTAGACCTCAGTGCTGCTTTTGATACTGTTGACCATAAAATTTTATTACAGAGATTAGAGCATGCCATAGGTATTAAAGGCACTGCGCTGCAATGGTTTGAATCATATTTATCTAATAGATTACAATTTGTTCATGTAAATGGGGAGTCTTCTTCACAGACTAAGGTTAATTATGGAGTTCCACAAGGTTCTGTGCTAGGACCAATTTTATTCACTTTATACATGTTTCCCTTAGGCAGTATTATTAGACGGCATTGCTTAAATTTTCATTGTTACGCAGATGATACCCAGCTTTATCTATCCATGAAGCCAGAGGACACACACCAATTAGCTAAACTGCAAGATTGTCTTACAGACATAAAGACATGGATGACCTCTAATTTCCTGCTTTTAAACTCAGATAAAACTGAAGTTATTGTACTTGGCCCCACAAATCTTAGAAACATGGTGTCTAACCAGATCCTTACTCTGGATGGCATTACCCTGACCTCTAGTAATACTGTGAGAAATCTTGGAGTCATTTTTGATCAGGATATGTCATTCAATGCGCATATTAAACAAATATGTAGGACTGCTTTTTTTGCATTTACGCAATATCTCTAAAATTAGAAAGGTCTTGTCTCAGAGTGATGCTGAAAAACTAATTCATGCATTTATTTCCTCTAGGCTGGACTATTGTAATTCATTATTATCAGGTTGTCCTAAAAGTTCCCTGAAAAAGCCTTCAGTTAATTCAAAATGCTGCAGCTAGAGTACTGACAGGGACTAGAAGGAGAGAGCATATCTCACCCATATTGGCCTCTCTTCATTGGCTTCCTGTTAATTCTAGAATAGAATTTAAAATTCTTCTTCTTACTTATAAGGTTTGAATAATCAGGTCCCATCTTATCTTAGGGACCTCATAGTACCATATCACCCCAATAGAGCGCTTCGCTCTCAGACTGCAGGCTTACTTGTAGTTCCTAGGGTTTGTAAGAGTAGAATGGGAGGCAGAGCCTTCAGCTTTCAGGCTCCTCTCCTGTGGAACCAGCTCCCAATTCAGATCAGGGAGACAGACACCCTCTCTACTTTTAAGATTAGGCTTAAAACTTTCCTTTTTGCTAAAGCTTATAGTTAGGGCTGGATCAGGTGACCCTGAACCATCCCTTAGTTATGCTGCTATAGACGTAGACTGCTGGGGGGTTCCCATGATGCACTGTTTCTTTCTCTTTTTGCTCTGTATGCACCACTCTGCATTTAATCATTAGTGATTGATCTCTGCTCCCCTCCACAGCGTGTCTTTTTCCTGGTTCTCTCCCTCAGCCCCAACCAGTCCCAGCAGAAGACTGCCCCTCCCTGAGCCTGGTTCTGCTGGAGGTTTCTTCCTGTTAAAAGGGAGTTTTTCCTTCCCACTGTTGCCAAGTGCTTGCTCACATCTGAGTCGTTTTGACCGTTGGGGTTTTTCCGTAATTATTGTATGGCCTTGCCTTACAATATAAAGCGCCTTGGGGCAACTGTTTGTTGTGATTTGGCGCTATATAAATAAATTGATTTGATTTGATTTATTGACTTTTGCAGGGGCACTTTGTTACACATGGGTATTCTGGAATTTTATGAACCAACTTTCCAGTTTCAGAACAATGTGCTTCACCAGGAAACAAAAGTATAGCAGTTAACAAACTCCTGGATTGAAGATCAGCCTTAAACCTTCATGAAAAACAAGGTAGTTGAAATATATGTTAGTATATTAACATCAGTGCCTTGAGGCTCAGTTGGTAGAACAAGTTGTTGACAAACCAGAACATTCCTGGGTCATAGTACACTGTGGGATAATGACAGTGATCTCACTGTGTCACTCGTCTGCCTCGAGTGCTACGCCAGATTTCACAGTGTGAATTTACAATTCTGTTATTATTCTCATTTAAAGAGCATATCACACTTCAATTAACACTATTCAGGGCGTTTTCTAGGAAAATTTAGCACGGGAGCGACACCAGATGTGAGAGAGCAGTGCAGAGTTTGAAAATTTGAGTTCATAATGGAGCATTCTGAGGTTTCCTGAAGTGCCGGAACAACAGCAACCAGGCCCTTAGCCAGGACCTGAAAGGGGGGCATGGGGGGGGGGGGATTTGGGGATTTTGATGTTGCAGAAGATGCTGGAGAAGGCCTCCCTTCCTGTCCTTCTGATCCATCCATGGTAACCTGACTACCATTATGAGACACATTAGTGCCTACAGCTGGGTCCATAAATATTTGGACATACTTATTATTTATTTATTTGATGGTGTCCAAATTACAGAATGGTGCAGGAAATTGCATCACTTCTTGTTGGAGAGCAGTCCTCACCAGACTAAATGTAGAACATTTTGTAAAACCAGTGTTAATGAAATTAAATAATTCTTGGTCCAGTGAGACATCGCCATCAACTAACCAGCTAACACTTTGCCTGAGCTCCTGTGTCATACATCACACAGACAAAGTGAGGAACCTTGGGGTAATTTTTGATCCTATGTTGTCCTTTGACCTCCACATTAGAGATATTATGAGGACTGCTTTTTTCCACCTGCGAAATACAGCAAAGGTTCATCCCATCCTGTCTATGGCTGATGCTGAGACCCTGATTCATGCTTTTGTCTTTTCTAGTTTGGACTCTCGGCTCTCAGTGATGCCAGTATTTGGTTAGACTCTTTCTCTCCGATTGTTCTGTCTGAGTATTTTCATTAGTTACTTCATCCAAACCATCAACATGTTTATTAGACCCCATTCCTGCCAGGCTGCTCAAGGAAGTCCTACCATTATTTAATGCTTCGATCTTAAATATGATCAATCTATCTTTGTTAGTTGGCTATGTACCACAGGCTTTTAAGGTGGCAGTAATTAAACCATTACTTAAAAAGCCATCACTTGACCCAGCTATCTTAGCTAATTATAGGCCAATCTCCAACCTTCCTTTTCTCTCAAAAATTCTTGAAAGGGTAGTTGTAAAACAGCTAACTGATCATCTGCAGAGGAATGGTCTATTTGAAGAGTTTCAGTCAGGTTTTAGAATTCATCATAGTACAGAAACAGCATTAGTGAAGGTTACAAATGATCTTCTTATGGCCTCGGACAGTGGACTCATCTCTGTGCTTGTTCTGTTAGACCCCAGTGCTGCTTTTGATACTGTTGACCATAAAATTTTATTTATTTATTTATAAAAAATTATTATTTTATGCTGCTATAGACTTAGACTGCTGGGGGGTTCCCATGATGCACTGTTTCTTTCTCTTTTTGCTCTGTATGCACCACTCTGCATTTAATCATTAGTGATCGATCTCTGCTCCCCTCCACAGCATGTCTTTTTCCTGGTTCTCTCCCTCAGCCCCAACCAGTCCCAGCAGAAGACTGCCCCTCCCTGAGCCTGGTTCTGCTGGAGGTTTCTTCCTGTTAAAAGGGAGTTTTTCCTTCCCACTGTAGCCAAGTGCTTGCTCACAGGGGGTCGTTTTGACCGTTGGGGTTTTACATAATTATTGTATGGCCTTGCCTTACAATATAAAGCGCCTTGGGGCAACTGTTTGTTGTGATTTGGCGCTATATAAAAAAAAAATGATTGATTGATTGAGTACTGCAATGTTCTTCTGGTTTACCACAGTCCAGCATTAGAGCTCTCCAGTTGGTTCAAAATGCTGCTGCCAGACTTTTGACACAAAGCAGAAAGTTTGACCACATTACACCCATTTTGGTGTCTCTTCACTGGCTTCCTGTCCCAGTGAGATCAGATTTTAAGGTTCTGCTACTAACCTATAAAATTGTTCACGGACTGGCACCTCCGTACTTAGCTGACCTAATGAAACCCTACGTACCGGCCCGGGCTTTGCATTCTCTGAGTGCAGGACTACTTTGTGTCCCTAAGGTGAATAAAAAGTCTGTGGGTCACAGATCCTTGTCTTATCGTGCCCCTGTTCTGTGGAATGATCTCCCTGCGTCAATAAAACAGTCAGATTCTGTGGAGACTTTCAAGTCCAGACTTAAGAGGCACTTATTTTCCCTTTCGTATGGCTAGCATACTGGTATAGTATGTTAGTATGCTTTTACCCTTTTAAATTCATTTTTATAAGTAAACAGAGTGTGCCTCTGCCTCAACTTTATCTAAAGTCTGGGTCTTTTAGTGAAGTTTAGGGCTAGTGGCCGGCGATCACCTTAGTATTTCTCTGTTTTTGTTGTTGCTTAATGCTGACAAATTCTACTGTATTTCTTGTCTTTCTGATGCCTGATTCTGTTTTTTCTCTCTCTTTGAGGTCTAGCTCCATCCAGAGATGGGAGTGGTGTCTACCTCTGCAACCCCCCCGTCCTGTGCACTGGCAAAATTTCCTGTATATTTGTTTTGTCAAGTGTATCGATAGCATGGCCCAAGCAGAGGGTCACCCCTTTGAGTCTGGTCTGCTTGAGGTTTCTTCCTCAAATCATCAGAGGGAGTTTTTCATTACCGCTGTTGCCTGTGTGCTTCCTCTAGGGGTTAGTAAGGTTAGACCTTACTTGTGTGAAGCGCCTTGAGGCAACTTTGCTGTGATTTGGTGCTACATAAATGAAATAAATTGAAATTCATCAAACAAGAAGGTCTCATTCCAGTTTGTTGTGGAACAATGTCTTATGGACAGAACTAGTTTAAGATAACTTGCACAAAGGTGAAAGGAAAGACTTGCTCCTGATCCCGAAGCACATGACCTCGTCTCTCAAACAAAGTGGAGTTAGTGTTACAGTGCCGGCATGTGCAACTGGTTCCCCTTCCTGAGTTATTATTAATTACAGACAAAAGCAGTGAGATATGTTCTGAAATGTTTAGGGCTACATTAAATGCTCACATTCAGCCAAATGCTTCAAAACCCATTCACAGTGCAAAAACAATCCAAGAGTTTTTTTTTTCTTCTTCTTCTTTCTTTTCCCCTTTTAAGGGTGAGTAGTGGAATGTTGTGTAATGGCCAAAGTCTGTCACCTCATCTGAATTTAACTGAATATGCATTTAGCTTGTCGGAGGAGAAAAACTGAAGCCAAAAACACGCAGAGAACATGCAGGAACTGAAAACGGCCACAGCAGAAGCCTGGCAGAGCCTCATAAGGGACCAAACCCTGATGTGTCTGGGTTCTAAACAGTTTATAAATTACTGTTTGCCATGATGTCAGTTTGAAAGAGGAACAACAGTCTAACATTGCTGTAATTCTTACACCGTTCAGACACTTCTGGGTACAATAATTCCTCTTAAATTAAACCTGACAACCTGCATTTTGAACTCATTTTTGAGCTCTAAAGTACTGATGTTGGCAACTAAAATAACAAAAATATTTACGCGCCTAACTGCTGCTTAGAACTGCAAATGTCCAACTTGTTGTCTGTCTCTTAGCTTCTTCTTCAAACCAAACAAATGCATAATTTTTGGTTGTTCTGTTTAAGGACACATAAATGTGTGTAATGCATGTTTACTGTATTTATTGGCCGTCTTTGAGGTATGCAGACTTGCTGTTGGTTGCATTTCACTGCTGTAGCTTACAAAAGCCGAGAAAACAAATCTCGATGATCATGCTGACATCCTTTGCTGTAAATACTTTGGCCTCGTCTATACTGGGATCTGTAACTCCGAGCAAACCATTAATCATTACCAGTAATGTGAAAAGTATCGTATATGTATGGGCAGCATGGTGGATCAGTGGTTGGCACTGTTGCCTCACAGCAAGAAGGTCATGGGTTCCATTCCCACCTGTGGCCTTTCTGTGTGGAGTTTGCATGTTCTCTCTGTGTTTGCGTGGGTTTCCTCCGGGTGCTCCGGTTTCCTCCCACATTTAAAGACAGGCAAGTTGGGTGAATTGGAAACTTTATAATTGTCCAGGTCTCCCTTGCAAAAGATGTCTCGATCTCAATGGGACTAACCTAGTTAAATAAAGGTTAATATGTAATTGGTGACATGGAAAAGGAGAGTGGGCAACACCTGTGGAACACCAGACTAATGCCTATTCTTTGTGATTCAGTGTTACTGTTGTATATGGTTCTGTGTGACCTTGACATTTGATTAGTTCTGTTAAAAACTGAACCACTTTATCCTTGACTAACACACAACCCTTCCACCATGTTCAGTCCAGACTGGTTCTAAACTATTCAAGTTAAACAGTTAGGTTAGTTAGGTTTCTAGAGACCTCAGAACTACGCAAACTATTTCTGAACCACCACAATCTCAGAACCACATGTATTAATGTCATACGTTTTCATTCGTATCTCCCTTAATATTTGTCCTAGAAATAGTTCAGAAATTCATATATTGAATTTTTTGACAGTACACCAAATTTTTTTTATTGTCTTAAAAATTTTGTCTAAAGAAATACTTAATCTGGAAAACAGAATACAGGTGGTACTGAGATTTTACTGGTTCCGAAATTGTAGTGGTTCCGTGATCATATCAGTACCCCTGATACCAAGGTTGTGTGGTTCGGAGGTCTCCAGTTACTAACAGTTTATGACTTTCTTTGACTTTTCAAGGTCACCCAGGTTCTAAGTTCATGTGACCCATAGAAAGGTTATACAAGCGGTGACTGAGAAGTTTTGAGCCTGACCCAAGTAGGACGGGGTTCTCCAACTTTTGCATTCTGGGAAGCCAACATTTCTCCAGACTGTGTGAAATTTTCACTCATTGGGCCTCATGTATCAATGTTGCGCACTTGTGGCATAAATTTACGGCGTAAACTTGAAATACACAAAAGTCGCCATGACATGTATCAAGCAGTGCGCACCTGCCCATTTCCGGCGTACGCCTGACGTGATCTTGATAAATGCGGTGGGTGGAAACGACCGTAATTATAATAAACACGCCCATAAATATTCAGACTCCGCTTCAGACACACCCTCATTTTACGACATGGAAGCCAGGAAGACGGCAATGAAAAAGAACTTCACCAATCACGACGTGTGCCAATAGAGCATCAAAAGCGGCTGTCGTATCAATTGTTTTGTAGTAAATAATAAAGTGTTACATTGGTCCCTCATTAATCGCTGGAGTTACGTTCTAAAAAATAGCCCGTAATACGCGAAACCGCAACGTAGTCAGCGTTATTTTTTACAATTATTATAGACGTTTCAAAGCTGTAAAACCCCTCACTACACAGTTTATACACTTTCTCAATCAGGCATGAACATTTTCTCATTTTCTCTCGTGTGTAAACACTCTCAAAGTTCAAACCTTAGTAGGAAGATAAAACCAAACTGTTTTCAGGCCCAAACATTTGTTTGAGAAATAAAATAGAACGTTTTCCTATAAATAATTATGATGGCATTTAGAACTAACGAATTAATTTTATCGATCAACGTACGAGGTTGGACACATAAGAAATTATTAATAGTGACTCACCAGTATGTCACAGATCGCTCCTCTGCGTCCTGGCGCTGCGCCTTTTTCCACTCACACCTCGCTGCAGCAGGTGTTTGTTTCCGTATGACAAACACAGTTATGAGTAGTTGCTGGCGCTCTTTTCTCTTCTGGGCAACAAGATTCTTATAAACAGACACGCAGAACACAGAACACTGTTAAAAAAAAAATAAGGCATGCAAAATTGGACTAAATACTCCGCGAGACTCCGAGGCCACGACAGGTGAACGGCGTTATAGCGAGGGACCACTGTATTAATAAGACACACCTAATCTGTCAGATTTCTTTATTTTTTAAATGTATTTCTGTATTTATTTTATTGTGACAACCGAATGGAGACGACAAAACCTGGTTGCAGCACGGGCGAATTAAGGGAATGACGAAACTACAGTTATCAATTTCATAGTCTAAAACAATCACACCACATGAAGTTGTGTCTTTGCAGTAATGCTGTAGCCACGGATTGTGCTCCATAACAATCCCTCAAAAGCCTGATTTGTATTGATTATAGATTTGACATTGATTATATGATATTGATTACTATGTAGTATAATCAGGAAAGTGTTATTTATGTAACATATGCATTGATTTGTATAATGGCACTGTTTATCATGTTGATCATCTTCATTTCTATGTGGGTTCCAGCGCTGGTTCTTTTTGGTGTATAATTTACGCCACCTCTCGACCTGGTGTATATTTTCAGCGCAGTGTACGCCAACGACCACATTGATAAATGCCAAAGTAGCGCAGCCGTTTTGGCGTACACCCCATATACGCTCAAATATCGCTGTATGCAACGTTGATACATGAGGCCCACTGTGTGTAATGTTGAGAAATGTTGCAGATGAAAAACCACACCCTACTTTTTCTGGGTCAGGCTCAAAACACATGCATACGCACCTGTGTGTGTATATATAAGAGGAAACCCACACAAACATGGGAAGAACATGCAAACCACACAGAAAAATCACAGGTAGGAATCGAACCCATGACTTTCTTGATGTGATGCAACAGTGCTAACCACTAAGCCACTGTGCTGCCCATATATGGGGAATAATTATATATATATATAATATCTTGAACTGTGACCTTGACTTTTAACTGACCTTTCTCAAACTCAAATCACTTTGTCCTCAGCTGAACTTCAATAATTCCATGACATTTGGTCCAAATTGGCTCTAAACTCTGAGTTATTTTGCTCACAGAGAAAGCTTTTAGGGGAGCTGTATGAATATAATGTTGATTATTAGGTCGTGTTCTTTCCCACCCTCTCCTCCTTCGTCTCTACCTTTCTGTCTGGATTCATTTCTACTGCCTTTTACACCATTTTTCATTCGTTATATCATCTCCTCCTCTCATTCTGTTGCTCTTTAACACAGATATTTTCATCCCATTCTGGATTTTCTATACCCATCTTATCCTTTTTCGATTCGCTCCATTTTGTGTAGTGTACCACGCTTTTCTAATCCTGTAAATCCACGAAGGTGAACGTGTGCGCATGCTCGCGCTCATTTGTCTGCGAGTCTTGGGGTATGTAAGAGAGCCCAGCCCAGTGTAATTGCTTTGGCTGATAAAAGTGTGGATTCCTCAGGCTGCCGGGATTATCATCAGAGCAACTGCTGGGGCTGGCATCACACACACACACACGCGCACGTGCACGGACAATGAGCCGTGCGCTAGCTGAGCTTATCTCCTTACCCGCGACGCTTCCTCCCTTGCAGAGCTGTGTTTCCTCTTCCCCATCCTTCTGCCCGGCCCTGAGCTCAGCCCAGCTGTAATTACAGTCTTATCACACACCCTGGCTTCGCACAAACGTGCACACAGACGACACACCCACAGACATTCACGCCTTGCCTCACGTCTCGGAAACACACACTCACACTCTGAATACCATGCTATTATTCAAGGCTGGCCCTGAAATAAAACTTCTGCTTTCTGTGCGGCCTGAGAGACATCTCTCTCTCTTTCTCGCTCTCTCTCTCTCTCTCGCTGTCTTCGTTCTGTTTCTCGCTCACTGGCAGTCGACAAAGATTATAACTGTGAAAGCGAGCTGACGGCAGCAAAAACAAACATAATAATTCTGCTTGGAATAGTCTCTTCTTTTGCAGTCTGATGTGGATTGCCGGCACTGCTGTAAACGAAACATCTCCTCCTCGGTTGATGAACGTGCCATCAATGTCTCTCCTGACACTTTCGTTTCTGGCTTTCTGCTCATCTTTTTTTATGTCAACCCCCCGCAGGTGTCATGATGTCATAAATGCTTGTGTATTTGTCTGACCATTTATTTGCTTCTTTTTGTCTCCTGATGAAGCATTTAAAGCCGCTGCCTTCCAAAGTGAAGCAGGTACAGCTTTGGTTTCATTGCTGTGTAGATCCTCATCCAACCTTTTCTCTCCATTTCCCCTCGAATAGATCTTGACCTCTTCTCTAGACTTAACACCGTAGTTCCCGACTAGTAAGCATGCTGAAGAAGTCTTCATCATAGACACTCACTCTGTGTGTAGTAGCGATACCTTAGTTTGCACCTTAGTTTGATACTAACACTTGAATGTTTGCATGCTGAAGCTGGAAAAAAGGTAACAAAAACATTAGGGTTAATTGTTGTTATAGTGATGTAAAAAAGCCATTTTTCTTTATCAAATAAAAGGCTACAGCATCCCAAAAACTGCATCCTGGTGAGTAGTTTAAAAGCTCCGCTCCATGTTATTCAGGCTGTTTTACAAATTCTGAGGAAGAAAACTACATTTATTTGCATTAGATGAGCACCAATTCAATATTTTGGATCCGTATTATTCCAGTATTGACCAATGCCAGAAATTTAGAAAAAAATCTAAATAGCACCTGAGACTGCTGTTTTGTTAGCTGGCTAGGTTAGCAAAGGGCATCCAGACAAATGTAACAAAGAAAAAATGATAATACTGAAGGTACCAATATTGGGATCAAATTGGGCATGAAAAGTATTATTGTGCCATCCCAAAATTACATGATAAAAGTATAGGTCCAGACAGGATAATGATTAGGATAATGGCCAAATCTTGCATCTAAAGACTGGGTTTCACTACAGCAGTGTTACACATCAGCACCATCTTGACCAGCAAACGCAGGCAGTTCAGTGTCTGTGCATTTTCAATTCAGTTTGTCACCTGATGGAAAGTGGTAAAGCGTAAACATCAACAAGGGCAGTACTTCTTTAATCTTTGTCCCAGAGTCCAACGTTGAACTTATGCAAGGTCTTTGTAAGGTATAATCTACAGTAGCAAGATTAAACATGATCCATTTGGTATTTGCTGTATTATCGCATATAGTAGTTTTCAGAGACTCAGCAACCTGGTGGCCACAATTAAATCTGAATTGCGCCAGCATTGAAGTTGTCCGAGGTCTTAGTGAGATAACTTGGTGTACCAAGTTTCACCTTGATACACCAAGTCTCTGTGAATATATCACATGCGTTTAAACCTGCTTTGTCTTCAGCGAAGCAGGTAAAATGGATAGAGGCCTTACGTCACACCAAGAGAATGTACGTTTTATATTTTAATAGTAACAATCAACAAATCCTTGCATTGTAGACTTTCTCTGGGAAAAGTTTCTCCATCGGCTCCCATTGTTGTTTATCTTTTCCGGTTGCAGCTCATGACCGGGTACAAAGTGGGAAATGCAACTGGCCATCCCAACAATGCAGGTTGAGAGATGGGATGGACAGATGTCATCCCATTAAAGAAAGACACTATGCTGTTTGATTACCCATAATTCCTGTTGCTGTGTGGGCCAAAGTGACGCTGATGTGCAGTGCTGCTGTAGCATATGCTGGATTTTACACTGAAACCTGCAGAAAAGTGAAGATAAACAACAGTAATAACTGAGAACAGATCTGCACAATTTCTCTGCTTGTCGTAGAATAAATATGTGCGAGGGTCACTGTATTGTTATGCTTTTAGTAAACAGGTGCTGTATGTTCACTAACTGAGATCAGTTTTTATTCTGGAGAAAAATCAGTAGTGTATACAGTAGTGTTCAGAATAATAGTATGCTATGTGACTAAAAAGATTAATCCAGGTTTGAGTATATTTCTTATTGTTACATGGGAAACAAGGTACCAGTAGATTCAGTACATTCTCACAAATCCAACAAGACCAAGCATTCATGATATGCACACTCTTAAGGCTATGAAATTGGGCTATTAGTAAAAAAAAAAAAAGTAGAAAAGGGGGTGTTCACAATAATAGTAGTGTGGCATTCAGTCAGTGAGTTTGTCAATTTTGTGGAACAACAGGTGTGAATCAGGTGTCCCCTATTTAAGGATGAAGCCAGCACCTGTTGAACATGCTTTTCTCTTGAAAGCCTGAGGAAAATGGGACATTCAAGACATTGTTCAGAAGAACAGCGTAGTTTGATTCAAAAGTTGATTGGAGAGGGGAAAACTTATACGCAGGGGCAAAAAATTATAGGCTGTTCATCTACAATGATCTCCAACTGCTTTAAAATGGACAAAAAAAAAACAGACCGTGGAAGAAAACAGAAAACAACCATCAAAATGGATAGAAGAATAACCAGAATGGCAAAGGCTCACCCATTGATCAGCTCCAGGATGATCAAAGACAGGTCTGGAGTTACCTGTAAGTGCTGTGACAGTTAAAAGACGCCTGGTGTGAAGCTAATTTATTTGCAAGAATCCCCCACAAAGTCCCTTTGTTAAATAAGACATGTGCAGAAGAGGTTACAATTATGCCAAAGACACATCAACTGGCCTAAAGAGAAATGGAGGAATATTTTGTGGACTGATGAGAGTAAAATTGTTCTTTTTGGTCCAAGGGCCACAGACAGTATTGTGAGACGACCCCCAAACTCCGAATTCAAGCCACAGTTCACAGTGAAGACAGTGAAGCATCATGATATGGGCATGTTTCTCCTACTATGGTGTTGGGCCTATATATCGCATACCAGGTATCAGGATCAGTTTGGATATGTCAGAATACTTGAAGAGGTCATGTTGCCTTATGCTGAAGAGGACATGCCCTTGAAATGGGTGTTTCAACAAGACAATGACCCAAGCAACACTAGTAAACCAGCAAAATCTTGGTTCCAAACCAACAAAATTAATGCCTCGCAGATGTGAAGAAATCATGAAAAACTGGGTTATACAACGAAATACTAGTTTAGTGATTCACAGGATTGATAAAAAAAGCAGTTGAACATAATAGTTTTGAGTTTGTAGCGTCAACAGCAGATGCTACTATTATTGTGAACACCCCCTTTTCTACTTTTTTTTTTTTTTTTTTTACTAATAGCCCAATTTCATAGCCTCGAGTGTGCATATCATGAATGCTTGGTCTTGTTGGATTTTGAGAACCTACTGAATCTACTGGTATCTTGTTTCCCATGTAACAATAAGAAATATAGTCAAAACCTGGATTAATCTTTTTAGTCACATAGCACTACTATTATTCTGAACACTACTGTGTGTGTGTGTGTGCTTCCTCAGTACGAGTCTTCGTACTTTGACCACTATTGTAGAAAGCTGGCACCTACTTTTGTGTACTGTGTCGTTCGAGTTGCTTACATTCAGTCACAAAACCGCTCGCAGTCTGACTAAGCTTCGTTCGACTTTGCATTGAATCCAGAAACAAAGCCGAGAGGCTTAGTGTGAAGCTGGTGTCTTAATGGAGCTAATAACAGGGAGATGGAAGAAGAGAAGCGATGGAGAGAAGGAATGTCAGAGGAAGGAAGGAGGAAGGAAGATGGAGGAGGGAAGGATGCAACTGAAGCAAGTGTGGATAAAGATGAGAAACAGGAGAGGGGTGAGAGGAAAGAGGAGCGTAGATGAGGTTTGTTTAGCTTTTGTGTCGGCGGGTGGTGTGTTGGCTTTCTGTGAGACCTTACAGCACAGACAGGCCACTGGCATCAGTCACACGGAACCTCAGAGCAGTTCAGCAGACACGCAGACTCATCCCTTAAATGCTGTGCACACACACTCCCTGTGCTCAGACACACCACTGAGCAAAGAATAAGGGCAGGTAACGTTGACAGCATTGTTTATTTTACCCTGGCATCGTGTGACTGATATAGAGAGCTCTTGTTTCGGATTCTGGTTTTGCACCTTGGCGTGCCTCTCAGTCACAAGCCTGTGGGTCTGCTTCTTTTGCTCTAATCAGTGGTGCTGTGGCACTGTATGCTAACAGTCTGAGTATGCGCCACTAAAGTAAAAAAAAAAATCTCTCACGACTTTAATGTTCTAATTTTGTCTGTGTGTAGGTTTCTCCCGCCGTGCTGCTCAGCTCATTGAACATGGACGCAGTGTGTGAGCGTCTCAAACACATTGATGGTGTCGACCCCAGCATGCTGCCTCAGTATACCTCCACCATTAAGAAGGTGCGGTCACGAACGCTGAGTAATTCAACATGTAGGACGCCATGTTCCACCTGGCGCCAAGCAACGTGCAGCTCAACGAGAGTGTCATGCTAGTTTCATGCAAGATAGGGCCCTCATGCTGCCTTCACATGTTATGTAGAAAACTGTTGTACTGGTTGTTATAGCAGAATTTCTGTTGTCTGCAGTGGCAGGCAGTAAACTGTGACATGATATGCAGTTATTTTCAGTGTTAACCAGACAGATATTTTTCTTAATAAAGGAGAACTCCAACATTTTTGAATGCAGGGCCTATTTTGTTCGACTTTGCATGAATACAGAAACAATGTGGGGCCCATTTTATTTATTTATTTATTTATTTTTTAACTTTTTCACTTGGGACAAAATCAGCTTTTATCACTTCATTATTAGTCTGATCGCTAAAACTATTAACAGCTGTGTATGGGGCTGTGAAATGCTTCTCGTCACCACTGAATACACTGAAATATCATCAGGTGCTGTGGTTTTTTTTTTTTTTTTTTTTGGTCTGGGTGCTAGCATCTTTTGTTTTTCATCAATTATCCTAAATTACAATGGAACATATGAGGGCACATGCAGCCACCTGCAGAAAAAATCCATACAGCGTCCTTATTTTTCTTTTTCCAGAGCACACTGCTTCTTTTTTCTTTTTTTTTTGTTAAACTGCTTTGAGTGCTTTTAAGTTGAAAATCCCATTAACTTTTCAGAAAGAGACCATGACATAACTGCAGTGCCTTTTCACCCAGCCAAGAAGAGGTTTATTTTTGATGATTTGTCACTTAGAATCATAACATCACAATAGACAGACAAAAACAAAAAACATCTGTGATAGCAGATTGTACAGATGTTTGGTTGTTGCTGAGGGTGAGTACTTTTACCGCAGTATACATTTTAAGATAGTTGTTGGCTGTTTGTTGTCATAGAAACATCCCCTGGCAGGTTTTTTTCCCCTCCCACTGAAAGTGCTGAATTGCTGGGATGAAGCTTTTGAGGGTGCTCTCTCAGCGCTTTTCTGCCAGGAAAAAAAAAAAGCTATATGGGACATGACATCTAACGTGAGGAAGCATGTAGTTCCCCAGGTTCAAAAATGTCTGTGTTCTCCTTTAATTTTGCACAACGTTACATTCAAACGGTAACTGCTGGCCCTGATGGTTGCTTAAAAAGTCAACTTTTTGTGACTCTACAGCTTCTCTGTGTAATATCACACAGATTATTCATGTTTACTGGATTAAAACTGAGCGACTCCCTGCATTCAAATAATCCACCTCTCACTGTCCATCTTTTCCTCATCGCGGTCAAATGTGAAATTTTGTAATGTTTGACAGCAGTTGCCGTCGCAATGTGCAGTTGATGTGATCACAGCCGGCTGTGCTGAAATTTCCCCTTGTCCTCTCTTTGAAAACAATCGAACATACAGTTTGCCGTCATTTTCTTACACAAACATGTGAACACAGCAACTGTTCGAATATGATCCACATCTGAGTTCAAATGAATCCGTTCCTTGTTATGCTGCCGTCTCTCTGATCTTTGTTGTGCTTTGTGTTTTTAGCCTGAGTCAGAGCAAACATTCCTTCCTTGTCCTCTACAGGCTAATATAAATGGCCGGGTGCTGTCCCAGTGCAACCTGGATGAGCTGAAGAAAGAAATGGGGATGAACTTTGGTGACTGGCAGCTCTTTAGGGGGATGGTGAGGCTAAATTCAATGCAAAAACACAGAATCTTACCACCTAAGTTCTAATCAAAATATACAATCTACACTTTAAGATGTAATCACAACAGGTAACAGTTCTTTAAGCTATGAGGACTTGTTTTTCTTTGTTGCACAATACAGCCTAAAAATCTAAAGTGAGAGTCTTGAAAACATCTTGTTTTGAGCCAAAAAAATTTTTTTTTGAGACGCCATAAGAATTTTAAGATACTTTTATTTGTAAAAGATGAACCATTTCCAAATACAAGTCCATGAGAAGTGATCCAAGAACACATACTGTACCTCCACCAATACTTAAGGACATATTTTAACTACAGGTTCCATAAAAATAAATCAAATATACAGTAGAAATCACCTCGTACTGTACTTCCCTTAGCATAAACGACAACGTTAGCTTCCTCACTTTTATGGATACGACGTATGGATTCTTGGATCTGCTCCAAAGTTAAAGTTTTCCTCCTTGGCCCAAACCTAACCCTGCCACCAAGATTCAAAAACTGGTTCAGTAGTTCTTACGTAATCCTGCCAGACAGGTGAAGGAAATTAAACTCAAACTGGGTTTTCTCAACTAATTTCACAATCCTTTTTTCCCCCTTCAAAAAAAATTAAAAAAATAAAATAAAATTTCTTAGCAAATGTTATTACAGAACAAGTCCTTATATTGTACTGAAATTTGTACTTTTTATATTAAATGTAGATTAAATATCTTGACTAAAAATGAGACTAATATTCTTGGTAAGATTTTGCATTTTCACAGTGTTCCAACTTAAAGTATCATCTTTTGTCAAAACTTTGTTTAAATGCTGTGCTCGTGCCCATAAGACTTTTCTGTTGTCAAAATAAAACAACAAAGGAAAAATTCTATTTTGAAAATAGCTTTAAAGACATACAAATGAATAAATGCATACATGCTGCTCATATATTATTAACACAGCGTGACAGAGTTCCTCCTGTTGATTTGTCGCCTTTTGTTTATTCCAAAAAGAAACAAGACATTGTCTCGTAAAACAACATCTGATATTGAGATGGAGATTTTATAATCCTCATTACGAGAACGGCGCTCGTCAGTCCGCCAGGAGTCCACTCAAATCACTACCACATGTCGCCGACTCCACTTGGTCACGCGTTGGTTTGTGTTCCTCATATTGAACCACAGCCCCAGATTGGTCGTGTTTTAGTGGCGCTCGTGTAGATACAGCTGGAAATCTGAGGAGTCCAAGTCTGGATAAGAACGGCTTCATGTGCTAACTTGTGTTGTGTTGGAAGGATGCAGCCGGCACGGCCACCTGGTTCACAATGGCCAATATCTGGATGAAGGGAGGTGATTGTCAGGAAGGAGCGCACGACGGAACAGCTCCGCTTACGAAGCACTTTAGCCTCATCAAATGACTTCTTACTTTTCCTGCAGTGGTGGTAAGACTTTGTGTTTCTCTCCTCAGGTGATGGAACAACGCCAAGCTGAAAGCCAGGCTGTGCTCGAGGATGAGTCCCGGCCTGCCAGTGAGCAAGGCAGCACCATTCAACACGGAGAGCCCAGCAGACGCTCGAGGAGATCCCAGCTCGATGCAGGGGACTTTAGCCTCAGCCTCAGCTTCGAGGAACTGAACGGGGGGGGCTGGAGGAGCCACCGCCGAAGCACATCGACGTCTCGCACTGGCAGGTCGGCTTAACGCCAACAAACGACAAATCCAATCACGCAGATCTCACGTGCACGCTGCACTTGTCCACATGAAGAAACAATAGTAAGACCCTATGGCTGTTCCCTTGTTTGCACTCAGAGTGGCCACAGCAAATCCAAGGCGGCTCTGCGAGTTGATTTGGCACAAGTTTTACGCTGGATGCCCTTCCTGATGCAACTCCACATTACAGGGAGAAATGTGGCAGGGGTGGGGTTTGAACCGGGAACCTTCCTCACTGAAACCAAGTGCACTAACCACTCGGCCACCACCCGTCACATGCAGAAACAATAACGGTTAAAAAAGAAATAATAAAAGTTTCAGGTAGAAGCAGAATTATCTTGTGAAGGTACAACAGCACGTGATCACAAGGTCGCACACACACACACTCTGTCACGTGGCCACGTGTTGTTCAGCCCGCACCGGTGACATTAATGCGGTTTAGAGCAAAGAGTGCAGCAGAGGAAGCTAATGGCAAAAGGAGGCAGGATTTAAAAATACACGTGCACACGTACGCCTCCTGTTTGTTATTTTCACCTTCTCTAAGTCTAATTAACAAAGTCTGAGACGCGACAAAGCACACAGACGGCTGCTTGAAGATGAAATCAGCTGACGCTGGAACGCACCAAAGCGGTTATTACACCTCCAACTCCTGTACTAATCACTCTTGTTAATAGTTTTAATAATGTAACTCTGCCTCGTATAAACTGCTCCTTAGTTACACCCACCAGTGTCAAAAGTTTTCAAAATGAACCTGCAAAAGTTTTAATCAAGACAAAGGAGTCGGATCATTTTACTTAAGATTTCACCTCTTTATATACGGGCAGAATAACCACCATTCAGAATTCTACATTTTTAACAAAACTTGGTGTGACCACCATCATACTTCTCTGTATGGTGGTTATTCTGTCCATCTTATTGATCCTTATGTACCTTCCTGTAATCTGCTTTCGTGACTGCAGATAAAGTGTAGTTGGGGAAGGGGGTTATATAGGAATTACCCTGTCTATCTGCTTATGAGTCTTTTAAGTGCAATGCCTCTTTATGGATTTCAATGAAACTTCCCGCAGTAGTCACACGCCATATGAACATGTGTAGGAAGGAAAATAATTCTGGTCTGACCTCTTTAAAGGAGATGTAATTGGACTTATATATATATATAAATCAGTCACATATATAAGCTGGTTGGGTTTTTTAGTATAATGGTTGACCACTTTGTGAACCTTCTCTTATTTGTGGGGTATTAAATACATAGTAAAAATTTTACCATTCATTATTGAACATTTTATCTCTATTTTAATTCCATGCGTAATTCCGTAATGTCTGTTTTTCATGTGGTTATTGTGTTGTAATAATGCTGTGATGCACATTAACAATTCCTGTCTAGGCTGAATTAAAAAGAAAAATCCTAATTGTGATAGTCAGTACCTTCACTAAGGTGGTTATGTTTTATTTGCAGTTTGTCAGAAGGACATTAATAGATTTTACAGAAGAGTGATCTTCCCTTTGATCTTTACTCTTATCTGGATCATTTCATCCTCATCCTGCCATTCATAATACAGCTGTGGATCATGACATTTGATCCTGATTGCTGAATGAATGAGACAGACACTCCAGCAAGAACAAACTGGTCAAGGCTCAAAAATGAGTGATCAAGATCAAAGATCAGCCATCAGACCAATATCAGAGTGAAAGATGGAATATCAGAATCAAGGGTCAGGATCAAAGTTCAGCAATCAAGATCTAATACCTGGGTTAAATATGATCAACATTAGAATTACACAATAAGGATTCGTTGTTGGGGATTAAGATGAATGACCAGGATGAAAGGTCAACAGTCAGGATTTAATGAGAGTGAAAAGATGAATGATGAGTATCTAATTTGTGGGTTAAAGATGAGCGATCTAGCTCAAAGTTCAGTAATCACAATTTCATGTTGGGTTAGAGATGAGAGATCAGGAGCAAAGATCAGGCTCAGAATCATAGGTCACCTATCATGATCTAAGATGAGAGAAGATCAAAGGAATAACTATAAATGAAAGATCTCAAAGGAAAATCAGAGATACAAAGCAAACTGTTATACTGTGGTGTATTTGTGCACTCTGAGTGCGCTTTTAATTATTTCTACTGCATACAGATAACACCAGTATATTGAGATTCACTCAGTCATTTGGGTATATGGACGTGAACCAAACTCTTTCCCATTCCGTCAGGTGGCGAATGCCCACACCTCCAGCATGACCAGCCTCAACTCTCAGGAATCCTCCAACGACATCTGCAAGCTGACAGACAAGCAGCAGGCTGAGTATCGAAATGCTTACAGGGAGTACATCGCTCAGATGGCCCAGCTGGAGATGTCCGGCAGCGGGGGGGAGAGGCCTGTGCAGCCCCACACTGGACAGTTCCTTCAGGCTGCCAGCTCAGAGGACAAAGGGGTGGGTGGACAGTCACAAGTACAGCTCGCCCCGTCACTGAAAAACGCAAATGATTCTGACAAATCCAAGTGACATTACGCAGTGCAAAATATGACTTGCTAACTTGTGTGATAACTGAGCAGAAGTCCTGCTTCTAAAACACCGCAAAGGTTGTGTGGTCAGCTCTGGGCTGAGCAATGTCTCATAGATGAGGAGAAAACGAGATTTGTATTTACCAATTTTCTAAATTCTTGGCATACACGCCGTTTTAGTACTTAGCGGAGAGACGAGAATCTTGTTCTCGCAGGCAATTCGGCCGTAGCACAGAAAACTGATTGTTTTGGGACTGGTTCTTAAATCATCTTCCCATTCTCCAGGTTAAGGAACCAGTTGACCAAGACAGTCGCAAGTCCTTCACCAAGAGAGTTTTGAAGTTGATCGATGCCACAGACTTCTCATCGAGCACTGATGCCCCGCTCCTCGACACCATCAGTGAAGAGGATGAGAAGCTGGACCACAGTGCGTTCTCGAAGAAAGGTGCCAAAGAGTACTACAACCAACAAACTATCGATGAAGATTCAGGCTCAGAGGAAGCAGACAACACTACACCCCTCCTCCAACAAGAGCCGAGAGCAGGTGCCTCATCATGTCACAGAGCTGCTGTGCCGCCTGGTTTGCTGACCAAACCAGGCTTCCTGGCAGATCTCCTCCTGGACAAGAAGGACTCATCTGACTCAGGGATGCGGTCTAGTGAGAGCTCCTCGGACCCCTCGCTGGAGGAAGGTGAAGAAGACTCATACAGAGTGAAGCCAGCGCCAAAGTCCGGCGTGACCGAACTGGAGCTGGAAGGTTTGGTGAAGAAGCGAGGCCTCCTCCCTAGCAGCCTGCAGGACACGTCAGAGGCCCGCATGTCTATCTGCTCCGAGGCGGCGTCTGAAGTCAGCCTAATGGTCAGTAGCCCAGATGAAGTCTGGCCCTCCAGCAGTGACGGCAGCAACCTTAACCACACATCAAGTAACACCCCCCTTAATAACAACACAAACAACAGCCACCAGCAGCATGTCGACTCCACGGACCTGCAGTCAACAACAGCCGTGTCCATCAGCAACGTGCCTCGAGCCATCACCATCATCCCCGGCCACGCCCCCAACACTACAGCTGCAACTATCCACCAGAACCAGAACCTGCACACCATCAGCCTGGGAGACGAGAGGGAGAGCTTCCTGTGAGAAGCCCAGGAGGGTCATGTGAACGTGTTTGTTGTGACATAATTGATGTTTTAGCATGTTATAGAATGTTGAGAGTAGAAAAGTAACGGTGGAATTTTCTGCATTACAGTGACAATCAGAACTTTGTGTGTGTGTTTTTTCCCCTCTATGGCGTCACAACTCTGGGGATAATGAAATGAAGCTAAATTATTAATGCGTGGGCGGATCGAAAGGGCCTTTATCATCATTGCCAAGACGCATCGTCCATTAGTGCGCAGAAAACACACTCCCCATTATTTCCTCACTTTCTGTTTTTTCTCCTTTCAGATGTCCGTGCTGCCAGGGAGCAGATGCACATAGGAGAGTGAACTATCCCACAATACCCCTGCAAGAGGCTGTGCCGCGCCCCCCAAGGTTATGGCCAGAACTCTGCCGCCTGTTCCCCAGCAGTTTCCTTCGCCTTGATCTTTGCCTCCTCAACCCACAGTGCCTATTTCAGCGGCATGACTGGCCCACAGCACCCATTCTACAATCGGGTGAGAGTCCACCAGGTTTCTGTAATGATGTCAAAATCTGTCTGGATTAAAACTGACTCATTAGAGAATATTGTTAAAATTTCAGTTTGTGAGCTACATAAAAAACACTTCTTGGTAGGATGACACTCACAGGTTTAGTGTTCTAAAAGGATCACAATGGACCAGGGTCTAATTTCGCTGTTAACAGACTGGTTACTACATGTGCACAAGCAGCGATGGCCTTGATGACCCCAGACGGAGGCTTTGGAAATGAAGGAAACTGAAATTCATTTCAAGCTACGAGGTCTGTTAGAAAACTATCCGACCTTTTTTTTTTGCAAAAACCATATGGATTTGAATCACGTGTGATTGCATCAGCCAAGTTTGAACCTTCATGCGCATGCGTGAGTTTTTTCATGCCTGTCGGTTGCGTCATTCGCCTGTGAGCACGCTTTGAGTGAGCAGAGGTCCACCCCCCACGTCGGATTTTTATTGTGAGGAAAATGTCTGAACGATTTGGAGCTTTGCTGCATCAATTTTTTCCAGAAACTGTGAGAGACCTCCAGGTGGAAACCATTCGGAAGATTCAGACGGCTTTCAGGGACGATTCTATGGGGATCACACAGATTAAGGAGTGTTACAACCGGTTTAAAGACGGCGCACAATGGCGGAGGGCGCGCCGCGCTCCGAGCGGCGATCAACAGGCTGAAACGACCAGATCATTTCCAAACTGAACGCTGTGTTGATCCGGGACGTCGTTGACTACCGCAGAAATAGCAGAAGATGTGCACATAGCACTTTTTCGCCACATTCCACTGTTACAGGAGTTTTTGTCATGGAAAGAGGAGCGGAGGAATTCGCCACGGAGCTGCTAATGGCGCGGGACAAAAGCACCTCCGTGTTTGTCTCACAGGACATGTTGTAACATGCCCAGCTCTTGGCAGCATTCGGAAGATTCAGACGGCTTTCGGTGGCTTTTCAGTCGTGTGACTATCCGAGAAATTGTGGACGAGCTGGACATGCCACAACATGTCCTGTGAGGCTTCATCACGGCATTGCTTTTTGTCCCGCGCCATTAGCGGCTCCGTCCCGACGCGCAAATTCCTCCGCACGTCTTTTCATGACAAAAACTCCTGTAACAGCGGAATGTGGTGAAAAAGTGCTATGTGCACATCTTCTGCCATTTCTGTAGTAGTCAGACGACGTCCCGGATCAACACAGCGTTTGGTTTGGAAATGATCTGGTCATTTCAGCCTGTCGATGGCGCTGTCTTTAAACCGGTTGTAACACTCCTTAATCTGTGTGATCCCCATAGAATCGTCCCTGAAAGCCGTCTGAATCTTCTGGATGGTGTCCACCTGGCTGTCTCTCACAGTTTCTGGAAAAATTTGATGCAGCAAAGCTCCAAATCGTTCAGACATTTTCCTCACAATGAAAATCCGATGAGGAGGGTGGACCACTGCTCACTCAAAGCGTGCTCACAGGCGAATGACGCAACCGACAGGCGTGAAAAAACTCACGCATGCGCACAAAGGTTCAAGCTTGGCTGATGCAAGCGCACGTGATTCAAATCCATATAGTTTCTGAAAAAATAAAAAGATCAGATAGTTTTCTAACAGACCTCGTACATGCAGTTTGAAGTGCACCGGCTCCTAATATCCACCATGCATGCATGTGATGATGATTTAATTTCATTTCATTTATTTATTTATACAGGAAAAGGTTAAAAAGCACAATTGCACATTACCCCAGGCCTGACTCAGTAACACTGTTTTACAGCAGGTTCCTGTTTTACACACAAACCTACACACAAACAAACATTTCATTCAATCATTTGGACAATAGACCTAACATGTACAGCACACATTCATAAAGTGATCAGTCAAGTAGGAAAGGTAGGTCAGTGGTTACACGAGTAACTATTCATTAAATTGTCTCTGTAAGTTTTTTAAAATAGTATCTCTGAGCTAATATTCCTGATATGATATGATATTCCTGTCAACAAGTCCATACATTTCCAGCAGATGGCAGACAGGCACATGGTTTATTACATAAGAGGATCACCAAATTTTAATCGTTTATCCTCAATATATGCTCTTATAATTTGGAGGTGTACAAAATGATGACATTTATTTGTTTTTGAATTACTGTGTTCACAAGCTAGAGGGGACGGCCTCATTTATCATTCACTTTATTTTACAGGGGACATGTATGTAGTCTTTTTCCAAAGCCTAGAAAAACCTTTTATTAAAAAAAAGTCTGTATTTGAGAGAGCATCTTAAATAATACATTTCCACACATCACATTTTAAAATCTACATAATAATTCTTCATTTATGAATGACTAGTTGCCTGAGCAGTAATGACTAGGTTAGCAGTCATCTGTTTCCCACCACGTTTTTGTGCTTTTGTGCGTGAGCCCCATCTTTTGATTTATATTTTGTTTTAAATCCTCTCCTCTTCGTTCCTTCCCTTCAGCCTTATTTTCCCCATCATCTGTATCACCAGCCACGGCATTATTCCCACCATGTCCCTCATCCTCAGCCCCTCCATTAAATCACAAAGCCAGCCTATGGACACCAGTGGACTTGTAAGTACAGGACGCCTCTCCTGAGAACTAAATGACATCAAGCACTGACGCTGTAATCACAGTATGTTATTACACATTTACATCATAACAGTGTTAACAGTCAGGAGATCTCAAATCAATTGATGTAACTGATTACCTCAAAATGTTTACGTTTTTCTACAAAATAAATCAATAAAAATCTATTAGAACTTGCATATTTGGAGTTAATGTTACATATATCCAGGGGTGCACATAACTGGTACTCATGGTGCTCGTGTGTGCTAAACATCATTGATGCACAGCAGAGGGAAACACTTTTCCAACAATCTGTCATTGATTTCCTCTTATTTTCTGCTGCACATCATTTATTTTTAACATGCACAAGCACCATAAGTACCAGTTATGTGCATGCCTGCATATATCTTTTGATTAAAGCTAAATTAAAACTGACTACATTAGCTCATGTTTCTTTTGGTCAACTTAAAGCATGCAAGTTATTAAAACTTAATATTAAGTACTGAACACAGTAGTCAAGGCAGGTTTTGTGGCTGTAACTCCAAGTATACTGCTCCTTAATGGAGCTGAGACAAACACGTTGGGATTTGCTGTTTGCGGCCTCTACTGGTGGTTGGCTCTCACTGCGGTATTGTATCACTTCCTGTTCCGGAGCACAGCGGTGTTTTTCTGTATCTGTTAGCTGTTTAATCTGCGCAGTTAGATTGATCTAGTTAACTAGATAATGATTTGTTTCACAGTGTAATCTTCACGTGCCTTAACTAAAGCACTCCCTCTGCTGAATCACCTCTAAATTATTTACACATTATTCACTTTGTGTGTTTTTAGGAATCCGCTAGCTTAACGCAGCTACTAGCTCTAAGCCGATTTAGCATGGCGGCTTCTCCTGTCTCTCCTGCACTTTTCTGCTCTGGGTGTGAAATGTTTAGTTATTCCTCGGCCTCCTTTAGCAGTAATGGTACTTGTAATAAGTGTAGCTTATTCGTAGCTTTGGAGGCCAGGCTGGGCGAATTGGAGACTCGGCTCCGCACCGCGGAAAATTCTACAGCTAGCCAGGCCCCTGTAGTCGGTGCGGACCAAGGTAGCTTAGCCGCTGTTAGTTCCCTTCCAGCAGATCCAGAGGAGCAGCGGGAAAGCAGGCCGACTGGGTGACTGTGAGGAAGAAGCGTAGTTCTAAACAGAAGCACCGTGTACACCGCCAACCCGTTCACATTTCTAACCGTTTTTCCCCACTCGGCGACACACCCGCCGAGGATCAAACTCTGGTTATTGGTGACTCTGTTTTGAGAAATGTGAAGTTAGCGACACCAGCAACCATAGTCAATTGTCTTCCGGGGGCCAGAGCAGGCGACATTGAAGGAAATTTGAAACTGCTGGCTAACGCTAAGCGTAAATTTGGTAAGATTGTAATTCACGTCGGCAGTAATGACACCCGGTTACGCCAATCGGAGGTCACTAAAATTAACATTGAATCGGTGTGTAACTTTGCAAAAACAATGTCGGACTCTGTAGTTTTCTCTGGGCCCCTCCCCAATTGGACCGGGAGTGACATGTTTAGCCGCATGTTCTCCTTGAATTACTGGCTGTCTGAGTGGTGTCCAAAAAATGAGGTGGGCTTCATAGATAATTGGCAAAGCTTCTGCGGAAAACCTGGTCTTGTTAGGAGAGACGGCATCCATCCCACTTTGGATGGAGCAGCTCTCATTTCTAGAAATCTGGCCAGTTTTCTTAAATCCTCCAAACCGTGACTATCCAGGGTTGGGACCAGGAAGCAGAGTTGTAGTCTTACACACCTCTCTGCAGCTTCTCTCCCCCTGCCATCCCCTCATTACCCCATCCCCGTAGAGACGGTGCCTGCTCCCAGACCACCAATAACCAGTAAAAATCTATTTAAGCATAAAAATTCAAAAAGAAAAAGTAATATAGCACCTTCAACTGCACCACAGACTAAAACAGTTAAATGTGGTCTATTAAACATTAGGTCTCTCTCTTCTAAGTCCCTGTTGGTAAATGATATAATAATTGATCAACATATTGATCTATTCTGCCTTACAGAAACCTGGTTACAGCAGGATGAATATGTTAGTTTAAATGAGTCAACACCCCCGAGTCACACTAACTGCCAGTACGCTCGTAGCACGGGGCCGAGGTAGAGGATTAGCAGCAATCTTCCATTCCAGCTTATTAATTAATCAAAAACCCAGACAGAGCTTTTAATTCATTTGAAAGCTTGACTCTTAGTAGTCTTGTCCATCCAAATTGGAAGTCCCAGAAACCAGTTTTATTTGTTATTATCTATCGTCCACCTGGTCGTTACTGTTAGTTTCTCTGTGAATTTTTCAAGCCCTTTTGTCCTGACTTAGTGCTTAGCTCAGATAAGATAATTATAGTGGGCGATTTTAACATCCACACAGATGCTGAGAATGACAGCCTCAACACTGCATTTAATCTATTGTTAGACTCAATTGGCTTTGCTCAAAATGTAAATGAGTCCACCCACCACTTTAATCATATCTTAGATCTTGTTCTGACTTATGGTATGGAAATTGAAGACTTAACAGCATTCCCTGAAAACTCCCTTCTGTCTGATCATTTCTTAATAACGTTTACATTTACTCTGATGGACTACCCAGCAGTGGGGAATAAGTTTCATTACACTAGAAGTCTTTCAGAAAGCACTGTAACTAGGTTTAAGGATATGATTCCTTCTTTATGTTCTCTAATGCCATATACCAACACAGTGCAGAGTAGCTACCTAAACTCTGTAAGTGAGATAGAGTATCTCGTCAGTAGTTTTACATCCTCATTGAAGACAACTTTGGATGCTGTAGCTCCTCTGAAAAAGAGAGCCTTAAATCAGAAGTGCCTGACTCCGTGGTATAACTCACAAACTCGCAGCTTAAAGCAGATAACCCGTAAGTTGGAGAGGAAATGGCGTCTCGCTAATTTAGAAGATCTTCACTTAGCCTGGAAAAAGAGTCTGTTGCTCTATAAAAAAGCCCTCCGTAAAGCTAGGACATCTTTCTACTCATCACTAATTGAAGAAAATAAGAACAACCCCAGGTTTCTTTTCAGCACTGTAGCCAGGCTGACAAAGAGTCAGAGCTCTATGAGCCGAGTATCCTTAACTTTAACTAGTAATGACTTCATGACTTTCTTTGCTAATAAAATTTAACTATTAGAGAAAAAATTACTCATAACCATCCCAAAGACGTATCGTTATCTTTGGCTGCTTTCAGTGGTGCCGGTATTTGGTTAGACTCTTTCTCTCCGTTGTGCTGTCTGACTTATTTTCATTAGTTACTTCCTTCCAACCATCAACATGTTATTAGACCCCATTCCTACCAGGCTGCTCAAGGAAGCCCTACCATTAATTAATGCTTCGATCTTAAATATGATCAATCTATCTTTATTAGTTGGCTATGTACCACAGGCTTTTAAGGTGGCAGTAATTAATCATTACTTAAAAAGCCATCACTTGACCCAGCTATCTTAGCTAATTATAGGCCAATCTCCAACCCTTCCTTTCTCTCAAAAATTCTTGAAAAGGTAGTTGTAAACAGCTAACTGATCATCTGCAGAGCAATGATCTATTTGAAGAGTTTCAGTCATGTTTTAGAATTCATCATAGTACAGAAACAGCATTAGTGAAGGTTACAAATGATCTTCTTATGGCTTCAGGACAGTGGACTCATCTCTGTGCTTGTTCTGTTAGACCTCAGTGCTGCTTTTGATACTGTTGACCATAAAATTTTATTACAGAGATTAGAGCATGCCATAGGTATTAAAGGCACTGCGCTGCAATGGTTTGAATCATATTTATCTAATAGATTACAATTTGTTCATGTAAATGGGGAGTCTTCTTCACAGACTAAGGTTAATTATGGAGTTCCACAAGGTTCTGTGCTAGGACCAATTTTATTCACTTTATACATGTTTCCCTTAGGCAGTATTATTAGACGGCATTGCTTAAATTTCATTGTTACGCAGATGATACCCAGCTTTATCTATCCATGAAGCCAGAGGACACACACCAATTAGCTAAACTGCAAGATTGTCTTACAGACATAAAGAATGGATGACCTCTAATTTCCTGCTTTTAAACTCAGATAAAACTGAGTTATTGTACTTGGCCCCACAAATCTTAGAAACATGGTTTCTAACCAGATCCTTACTCTGGATGGCATTACCCTGACCTCTAGTAATACTGTGAGAAATCTTGGAGTCATTTTTGATCAGGATATGTCATTCAATGCGCATATTAAACAAATATGTAGGACTGCTTTTTTTGCATTTACGCAATATCTCTAAAATTAGAAAGGTCTTGTCTCAGAGTGATGCTGAAAACTAATTCATGCATTTATTTCCTCTAGGCTGGACTATTGTAATTCATTATTATCAGGTGTCCTAAAAGTTCCCTGAAAAGCCTTCAGTTAATTCAAAATGCTGCAGCTAGAGTACTGACAGGGACTAGAAGGAGAGAGCATATCTCACCCATATTGGCCTCTCTTCATTGGCTTCCTGTTAATTCTAGAATAGAATTTAAATTCTTCTTCTTACTTATAAGGTTTTGAATAATCAGGTCCCATCTTATCTTAGGGACCTCATAGTACCATATCACCCCAATAGAGCGCTTCGCTCTCAGACTGCAGGCTTACTTGTAGTTCCTAGGGTTTGTAAGAGTAGAATGGGAGGCAGAGCCTTCAGCTTTCAGGCTCCTCTCCTGTGGAACCAGCTCCCAATTCAGATCAGGGAGACAGACACCCTCTCTACTTTTAAGATTAGGCTTAAAACTTTCCTTTTTGCTAAAGCTTATAGTTAGGGCTGGATCAGGTGACCCTGAACCATCCTTAGTTATGCTGCTATAGACGTAGACTGCTGGGGGGTTCCCATGATGCACTGTTTCTTTCTCTTTTTGCTCTGTATGCACCACTCTGCATTTAATCATTAGTGATTGATCTCTGCTCCCCTCCACAGCGTGTCTTTTTTCCTGGTTCTCTCCCTCAGCCCCAACCAGTCCCAGCAGAAGACTGCCCCTCCCTGAGCCTGGTTCTGCTGGAGGTTTCTTCCTGTTAAAAGGGAGTTTTTCCTTCCCACTGTTGCCAAGTGCTTGCTCACATCTGAGTCGTTTTGACCGTTGGGGTTTTTCCGTAATTATTGTATGGCCTTGCCTTACAATATAAAGCGCCTTGGGGCAACTGTTTGTTGTGATTTGGCGCTATATAAATAAATTGATTTGATTTGATTTATTGACTTTTGCAGGGCACTTGTTACACATGGGTATTCTGGAATTTTATGAACCAACTTTCCAGTTTCAGAACAATGTGCTTCACCAGGAAACAAAAGTATAGCAGTTAACAAACTCCTGGATTGAAGATCAGCCTTAAACCTTCATGAAAAACAAGATAGTTGAAATAATGTTAGTATATTAACATCAGTGCCTTGAGGCTCAGTTGGTAGAACAAGTTGTTGACAAACCAGAACATTCCTGGGTCATAGTACACTGTGGGATAATGACAGTGATCTCACTGTGTCACTCGTCTGCCTCGAGTGCTACGCCAGATTTCACAGTGTGAATTTACAATTCTGTTATTATTCTCATTTAAAGAGCATATCACACTTCAATTAACACTATTCAGGGCGTTTTCTAGGAAAATTTAGCACGGGAGCGACACCAGATGTGAGAGAGCAGTGCAGAGGTTTTGAAAATTTGAGTTCATAATGGAGCATTCTGAGGTTTCCTGAAGTGCCGGAACAACAGCAACCAGGCCCTTAGCCAGGACCTGAAAGGGGGGCATGGGGGGGGGGGGATTTGGGGATTTTGATGTTGCAGAAGATGCTGGAGAAGGCCTCCCTTCCTGTCCTTCTGATCCATCCATGGTAACCTGACTACCATTATGAGACACATTAGTGCCTACAGCTGGGTCCATAAATATTTGGACATACTTATTTATTTATTTATTTGATGGTGTCCAAATTACAGAATGGTGCAGGAATTGCATCACTTCTTGTTGGAGAGCAGTCCTCACCAGACTAAATGTAGAACATTTTGTAAAACCAGTGTTAATGAAATTAAATAATTCTTGGTCCAGTGAGACATCGCCATCAACTTAACCAGCTAACACTTTGCCTGAGCTCCTGTGTCATACATCACACAGACAAAGTGAGGAACCTTGGGGTAATTTTTGATCCTATGTTGTCCTTTGACCTCCACATTAGAGATATTATGAGGACTGCTTTTTTCCACCTGCGAAATACAGCAAAGGTTCATCCCATCCTGTCTATGGCTGATGCTGAGACCCTGATTCATGCTTTTGTCTTTTCTAGTTTGGACTCTCGGCTCTCAGTGATGCCAGTATTTGGTTAGACTCTTTCTCTCCGATTGTTCTGTCTGAGTTATTTCATTAGTTACTTCATCCAAACCATCAACATGTTTATTAGACCCCATTCCTGCCAGGCTGCTCAAGGAAGTCCTACCATTATTTAATGCTTCGATCTTAAATATGATCAATCTATCTTTGTTAGTTGGCTATGTACCACAGGCTTTTAAGGTGGCAGTAATTAAACCATTACTTAAAAGCCATCACTTGACCCAGCTATCTTAGCTAATTATAGGCCAATCTCCAACCTTCCTTTTCTCTCAAAAATTCTTGAAAGGGTAGTTGTAAAACAGCTAACTGATCATCTGCAGAGGAATGGTCTATTTGAAGAGTTTCAGTCAGGTTTTAGAATTCATCATAGTACAGAAACAGCATTAGTGAAGGTTACAAATGATCTTCTTATGGCCTCGGACAGTGGACTCATCTCTGTGCTTGTTCTGTTAGACCCCAGTGGCTTTTGATACTGTTGACCATAAAATTTATTTATTTATTTATAAAAAATTATTATTTTATGCTGCTATAGACTTAGACTGCTGGGGGTTCCCATGATGCACTGTTTCTTTCTCTTTTTGCTCTGTATGCAACCACTCTGCATTTATCATTAGTGATCGATCTCTGCTCCCCTCCACAGCATGTCTTTTTCCTGGTTCTCTCCCTCAGCCCAACCAGTCCCAGCAGAAGACTGCCCCTCCCTGAGCCTGGTTCTGCTGGAGGTTTCTTCCTGTTAAAAGGGAGTTTTTTCCTTCCCACTGTAGCCAAGTGCTTGCTCACAGGGGGTCGTTTTGACCGTTGGGGTTTTACATAATTATTGTATGGCCTTGCCTTACAATATAAAGCGCCTTGGGGCAACTGTTTGTTGTGATTTGGCGCTATATAAAAAAAAAATGATTGATTGATTGAGTACTGCAATGTTCTTCTGGTTTACACAGTCCAGCATTAGAGCTCTCCAGTTGGTTCAAAATGCTGCTGCCAGACTTTTGACACAAAGCAGAAAGTTTGACCACATTACACCCATTTTGGTGTCTCTTCACTGGCTTCCTGTCCCAGTGAGATCAGATTTTAAGGTTCTGCTACTAACCTATAAAATTGTTCACGACTGGCACCCTCCGTACTTAGCTGACCTAATGAAACCCTACGTACCGGCCCGGGCTTTGCATTCTCTGAGTGCAGGACTACTTTGTGTCCCTAAGGTGAATAAAAGTCTGTGGGTCCAGATCCTTGTCTTATCGTGCCCCTGTTCTGTGAATGATCTCCCTGCGTCAATAAAACAGTCAGATTCTGTGGAGACTTTCAAGTCCAGACTTAAGAGGCACTTATTTTCCCTTTCGTATGGCTAGCATACTGGTATAGTATGTTAGTATGCTTTTTACCCTTTTAAATTCATTTTATAAGTAAACAGAGTGTGCCTCTGCCTCAACTTTATCTAAAGTCTGGGTCTTTTAGTGAAGTTTAGGGCTAGTGGCCGGCGATCACCTTAGTATTTCTCTGTTTTTGTTGTTGCTTAATGCTGACAAATTCTACTGTATTTTCTTGTCTTTCTGATGCCTGATTCTGTTTTTCTCTCTCTTTGAGGTCTAGCTCCATCCAGAGATGGGAGTGGTGGTCTACCTCTGCAACCCCCCCGTCCTGTGCACTGGCCAAAATTCCTGTATATTTGTTTGTCAAGTGTATCGATAGCATGGCCCAAGCAGAGGGTCACCCTTTGAGTCTGGTCTGCTGAGGTTTCTTCCTCAAATCATCAGAGGGAGTTTTTCATTACCGCTGTTGCCTGTGTGCTTCCTCTAGGGGTTAGTAAGGTTAGACCTTACTTGTGTGAAGCGCCTTGAGGCAACTTTGCTGTGATTTGGTGCTACATAAATGAAATAAATTGAAATTCATCAAACAAGAAGGTCTCATTCCAGTTTGTTGTGGAACAATGTCTTATGGACAGAACTAGTTTAAGATAAACTTGCACAAAGGTGAAAGGAAAGACTTGCTCCTGATCCGAAGCACATGACCTCGTCTCTCAAACAAGTGGAGTTAGTGTTACAGTGCCGGCATGTGCAACTGGTTCCCTTCCTGAGTTATTATTACTTACAGACAAAGCAGTGAGATATGTTCTGAAATGTTTTAGGGCTACATTAAATGCTCACATTCAGCCAAATGCTTCAAAACCCATTCACAGTGCAAAAACAATCCAAGATGTTTTTTTTTCTTCTTCTTCTTTCTTTTCCCCTTTTAAGGGTGAGTAGTGGAATGTTGTGTAATGGCCAAAGTCTGTCACCTCATCTGAATTTAACTGAATATGCATTTAGCTTGTCGGAGGAGAAAAACTGAAGCCTAAAAACACGCAGAGGAACATGCAGGAACTGAAACGGCCACAGCAGAAGCCTGGCAGAGCCTCATAAGGGACCCAAACCCTGATGTGTCTGGGTTCTAAAACAGTTTATAAATTTAATGTTTTGCCATGATGTCAGTTTGAAAGAGGAACAACAGTCTAACATTGCTGTAATTCTTACACCGTTCAGACACTTCTGGGTACAATAATTCCTCTTAAATTAAACCTGACAACCTGCATTTTGAACTCATTTTTGAGCTCTAAAGTACTGATGTTGGCAACTAAAATAACAAAAATATTTATCGCGCTAACTGCTGCTTAGAACTGCAAATGTCCAACTTGTTGTCTGTCTCTTAGCTTCTTCTTCAAACCAAACAAATGCATAATTTTTGGTTGTTCTGTTTAAGGACACATAAATGTGTGTAATGCATGTTTACTGTATTTATTGGCCGTCTTTGAGGTATGCAGACTTGCTGTTGGTTGCATTTCACTGCTGTAGCTTACAAAAGCCGAGAAAACAAATCTCGATGATCATGCTGACATCCTTTGCTGTAAATACTTTGGCCTCGTCTATACTGGGATCTGTAACTCCGAGCAAACCATTAATCATTACCAGTAATGTGAAAAGTATGGTATATGTATGGGCAGCATGGTGGATCAGTGGTTGGCCACTGTTGCCTCACAGCAAGAAGGTCATGGGTTCCATCCCACCTGTTGCCTTTCTGTGTGGAGTTTGCATGTTCTCTCTGTGTTTGCGTGGGTTTCCTCCGGGTGCTCCGGTTTCCTCCCACATTTAAAGACAGGCAAGTTGGGTGAATTGGAAACTTTATAATTGTCCAGGTCTCCCTTGCAAAAGATGTCTCGATCTCAATGGGACTAACCTAGTTAAATAAAGGTTAAATATGTAATTGGTGACATGGAAAAGGAGAGTGGGCAACACCTGTGGAACACCAGACTAATGCCTATTCTTTGTGATTCAGTGTTACTGTTGTATATGGTTCTGTGTGACCTTGACATTTGATTAGTTCTGTTAAAAACTGAACCACTTTATCCTTGACTAACACACAACCCTTCCACCATGTTCAGTCCAGACTGGTTCTAAACTATTCAAGTTAAACAGTTAGGTTAGTTAGGTTTCTAGAGACCTCAGAACTACGCAAACTATTTCTGAACCACCACAATCTCAGAACCACATGTATTAATGTCATACGTTTTCATTCGTATCTCCCTTAATATTTGTCCTAGAAATAGTTCAGAAATTCATATATTGAATTTTTTGACAGTACACCAAATTTTTTTTATTGTCTTAAAAATTTTGTCTAAAGAAATACTTAATCTGGAAAACAGAATACAGGTGGTACTGAGATTTTACTGGTTCCGAAATTGTAGTGGTTCCGTGATCATATCAGTACCCCTGATACCAAGGTTGTGTGGTTCGGAGGTCTCCAGTTACTAACAGTTTATGACTTTCTTGACTTTTCAAGGTCACCCAGGTTCTAAGTTCATGTGACCCATAGAAAGGTTATACAAGCGGTGACTGAGAAGTTTTGAGCCTGACCCAAGTAGGACGGGGTTCTCCAACTTTGCATTCTGGGAAGCCAACATTTCTCCAGACTGTGTGAAATTTTTCACTCATTGGGCCTCATGTATCAATGTTGCGCACTTGTGGCATAAATTTACGGCGTAAACTTGAAATACACAAAAGTCGCCATGACATGTATCAAGCAGTGCGCACCTGCCCATTTCCGGCGTACGCCTGACGTGATCTTGATAAATGCGGTGGGTGGAAACGACCGTAATTATAATAAACACGCCCATAAATATTCAGACTCCGCTTCAGACACACCCTCATTTTACGACATGGAAGCCAGGAAGACGGCAATGAAAAAGAACTTCACCAATCACGACGTGTGCCAATAGAGCATCAAAAGCGGCTGTCGTATCAATTGTTTTGTAGTAAATAATAAAGTGTTACATTGGTCCCTCATTAATCGCTGGAGTTACGTTCTAAAAAATAGCCCGTAATACGCGAAACCGCAACGTAGTCAGCGTTATTTTTTACAATTATTATAGACGTTTCAAAGCTGTAAAACCCCTCACTACACAGTTTATACACTTTCTCAATCAGGCATGAACATTTTCTCATTTTTCTCTCGTGTGTAAACACTCTCAAAGTTCAAACCTTAGTAGGAAGATAAAACCAAACTGTTTTCAGGCCCAAACATTTGTTTGAGAAATAAAAATAGAACGTTTTCCTATAAATAATTATGATGGCATTTAGAACTAACGAATTAATTTTATCGATCAACGTACGAGGTTGGACACATAAGAAATTATTAATAGTGACTCACCAGTATGTCACAGATCGCTCCTCTGCGTCCTGGCGCTGCGCCTTTTTCCACTCACACCTCGCTGCAGCAGGTGTTTGTTTCCGTATGACAAACACAGTTATGAGTAGTTGCTGGCGCTCTTTTCTCTTCTGGGCAACAAGATTCTTATAAACAGACACGCAGAACACAGAACACTGTTAAAAAAAAAATAAGGCATGCAAAATTGGACTAAATACTCCGCGAGACTCCGAGGCCACGACAGGTGAACGGCGTTATAGCGAGGGACCACTGTATTAATAAGACACACCTAATCTGTCAGATTTCTTTATTTTTTAAATGTATTTCTGTATTTATTTTATTGTGACAACCGAATGGAGACGACAAAACCTGGTTGCAGCACGGGCGAATTAAGGGAATGACGAAACTACAGTTATCAATTTCATAGTCTAAAACAATCACACCACATGAAGTTGTGTCTTTGCAGTAATGCTGTAGCCACGGATTGTGCTCCATAACAATCCCTCAAAGCCTGATTTGTATTGATTATAGATTTGACATTGATTATATGATATTGATTACTATGTAGTATAATCAGGAAAGTGTATTTATGTAACATATGCATTGATTTGTATAATGGCACTGTTTATCATGTTGATCATCTTCATTTCTATGTGGGTTCCAGCGCTGGTTCTTTTTGGTGTATAATTTACGCCACCTCTCGACCTGGTGTATATTTTCAGCGCAGTGTACGCCAACGACCACATTGATAAATGCCAAAGTAGCGCAGCCGTTTGGCGTACACCCCATATACGCTCAAATATCGCTGTATGCAACGTTGATACATGAGGCCCACTGTGTGTAATGTTGAGAAATGTTGCAGATGAAAAACCACACCCTACTTTTTCTGGGTCAGGCTCAAAACACATGCATACGCACCTGTGTGTGTATATATAAGAGGAAACCCACACAAACATGGGAAGAACATGCAAACCACACAGAAAAATCACAGGTAGGAATCGAACCCATGACTTTCTTGATGTGATGCAACAGTGCTAACCACTAAGCCACTGTGCTGCCCATATATGGGGAATAATTATATATATATATAATATCTTGAACTGTGACCTTGACTTTTAACTGACCTTTCTCAAACTCAAATCACTTTGTCCTCAGCTGAACTTCAATAATTCCATGACATTTGGTCCAAATTGGCTCTAAACTCTGAGTTATTTTGCTCACAGAGAAAGCTTTTAGGGGAGCTGTATGAATATAATGTTGATTATTAGGTCGTGTTCTTTCCCACCCTCTCCTCCTTCGTCTCTACCTTTCTGTCTGGATTCATTTCTACTGCCTTTTACACCATTTTTCATTCGTTATATCATCTCCTCCTCTCATTTCTGTTGCTCTTTAACACAGATATTTTCATCCCATTCTGGATTTTCTATACCCATCTTATCCTTTTTCGATTCGCTCCATTTTTGTGTAGTGTACACACGCTTTTCTAATCCTGTAAATCCACGAAGGTGAACGTGTGCGCATGCTCGCGCTCATTTGTCTGCGAGTCTTGGGGTATGTAAGAGAGCCCAGCCCAGTGTAATTGCTTTGGCTGATAAAAGTGTGGATTCCTCAGGCTGCCGGGATTATCATCAGAGCAACTGCTGGGGCTGGCATCACACACACACACACGCGCACGTGCACGGACAATGAGCCGTGCGCTAGCTGAGCTTATCTCCTTACCGCGACGCTTCCTCCCTTGCAGAGCTGTGTTTCCTCTTCCCCATCCTTCTGCCCGGCCCTGAGCTCAGCCCAGCTGTAATTACAGTCTTATCACACACCCTGGCTTCGCACAAACGTGCACACAGACGACACACCCACAGACATTCACGCCTTGCCTCACGTTCTCGGAACACACACTCACACTCTGAATACCATGCTATTATTCAAGGCTGGCCCTGAAATAAAACTTCTGCTTTTCTGTGCGGCCTGAGAGACATCTCTCTCTCTTTCTCGCTCTCTCTCTCTCTCTCGCTGTCTTCGTTCTGTTTCTCGCTCACTGGCAGTCGACAAAGATTATAACTGTGAAAGCGAGCTGACGGCAGCAAAAACAAAACATAATAATTCTGCTTGGAATAGTCTCTTCTTTTGCAGTCTGATGTGGATTGCCGGCACTGCTGTAAACGAAACATCTCCTCCTCGGTTGATGAACGTGCCATCAATGTCTCTCCTGACACTTTCGTTTCTGGCTTTCTGCTCATCTTTTTTTTATGTCAACCCCCCGCAGGTGTCATGATGTCATAAATGCTTGTGTATTTGTCTGACCATTTATTTGCTTCTTTTTGTCTCCTGATGAAGCATTTAAAGCCGCTGCCTTCCAAAGTGAAGCAGGTACAGCTTTGGTTTCATTGCTGTGTAGATCCTCATCCAACCTTTTCTCCATTTCCCTCGAATAGATCTTGACCTCTTCTCTAGACTTAACACCGTAGTTCCCGACTAGTAAGCATGCTGAAGAAGTCTTCATCATAGACACTCACTCTGTGTGTAGTAGCGATACCTTAGTTTGCACCTTAGTTTGATACTAACACTTGAATGTTTGCATGCTGAAGCTGGAAAAAAGGTAACAAAAACATTAGGGTTAATTGTTGTTATAGTGATGTAAAAAAGCCATTTTTCTTTATCAAATAAAAGGCTACAGCATCCCAAAAACTGCATCCTGGTGAGTAGTTTAAAAGCTCCGCTCCATGTTATTCAGGCTGTTTTACAAATTCTGAGGAAGAAAACTACATTTATTTGCATTAGATGAGCACCAATTCAATATTTTGGATCCGTATTATTCCAGTATTGACCAATGCCAGAAATTTAGAAAAAAATCTAAATAGCACCTGAGACTGCTGTTTTGTTAGCTGGCTAGGTTAGCAAAGTGCATCCAGACAAATGTAACAAAGAAAAAATGATAATACTGAAGGTACCAATATTGGGATCAAATTGGGCATGAAAAGTATTATTGTGCCATCCCAAAATTACATGAATAAAAGTATAGGTCCAGACAGGATAATGATTAGGATAATGGCCAAATCTTGCATCTAAAGACTGGGTTTCACTACAGCAGTGTTACACATCAGCACCATCTTGACCAGCAAACGCAGGCAGTTCAGTGTCTGTGCATTTTCAATTCAGTTTGTCACCTGATGGAAAGTGGTAAAGCGTAAAACATCAACAAGGGCAGTACTTCTTTAATCTTTGTCCCAGAGTCCAACGTTGAACTTATGCAAGGTCTTTGTAAGGTATAATCTACAGTAGCAAGATTAAACATGATCCATTTGGTATTTGCTGTATTATCGCATATAGTAGTTTTCAGAGACTCAGCAACCTGGTGGCCACAATTAAATCTGAATTGCGCCAGCATTGAAGTTGTCCGAGGTCTTAGTGAGATAACTTTGTGTACCAAGTTTCACCTTGATACACAAAGTCTCTGTGAATATATCACATGCGTTAAACCTGCTTTGTCTTCAGCGAAGCAGGTAAAAATGGATAGATGGCCTTACGTCACACCAAGAGAATGTACGTTTTATATTTTAATAGTAACAATCAACAAATCCTTGCATTTGTAGACTTTCTCTGGGAAAAGTTTCTCCATCGGCTCCCATTGTTGTTTATCTTTTCCGGTTGCAGCTCATGACCGGGTACAAAGTGGGAAATGCAACTGTGCCATCCCAACAATGCAGGTTTGAGAGATGGGATGGACCAGATGTCATCCCATTAAAGAAAGACACTATGCTGTTTGATTACCCATAATTCCTGTTGCTGTGTGGGCCAAAAGTGACGCTGATGTGCAGTGCTGCTGTAGCATATGCTGGATTTTACACTGAAACCTGCAGAAAAGTGAAGATAAACAACAGTAATAACTGAGAACAGATCTGCACAATTTCTGCTTGTCGTAGAATAAATATGTGCGAGGTCACTGTATTGTTATGCTTTTAGTAAACAGGTGCTGTATGTTCACTAACTGAGATCAGTTTTTATTCTGGAGAAAAATCAGTAGTGTATACAGTAGTGTTCAGAATAATAGTAGTGCTATGTGACTAAAAAGATTAATCCAGGTTTTGAGTATATTTCTTATTGTTACATGGGAAACAAGGTACCAGTAGATTCAGTACATTCTCACAAATCCAACAAGACCAAGCATTCATGATATGCACACTCTTAAGGCTATGAAATTGGGCTATTAGTAAAAAAAAAAAAAGTAGAAAAGGGGGTGTTCACAATAATAGTAGTGTGGCATTCAGTCAGTGAGTTTGTCAATTTTGTGGAACAAACAGGTGTGAATCAGGTGTCCCCTATTTAAGGATGAAGCCAGCACCTGTTGAACATGCTTTTCTCTTTGAAAGCCTGAGGAAAATGGGACATTCAAGACATTGTTCAGAAGAACAGCGTAGTTTGATTCAAAAGTTGATTGGAGAGGGGAAAACTTATACGCAGGGGCAAAAAATTATAGGCTGTTCATCTACAATGATCTCCAATGCTTTAAAATGGACAAAAAAAAAACAGACGCGTGGAAGAAAACAGAAAACAACCATCAAAATGGATAGAAGAATAACCAGAATGGCAAAGGCTCACCCATTGATCAGCTCCAGGATGATCAAAGACAGTCTGGAGTTACCTGTAAGTGCTGTGACAGTTAAAAGACGCCTGTGTGAAGCTAATTTATTTGCAAGAATCCCCCACAAAGTCCCTTTGTTAAATAAGACATGTGCAGAAGAGGTTACAATTTGCCAAAGAACACATCAACTGGCCTAAAGAGAAATGGAGGAATATTTTGTGGACTGATGAGAGTAAAATTGTTCTTTTTGGGTCCAAGGGCCACAGACAGTTTGTGAGACGACCCCCAAACTCCGAATTCAAGCCACAGTTCACAGTGAAGACAGTGAAGCATCATGATATGGGCATGTTTCTCCTACTATGGTGTTGGGCCTATATATCGCATACCAGGTATCATGGATCAGTTTGGATATGTCAGAATACTTGAAGAGGTCATGTTGCCTTATGCTGAAGAGGACATGCCCTTGAAATGGGTGTTTCAACAAGACAATGACCCCAAGCACACTAGTAAACCAGCAAAATCTTGGTTCCAAACCAACAAAATTAATGCCTCGCAGATGTGAAGAAATCATGAAAAACTGTGGTTATACAACGAAATACTAGTTTAGTGATTCACAGGATTGATAAAAAAAGCAGTTTGAACATAATAGTTTTGAGTTTGTAGCGTCAACAGCAGATGCTACTATTATTGTGAACACCCCCTTTTCTACTTTTTTTTTTTTTTTTTTTACTAATAGCCCAATTTCATAGCCTCGAGTGTGCATATCATGAATGCTTGGTCTTGTTGGATTTTGAGAACCTACTGAATCTACTGGTATCTTGTTTCCCATGTAACAATAAGAAATATAGTCAAAACCTGGATTAATCTTTTTAGTCACATAGCACTACTATTATTCTGAACACTACTGTGTGTGTGTGTGTGCTTCCTCAGTACGAGTCTTCGTAACTTTGACCACTATTGTAGAAAGCTGGCACCTACTTTTGTGTACTGTGTCGTTCGAGTTGCTTACATTCAGTCACAAAACCGCTCGCAGTCTGACTAAGCTTCGTTCGACTTTGCATTGAATCCAGAAACAAAGCCGAGAGGCTTAGTGTGAAGCTGGTGTCTTAATGGAGCTAATAACAGGGAGATGGAAGAAAGAGAAGCGATGGAGAGAAGGAATGTCAGAGGAAGGAAGGAAGGAAGGAAGATGGAGGAGGGAAGGATGCAACTGAAGCAAGTGTGGATAAAGATGAGAACAGGGAGAGGGGTGAGAGAAAGAGGAGCGTAGATGAGGTTTGTTTAGCTTTTGTGTCGGCGGGTGGTGTGTTGGCTTTCTGTGAGACCTTACAGCACAGACAGGCCACTGGCATCAGTCACACGGAACCTCAGAGCAGTTCAGCAGACACGCAGACTCCATCCCTTAAATGCTGTGCACACACACTCCCTGTGCTCAGACACACACTGAGCAAAGAATAAGGGCAGGTAACGTTGACAGCATTGTTTATTTTTACCCTGGCATCGTGTGACTGATATAGAGAGCTCTTGTTTCGGATTCTGGTTTTGCACCTTGGCGTGCCTCTCAGTCACAAGCCTGTGGGTCTGCTTCTTTTGCTCTAATCAGTGGTGCTGTGGCACTGTATGCTAACAGTCTGAGTATGCGCCACTAAAGTAAAAAAAAAAAATCTCTCACGACTTTAATGTTCTAATTTTGTCTGTGTGTAGGTTTCTCCCGCCGTGCTGCTCAGCTCATTGAACATGGACGCAGTGTGTGAGCGTCTCAAACACATTGATGGTGTCGACCCCAGCATGCTGCCTCAGTATACCTCCACCATTAAGAAGGTGCGGTCACGAACGCTGAGTAATTCAACATTTAGGACGCCATGTTCCACCTGGCGCCAAGCAACGTGCAGCTCAACGAGAGTGTCATTGCTAGTTTCCATGCAAGATAGGGCCCTCATGCTGCCTTCACATGTTTATGTAGAAAACTGTTGTACTGGTTGTTATAGCAGAATTTCTGTTGTCTGCAGTGGCAGGCAGTAAACTGTGACATGATATGCAGTTATTTTCAGTGTTAACCAGACAGATATTTTTCTTAATAAAGGAGAACTCCAACATTTTTGAATGCAGGGCCTATTTTGTTCGACTTTGCATTGAATACAGAAACAATGTGGGGCCCATTTTATTTATTTATTTATTTATTTTTTAACTTTTCACTTGGGACAAAATCAGCTTTTATCACTTCATTATTTAGTCTGATCGCTAAAACTATTAACAGCTGTGTATGGGGCTGTGAAATGCTTCTCGTCACCACTGAATACACTGAAATATCATCAGGTGCTGTGGTTTTTTTTTTTTTTTTTTTTTGGTCTGGGTGCTAGCATCTTTTGTTTTTTCATCAATTATCCTAAATGACAATGGAACATATGAGGGCACATGCAGCCACCTGCAGAAAAAATCCATACCAGCGTCCTTATTTTTCTTTTTCCAGAGCACACTGCTTCTTTTTTCTTTTTTTTTTGTTAAACTGCTTTGAGTGCTTTTAAGTTGAAAATCCCATTAACTTTTCAGAAAGAGACCATGACATAACTGCAGTGCCTTTTCACCCAGCCAAGAAGAGGTTTATTTTTGATGATTTGTCACTTAGAATCATAACATCACAATAGACAGACAAAAACAAAAAACATCTGTGATAGCAGATTGTACAGATGTTTGGTTGTTGCTGAGGGTGAGTACTTTTACCGCAGTATACATTTTAAGATAGTTGTTGGCTGTTTGTTGTCATAGAAACATCCCACTGGCAGGTTTTTTTCCCCTCCCACTGAAAGTGCTGAATTGCTGGGATGAAGCTTTTGAGGGTGCTCTCTCAGCGCTTTTCTGCCAGGAAAAAAAAAAAAGCTATATGGGACATGACATCTAATGTGAGGAAGCATGTAGTTCCCCAGGTTCAAAAATGTCTGTGTTCTCCTTTAATTTTGCACAACGTTACATTCAAACGGTAACTGCTGGCCCTGATGGTTGCTTAAAAAGTCAACTTTTTGTGACTCTACAGCTTCTCTGTGTAATATCACACAGATTATTCATGTTTACTGGATTAAAACTGAGCGACTCCCTGCATTCAAATAATCCACCTCTCACTGTCCATCTTTTCCTCATCGCGGTCAAATGTGAAATTTTGTAATGTTTGACAGCAGTTGCCGTCGCAATGTGCAGTTGATGTGATCACAGCCGGCTGTGCTGAAATTTCCCCTTGTCCTCTCTTTGAAAACAATCGAACATACAGTTTGCCGTCATTTTCTTACACAAACATGTGAACACAGCAACTGTTCGAATATGATCCACATCTGAGTTCAAATGAATCCGTTCCTTGTTATGCTGCCGTCTCTCTGATCTTTGTTGTGCTTTGTGTTTTTTAGCCTGAGTCAGAGCAAACATTCCTTCCTTGTCCTCTACAGGCTAATATAAATGGCCGGGTGCTGTCCCAGTGCAACCTGGATGAGCTGAAGAAAGAAATGGGGATGAACTTTGGTGACTGGCAGCTCTTTAGGGGGATGGTGAGGCTAAATTCAATGCAAAAACACAGAATCTTACCACCTAAGTTCTAATCAAAATATACAATCTACACTTTAAGATGTAATCACAACAGGTAACAGTTCTTTAAGCTATGAGGACTTGTTTTTCTTTGTTGCACAATACAGCCTAAAAATCTAAAGTGAGAGTCTTGAAAACATCTTGTTTTGAGCCAAAAAAATTTTTTTTTGAGACGCCATAAGAATTTTAAGATACTTTTATTTGTAAAAGATGAACCATTTCCAAATACAAGTCCATGAGAAGTGATCCAAGAACACATACTGTACCTCCACCAATACTTAAGGACATATTTTAACTACAGGTTCCATAAAAATAAATCAAAATATACAGTAGAAATCACCTCGTACTGTACTTCCCTTAGCATAAACGACAACGTTAGCTTCCTCACTTTTATGGATACGACGTATGGATTCTTGGATCTGCTCCAAAGTTAAAGTTTTCCTCCTTGGCCCAAACCTAACCCTGCCACCAAGATTCAAAAACTGGTTCAGTAGTTCTTACGTAATCCTGCCAGACAGGTGAAGGAAATTAAACTCAAACTGGGTTTTCTCAACTAATTTCACAATCCTTTTTTCCCCCTTCAAAAAAAATTAAAAAAATAAAATAAAATTTCTTAGCAAATGTTATTACAGAACAAGTCCTTATATTGTACTGAAATTTGTACTTTTTATATTAAATGTAGATTAAATATCTTGACTAAAAAATGAGACTAATATTCTTGGTAAGATTTTGCATTTTCACAGTGTTCCAACTTAAAGTATCATCTTTTGTCAAAACTTTGTTTAAATGCTGTGCTCGTGCCCATAAGACTTTTCTGTTGTCAAAATAAAACAACAAAGGAAAAATTCTATTTTGAAAATAGCTTTAAAGACATACAAATGAATAAATGCATACATGCTGCTCATATATTATTAACACAGCGTGACAGAGTTCCTCCTGTTGATTTGTCGCCTTTTGTTTATTCCAAAAAGAAACAAGACATTGTCTCGTAAAACAACATCTGATATTGAGATGGAGATTTTATAATCCTCATTACGAGAACGGCGCTCGTCAGTCCGCCAGGAGTCCACTCAAATCACTACCACATGTCGCCGACTCCACTTGGTCACGCGTTGGTTTGTGTTCCTCATATTGAACCACAGCCCCAGATTGGTCGTGTTTTAGTGGCGCTCGTGTAGATACAGCTGGAAATCTGAGGAGTCCAAGTCTGGATAAGAACGGCTTCATGTGCTAACTTGTGTTGTGTTGGAAGGATGCAGCCGGCACGGCCACCTGGTTCACAATGGCCAATATCTGGATGAAGGGAGGTGATTGTCAGGAAGGAGCGCACGACGGAACAGCTCCGCTTACGAAGCACTTTAGCCTCATCAAATGACTTCTTACTTTTCCTGCAGTGGTGGTAAGACTTTGTGTTTCTCTCCTCAGGTGATGGAACAACGCCAAGCTGAAAGCCAGGCTGTGCTCGAGGATGAGTCCCGGCCTGCCAGTGAGCAAGGCAGCACCATTCAACACGGAGAGCCCAGCAGACGCTCGAGGAGATCCCAGCTCGATGCAGGGGACTTTAGCCTCAGCCTCAGCTTCGAGGAACTGAACGGGGTGGGGCTGGAGGAGCCACCGCCGAAGCACATCGACGTCTCGCACTGGCAGGTCGGCTTAACGCCAACAAACGACAAATCCAATCACGCAGATCTCACGTGCACGCTGCACTTGTCCACATGAAGAAACAATAGTAAGACCCTATGGCTGTTCCCTTGTTTGCACTCAGAGTGGCCACAGCAAATCCAAGGCGGCTCTGCGAGTTGATTTGGCACAAGTTTTACGCTGGATGCCCTTCCTGATGCAACTCCACATTACAGGGAGAAATGTGGCAGGGGTGGGGTTTGAACCGGGAACCTTCCTCACTGAAACCAAGTGCACTAACCACTCGGCCACCACCCGTCACATGCAGAAACAATAACGGTTAAAAAAAGAAATAAATAAAAGTTTCAGGTAGAAGCAGAATTATCTTGTGAAGGTACAACAGTCACGTGATCACAAGGTCGCACACACACACACACTCTGTCACGTGGCCACGTGTTGTTCAGCCCGCACCGGTGACATTAATGCGGTTTAGAGCAAAGAGTGCAGCAGAGGAAGCTAATGGCAAAAGGAGGCAGGATTTAAAAATACACGTGCACACGTACGCCTCCTGTTTGTTATTTTCACCTTCTCTAAGTCTAATTAACAAAGTCTGAGACGCGACAAAGCACACAGACGGCTGCTTGAAGATGAAATCAGCTGACGCTGGAACGCACCAAAGCGGTTATTACACCTCCAACTCCTGTACTAATCACTCTTGTTAATAGTTTTAATAATGTAACTCTGCCTCGTATAAACTGCTCCTTAGTTACACCCACCAGTGTCAAAAGTTTTCAAAATGAACCTGCAAAAGTTTTAATCAAGACAAAGGAGTCGGATCATTTTACTTAAGATTTCACCTCTTTATATACGGGCAGAATAACCACCATTCAGAATTCTACATTTTTAACAAAACTTGGTGTGACCACCATCATACTTCTCTGTATGGTGGTTATTCTGTCCATCTTATTGATCCTTATGTACCTTCCTGTAATCTGCTTTCGTGACTGCAGATAAAGTGTAGTTGGGGAAGGGGGTTATATAGGAATTACCCTGTCTATCTGCTTATGAGTCTTTTAAGTGCAATGCCTCCTCTTTATGGATTTCAATGAAACTTCCCGCAGTAGTCACACGCCATATGAACATGTGTAGGAAGGAAAATAATTCTGGTCTGACCTCTTTAAAGGAGATGTAATTGGACTTATATATATATATATATAAATCAGTCACATATATAAAGCTGGTTGGGTTCTTTTAGTATAATGGTTGACCACTTTGTGAACCTTCTCTTATTTGTGGGGTATTAAATACATAGTAAAAATTTTACCATTCATTATTGAACATTTTATCTCTATTTTAATTCCATGCGTAATTCCGTAATGTCTGTTTTTCATGTGGTTATTGTGTTGTAATAATGCTGTGATGCACATTAACAATTCCTGTCTAGGCTGAATTAAAAAAGAAAAATCCTAATTGTGATAGTCAGTACCTTCACTAAGGTGGTTATGTTTTATTTGCAGTTTGTCAGAAGGACATTAATAGATTTTACAGAAGAGTGATCTTCCCTTTGATCTTTACTCTTATCTGGATCATTTCATCCTCATCCTGCCATTCATAATACAGCTGTGGATCATGACATTTGATCCTGATTGCTGAATGAATGAGACAGACACTCCAGCAAGAACAAACTGGTCAAGGCTCAAAAATGAGTGATCAAGATCAAAGATCAGCCATCAGACCAATATCAGAGTGAAAGATGGAATATCAGAATCAAGGGTCAGGATCAAAGTTCAGCAATCAAGATCTAATACCTGGGTTAAATATGATCAACATTAGAATTACACAATAAGGATTCGTTGTTGGGGATTAAGATGAATGACCAGGATGAAAGGTCAACAGTCAGGATTTAATGAGAGTGAAAAGATGAATGATGAGTATCTAATTTGTGGGTTAAAGATGAGCGATCTAGCTCAAAGTTCAGTAATCACAATTTCATGTTGGGTTAGAGATGAGAGATCAGGAGCAAAGATCAGGCTCAGAATCATAGGTCACCTATCATGATCTAAGATGAGAGAAGATCAAAGGAATAACTATAAATGAAAGATCTCAAAGGAAAATCAGAGATACAAAGCAAACTGTTATACTGTGGTGTATTTGTGCACTCTGAGTGCGCTTTTAATTATTTCTACTGCATACAGATAACACCAGTATATTGAGATTCACTCAGTCATTTGGGTATATGGACGTGAACCAAACTCTTTCCCATTCCGTCAGGTGGCGAATGCCCACACCTCCAGCATGACCAGCCTCAACTCTCAGGAATCCTCCAACGACATCTGCAAGCTGACAGACAAGCAGCAGGCTGAGTATCGAAATGCTTACAGGGAGTACATCGCTCAGATGGCCCAGCTGGAGATGTCCGGCAGCGGGGGGGAGAGGCCTGTGCAGCCCCACACTGGACAGTTCCTTCAGGCTGCCAGCTCAGAGGACAAAGGGGTGGGTGGACAGTCACAAGTACAGCTCGCCCCGTCACTGAAAACGCAAATGATTCTGACAAATCCAAGTGACATTACGCAGTGCAAAATATGACTTGCTAACTTGTGTGATAACTGAGCAGAAGTCCTGCTTCTAAAACACCGCAAAGGTTGTGTGGTCAGCTCTGGGCTGAGCAATGTCTCATAGATGAGGAGAAAACGAGATTTGTATTTACCAATTTTCTAAATTCTTGGCATACACGCCGTTTTAGTACTTAGCGGAGAGACGAGAATCTTGTTCTCGCAGGCAATTCGGCCGTAGCACAGAAAACTGATTGTTTTGGGACTGGTTCTTAAATCATCTTCCCATTCTCCAGGTTAAGGAACCAGTTGACCAAGACAGTCGCAAGTCCTTCACCAAGAGAGTTTTGAAGTTGATCGATGCCACAGACTTCTCATCGAGCACTGATGCCCCGCTCCTCGACACCATCAGTGAAGAGGATGAGAAGCTGGACCACAGTGCGTTCTCGAAGAAAGGTGCCAAAGAGTACTACAACCAACAAACTATCGATGAAGATTCAGGCTCAGAGGAAGCAGACAACACTACACCCCTCCTCCAACAAGAGCCGAGAGCAGGTGCCTCATCATGTCACAGAGCTGCTGTGCCGCCTGGTTTGCTGACCAAACCAGGCTTCCTGGCAGATCTCCTCCTGGACAAGAAGGACTCATCTGACTCAGGGATGCGGTCTAGTGAGAGCTCCTCGGACCCCTCGCTGGAGGAAGGTGAAGAAGACTCATACAGAGTGAAGCCAGCGCCAAAGTCCGGCGTGACCGAACTGGAGCTGGAAGGTTTGGTGAAGAAGCGAGGCCTCCTCCCTAGCAGCCTGCAGGACACGTCAGAGGCCCGCATGTCTATCTGCTCCGAGGCGGCGTCTGAAGTCAGCCTAATGGTCAGTAGCCCAGATGAAGTCTGGCCCTCCAGCAGTGACGGCAGCAACCTTAACCACACATCAAGTAACACCCCCCTTAATAACAACACAAACAACAGCCACCAGCAGCATGTCGACTCCACGGACCTGCAGTCAACAACAGCCGTGTCCATCAGCAACGTGCCTCGAGCCATCACCATCATCCCCGGCCACGCCCCCAACACTACAGCTGCAACTATCCACCAGAACCAGAACCTGCACACCATCAGCCTGGGAGACGAGAGGGAGAGCTTCCTGTGAGAAGCCCAGGAGGGTCATGTGAACGTGTTTGTTGTGACATAATTGATGTTTTAGCATGTTATAGAATGTTGAGAGTAGAAAAAGTAGGACGTGTTGCTGCGATTCCAAGTAATCAGTACATAAAGTTTTGATAAAACTCAAAGAAAGTTACATAAAACAGTTACTACTTTTTGTAATGATGAATGTGTTACTGAAAATTGTAAAACGCTTGGGGAAGGTGTGGCCTTTTTGTGTGTGATGTGTTCGGTAGCGTTCAGCCGTGATGTAGGATCTCGGCGGGTTGGTTTTGTTTGCACGCACTGTCTCCAAAGCGGTGATCATCTATTCCAAAGTGGCTGTGAAACCGAAATAAAACATTTCATCTGCGTGAGATCCTTGACGTCTTTTTATAAAAGCATATAAACAAACATTTGTGGCTGGAAAATGTAACGTTTGCCTGCCAAAGACTCAGCTTCAGTGTTACTCATTTTAAACTCTGTAACCCTTCTGTATGCTCTGATTTTTTACCTGCAACACAGAGCAGTTAAAATTTTTATCGAATAACGAAGTTGGGTGGCAGAAAAGGATGTGATCGGAATAGTTTCAGTTTGTCTCCGATAGATGGCGCACTCGCCATACAAACGCGCTGCAGGCTGCTGACTGCAAACAGAAAGTGACTCCAAAGTTGGACCCGCATGGTGTGAATCCACTTTAAACTAGATTTTACGCACAACATAATCTCGTATGAAAATAATTTGATGTTTAAACAGGTGAAACCTGCAGCAGTTTAATAAAAATCAGATAGTTGGGTCCATGAAATCTCATCCATTATTTGGTGAAACATTGGAGAAAGTGCGCTCTATTTTAAAAGGGGGTGACTGACAGTCTCCACAGGACATGTCACCCAGCAGCACATTAGCTGCCTCATACTGTCGTTATCAGTCATTTGTACTTTACTGTTATTGATGCCACCTCTCTACCTCGCCGTAATGGACCGTTTACAATGCAGCCAAATGAGCGTTTTGATCACAAACCCTTCAGATTGATGCAGAAATCGAAAGTTGCTCCCCATACTATCACAATTCATAAATGCGTAAAAAGACAAGAGCCGATTTGGCACCAACCGAGATAATCGGAATCAAAGTTAACGCTCTAAACTAAAACTCGATTCTTTTTTTCCTTTTTTGTGATAAGTCCATTAAATGTTACGTCTTAGACAGCATTGGAACTTTCCCAAACTTTGGAAAATGCCAAATTACAAAGATTCGCTGCGCCCGCAGCATTTGGATCAGCAAAGAATCGGTCCAATTTCACCTCGAGTTAAAAATCCTTACAGTCGAACTGGTGTATGTGTTTATTTTAGAACAAGATAGCCTAGAGTCTGCGTCTCTACTGGCTCATGCTGTCACGGCAAATTGCTTAATCCCTTATGTGCTGCAGCGTGGAGAAAAGCGCTGCGCAGTGACGCTTTTACGCACAGACCCTGCAGGTAATGATGCTGCTTTACCACGGGCGAATGTTGACACCACAAACTGTAGACGTCAGAATAACACTTAGTTGTGAAATCTGTTTCTCCTCGTGCGTAAAACGTGACTTTCTATGCGCACAGTTGGATTAACTGCTTTTACGCACGAAACTCATCCAACACTTCCAACTTGTCACCGAATGAAACAACCCCAAAGTAGAGTTTTTAATTTATTTTGTATAAAAAGGTACGATTTACATTACTTTTATAAAAAGTTTCAGCATAATTAAGTACAACATTACACTTTTGCAGAAGTTTCAAATTCCTGCAACTATACAAGATAAAACTCCCGATAAGAGTTCACAAAGTTTTTTTTTTTTCCATTCGTTAACATTTTTTTAAACAACGTCCAGTCCTTCATGTGCCAACAATTCTGACAAGACTAAACTTTTTACAGTAACTAACCAAGATTTTTTTTTTAATTCACGATCCCACCTCCGCCAAAAAGCGAAGACTTCGACAAGGAAGGAGGACAGGAGTGAAATAATCCTTAACAATAATCTCGTTTTTCCTCCCGCTGTCGGGAATATAACGCGCCTTCCATTTCCAGAAAGGACCCACAAATAAAGTCTTAAGTTAAATAATATAATGAAGTGTCCAAACAGAAAAACACATCACATAAGATTGTCCCATAATAAAGCAAAGTCTTTTTGATTCGGCGTCAGGAGCGAAGGGGGTGAGGGGAAAAAAATCCAGGCCTGGAGGACAGAGGAAGGAGGGAGGGGAAGGAGAGGAAGAGAAAGTCCTGCTCTCAGTCTCCAGGTCCTGTGTGTTTTTCTGCGTCTTGACCAAACACCTGCAAAAGATTGAGAAGGAGAGGCGTGTTTAGAAAATGCAAACAGGGCAGAGATCCGGACAGACTGGCGCCAGGGAGGAAGCCGCAGTTTTTAACATTTAACCAAACACTCCCGACGCTAAGCAAACCCTGCGCTCCAGATGTACACGCGCGCGCGCACACATACACTTTTGCGCACAACTTCAGCCTACAATCTGGGGAAGAATCAGCGTAATTGCCGCTCAGCTGGCGCCGTCCCTCTTCTTGTACCAATTACGCGCAGACATCGTAGTAGCAGTAATCCAAACAGCTATTATTTTCATGTGCAGATGCTCTTCATTACTCAGAATGTTGACCCGAAGCAGCCTGGAGTGTGTTCATTTATTTTATTCCACATTAAGAATCAGATTTGCCACAATAAATAAATAAATAAAATAACGTTTGGACAGCAGGTGACTGATATCTGATTTAAGTTGCCAGATTTGGGTCACCAAAACAGACAGAAACCCCTGATAATGGAAGTCACATTTTCTCCAAACCAAATGTCTGTTTTTGCCATTTTGCGCATTGGAAACACGACGTGAGTCACAGTGTGGGAACAAAACGGCTGCGTGGAGTCTGCTGAAGCAGACTGGACAGAATGCAGCAACATGCATACTCACCGTTTTAACGACGCAGAGTCCGGCTGTCATCTGTCAGCAGCTCTGATGGCAACTCCGGAGACTGAAAACAAACAAAAACAAACAAATGTTAATTCACGCAGCGTCCTACTGACGCGTCCGTCTTTTTTACGCACGGCGCCAAACCACCCCCTGCTTTTCTAGATCCGAACAAAAGACACAAACATGCCATTTTCTTTGCCAGAAAGCCATTTTGGACGATTTACGCACGTAAGAGGCGCACAAATAGTAATAATCTTTTAAAAATCCTCTGGGAAACATCGCGCGTGTTTCCTACCCCTCGCACCCACCACCTCCACCGCGATCCCACGCGTCTGTAATTACCTGTAATGACAAGATGCTGATGTCTGTGTTGAGGGTGGTCAGCGGGGTCCTGGGGGGAGCCTGGCCCGGCCGCGCGGGGTGATGCAGGCTGGTTAGCGCCACGCTGGAGTCCAGCGCGATCTGCAGGTCCAGGATGTAGTCGATGACATGCTGCAGGATTTCCATCTTGCTGACGTTCTTGTTCTGGGGGATGCTCGGCACCAGCTCCTTCAGCTTGGAGTAGCAGTCGTTCATGTTGTACAGCAGGCTGAGCGGGTCATCCACCGGGGTCTTGCTCCGAGAGATTCCCAACGAGTGCTCTGAGAAATTCGCGTTGTTTTTCCGGAAAGACCGCACGGGGCTGATCGCTTTCATTGTTGCTAAGTTAGACGGTGAGGCGTCAGCTCGCGGCGATTTCGTCTTTCTATTCCTATATTATTTTTTCTTGGGTTTTTCCTTTTTCTTTTTTTTTTTTTTTTTGTCCCCAGACGATCAGCGATCAGACTGCGTTTCCGAGCTGTCAGTGTGGTTTTTATAGGGAGCAGGCTGGGCACGCGGCGCGGGCGGGCTAAACGCGCCGATTGGTTCGCAGTGACGCGTCACTCAACGCGCCTCAGCCGCGCCGTTGGCTTTTCTCCACGCAGCTCCTCCCACTTTTATCCGCGTTACCCGTGGAAACGCAAGCTGGAGGCGGAACCAAGTGGGAGCTCTGAGCAGCTCCGGTGGGCAATTTGGGAAAATTAAGCTCTTACCTGTTTCTGATCAGGAAAATTAATGATTCGCGCGGCTGTCAGATGAGTTTGGCGACGTGTGCGCGCACATGGCACAACCGATCCAAACACGATCTTTACAATATATAGACATATATTGTATATTTTAGATATTTTAAAACATTCCTAAAAATTAAAAGCATGTTTCTGTTCATGATACGAATTTGGTGTTTGCCTCTTTGGATGCTTTGCTTTTGCGCACCTGATAATCGATAAACTTCCTTCACCCTGACAGACGTCAATCAGAAAGCACGCAGTGGGCGCGGAGGCGCGCACGCGCTACGCTGTTTCAAAGTTTACAACATGATTTCACTGTCACTAAAAGTGCGTCAGCAAACTTATCAAGTCATCTGCTGACATTTTGTGCGCAATGTTTTTTTCCCCCCACAGATAATGACGCAGATTCTAAAACCCGCAGAGGTGCGGTCCTGATGCGGATTATTCGGCTGCTCATTTCGGAACCGCACGTCAGGTGATTCAATATCGACACTTTCGCGTTTTGGCGCAGTTGTTTGCAGAGTTTTTCTCTCTTGCAGCTGGAGGAGGCTGTTTGCGGGGGCGCACAGTAATTGCCCCCCCCCCGGGAGCGTTTGCAGAGTGTTAATTGTTCCGCGCAGGTATTAGTTTTGCGGATTTCAGAGAAAATTATTGCATTTTTATTTATCGCTTTTAAAACTGCGACGGAGAGAAAAGTTAGAATTTAAATCTTAAAAAAAAAAAAAATCATTTTTAAAATCTGGGATTATAAGGTGAATATTGATAAATTCCTGAATTTAATTAAAATAAAATAAAATAAACAGCCAGAGAAATGTTTTGCTGCATTTTATAAAAACCTACAACACACCATCTGTATGGCTGTTTTGACGCACGGTGCCAAACGTTCACCGCGCACGGACGGTTTCTCCTCAGCTGTCTGCAGGAGCTTTTTTTTTTTTTAATGAATTTCTAATGTGATCTGGACCGCGCGCAGTCTGTCCACATCTGGTGCGATGTGATTTCTCCATTTTCTCCTCTTCTTTCTTTTGCTCCCACAGCTGTGGACATTTTGTGCGGCGCATCTTCTGATGACAGACAGGTGATGAACTGGCGCAAGAGCACGTCGGCGCAAAGAGAACTCTCTCTCTCTCTCTCTCTCTCCGGAGCTGCAGACTCTCTGGCGCCGGCGCCGTGACGTCACCCTATTCACAGCAGCCCTCCAGCCAGCCCTCGCGGCGCCGAGGAGGCGGTTTCCATGGAGACGGGGTTTCGGGGTTGTAGATCGGTGATGGTTCTCAGCTGATCGGTCCGGGCACCGAACCGTGGAGGTTTTAAGGGGATGTGGGTCAGGGCACGTTCCAAAAATCAGAAGCCATCATTATCACATTAAAACCTTCAAATTCACGGATATTTTTTAACTCAGCTGACCTGATCTTGGTATTTTAAAGAAACCATTAAAACCACGTCTTGTGTTTCCAAAGCAGGAATATTAATCATTTATTTTTAACAACTAATAATTTAGCCTAAAATGCATCAAATAAATTCAAATAAATTAACATTGTTTTTACTATGCTTAGATTATATGATGCCCAAAAGCATCCATCGGGATAAATTAAATAAAAGATTCAAATAAAACAATTTTAAAAAACTAGATGGGCAGTCACAGAGCACTGACCTTAGAAAATAAAATAACTTTTAAAAGTAACAGTTAAACCTCACAATACAATGAAGTCCGAAAGAATAATGGAACACGAAACCGAAATTTCTAACCCCAAAGCCAAAAACCTTGACCATTAACCTTCATTTTAGATTCTAGAAAATTCCATAAGATTCCAGAAACTGGCTGAATTATTTATAAAAGCTTCTGAATGACTAATTTGCATAATTAGGGGTTAACTGGTGAACTTTTGAGCATTTTTTTGGGGACGAGGCGGTGATGTTCATGGCAGTATGTTTGGGTACACTCAAAAAAAATGGCTCATTGGACGAACTCAATTCAATTATGTGCAGAATTTCCATCTAATAAATATATGCCGTCCCAACTCAATTAAATTGCATTATCTTGCATGGATGTGCTTTTTTGAGTTGGGGCTACATATATTTTTAGATGGAATCCAATCCAATGAGTCAGTTTTTGGAGTGTATCACACAAACAAATGACTCATTGGATGAACTCAATTCAATTATGTGTAGGATTTCCATCTAATAATATATGTAGTCCCAACTCAAACTGCATTATCTTGCATGGATGTGCTTTTTTGAGTTGGGGCTACATATATTTTTAAATGGAATCCAATCCAATGAGTCAGTTTTTTGAGTGTATCACACAAACAAATGACTCATTGGATGAACTCAATTCAATTATGTGTAGGATTTCCATCTAATAATATATGTAGTCCCAACTCAAACTGCATTATCTTGCATGGATGTGCTTTTTTGAGTTGGGGCTACATATATTTTTAAATGGAATCCAATCCAATGAGTCAGTTTTTTGAGTGTATCACACAAACAAATGACTCATTGGATGAACTCAATTCAATTATGTGTAGGATTTCCATCTAATAATATATGTAGTCCCAACTCAAACTGCATTATCTTGCATGGATGTGCTTTTTTGAGTTGGGGCTACATATATTTATTAGATGGAATCCAATCAAATGAGTCAGTTTTTTGAGTGTATCACACAAACAAATGACTCATTGGATGAACTCAATTCAATTATGTGTAGGATTTCCATCTAATAATATATGTAGTCCCAACTCAAACTGCATTATCTTGCATGGATGTGCTTTTTTGAGTTGGGGCTACATATATTTATTAGATGGAATCCAATCAAATGAGTCAGTTTTTTGAGTGTATCACACAAACAAATGACTCAGTTCAATTATGGGCAGGGTTTCCGCAGAGCATTGTTCCTTCCCGTTAAATCCCAAATAGCAAATCTGGGTGTGTTTAGAAGTATCATGGTAACTTCTTGATCCATCTTTGTCAATGTTGAACAAACTTGGTATACGTAGTAGTTTATGGCCATCATTGGCACCATTTTTTAAATCGGGGCTAAATTTTTGAACTGTTCTAAAATTTCACCCAGATTCTCAAATTGGCATCATTTACATGGTCACTTCCGGTTGTTCATAGTCTTAACAGCTTTAATGACATTCTAACATCTTTAAACAGGGTATTCCTTGTGAGTACAGCTTGAAACTTGCTTAAAATTAGTTTGGTCGTGTTCCATTGATGTAAAAAATTTAAGCCAAAGTAGCGTTTGTTGAACAGCTCGGTCACTTCTGGCAAAGGGCACCATCGCTCTTTAACTTTCAGGTTTGGGCAGGTTGCCAGGTCTGCAGTTTATAAGTTAGCCAGTTGCCAGGTCTGTGCTTTATAAGCTAGCCTGTTCAGAGGCAAGCCAGATCAAGGCATTTCATCAAATTTTTGCACTTTATTTGGATCTTAGCCACTAAGCCACCGTGCTGCTGCCACAATTCATATTATGACAAATATTTGCAATAAAATGCTCAGAAAGAACAGAGACAATCGTCCAAAACAGGTACTGGCCACGACTTATGGCATCTGAGACCAGAGCTCTGCACGCTCAGCTCAGCGGGACATGGTACCTGTCACTCAAAGCAACCATGTCCCCTATATGAATAACGTTATGGCATAACCAGGGGTGTCAGACTGGGGGGGTAAAGGGTACTATGTACCCAGGGCCCAGAGCATGGGGGGCCCCACAAAAAACTGGCATTAAATATATTTTTGTGTTGCATGTTATTAATGTCCATACAATTCATGTTGTAAAGAATATAATTAGAATGAATGTATAAATGTTGCAAAACATAATTCTGCTCTAACAATAATACTGAAAGATCTCTGAGGGCCCTTCCACCCTGCACAGTTGTACAATGGTTTAGTCCAGGCGCACAGGCGCGCACACACACACACACATCCCAAACGGGATCTGACAGAAAGAGGAGGTGTTTAGTAGTGCTGAAACAACTAATTGATTTAATCGATTGTTAAAATAGTTGTCAACTAATTTAGTCATCAATTAGTTGTTAAATAATTTTGTTTTACCGCAAATGTTTCGTTTCTTCCATATAAATCAACCGTTTCTGCAGCGCGGCTTTGCTTTGAACCTTGAACCAATCGAAGCAGTGATTCGATCTGGTGCTTTGTTTTATTTTGCTTAATCTTAATTTTTCCCCACTAAAACCCCAAAGAGCATATGTCTGTGAGTAACATTTACATTTTGATGTTAATCTGACCTGTTATGGTCTTCTGAAACAGTTGATAGATGTATTTTATAACTTAAAAACGGGGCCGATGCTAACATGTTAGCATGTCTATGGCGTTTTCAATGTTAAATTTAGCATTAAGCTGTTGCAGCTGTCAGCACATTTGTTTTCTGTATAATAATTCATGGCTCAGCGTTTGTTGTTGTAAAAGAGTCAAATGTATTACAAATTGTAATATTTTATTCATTTATTTTTATTTATATATCAATAATAATAATAATAATAATAGAAACAACAATAATAGTAATAATAACTAATAATGCCACAAAAAAAGTTTTAGAGAAACAGACAAAAAAAGAATCTGATAAAACAAAACAGAAAAGATTAAACCAACTAACAATGAACATAAATAAATATAGAAAAAGTGTTTCCTGTGAACACCTAGTGACTCTTAAACCTCCACTTCATCCCTGTTTTATTTAAGTTTAATGACAATTTGTTTTGGTCAAACCACATCTAAGCTGTGTTTTTACACAAGAAAAAATAAAATGCAGTAAACTGCACATTTGTGTCTTTTTTCATGAAAATATCTTATTAAAGATCACATATTACACTTTCGTCAGGCCTTTAAAATACTTTTTTGGACTCTTGCTGTAATATGTTGTCAGTGGTTGAGATAGTTGCTGTAGGCATCTAAACCTGATGGAAATCTCTCTGTGGTGTGTCGGTGATGTATGTATGTGCAAAATAAAACAAAACACTACTCCAGGTATGTTTTTGACCAGAATATAACATAACTTTGTTACAAGCTTAAACGTTGATGTTGTGTGACAAAGGCCTTTTAATAATAACTCACTTAGAGAAATAATGGCAAAACTCACATGTAAGTAAAAAACAAAACAAAAAAAACCAAAACGATTAATCAAAAAAATAATCGACCGATGAACTTATCAGTAAAATAATCGTTAGTTGCAGCCCTAGTGTTTAGGCTGAAATATAATGTCTTTCCTAAAAAATCAAAGTCCGGATTTCAAAAAAGAAGAGAAAAAAGGACAGGGAAAGAAAACTAAATGAGGGAAAGCAGCTGCTAACCAAATTATTTGAAAAGACAGGTGAGCTTGAAAGCGAGCTATATTGAGTTGGGGGTTCTGGGGGACCAAATTGCACCATTTTCTAGAAAAATGGTGCAATTTGGTGCATTCCTGTGCATTTTAACAGATGGGAATGCACCAAATTGCACCATTTTTCTAGAAAATGGTGCAAGAAAAATGGTGCAATTTGGTGCATTCCCATCTGTTAAAATGCACAGGAATGCACCAAATTGCACCATTTTTCTAGAAAATGGTGCAAGAAAAATGGTGCAATTTGGTGCATTCCTGTGCATTTTAACAGATGGGAATGCACCAAATTGCACCATTTTTCTAGAAAATGGTGCAATTTGGTCCCCCAGACCCCCCAACTCAATATTGCTCCTCCAACTTTAAAAAGGATTCTGACTCCCAGGTGTGATCTAAGGTATACATGATTTAGACCTGGTTTGACTACGCATTAGAAATTTGGTGTTTGCATTAATAAAAAAAGAACATAATGGGGGGGGGGGGGGTCTTCAATATGGCTAGTACCTAGGGCCCAGAATTTGGTGCTACGCCCCTGGGCATAACATATCTTAATGTAAATGAATAAGTTATAAAAAAAAATCACACCTGTACAGTTGTCATGGAGGTTTAAATTATATGTACAGAGACCACAACCAGTTTTTTTTTTGTTTGTTTTTTTTGTACCAGGCTGCAAACAAATTTATTGGACATTTAACATGGGCTTCCATGGGAATCTGCTCTGTTTTGGAGCCAGCCTCAAACAGCCATTCAAGGAACTGCAACATTTTCATCCTTCCAGGTAGCTTCATTTTTGACTGTCAGAGAGTGAGACTTGGGCATATCATGTAACAAATGTGTTGGAACTACAAATACTGTACTGTAATAATGTACTGTAGAGGGAGACATTTAGCTAATTGTCAGTTTGTATTAGGTAAAGATAATTATCATCAATGTCTTCTTCATCATCTTTGTTTTCGTCTTCTTCCATTAGGGGTCGCCACAGCAGATGGTCCATCTCACCCTGTCCTCTGCATCCCCCTCTGTCCCACCCACCACCTGCATGTCCTCCCTCAGCACATCCATAAACCTCCTCTTTGGCCCCTCCCTCTTCTCCTCCTGCCTGGTGGCTCCATCCTCAGCATCCTTCTCTCTATATACCCTTTGTCGCTCCTCTGTATATGCCCAAACCTGCTTGCGACAATTCCAGCTCTGTTTCTTCTCACATGCACACGTAACACGGCATCCAATCATCACATCTCTGTCCTGCTATGCCGGATCTCCCTTTCACATGGATTTTGAGCAGACTTTGCTGCAGAGTCAGTGGTGGAACAACAACACCCCCCCGCTCCCACCCATTCCATGTTATTACATTTTATAAAGAACAGCAAGTGGAATAACGGTGCAACAGCCCCGCCTTGAAAAGCTGCTAGTGTTTGAGTCTGGTTGATTTTCTCCATCCGGCGGTCCAGATGGGACCCTCTCTGTGCTCTCTGGCTTCATTGTAATGTGAGGGGCTGCAGAAGGCAAATGGACAGGCAGGAAGCACTGTACGGGGAGGACGGATGGGAGAGATGAGATGTCCAGATTGGAGCGGGAGACAAAGGCGTCACGGCTGCCCGAGTGCCTTCCAGGCTGGTGGAAGAGTGGCCACTCCGAGACTCCCAGGAGGCCAGCCCTCCTCTGCCCCGCGTGTGCTGCTCCTCCATGGCACGCAGCTGGCTGGGAACTCTGGGACAGGTGGAAGACAGACGGGTGGAGGTGGACAGCTCCTCCACAGGAACAGGAACGCCTTAATATTATTCCACGGCAGCCCCACACTGCAACAACTCATAAAACTGCTCATCAGAAGTTGTTAAAAATCTTGGTAGAGTTGAAGCACAGAGATCCTTTGGCCGGTGTTACAACCACCAACCAGTTGGCAGCGTGGAAAAGTTGGCTGAAGCTGAACTTTTGGGCAATATTGCTCGTTGGCAGACAATCACACGCTAACGTTGCTGTGTCGCCCACCTATCAGTGTGGCACAGCTGTCACTGCAGCGAGCAGTCTGTACCCCAGTAATCAGATATCTGCATATCTCCATTTTCACACAGCGAGTGTGACAGTGTGGCTTATTGCTGAGCGCACAGTCAGAAGATGAAATCGGGTTTGTCTGCAGAGTACCAAAAATGAACTAAGGTGACGTAAAGTAGAACTTGGAAGGAGTTACGGCATCAGCTCGGAGTTAGGTTACAGAAAACAACGACCGGTACACTAAAAAAACTGATACATTGGATGAACTCAATTCAGTTATGTGCAGGATTTCTATCTAATAAATATATGTAGCCCCAACTCAAATAAAACACTTCCATGCAAGATATTTTAATTTAATTTATTTAATTTATTTTAATTTATAAAACTGAAGTTATTGTACTTGGCCCCACAAATCTTAGAAACATGGTGTCTAACCAGATCCTTACTCTGGATGGCATTACCCTGACCTCTAGTAATACTGTGAGAAATCTTGGAGTCATTTTTGATCAGGATATGTCATTCAAAGCGCATATTAAACAAATATGTAGGACTGCTTTTTTGCATTTACGCAATATCTCTAAAATCAGAAAGGTCTTGTCTCAGAGTGATGCTGAAAAACTAATTCATGCATTTATTTCCTCTAGGCTGGACTATTGTAGTTCATTATTATCAGGTTGTCCTAAAAGTTCCCTGAAAAGCCTTCAGTTAATTCAAAATGCTGCAGCTAGAGTACTAACGGGGACTAGAAGGAGAGAGCATATCTCACCCATATTGGCCTCTCTTCATTGGCTTCCTGTTAATTCTAGAATAGAATTTAAAATTCCTCTTCTTACTTATAAGGTTTTGAATAATCAGGTCCCATCTTATCTTAGGGACCTCGTAGTACCATATCACCCCAATAGAGCGCTTCGCTCTCAGACTGCAGGCTTACTTGTAGTTCCTAGGGTTTGTAAGAGTAGAATGGGAGGCAGAGCCTTCAGCTTTCAGGCTCCTCTCCTGTGGAACCAGCTCCCAATTCAGATCAGGGAGACAGACACCCTCTCTACTTTTAAGATTAGGCTTAAAACTTTCCTTTTTGCTAAAGCTTATAGTTAGGGCTGGATCAGGTGACCCTGAACCATCCCTTAGTTATGCTGCTATAGACTTAGACTGCTGGGGGGTTCCCATGATGCACTGTTTCTTTCTCTTTTTGCTCTGTATGCACCACTCTGCATTTAATCATTAGTGATCGATCTCTGCTCCCCTCCACCGCATGTCTTTTCCTGGTTCTCTCCCTCAGCCCCAACCAGTCCCAGCAGAAGACTGCCCCTCCCTGAGCCTGGTTCTGCTGGAGGTTTCTTCCTGTTAAAAGGGAGTTTTTCCTTCCCACTGTAGCCAAGTGCTTGCTCACAGGGGGTCGTTTTGACCGTTGGGGTTTTTACGTAATTATTGTATGGCCTTGCCTTACAATATAAAGCGCCTTGGGGCAACTGTTTGTTGTGATTTGGCGCTATATAAATAAAATTGATTTGATTTGGGGTTGTTCTCATCCTCTAAACATGGTAAGTGGAGTTGATTCCAAAAAGCTCTATTCTGGTCTCATCTGACCACATGACCTTCTCCCATGCCTCCTCTGGATCATCCAGATGGTCACTGGTGAACTTCAAATGGGCCTGGACATGTGCTGGCTTGAGCAGGGGGACCTTGCTGCCCTGCAGGATTTTAAACCATGACAGCATCATGTGTTACTAATGTAATCTTTGTGACTGTGGTCCCAGCTCTCTTCAGGTCATTGACCAGGTCCTCCTGTGTAGTTCTGAGCTTTCTCAGAATCATCCTTACCCCACAAAGTGAGATCTTGCATGGAATCCCAGACCGAGGGAGATTGACAGTCATCTTGTGTTTGGTACTTCTCGATGTTCTCATGCTCCTTCTTTCTGATGTTGCTGGGATTGCCACATCGATCACAACTGTGGTCTTCTTTCCCTTGTCAACCACCACTACATCTGGTTAGTTGGCCAGCAGCTGCTTGTCTGTCTGGAATTTGAAGCCCCACAGGACCTTAGCCCTGTCATTCTCAACCACCATTGGTGGTGTCTCTCATCGGGACTTGGGGGCTTCTAATCCATATGTGGCACAGATGTTCCTGTACGTGATTCCCAACACTTGATCGTGCCTCTTAGTGTATGCTGTCCCAGCTTGCATATTGCTACTATATGCTGGACTGTCTCTGGGACTACTTGGGTCCTGTCAGCTGAGGTAGACTCCTGCCTCCATGGATCTGGGGCTTAGGGCATGTTCTAGTGCTACCATGATCAGAGCCTCTGTGCTGTCCTTTAAGCCAGCCTTTTCTAGCCACTGGTAGGTCTTCTTGATGTCAGCCACTTCCTCTATCTGTCGTTGGTACAGCCCATGGAGGGACTTGGTCTTCCATGATATCTCCTCCTCCTCCGGTTCCTTATCATTGTCTGTCTTCAGCGGTCTGAAGCATTCTTGTATAGGGATGGGTATCGATACGATTTTATTGATATCAATGCCATTATTGATTCTGCTTATTGATCCGATTCCTTATCGATTCCCTTATTGATACCTCTTGTGAATGTTTGTGTACTAAAAGTAGGCTTTACAGGTTTTCTATGTCAGTGGGTCAAGGAGCTTTTTCTTATCGTGCACCAGCTCTGTGGAACGGTCTTTCTGTGACCGTGAGGCAGTCGGAGTCTGTGGACATTTTTAAGTCAAGACTTAAAGCCTATTTTTATTCTCTTTCTTATGAATAGTTTTTAATTTTTTCTGTTTTATTCTTTTACTTCTGTTTTTAATTATGCATTTGAATTTTTTAATTTTTATTTATTTATTTTATTTTTTATGTTGAACTCTTCTATGTGAGGTGCCTTGAGACGGCTTTTGTTGTGATTTGGTGCTTTATAAGCCAATTAAATTGAAATTGAATTGAAAGTGAACAGCATTTTATGGAGTCTTAAAGTAAATAAATACGAAATTGGTCACTGGATCCTTAAACTTTGGACATAGTGAACTCCACATGGTGGATCCTTGATCTCTGGACATAAATAGAAATAAACAAAATATGTAGTTTTTGTCAAAAGAATTTCCTTTCAGACATTATTGGCATGAATGTCTTTCCATACATCTGAGCTGAGTTCTTACAGCTGCTGTGCTGCACATCAGGATGTAATTTATAAAGAACGCAGCACGCCTCATTTTGGGAGGAAAAAAAAATGTTTTAGTCGATTGTAGTTTCTTGTCTGTATTACGTTTGTAAGAGGTGTCATTTTATTTAAAGTGGCAATTCATTTTGAAGTTATTAATTCCGACCGGACTCTGTCTCGGCAGAGAGCCGCGTGGCGTTTGGAGCTGTGCGAACGGAACGGAGGGCGATTTTCGTTTCTTGACTGCAACAAGACAAGAGTCCCAGTTAGTGACTTTAATCCACACAAAAGTGACTCACAATATTTTAATGGCTTTGAGAGGGGTTAAGAAGCGGACTTGCTGTTTCTGAAGAGCAGCGAATCAAAGAACCAACGAGCCAGTGAATCGAAGCATTGCTTCATTGATTCACGCTTCAAAGTGGTGTCGCGCTGCAGAAACGGTTGATTACAGAGCTGCTGCAGGGTCTGTAATCAACGTAGAGAAATAATCATTTTCATGACAAACACCCTCAAAAGCAACGGCTGCTCTGAAGGACCGATAAGGGCATCATTAAGCAAAAAGGCTATTGATATCGGTAGATTGAATCATTTCTTAACGATACTCGTAAAGAACCGGTTCTCGATACCCAACCCTATTCATGTAAGCAGCTGATCTCAGGGGGCCATCTTTCTGATGTATTCATGGATGCTCCTTGTCTCATCCCGGATTGTGGCTCTGACACTCACTAACCCTCGCCCTCCCTCCTTCTGTTGCTCACAAAGCCTCAGGGTGCTGAACCTTGGGTGGAAACCTCTGTGCATTGTGAGGAGTTTTCATGTCTTCACATCAGTGGCATACAACCCCTGGCAAAAATTATGGAATCACCGGCCTCGGAGGATGTTCATTCAGTTGTTTAATTTTGTAGAAAAAAAGCAGATCACAGACATGACACAAAACTAAAGTCATTTCAAATGGCAACTTTCTGGCTTTAAGAAACACTATAAGAAATCAAGAAAAAAGATTGTGGCAGTCAGTAACGGTTACTTTTTTAGACCAAGCAGAGGAAAAAAATATGGAATCACTCAATTCTGAGGAAAAAATTATGGAATCACCCTGTAAATTTTCATCCCCAAAACTAACACCTGCATCATATTAGATCTGCTCGTTAGTCTGCATCTAAAAAGGAGTGAACACACCTTGGAGAGGTGTTGCACCAAGTGGACTGACATGAATCATGGCTCCAACACGAGAGATGTCAATTGAAACAAAGGAGAGGATTATCAAACTCTTAAAAGAGAGTAAATCATCACGCAATGTTGCAAAGATGTTGGTTGTTCACAGTCAGCTGTGTCTAAACTCTGAACCAAATACAAACAACATGGGAAGGTTGTTAAAGGCAAACATACTGGTAGACCAAGGAAGACAAAGCGTCAAGACAGAAAACTTAAAGCAACATGTCTCAAAAATCGAAAATGTACAACAAAACAAATGAGGAACGAATGGGAGGAAACTGGAGTCAACGTCTGTGACCGAACTGTAAGAAACCGCCTAAAGGAAATGGGATTTACATACAGAAAAGCTAAACGAAAGGCATCATTAACACCTAAACAGAAAAAAACAAGGTTACAATGGGCTAAGGAAAAGCAATCGTGGACTGTAGATGACTGGATGAAAGTCATATTCAGTGATGAATCTCAAATCTGCATTGGGCAAGGTGATGATGCTGGAACTTTTGTTTGGTGCCGTTCCAATGAGATTTATAAAGATGACTGCCTGAAGAGAACATGTAAATTTCCACAGTCATTGATGATATGGGGCTGCATGTCAGGTAAAGGCACTGGGGAGATGGCTGTCATTACATCATCAATCAATCAATCAATCAATCAATTTTTTTTTTATATAGCGCCAAATCACAACAAACAGTTGCCCCAAGGCGCTTTATATTGTAAGGCAAGGCCATACAATAATTATGTAAAACCCCAACGGTCAAAATGACCCCCTGTGAGCAAGCACTTGGCTACAGTGGGAAGGAAAAACTCCCTTTTAACAGGAAGAAACCTCCAGCAGAACCAGGCTCAGGGAGGGGCAGTCTTCTGCTGGGACTGGTTGGGGCTGAGGGAGAGAACCAGGAAAAAGACATGCTGTGGAGGGGAGCAGAGATCGATCACTAATGATTAAATGCAGAGTGGTGCATACAGAGCAAAAAGAGAAAGAAACAGTGCATCATGGGAACCCCCCAGCAGTCTACGTCTATAGCAGCATAACTAAGGGATGGTTCAGGGTCACCTGATCCAGCCCTAACTATAAGCTTTAGCAAAAAGGAAAGTTTTAAGCCTAATCTTAAAAGTAGAGAGGGTGTCTGTCTCCCTGATCTGAATTGGGAGCTGGTTCCACAGGAGAGGAGCCTGAAAGCTGAAGGCTCTGCCTCCCATTCTACTCTTACAAACCCTAAGAACTACAAGTAAGCCTGCAGTCTGAGAGCGAAGCGCTCTATTGGGGTGATATGGTACTACGAGGTCCCTAAGATAAGATGGGACCTGATTATTCAAAACCTTATAAGTAAGAAGAAGAATTTTTAATTCTATTCTAGAATTAACAGGAAGCCAATGAAGAGAGGCCAATATGGGTGAGATATGCTCTCTCCTTCTAGTCCCCGTCAGTACTCTAGCTGCAGCATTTTGAATTAACTGAAGGCTTTTTAGGGAACTTTTAGGACAACCTGATAATAATGAATTACAATAGTCCAGCCTAGAGGAAATAAATGCATGAATTAGTTTTTCAGCATCACTCTGAGACAAGACCTTTCTGATTTTAGAGATATTGCGTAAATGCAAAAAAGCAGTCCTACATATTTGTTTAATATGCGCTTTGAATGACATATCCTGATCAAAAATGACTCCAAGATTTCTCACAGTATTACTAGAGGTCAGGGTAATGCCATCCAGAGTCTATTAGATAAATATGATTCAAACCACTGCAGCGCAGTACCTTTAATACCTATGGCATGCTCTAATCTCTGTAATAAAATTTTATGGTCAACAGTATCAAAAGCAGCACTGAGGTCTAACAGAACAAGTACGGAGATGAGTCCACTGTCTGAGGCCATAAGAAGATCATTTGTAACCTTCACTAATGCTGTTTCTGTACTATGATGAATTCTAAAACCTGACTGAAACTCTTCAAATAGACCATTCCTCTGCAGATGATCAGTTAGCTGTTTTACAACTACCCTTTCAAGAATTTTTGAGAGAAAAGGAAGGTTGGAGATTGGCCTATAATTAGCTAAGATAGCTGGGTCAAGTGATGGCTTTTTAAGTAATGGTTTAATTACTGCCACCTTAAAAGCCTGTGGTACATAGCCAACTAACAAAGATAGATTGATCATATTTAAGATCGAAGCATTAAATAATGGTAGGGCTTCCTTGAGCAGCCTGGTAGGAATGGGGTCTAATAAACATGTTGATGGTTTGGATGAAGTAACTAATGAAAATAACTCAGACAGAACAATCGGAGAGAAAGAGTCTAACCAAATACCGGCATCACTGAAAGCAGCCAAAGATAACGATACGTCTTTATCAATAAATCAATAAATCAATAAATGCACAAGTTTATGTTGATATTTTGGACAATTGAAAGGATGTTTGGGGGTTTGATGAAATCATTTTTCAAGATGATAATGCATCTTGCCATAGAGCAAAAACTGCAAAAACATTCCTTGCAAAAAGACACATAGGGTCAATGTCAATGAGCAGATCTGATTTGATGCAGGTGTTAATTTGGGGGATGAAAATTTACAGGGTGATTCCATAATTCTTTCCTCAGAATTCAGTGATTCCATATTTTTTTCCTCTGCTTGGTCTAAAAAGTAACCGTTACTGACTGCCACAATCTTTTTTTCTTGATTTCTTATAGTGTTTCTTAAAGCCAGAAAGTTGCCATTTGAAATGACTTTAGTTTTGTGTCATGTCTGTGATCTGCTTTTTTTTCTTATATATATATATATATATATATATATATATATATATATATATATATATATATATATATATATATATATATATATATATATATATGCATGTACTATATATATGTATATATACTTGACTCAGAATTTTGTACAGTACAGCATGTGACTCATTTACAGCATCCAACTCACAGGAGCCACACCAGCACAGCTGTGGACAAATGAAACCATGGAGTGAATTAAATCGCTCTACTCCCCCCCATTAAATAAATAAATAAATAAAAAATACATACACTTGTCAGATATCAGATATATTCAGTACTCTGTCAGTTTAACTCTGTTAGTGTGTAGTAGAGGCTCATTTCTGGCAAAAGTAGTTTGGTTTTAAATGTATTTTTGAATTGCATTTTTAATATGACATGATGCATGTAATTACAGCAGAACAAATGCTGGAACCGATGTAGTCATAAATTATTTGCCTTAAAAAAATCACAGTCTACAACAGAATGTTTAAAATTGAACAGCCATTTCTCATGCCATGTTTATTCAAAATAGTGGAAAACAAGTTTGGATGTTTCACTCTCACCAGAATGTCACCTTTAAAAGCCACATTTACATTTTGCTCCGGGTTTGCTGTGAATTCATGTCATTTTCCATCATTGAAATTATGTTGTTTTTTTTTAGTTTCTGTTCCTGGAGTGACTTTTGTCACGCCCCTCTGTGAGGGGCACAGCTGTTTAAAATGAGAGAATTAGTCGCCAAACCTAGTGATTTATATTCCACTCCACTCCATTTGTCTGTCCCTCCGTCCGTCCGTCCATCTTGCACAAGCCAAAAGAACTAGGTGCACCTGGAAACGTGCACAGTGGTCATGCTCATGCCCACACACGTTGCACTGGTGGATACCAGCGACCACAGACTCTGTCACTGTTGTGCATCAAAATGCACGGCTGTAACGTCACTGAGCCTTTACTCGTCGCCTCAGACAGTTTGAGGAAGTAAAGTGATGATGTTGGTGTAATTTCAATCCCAGTGTGCAGTCTGTCAGCTTCCTCTATTCCAAGGAGAATTGAAAACATGCACAAGACCTAAAACTGGCTTCTGATGGGCTTTCAGCCTGAGACTTCTTGGATTCTGTGGTGACACGTTTGTTTGTGTGTGTGTGTGTGTGTGTGTCCACTCTTAAGAGGAAATGTAACATCTACAACATCATGATGCAAATTATTTTAAAATTTTATGATTTCAAAGTTAATTTTTGGATTAGTTGTCAAATTATTCACAGCCTGTCTCCAGTGTCATTGATAACTGACATACATGAGGCCTTTTCTCAGGTGTCAAAGGTCAAAAGAAAAAAAATGTTGTCTTCTATTGTAACAAATAGAAATTCAAGGGCCCTATCTGGACAATCTAAAGCATCTCAGGTCTGAAACACACCAGATGTGTTTCAGGTGAGTGGCAGCTCTGCTGCGTGTTGGTTTTCATTACAGCTACTTGTGTTAACAATTACCGAGTGCAAGAGGGAAGCATCCAGAAACACCACTCAGGCAGGTGTACATCATACAGGAACATTAAATAAACACATTTTATTAGTGTTTTTGTGTCTGGGGAAGAGGTCACACACATGAAAAATCTCAATATAATTTTTTTCAGTTTCGATGAATGAAAAAGTCAAATGACAGCTATCCAGTTAGAAGTCAGTTTGAATGGTTCTCAATTAAACCAATAAACAGTCTTATGATCTACAGGATCTGGATTAAGCTGAAAAAGGAAAAGCTGTTGGTTCAGATGGTGAGTCTATATGTATTTATATATTTAGATTTTTAAGTTTACATATATGTCAACTTAAAAAAAATGCATCGTGTTGAATGTGGTGAAATATATTTCACCACATTCAACATGACGCGTTTTCAAAGAGGTGCTATTAGTTAGGCTGTATGTGCCTGTTCAAAACAAACACAAAAACCAGTCTATTACCACCCTGTAAAATCCCCCCCCCCCCCCCCCCCCGCAAAAAAACCCCCCATTGACCTCATAGAAAATAGAGAGTGTGAAGATCAGACATTATCAAAGACAAATGACGTGGAAAGATCGAGCCGGCTGCAGCAGTGATCCAACAGAAATACAGCTGAAGCACTGTCAGTGTAAATATAGAACATAGTGTCTCAACTGTCATGTGCACACAAAGCATCTGGTGTAAAACAGATAGCAAGTTCAAGTGCCTTTGGAGCATGTTTGGCTCTACTTTACTATTTACACGACGTGTAATCTGAGTGCAAAGTAAGGGACACTGTGTAAAGGGGTTGTATTTAGTCTCTTAATTAATCATGGGTGTAACATCAATGACACCAATCAGTTTATTTGCCATCTATATTATAACAGCCAAGTGGCCTCTGTGGGTGCATGTGTGTGTGCGAGTGTGTATGGCTTCGATCATGTAAAAACCGGGGAGAGCTAACATTTGCCATTTAGTATGCATATGTATTTTGGGTCAGGGATGAACGCTGCGATAACGGAACAAATAGGACATATATTTTTTGAAGAAATTAGCAATTTTAGCCAACCAGTAAACAATGGACATTGTGCTGCAATACACAATTGGATTTGGGTTTTGAAGTTTTAAGTGTTGTTATTGTGGTTTATGTTTGTTTAACAGTGCTATTAGTGTTATTGATTCATTGTGTTTTTGCAGTTCAATTGGTTTTGTCAGTTTAGATAAGTCTCATGTTGCTATTACCATGAGTGACTTAAGTTTCATGTTGGTACCATGAGTGAAATGTTTAGTGGTTTTAATGTCTTCATCCACTGTCTTCGTTTGTTAAATTAAAACCATTTGCTTACAGCAGCTGTGCGTGCATGCGTGCGTGTTGCTAACTACTTTCTGGACTCACACCGTTTCAGCAGGAGGTGGTAAGTCATCTTTTGTATTAAAAGCATGAATGTGGTCAGTGATTTTAAGCTGAATGTAAGTACATAATTGTAAATACGTTAAAAATACATGGAAGACACAAGAAAGTGAAAACACTCATTTACATTGTGGTCCATTGTGGTCCACAATTTCTAAACAGTAAATTAACATAAAAAAATTACGTAATTAACAGGAAATAAAAGGGCTGAGTTCTTCTAAAAATTGTTGCCTGCTAGGGTTCTAAAAACATTCTGGACTCACATGCCATTCCAACTCATTCTACAAGCTTTGCTTAATTTCTTATCACCCTTACCACAAAAAATGTCAGCTGCCTATTTTAGAAACACTACCCAATTTAGAGCCCATGGATCCCCACAGGCAACACGTCAGTTACCTTTAAGAAGCAACCTGGTGCATTGCTATTTGGATGGCGGACTCAAGTGAGAAAGCGTCAAAGTGTACTGAATTATGGGAGCAGCGGGTCCCCGTAAAGCAGTTATTTCTTAATTTCTGACTTTCTTTCATTTGCAATTTTGTTATCGGTTACGTTGTGTTACAGTTTGACGCTCCATTGCACACCTCTGTGCACGCGAGCAGCGTGTTGCTTTGACTGTCTTCTCAAACAGGAGCGTGGCGGCAGGATGATGCTTTGCATGAGAACGGCCCTCAGCGTAACGCTGCTCCTCTTTTCCTTCAGCTGTATCTCTGTACTGCAGCTGTGCGCACTTCCTTATAACCAGAAAGCCCTCTGACCACAGTCATGTAGCTCTTACTCAATCTTTATCTATTTATACGGCACAGAGGGAAGAGAGAGTTAATGTAGGAAACACAGTCTTTTCTGAGAAAACACAGAACTGCTCTGTGCCACCTCATGTTATGACTGTTTTGGTATTTACAGCAAACTCAGGCCTGGCACATACATGCACGTACTAAATATGGGCCCGTCAGAGCTGGAAAACTTTGCACATATGTAACTCTTGAGAGATCCTGCCCTCGTCTTCCTTCTATGAAGGCAAATTGTGCCAAATTTGTCCCCACGGGTATTACTTATCATCACCAACATAGGCGGCTCCAGAAAGGGGTCCACTGTGGCCTCTGCCCACCCTTTATTTCACCCTTGGATTTAACTGGCTTCCTAGTCAATAAGAGGAGGCTGAAAAGGAGGAGCTTAAAGTTTACCAGGAAACACATGCAAATATCAGCACACAGGAAACAGGTAACGCCTTTCTTCAAACGTATAGGGCCCTATCTTCCACCAGGATTAAAGCAACACAGCACAAGCCAACTGTAAACGGTATCGTACAACCAAGAACGGTGGCAATTTTCATTTCAGATTTTCACATTGTGTAACTAGTGAGTGGAATTGCGCTAATTGGTGCATGGGTATGTTGGTCAACAAAAGGGGTGTGTTCAGGTTCAATGCGGTGCAGGTAGAATAGCATCATCAATAAGCAGAAAGCAATTGTGACATACTGAGGTTGGTAAGGTTAGACCTGACTCGTGTGAAGCGCCTTGAGGCAGCTTTGTTGTGATTTGGTGCTGTATAATTTAAATAGATTGAATTGAAATTGTACTCCAACAAAAACCTGGTGGTGGTTTTGTGGTTTGCACTGTTGCCTCACAGCAGGAAGGTCCTGGGATTGCTTCCCGCCTGGGCCTTTCTGTGTGGAGTTTGCATGTTCTCCCCATGTCTGTGTGGGTTTCCTCTAGGCACTCTGGTTTCCTTTCACTGTCAAAACATGCTTATTTAGGGTCTGCTCCTGTCCCTGTCCATGTCCAAGGCAGCGTCTCTACATCTGGAGTTGGTCCCCGAGTGTCGGACTCTGGCTGCCCACTGCTCCTCGTGGTTAGCTTATGTCTAAATGTCATTAGGATGGGTCAAATGCAGAGGACAAATTTTGTTGTATGGATGTATGACAATAAAAGCCTTTCTTCTTCTACCATGAGTTCACTTTCTAAATAGCAGAATAACCCACAAGAAGAAGCCAGGTGTACTTAGGATGGCATAAAGTTCTCATAAAGTGAATGAATAATATGTATATGTCGCAGACATGAACGAGTGAAGCTCTTCAGCATCTCACCATGTCATTTAGGTCCTTCATACTTTTTTCCGTAAATGCTTCTGGGTAGCATTAGCATGGCTAAAAATCTTCAGCTTCTGGGGGCAAAGCGCTACAGACCCCCCCCCAACCACAGCCCTGTTAACTCCCTGCCATTTTAAGCATTTTTCTTTATTTGCATTTCACATGCCTGGGAAGTCCTCACCATCTCATGTAGGTCCTTCACACATTATGTTCAGTAAATGCTTCTGGGGAGCATTAGCATGGCTAAAAACCTTCATACAATTTACACACTAAATCACAGGGGGTCGTTTTGACCGTTGGGGTTTTTCTGTAATTATTGTATGGCTTTTGCCTTGCAATATAAAGCGCCTTGGGGCAACTGTTGTTGTGATTTTAATCTGTATCAGAATCAGAATCAGAAGAAGTTTATTGCCATTGCCAGTGAACAGGATTCACAGACTAGGAATTTGCTTTGGTACAATGGTGCAACATTAAGAAGAGATAAAATGCTAAGATAAAATATAACATATGTGTCAAAATAAGATAAAATATAAGATAAAAAAAGAAATATGAAAGGCTGTGTGCAACAGAAAAACAGAGAAACAGAAAAACAGTGCAGTGGGAGGAGTGCAATTAAAAACCAAAGTACACTCAACAAAAAATATAAACGCAACACTTTTGGTTTTGCTCCCATTTTGCATGAGATGAACTCAAAGATCTAAAACTTTTTCCACATACACAATATCACCATTTCCCTCAAATATTGTTCACAAACCAGTCTAAATCTGTGATAGTGAGCACTTCTCCTTTGCTTTGAATCACAGATTTAGACTGGTTTGTGAACAATATTTGAGGGAAATGGTGATATTGTGTATGTGGAAAAAGTTTTAGATCTTTGAGTAAGGCCATACAATAATTACGTAAAAACCCCAACGGTCAAAACGACCCCCTGTGAGCAAGCACTTGGCAACAGTGGGAAGGAAAAACTCCCTTTTAACAGGAAGAAACCTCCAGCAGAACCAGGCTCAGGGAGGGGCAGTCTTCTGCTGGGACTGGTTGGGGCTGAGGAAGAGAACCAGGAAAAAGACATGCTGTGGAGGGGAGCAGAGATCGATCACTAATGATTAAATGCAGAGTGGTGCATACAGAGCAAAAAGAGAAAGAAACACTCAGTGCATCATGGGAACCCCCCAGCAGTCTAAGTCTATAGCAGCATAACTAAGGGATGGTTCAGGGTCACCTGATCCAGCCCTAACTATAAGCCTTAGCAAAAAGAAAAGTTTTAAGCCTAATCTTAAAAGTAGAGAGGGTGTCTGTCTCCCTGATCCGAATTGGGAGCTGGTTCCACAGGAGAGCAGCCTGAAAGCTGAAGGCTCTGCCTCCCATTCTACTCTTACAAACCCTAGGAACTACAAGTAAGCCTGCAGTCTGAGAGCGAAGCGCTCTATTGGAGTGATATGGTACTATGAGGTCCCTAAGATAAGATGGGACCTGATTATTCAAAACCTTATAAGTAAGAAGAAGAATTTTAAATTCTATTCTAGAATTAACAGGAAGCCAATGAAGAGAGGCCAATATGGGTGAGATATGCTCTCTCCTTCTAGTCCCCGTCAGTACTCTAGCTGCAGCATTTTGAATTAACTGAAGGCTTTTCAGGGAACTTTTAGGACAACCTGATAATAATGAATTACATTTGTCCAGCCTAGAGGAAATAAATGCATGAATTAGTTTTTCAGCATCACTCTGAGACAAGACCTTTCTAATTTTAAAGATATTGCGCAAATGCAAAAAAGCAGTCCTACATATTTGTTTAATATGCGCATTGAATGACATAACCTGATCAAAAATGACTCCAAGATTTCTCACAGTATTACTAGAGGTCAGGATAATGCCATCCAGAGTAAGTATCTGGTTAGACACCATGTTTCTAAGATTTGTGGGGCCAAGTACAATAACTTCAGTTTTATCTGAGTTTAAAAGCAGGAAATTAGAGGTCATCCATGTCTTTATGTCTGTAAGACAATCCTGCAGTTTAGCTAATTGGTGTGTGTCCTCTGGCTTCATGGATAGATAAAGCTGGGTATCATCTGTGTAACAATGAAAATTTAAGCAATGTCGTCTAATAATACTGCCTAAGGGAAGCATGTATAAAGTGAATAAAATTGGTCCTAGCACAGAACCTTGTGGAACTCCATAATTAACCTTAGTCTGTGAAGAAGATTCTGTTGTGTGTTGGGGGGTGTGGCTGGATATTTTGGTGTTCTTTTCTTTTCTTTGCTCTTCAGGTGGCATGGAAACTGATTTGTCTGTGGAGAAGGTGCTGGCTGAAGAATCCTTCACCCTCATCAACATCATGTGCAGCACCTGTGAATGGTGCTCACATGCAACCTTAAAGACTTTCAGCTGAAGCAGATAATTGGATGGCGTTCTGCATTTAAGTCATGTGTGATTCAAGCAGAACTGCCGGGAACTTGACCTTGTGATGTTCGTTTGTGAGACGCTGAGGACCGCGCCTGGGTTTGACACATCGAGCCCGTGAAGCAAGGAAGGGTGAGGACACATGCTGTCAGCACACATCAAAGGTGATTAAGTATTTGACTAATTGTTGATAGTAACTTGATGTTTTGTTACACAGTATACTTGAATTGTGATGAGAATTGTGCAGCTTGCTTCTCACTGCTGTGGCGTGCGGATAATTGATCTTCCACCTGTTGTGAGAAGCTGCTCATTTGCATAAAGTTAAAAAAGATACAGACCTGAATGTGTTGCTGATAGCGTGTGTCTTTTGAAAGATATTGTTGTAGCTGCTGACTTACCTCACCTCTTCTTTGCTTCACAGAGAGTCAGTTTGTCGTGTCCACCTGGGGGGTGTTTGGCGGTGGTAGTGGGTCCAGGAACGCCGGGCTTTGATCCTTACGGGCGCTGGAGAGCGTGCCAACAGTCACTCCACCAGAGGGACGCTTTTTAAATTCTTGCACTTTATTATGCACTAATGGGTGTAATAAATACATTGTTTTGTTATTGGAACCGCTTTCTGGTTATTTTTAGCGCTGGGTTCTGTCTGACGCAGGTCCGCTCCTCAACCCGCGTTGACACATAACAGTAGTTCCCGGCCATTCCATAATGGACCCAGCGGCAGAGGCGGTTCCTTTTGCCGAAAAAGTTCAAGAACACTTGGAGAAAATATGGGAGCAATTACAGCATCTCGCAAACCAAATTAAACAAACAGACGCCCGTGTTACGGAGCTTGCAGTGCAAGCCATTCCGCTTCCTGCTGCTCCAGCTGCGGCACCATCGATACTAGTGCAGATAACTCCGTCACCCAGAGATTCGGCGTCCGAACCGATTGTTTGTCGTCCGGAGCCTTGTGCGGTGATGCAATGTTCTCTGGTTTCTGCTCAGTTAGGTTGGAACTCCGCAGCTTTACGAGGAATGTTTGTAGTTGGGTTAAATGAGTCATTAAAAGACGAGCCGGCAGTCCGTGACGAGCCAAACGATTTAGATGAGCTAATATCGTTGGTGATTCGTCTAGATGATCGGATGAAGGAGCGTGGACGCGAGAGAGGACGCCCATCAGAGCGGGTTTTTTCGTCTCGGGGCTTCGTGCCGGTTTGTTTCTGTTTTTTGGTTTTCCTCCCAGGTGGCGTGCGTTTGGGACTGAGTGGCTGTGTTGCTGAGGCTGTCAGGACCTCACCCTGATCACCTGCGACTTGTCAGGACTCACAGCTGTGGTGCATCTGGATGGATTGGAACATGTTGGCATTTAAGACTGGAGTGCACAGTGTGTATTTGCCAGAGACTCGACCTTGTGACCAGACGGGTGAGATCGTCGTCTTGGGAGCCATCTCATCAGCAGCGGATGCTGAGAACGTCCAGGTTTGATGCACAGTCTGTGAAAGAGGAGGGGGTGAGGTCTCACGCTCGTCAGCACACTTCCTGAGGTACGTTAGATTTTGTGACTAACAGTTATACAGTCAGTAAATGTGGTGTCCCTCACACCTTATTGTATTGAGCTGTATGTTAGTCATGTATCAGCTTTCATTGCAGTGGAGTTTTGTGAACTGATTGTTCCATGCCTGCAGGTTGGGAAGCTGATCAGTAATCAAGCCAGGAAGTGTTTGCTGTTTGTACACCTTTAAGTGTTCTGTGTGTAGAGTGTGGACTCACATAATGGTTCCTTCTTTCACAGACTCGGTTGTTGCGGCCACCTGGGGGGTGTCGGCGGGGTCCTTGGGTCCGAAACAACTTCTGGCTCCGGACCGTTAGCGCTGCTGGGAGCGCACCACGCCAGGCCGCACCTTTTGTTGTTATATTATCACTGTTATGTATTAAATTCAGTTAGCCTTTGTACCGTGCTCTGCTTATTTCATACTGGGTCCTTCAAACGCTGGTCGGTTCTCCGAGCTGCGTCCGACACATAACAGTAGTCTCTGGCCAAACATCACGGACCCAGCGGTAGCAGAGACGGTAACGCGCCGGGAAGGCGGCAGCAGACGTTCAGTGGTTATCCAGATCAGTTGCGGGGCTCTCCGCCCGGATGGTGCGTGTTTGAGAACCCATTACTGAATACTGATTTGTGCTCTCTTGCAGCCGTGTTCCTGTGTTGTGCCTTATCCGTGGGTCGTGGTGGAGTGTGACTGGCGACGGCTTCGCGTCACACTCCGACCGGATAAGAGGTGTAAACGGGAGCTGCAAGAGTGCGTTTGTAATGGGTTCACGCGCACGGCGGAGCTCTGTTAGCACGGGTCGCTGGGCTTCCTGTGTTACAGTCGTAGCCCCGTTTCCCCGGACAAAGGTAACTACTGCGTCTGTTGTATCAGCTCCGGCGTTATTTAGTTGAGCACATTTTGGTTGTGTGTTGCACTCAGCTGCGCACATAAGAGCAGCTCGTTTGTTTTTTCTGTTGCCAAAGGGGTTTTTTCATTTTTTTGCACTCTGGCTCCCCCTTGTGGTGACTGAATCACGTTACCGTCAAGCTCTTGAGTAGGAACAGGTGTGTTCCATTTGGTTGAGCTTGACGGTATAACTCACTGATTTGTTTTGTGTTAGTTCATTTTGTGTGGGTGTTTTTTGAGTTGGTTTTTGTGTGGGATTTTATTTTTTGTTGTCCACTATTTGTCTGGGGTTGTGACCCTGCAGCCTGTCTGAAAAAGAACAAAAAAAAAAAAGAACAAAAAAGGGACCCAAACAACTGTGTGTTGGTCTGTTTGTTTTTTCTTTTATTTCTTTTTGTTTCACATCCCCAGGGTTAGATGGGACGGTCCCCTGGGGGGTGATGGGGTGGTACTTGGGTTGTTTTTTCTCTTTGTTTTTTGTTATGCCCTCTCTTCTCCTCTGACTCCAGCCGGGTGTGCCGTGGTGTCGGCATTGCTGGAGGGGTGCAGTTGGGTTGTGCTGGGCGTTTCCCAGGTAGCCTCTGCACCCGGGAGGGGAGGGGGGGGGGTTTGGGGTATCTTTTTGTTTTCCCCCCCCCTGTTTCCGCCCTCAGGGTTTGACTGTGGTGTCCTCTGGGGGGGGAAAGGGCTGTAGGCCCATCTAGCCATGGACGGCCGGGGCTGGGTCCATTGGTCATGAGGGGAGGCGTCTCCTGGGGTTGACGAGTGGTCCTCTGGGAGGCGCTGGTAGTCCCCTTGGGTGACGTTGGATCCCAGAGGGACCTCGGTCGTGGTTATTACTCCTGGAGCTGGCGGGAGGCCCTCTGGGGGGTGTTGGTCCCTGCATGTCGTTTGGGGGGGAGGAGGGGGGGTATTTTAGCATTTTTGTTTGTAAACTCAAGTTTGGGTTTTTCTTTTCTCCCCTTCCCTGGGGTTTGATGGAACGGTCCTCTGGGGAGGGGGGGGGGGGGGGGGGGGGTGTTTTAGTATTTTTATTTGTAAGCTCAAGTTTGGGTTGTTTTTCTTTTCTCCCCTTCCCTGGGGTTTGATGGGACGGTCCCCTGGGGAGGGGGGGGGGTGTTTTGGTTGTTTGTGTTTTGTTTTATGACTAATTACACATGTTTGGATAAAGGCTGACCGCACAGGTGTAAGAACTCCTGGCCACACCTGTGCTAAGAGACTGTCAGAAACAAGGGCAAAGATGCAGCCAGTTCAACCAGTCTGTTGGAGGATGAACGCAGACGCGGTTTCCAGCCATGGTCCCTGGAGGGGGGTGTTTCTCCTGGGCCAGGTGTGTGTGGTCGCCGGGAGGCTTCCCGTGAGGGTGGGGTACTGTTATATGGCTGGGGGGGCCTGGCTGCCGGTTTGTTTCTGTTTTTTGGTTTTCCTCCCAGGTGGCGTGCGTTTGGGACTGAGTGGCTGTGTTGCTGAGGCTGTCAGGACCTCACCCTGATCACCTGCGACTCGTCAGGACTCACAGCTGTGGTGCATCTGGATGGATTGGAACATGTTGGCATTTAAGACTGGAGTGCACAGTGTGTATTTGCCAGAGACTCGACCTTGTGACCAGACGGGTGAGATCGTCGTCTTGGGAGCCATCTCATCAGCAGCGGATGCTGAGAACGTCCAGGTTTGATGCACAGTCTGTGAAAGAGGAGGGGGGTGAGGTCTCACGCTCGTCAGCACACTTCCTGAGGTACGTTAGATTTTGTGACTAACAGTTATACAGTCAGTAAATGTGGTGTCCCTCACACCTTATTGTATTGAGCTGTATGTTAGTCATGTATCAGCTTTCACTGCAGTGGAGTTTTGTGAACTGATTGTTCCATGCCTGCAGGTTGGGAAGCTGATCAGTAATCAAGCCAGGAAGTGTTTGCTGTTTGTACACCTTTAAGTGTTCTGTGTGTAGAGTGTGGACTCACATAATGGTTCCTTCTTTCACAGACTCGGTTGTTGCGGCCACCTGGGGGGTGTCGGCGGGGTCCTTGGGTCCGAAACAACTTCTGGCTCCGGACCGATAGCGCTGCTGGGAGCGCACCACGCCAGGCCGCACCTTTTGTTGTTATATTATCACTGTTATGTATTAAATTCAGTTAGCCTTTGTACCGTGCTCTGCTTATTTCATACTGGGTCCTTCAAACGCTGGTCGGTTCTCCGAGCTGCGTCCGACACATAACAGTATCTCCAAGTGTTCTGGGACAGGCAAAATAACACACATAAAAAAAAAAAAAAAATCTAGCACGGGTAAATGTTTTGTTTTCTTTAAATAGGGGTTATAATCATATGGGGAGTCAGAGGCGTATCTGGTGGAGTGACTGTTAGGCGGTTAGAAGTCCGCCTGGGCTCACGTCATTGTTAATTTTGTGTTTTTAGGTATTTTCTGTTTGGGTTGTTGGGTCGTTTTATTTTGTTGTTTTTTATTTCTCTACATCCCTAACCCCAACCTCACTTGCCCCAAGACCGTTAGTCTTGTGGGTTGTGGGGTGGTGCAGGTTGGTCACGCTGAGCATTCTCAGAAGACCTCTGCACCTAGGGGGGGGGGGGGGGGGTGTTAGAGGCGTTTTTCTTGGTTTGGTTAGGGCCCGGTTCCACTCCAGCCTCGGTGAGCCTTTGTACCGTTCGTCATTGGTGTTGCCGGGGTGTGGTGCAGCGGAGACATACCTCAGTCTGAGGGGTGAGCGGATCTGTTGCCGTTCGCCATTTCGGTAGTTCCACCCCTCCCGAGGGGCTGGGGTATGGTCGAGTTGGGGCACCGGACGTATTTCCGGTTCTCCGCTGTGCCTTGGGGTTGGGGCTGGGTTAGTTTTTCCTGTTCCCTTCCCCGGCTTAATGTTTTTAGCCGTTTGCCAAAATTGAGCTGCTGAGGGGCTCTGGGAGGGACCTGGGGTCTTTCGGGGTGCCGGGGAGGGTAACAAGGTTTACGGTCGTTTTATATCCCCCCGGGGTTGTTTTTGTAGTCCTCCGGAGGTTGATTTTTGATTTTGTTCTGTTTCCTTCCGGGTTCCACCTCCAGGGTTGATGGGATGGTCCTCTGGGGGGGAATTGGCTTGGGGCCAACTAGCCAAGTGTGACCGGGTCTGGGGTTCCGGGGTTGTGGGGAGGGTTCCTCCTGGGGTTGATGGTACGGTCCTTTGGGGGGGCGCCGTTTGCTCCATATACACCTGGGGACCTTTGTGGGATTATGGTTCTGGCTGTTCCTCCTGGAACTGGCGATGAAGGCCTTCTGGGGGGGGGGGGTTGGGCTCTGCAAGTCATTCTGGGGGGGTTGTTTGTTATTTTTCTTTTATGCATTTACGTTTGTATTGTGTTTGTGGGGCTGTGTTGGGTTTTTGCGTTTGGGTGTTTTTCTTTTCTTCCCGGGGTTTGATGGGACGGTCCCCTGGGGAGGTTTTGGGTGGGTTTTATGTTTTTTTCTGTGTGTTGAATTGTACTGGGGAATGTTTTGGGGCTTTTGTTGATGCCAGCCGGCCTTCCAGCTGCGGTGCCTGTCCTGCTGTCTGTGGTGGACCTTAGGAGCGTGGTGCTGTCTGCTTCCTGACGAGGACCCCGGAGGGAGGGGCTGTTCTCGGGCCTGGTCTGCTCGGTCGCCGGGAGGCTTCCCGTTGATGGGGGGGTACTGTTGTGTGTTGGGGGGTGTGGCTGGATATTTTGGTGTTCTTTTCTTTTCTTTGCTCTTCAGGTGGCATGGAAACTGATTTGTCTGTGGAGAAGGTGCTGGCTGAAGAGTCCTCACCCTCATCAACATCATGTGCAGCACCTGTGACTGGTGCTCACATGCAACCTTAAAGACTTTCAGCTGAAGCAGATAATTGGATGGCGTTCTGCATTTAAGTCATGTGTGATTCAAGCAGAACTGCCGGGAACTCAACCTTGTGATGTTCATTTGTGAGACGCTGAGGACCGCGCCTGGGTTTGACACATCGAGCCGTGAAGCAAGGAAGGGTGAGGACACATGCTGTCAGCACACATTAAAGGTAATTAAGTATTTGACTAATTGTTGATAGTAACTTGGTGTTTTGTTACACAGTATACTTGAATTGTGATGAGAATTGTGCAGTTTGCTTCTCACTGCTGTGGCGTGCGGATAATTGATCTTCCACCTGTTGTGAGAAGCTGCTCATTTGCATAAAGTTAAAAAAGATACAGACCTGAATGTGTTGCTGATAGCGTGTGTCTTTTGAAAGATATTGTTGTAGCTGCTGACTTACCTCACCTCTTCTTTGCTTCACAGAGAGTCAGTTTGTCGTGTCCACCTGGGGGGTGTTTGGCGGTGGTAGTGGGTCCAGGAACGCCGGGCTTTGATCCTTACGGGCGCTGGAGAGCGTACCAACAGTCACTCCACCAGAGGGACGCTTTTTAAGTTCTTGCACTTTATTATGCACTAATGGGTGTAATAAATACATTGTTTTGTTATTGGAACCGCTTTCTGGTTATTTTTAGCGCTGGGTTCTGTCTGACGCAGGTCCGCTCCTCAACCTGTGTCGACACATAACAGATTCCCCATTTACATGAACAAATTGTAATCTATTAGATAAATATGATTCAAACCACCGCAGCGCAGTGCCTTTAATACCTATGACATGCTCTAATCTCTGTAATAAAATTTTATGGTCAACAGTATCAAAAGCAGCACTGAGGTCTAACAGAACAAGCACAGAGATGAGTCCACTGTCTGAGGCCATAAGAAGATCATTTGTAACCTTCACTAATGCTGTTTCTGTACTATGATGAATTCTAAAACCTGACTGAAACTCTTCAAATAGACCATTCCTCTGCAGATGATCAGTTAGCTGTTTTACAACTACCCTTTCAAGAATTTTTGAGAGAAAAGGAAGGTTGGAGATTGGCCTATAATTAGCTAAGATCCCATGAGATCGCCTCTACTATTAATCCAGGAAGTGCTGATCCAGGAAGTGTTCAACATTTGACATTTCCTGTGTCAGTGTCAACTTGCCAATGAATTCCCGCGAGATCTCACGAGATCTGCTCTACTATCAATCCAGGAAGTGTTAATCCAGGGAGTGTCAAATGTCAAGGAACATTTGGCCTTTCCTGTTTCACTGTGGACTCAAAATTTGGCACTTCCTGTTTGGGACTCCCTGTACCATGAGCAAACATACGCCACTTTTGCTTTTACCTCACAGGCAAAGTTAACTTTCCTGTGATCAGTCTCACAAGACCATTGCACCAACTTTGAACTTTTCCGAGAGTTTGAAGACGCAAAAGTAGCAACACAACAACCGATTTCTAATGTTAAAGTCATGATAGCATGTTGAGATTGATGCAGGGATCCGTGTGCCGATGCAGTCTTATCTATTAGTTTAAAGCAGATTTGTGATTGGTATTGGTTTGTTATTACACCCCCACTAAACTGCCTTGTATCAGTCCTTTGTCAGTGTTAGTTAAGGTGTCTTGTCACCCACATGTACGCTAGGTTTGCTTGCGCTGAAGTCGTCAGGTGAATCATTGAGCGCCGGTGCTTTTAACTGATCACGACAACAAAAGTTCTCACGGTCCTAATCCTCTTCAGCTCTTGTGACCCCCCCATCGCCCATCTCATCGGTTCACTTCGGATCAGACCTTCCACTGCTGACTTTCTCATGCCTTTCTCTTTCGACACGCTCACGATGTCCACATTGCTTTCCATTTCCTCTTGGACCATCATGGTTCTTGCTCTCGCTCTCTTCTTGTCTCTGCTTATTTTCTGCCCTTCGCTCTTTTCTGTCTCTTCCCTCTGAGGGCATCTGGGTCTTAAATGACCCTCTTCACCCTGCGAGTAACAAAAGCTGAGTCACTTTTCAGATGAAGAGGAGAGTCTTTGAATGGCACTCGCTAAGCCCCATTTGAAGAGCAACTTCAGTCTCTTATCAACAATAGCTTTAGGACTGTGTGGACCCTCATCGTGCTGTATATTCATGATGGTGGGAAACTAAGATGAAGTGGCAAGTGGGAGAAAAAAAGGAGAGAGTTTGAATATATTCAAAAGGAAAAACTTTCTTCTGCAGTGGCAGCTTTAAATCTCTGTATGAATTAGCTTAGATTCTTAAAGGATGTGGCGGTTCATATTGCCAAAAGCTTAAATCTTAAGCAAATCGGCCAGCGCAAAAACACGGGGTAAAGTACTCATTATAATGATTTTAGATCATGATTACTTTGATACGTATCGAGAGTTCTTGTGCCAAGAACTCCTTCCAGTAGATTCCACAATGCCAACTTCTTGTTTGCTTGCCTTTTGTTTACTAGTGAAATTTGACAAAAACGTGCATTAAAAACAAATTCTTGCAGTGTTTTGGGTGCATCCAACTGCCAGAACAATAGTTGTCATACTTATTGTCGTAATGCCACAGTGGCAGCTTGCACAACGTGTCCATGTCAATGTCTACGTGACCCCGAGCTTCTTGAGTTGATATCAGGACACAGGCAGCAGGAATTCCCAATCAAATTCCTCCAAACTATGTGTAACTACAGCTTAATTACATCACCAGGACCTATGACATCACTCCTCTCATGGGCTTGTTGAGCATGTGCGCTAAATCAAGCAAACTAGCGGACATTGCAGCTGAATTGTTCTGCAGGAAGCTGGATTATTTTGTTGATCAAGAAAGATGTGAAAAAACATTTTTGCTTTTTCAGTTACAGCAGGTGGCTCTATCACACGTCAGTACTTAGGTCAGGGTTCAACTCTAGCTGTGTGCTTTATCATCATGTCTGTGTTCTTGGACAAGATGACTACTCTACATTGTCCCAGTCCACCCGATTGGAAATGGGTACCGGCCTTAGTTTGGGAAGTAACCTGTTATCCACTAACATCCCATACAGGAGGAGTTTTGGGCTCCCGCCAGTTGACACTGTGGTACCCGGGGATAAATACCAGCCTGATGGGTATCAGGGCCTGTGAAGGATTAAGGAATACAGATTTGGGATATTTTTACATTTCTATTGGGAACATTTACCGTGCTCAACAGGACACCGTCTGTGTCAGCTGTTCACTCACCCACATTTAAATACGGTGTTTAGCAAGAGGTGGTACTGCATGTGAGGGACCTGGCAGGTTAAAGTATATTTAATGTGGCGTCCAACTGATTGAGACATTTGCATTCTCAAACACACAGCTCCTTCAGTTCATGTCTAGATCAGCTAAGGGTTGCTGCACATGTGGAAAAAGATCTTAAGACAGATGCAGGATTGAAACAGATGTGCATAAGAAGGGAGAAAATCCATGGTTTGAATTACAGGGGGTACTGGGGGAGTCTGAGCCCCCAGTTAAGACTTGGACCAGAAGAGCTAAAAACAAAAAAACAACAGTCTTTCTTTTTTTTGGGGGGGGGGGGGGGGGGGGTGTCAACACAGTTATATATCCTTCTTACCTACAATTACAAATGTTGGTAGGGGTGGTGGTTAAGTGGAAGTGGCCTTGTTTCCATTGCAGAAAGTCCGTGGTTCAAACCAACTCCTGTCCATTCTTCATGTAATATATAGAGTTGCATCAGGAAGGGCATCCAGTGTAAAACATGTGCCAAATCAACATGCTCCACCTTGGACCCACCAGCAGATCCACCTTAGATCTGCTGTCGTGACCCCAAGTGAAAACAGTGGAGCAGCCGAAGGGACGTAATTAAAATATATTTGCCGTGCTCATGCCACTTTCTTGTACTACACTTTCTGTCTGTCTCACTCACATCATTGCAACGATTCATTTAAGTCAACAGATCAATGAGTGGCACAAATCACAGGATACTGTCGTTATTTAAAATAGGTTGCTAGCTACATTAGCTTGCTTGTTTAAAACAAGTTTGTTAATTTAAGAGGTTCTCAAGTTGATTGTGTCAAATGTTTATGGATGAATGCTGAGGTTATCTAGTTTCTAACTATTGCCCTAAGTTACAGGTTAACTAACAAACATTAGCTAGCTAATGCGCATCATCAGCATCCTCCTTAATGCTACAAAAGAATATGGATATCTGTAAAAGTGTTGATTTTTACTTGTGGTTGGCCTTCCTCTTAGCTAAAGCTAACATGCCTTATCAAACATTAGCAAACTAAAATTAGGTAAGAACCCTCCAGCTAGCATTTGATAATTCACACTCTGAAAAAACAATCAATAGAAGCTATATCTTCAGGTATTATTATGCCAGTAACATACAGATGATTAAAATTATGCTGTTAGCCTTACTTTGTTGCTGCTTTGAGTTTACAGTACATTTTTAAAAAACACTGTTTTAGTGTGACAAGCGGTGTAAAAAATAATTATCTTTTCTGTTTGGAAATGTGAAAACTGATTGTACATTTCATAATAGTTGGATTTAAAATGTACAATTCCAAGTTCTACTAATTATATAAGAATATCAAGTCAGTAAAGAGCCTATCGGAGTGTAGCATTGGAACTCTTGTCGGCTATACGTCTGCATTATGGCAGTTAGCCTCAGCCAAAGCAGGTTAATGTGGTCATTTACTTTGATACCAGCAGAATTTGAAGGCTATTAGGGGTATTAAAAATGCCCCAGTGGGAGCTGCTGTGGCTCATGTAGTTTCAGAGTCTGTATATATGCAGCAGTTAGCGTTAGATTATTGGGATTTATTGGAGTAACAAGCTAATGGAATTAAGGTGCTGGATTTCATGCACCATTGCCAAGATTCAGCATTAAAAGGGATGTGCACAGAATAAATAGTGCTTTAAGTAGATGAGATTCCGACACGGGAGAGATTCGCTTGTCAGCGCAGCATTGTTTGCTCGGGAGCCGGTGAAACTGTCAGGTGCGCTGCCGACCACGCACGGCCGCACGGATGGATCCAGAGAGCGGATTTCTCTGTTTATAAGTGCATCTTTTAGAAGCTGAAGTTGACAAACTCTTCAAAACCTGATAGCTTTAAAAACTTTATCCTTTTCGTGTGTGTGTATGTGTGTGTGTGTGTGTGTGTGTGTATGTGTGTGTGTGTGTGTGTGTGTGTGTATGTGTGTGTGTGTGTGTGTGTGTGTGTGTGTGTGCGCAGTTGAAACTCATCTGTTGTGTTTCAGAATGGCAACGTAAGACGCGCTTGTGAAAAGAAGCGCTGGAAGCACACCTAAAACGCCATCACGCCTCTTGATGAGGAAGTGAGGATTTCTATATAGATCTATATTTGCCAGCTAATTACGTACACGAAAAGCAGAATCAAAATGAAATCCAAATATTTACCAAAATAAACTCGTGTTTTGTTTCATTTCTCCGTTGCCGGTGCCAGAACAGAGTTCTCTCCATTACAGATAATTCATCTGATGTTTGTGTTTGTTGCTGGATTAGCTGGGAGGCGTTGCTGTTGGCCCGGGCTGTAAAACGCTCTCATCTGTATTTTAATGGACTAAGAAGCAGTGGGAGGATGTGGCGCCGTGCCACAATTTCACAGTGAAAGAGGGGATCGTATGTAGCAGGTAATCTATTTGTGAAAGTGATTTATCCGTGTAAATGGAATTAGCGGATGGTTTGACAACGCATTAAAAAGCCAATACTGCACGTGAATGTGTCTGCCTCTGTGCTCCACGATCGGCATTTGATCGACCCTAATTGGGGTTTGGGTGCAAAATGTTTCCGTGCTTAATGATGCGCACGGGGATGTGAGGTGAAACAGAAAATGATACATGGCGTGCATTAATAAGAAAATTTACCTGGCCTGGTGCAGGAGTTGCTTTTCTGCGTGATATACAGTAAATAGAAAGCAAAAAAAAAAAATATAACGCAATGCTAAAATACCCTCAACTGTATGAGCAATGTGTTCTTTATAATTTGCAGCTGTTTGATGAATTATTAAGATTCTATTGTCTTACATACAATTTGTACATGTTCAATAAAGCCCCTCTATCAATCATGGAATATTTGTAGATCAGCCTCTGTGCATTTGCAGGTATTAATGAGAGAAATTTAACTGCATAGGAAGTTAGATTTGAGTTAGCGGAAGTTAGCATGAATCCACAAAATATTTTGTAAATGACTCCAGAGGATTTATCACATTACAAAAACAGCATTTTCAGTTTTAGAAGTGTCTATTTCTCACTAACCTTTACATAATATATCAATCAATCAATCAATCAATTTTTTTATATAGCGCCAAATCACAACAAACAGTTGCCCCAAGGCGGCTTTATATTGTAAGGCAAGGCCATACAATAATTATGTAAAACCCCAACGGTCAAAACGACCCCCTGTGAGCAAGCACTTGGCTACAGTGGGAAGGAAAAACTCCCTTTTAACAGGAAGAAACCTCCAGCAGAACCAGGCTCAGGGAGGGGCAGTCTTCTGCTGGGACTGGTTGGGGCTGAGGGAGAGAACCAGGAAAAAGACATGCTGTGGAGGGGAGCAGAGATCGATCACTAATGATTAAATGCAGAGTGGTGCATACAGAGCAAAAAGAGAAAGAAACAGTGCATCATGGGAACCCCCCAGCAGTCTAAGTCTATAGCAGCATAACTAAGGGATGGTTCAGGGTCACCTGATCCAGCCCTAACTATAAGCTTTAGCAAAAAGGAAAGTTTTAAGCCTAATCTTAAAAGTAGAGAGGGTGTCTGTCTCCCTGATCTGAATTGGGAGCTGGTTCCACAGGAGAGGAGCCTGAAAGCTGAAGGCTCTGCCTCCCATTCTACTCTTACAAACCCTAGGAACTACAAGTAAGCCTGCAGTCTGAGAGTGAAGTGCTCTATTGGGGTGATATGGTACTACGAGGTCCCTAAGATAAGATGGGACCTGATTATTCAAAACCTTATAAGTAAGAAGAAGAATTTTAAATTCTATTCTAGAATTATCAGGAAGCCAATGAAGAGAGGCCAATATGGGTGAGATATGCTCTCTCCTTCTAGTCCCCGTCAGTACTCTAGCTGCAGCATTTTGAATTAACTGAAGGCTTTTTAGGGAACTTTTAGGACAACCTGATAATAATGAATTACAATAGTCCAGCCTAGAGGAAATAAATGCATGAATTAGTTTTTCAGCATCACTCTGAGACAAGACCTTTCTGATTTTAGAGATATTGCGTAAATGCAAAAAAGCAGTCCTACATATTTGTTTAATATGCGCTTTGAATGACATATCCTGATCAAAAATGACTCCAAGATTTCTCACAGTATTACTAGAGGTCAGGGTAATGCCATCCAGAGTAAGGATCTGGTTAGACACCATGTTTCTAAGATTTGTGGGGCCAAGTACAATAACTTCAGTTTTATCTAAGTTTAAAAGCAGGAAATTAGAGGTCATCCATGTCTTTATGTCTGTAAGACAATCCTGCAGTTTAGCTAATTGGTGTGTGTCCTCTGGCTTCATGGATAGATAAAGGTGGGTATCATCTGCGTAACAATGAAAATTTAAGCAATGCTTTCTAATAATACTGCCTAAGCCTAGCACAGAACCTTGTGGAACTCCATAATTAACCTTAGTCTGTGAAGAAGATTCCCCATTTACATGAACAAATTGTAATCTATTAGATAAATATGATTCAAACCACTGCAGCGCAGTACCTTTAATACCTATGGCATGCTCTAATCTCTGTAATAAAATTTTATGGTCAACAGTATCAAAAGCAGCACTGAGGTCTAACAGAACAAGTACGGAGATGAGTCCACTGTCTGAGGCCATAAGAAGATCATTTGTAACCTTCACTAATGCTGTTTCTGTACTATGATGAATTCTAAAACCTGACTGAAACTCTTCAAATAGACCATTCCTCTGCAGATGATCAGTTAGCTGTTTTACAACTACCCTTTCAAGAATTTTTGAGAGAAAAGGAAGGTTGGAGATTGGCCTATAATTAGCTAAGATAGCTGGGTCAAGTGATGGCTTTTTAAGTAATGGTTTAATTACTGCCACCTTAAAAGCCTGTGGTACATAGCCAACTAACAAAGATAGATTGATCATATTTAAGATCGAAGCATTAAATAATGGTAGGGCTTCCTTGAGCAGCCTGGTAGGAATGGGGTCTAATAAACATGTTGATGGTTTGGATGAAGTAACTAATGAAAATAACTCAGACAGAACAATCGGAGAGAAAGAGTCTAACCAAATACCGGCATCACTGAAAGCAGCCAAAGATAACGATACGTCTTTGGGATGGTTATGAGTAACTTTTTCTCTAATAGTTAAAATTTTGTTAGCAAAGAAAGTCATGAAGTCATTACTAGTTAAAGTTAATGGAATACTCAGCTCAATAGAGCTCTGACTCTTTGTCAGCCTGGCTACAGTGCTGAAAAGAAACCTGGGGTTGTTCTTATTTTCTTCAATTAGTGATGAGTAGAAAGATGTCCTAGCTTTACGGAGGGCTTTTTTTTATAGAGCAACAGACTCTTTTTCCAGGCTAAGTGAAGATCTTCTAAATTAGTGAGACGCCATTTCCTCTCCAACTTACGGATTATCTGCTTTAAGCTGTGAGTTTGTGAGTTATACCACGGAGTCAGGCACTTCTGATTTAAAGCTCTCTTTTTCAGAGGAGCTACAGCATCCAAAGTTGTCTTCAATGAGGATGTAAAACTATTGACGAGATACTCTAACTCCCTTACAGAGTTTAGGTAGCTACTCTGCACTGTGTTGGTATATGGCATTAGAGAACATAAAGAAGGAATCATATCCTTAAACCTAGTTACAGCGCTTTCTGAAAGACTTCTAGTGTAATGAAACTTATTCCCCACTGCTGGGTAGTCCATCAGGGTAAATGTAAATGTTAAGAAATGATCAGACAGAAGGGAGTTTTCAGGGAATACTGTTAAGTCTTCTATTTCCATACCATAAGTCAGAACAAGATCTAAGATATGATTAAAGTGGTGGGTGGACTCATTTACTTTTTGAGCAAAGCAGATAGAGTCTAATAATAGATTAAATGCAGTGTTGAGGCTGTCATTCTCAGCATCTGTGTGGATGTTAAAATCGCCCACTATAATTATCTTATCTGAGCTAAGCACTAAGTCAGACAAAAGGTCTGAAAATTCACAGAGAAACTCACAGTAACGACCAGGTGGATGATAGATAATAACAAATAAAACTGGTTTTTGGGACTTCCAATTTGGATGGACAAGACTAAGAGACAAGCTTTCAAATGAATTAAAGCTCTGTCTGGGTTTTTGATTAATTAATAAGCTGGAATGGAAGATTGCTGCTAATCCTCCGCCTCGGCCCGTGCTACGAGCATTCTGACAGTTAGTGTGACTTGGGGGTGTTGACTCATTTAAACTAACATATTCATCCTGCTGTAACCAGGTTTCTGTAAGGCAGAATAAATCAATATGTTGATCAATTATTATATCATTTACCAACAGGGACTTAGAAGAGAGAGACCTAATGTTTAATAGACCACATTTAACTGTTTTAGTCTGTGGTGCAGTTGAAGGTGCTATATTATTTTTTCTTTTTGAATTTTTATGCTTAAATAGATTTTTGCTGGTTATTGGTGGTCTGGGAGCAGGCACCGTCTCTACGGGGATGGGGTAATGAGGGGATGGCAGTGCAGTGCAGACAGTCTGCACTGCCATCCCCATGCCCCATGCCTGCAGTCATATATTATATGACTGCAGGCAGTCATATAATATATGACAAAGAGGTTATATTAACACACAAACGAAACTGAGTTTTGCAGCTAGATACCAGCCAGTGACATCACCATGCTAATGTTCACAAAATAATAAGTTCAGAGGTGTCATTAGGTTCCAAAAACAACATTTTCAGTTTTAGAAGTGTTTTCTCACTACCTTTTATATAATATATGATAAACTTGTATCTAAACACACAAAATTAAGTGATGCAGATCTACTCTGATTGGCTGTCATGCCCGTCACTCAAAAGCAAACTGAACAGACTGAAACAGAATGTGACATTTTAACGTCTTAAAATACTTCTTAAAAATACTTGGTTTTCTTGCATGGACACAAAGCCTTCACAATACCTGATGGCCATATTTGATGGCCTTGGGTAAAAATGGAACAGATCTATATTACAATTTCTAAAATTATCCCCTTTAAACTCAATCTGAAAACAAATATGACATGACATGAATGAAATTGAAACAACATAGTCGAAATAATGGGTTGCACAAATTATGGCACGAACATTTCTAAGTCACTGAAGATGTCTTTGGACTTCATTCACTTCATGTCAAATCAAGTCTGGGAGCATCTCACATCCACTATACCACAAAACCACCCACCCAAGGTTCTGGATGGCAACCACCGAGGCAGACAACTAGTACATCCCAACCTGATGTCAGTCCAGTTAGTGATGGCATCATGAAAAGTGGGATGCTGGGATGAGGATCAGCACCTCTAAATCTGAGGCCATGGTTCTCAGCAGGAAACTGATGGATTGTCTATGCTGGGTAAGGAATGTGGTCTTCCCAAGTGAAGAAGTTCAAGTACCTCAGGGTCTTGTTCACGAGTGAGGGGACAATGGAGCGTGAGATTGGCCGGAGAATTGGCTCTATCATACTGTTGTGATGAAAAGGGAGCTGAGCTCAAAGGCGAAGCTCTAAATGTACTGTTCAATCTTCGTTCCAACTCTCACCTATGGTCATGAGGGTTGTGTCATGACCAAAAGAACTAGATTGTGGGTACAAGCAGCCGACATGGGCTTCCTTAGGAGGGTGGCTGGTGTCTCCCTTCGAGATAAGGTGAGAAGCTCATTCATCCGTGGGGAGCTCAAAGTAGAGCTGCTGCTCCTTCACATTGAAAGGAGCCAGCTGAGGTGGTTCGGGCATCTGGTAAGGATGCCCCATGGGCGCCTCCCTAGGGAGGTGTTCCAGGCACGTCCATCTGGGAGGAGACCCCGGGGAAGACACAGGACTAGGTGGAGAGATTATATCTCCACACTGGCCTGGGAACACCTCAGGATCCACCAGTCAGAGGTGGTCAGTGTGGCCTGGGAAAGGGAAGTCTGGATTCCCTTTGCTGGAATCCAGTTGTTGCCCCCACGACCTGATCTCAGATAAGTGGTTGAAGATGAGTGAGTGAAAATCAAACAAAAAACACTTTTTTACATTGTTATTATGGGGTTCTGTGTGTAGAATTTTGAGGAAAATAATGAATTGAATCCATTTTAGAATAAAGCTGTAACATAACAAAATGTGGAAAAAGTGAAGCACTGTGAATACTTTGTGAATACTTTGTGGATGCACTGTAATTCCAGTAGCACTCTGTTTAAGCCTGCTTGTCTCTACATTCCCAGCATTGATTAATGAATAAAGTGTCTCTCTTCACCAGAACACTGCGTTATCTCTAATGACAATTTTTTCTATGTGAGAACTGCTCCTTGACCTCCACATTTACACTCTTTTTGCTCAAAAAGTTTTGATCGTTCAAATCTTCTTTGTCATAGGTGCCTTGGTAGGTCTCCTCACTTGTTGAAAGAAAACTGTAAAAGTGATGATTTACTTGTGTTATACTGTTAAATGCTGACATTATATATATGGATGTCATAATTTATTTAGTTTTTTCAACTGATATCATGTTACAGAGGTTTGTTTTGGATTTAAGTTTAAAAGGGATAGTTTTATCATTTTTAATACGGAGAAGCCCAAATTCTCTTTTAAAAACAAGCAAAAGCAGAAGGTTGTGTTGACTTTCTACATCCGTATATGTTGTATGTACAGTGCATGTGATTATGATGTGATGGGTGTTCACAGAAATGGCTGCAAATTTTATTTAAACCGCCCTGGAAAGTTTCCATTTCGACTTTGAGCCCGCAGATGCACAAATGTTTTAAAGTTGAAAGCAGAATGACAGCACACACACACACACACACACACACACACACACACACACACACACACACACACACACACACACACACACACACACACACACACACACACACACACACACACGTGCACACAGAGCGTGCAGATGGTGGATTTCTCTAACCCGGTTCTTTGAAGCCTTTTTACTGTACACGATGAGGACAAACCGGCTCGTCTTTCATCAGGCTTCGAACGGAGCCGTGTTGACATTGGGATGGCACCTAATTAGGTTAGGCCCAGCGCAGCGTGCACAGTTAACTAGGCTGGCCTAGGCCTCGGGCTGCACAGATCCCAAGGTGACTGCCGCTGCAGCTGAGAAACGACACCTCAGACTGTTAATGTACTTTTATCTATCATCTAAAAATATCTACAACAATTAAACACAGCAGCAGTTATTTTTCAACTCCGGAGGCAATTAGCAGGTAAACCCTTGATAAATGCAGATGAATCGCTTTATAGGTGTTGGTACGTATACAAAAGCCAAGTTTTCATTATCAGAAACACAAGTGATTAAAACAGAAATGATGTATTTTGTTGGACCTGTTTCCTGTATCACGATAAAGAAAACGAGCCCAAAGGGCAACAAACAAGGACTTGGATGAAAGAGCAAAATTCTGCATTGTAGAAGGATTCAAAATACAAAACGCTTATATCATGCAAAATCACAGCATTCACAACATGTCCCAATGCACCACACAAGTAACTGCTACACCTTCACCACCACTCGAGCAAAGACATTTTTCATTATAGGAAGAAACCTCAAGCAGACCAGACTCCCAGGGGTGGGGGAGCTGCTTTGGTGATACTACGAAATCAAACACAATTGAATTGTCAGATCATGCAGTGATACAAATGTTGCCGCAAAGCGTCCAAAATATTCCGGTGTTCACAATACAAAAGGCCAAAAGGTCAACCACAAGGTGAGAACCTGAGTCCTGGCAAAACAGGTTAAATGAACTAATCAGTGATTTCATCAGTCACAGATCAGTCGCTGAAAGTAGGACTTTCCCATATTCCAAGCCTAACCCCAATGCACCTCCAATACCCCCCCCCCCCCCCCCCCACACACACAAAAATTCTATAATTATTGTTTCCCCCTTTTTCTCTTTGGTCCATCCAAAAAAGAAAAATCTTTTTAATTAGTTTTGATGGACGACTTTACTTAAAAAGTGCACTTAGAATTTTGACAACATGGAGGTGTGTGAGTGTGTGTGTGTGTGTGTGTTGGGGGGGGGGGGGGGGGGTGATAGTAGATTTGGACCTCAGGACAGGACCCAGGAACTTAAACTCAATTTATACTACTCTGTATCCATAACTCTCTGGTCATGCAGAACCCTCCGCGTCATAGCAAAACCAGTCCGAACCTCTGTCTGTAGCCTGACGTGTACCTCCTAAAAATTGTAACTACATAACTACATGTCAAGACAACAGAGACCACAGAGAGACTGCATGGAGATCGCACAGAGACCACACGGAGTCCACACAGAGACCACACAGAGACTGCACAGAGACCACACGGTGAATGCATAGAGTCTGCACGGAGTGCGCACAGAGACTGCACGGCTATAATTGGTCTGTTCACTACATCATTCTTGGAATCTCACTTTTCCGGTTTCTTGGGATAACTTTCATGGGATAGGCCAGTCTTCACGAAAAAATCACACCCCCTACTGTTCTGGTAGTTAATTGCATTGCGACACCCACCAACCCTGATGAAAGGTTCATAACTGCGTCAAAGCGACGGTGTGGCCTTAGAGTTGCGCAGTAGTAGAAGCATGAAAAGGCTCTTACAGGTTGGAGTGGGAGGCTTGTGAGCAGACGATCCTCAGTTCGATTCTCCCACGTCAAACGAAGTCTGGGAGCGTGTACTGGCCACAACAACCACTTCCCAAAACTACCCCAGTGGCCACTACCCAGGCAGACAACTGAGCCATCCCCAACTTATAACCATCCAGGTGAAATGTGGGCGTACTCGTTGCCTTTTCCAGCCAAGGTCAATGATACTCTTCATCCGAGTCTTCATCCCCTGCAGACTGAAAAATCAGGAAGGTATTGTTTTGCAGGGTCCTTAGTCTCCAAGTTGCTCCTGGTGTTTTGACCATCTACATCAGATGGGAAAGTGCCAAAGAAATTCAGTGTGTTTAACTAAAGTTCCAATTGTGTTATTTTTGAGTACTTAATAAAAACTGAGGTATTTGTTTTAAATTTTACACAATTTTTAATTTCTACCAGCGTCTTCAGGTCTACGCTGTACTGAGGTACAGCGTAGACCTGAAAAAAATCCAAAACCCAAGTTTCACTTAGTTCAGGATCTTTTCACAACACTTTGTCACAATTAAAATATTTTGCATCTTTCAACTATTCTTCAGTTAACCAAGCAGTTGTGTGTGTGTGTGTGTGTGTGCGTGCGTGTGTGTGTGTGTGTGTGTGCGTGTGTGTCTGAAGCTGTTTGGGTTCATTTTCACAGTCGTCTCACTTCCCTCAAGGTGCTGCTCGCTGTAACATCACTGACAGTTCCGTTCTGTGAAATTCCCGCTCCCTTTCTGTTTTGTGCCATTTAAAAAAAAAAGGAAGAGGAAAAAAGTAAAGCTGATCACACCGGAAAAGGGGATGTGAGCTCAAAAAGAGGATTCTTATTTCTCGCTCTATCTCTGCTAACCCCTATAACAGTTTCATGCGGCACTACCGATTGTGTAACACGGGGGCTTTTTTTTTTTTTTTGGCTTTCGGTCAGACAGACGTGCACACGTCTGTGGCGAGAGACTGGCAATGGAACATGTCGGCCACTTGAAGTCACATTAGGTCTTTAAAGCGCGGGCGAGAATAAAAACGAGACGGCTTGGATCGAGGAGTAAAGGGAGGACAGGAAAGTGTCTGGGCCGCTTTTAAAGAAAGAGCAGAGAAGTGCGGAGAGGATTAAAAAGGAAGAGAACAGGAGGGAAGGGGAGGGGTGTCCGGTCATACTCCAGGCCCGGCTTCTTTCACCGAGAAGAGGGAAAGACACAGGGAGAAAGAAGGAAGAGTGGGGGGGATGAAGGAGAACACTTTGCAAGCCACCCAGGCTTCATTACCATGTCAATCTGAAGACAGAAAACTAGAGAGGGAGAAACAGGCCGGCCAGGGCCCAGCAGTGGGGCCGGATCCATATGGTGCTGCCGGCTCTGGAATGAATAGTGAATGAAGCGGCTGGGCTGCTGGAATCTGCCTCCAAGCCTTTGTGAACAGGATGACCAAAGACAAGAGGGAGCTCTGCAGATGGCCCGGGCTATAAATAGGTAGCTAGTCTATCTCCGTGCTGTCACTCTTCTTGTCTATCTGCCTCCCAGCAGCTCCTCCAAGTCCCAGCGCACCCCAGCCGCCACGCTGCCAGGCCCCTGGACAACACTAAAGCCAGAAAATAAAAGCCTCTGGTCGCATACCTCCACAGAGGACTGTGATATCTGCAGCGGCGGGTGTGCGTCTGCTAACTGCTAGCTTTTCTCGTTTTGTGGCCTACAGCTTTTCAGCTGATTTTAAAAACCACTTATAGCACTGCAAATGCTGTCCCTCTCAAAATATGCCAAATAATCCAAAATCTAGCTAAATTGTCCTGTATTAAGAAAAAAAAAATCTGCCAATGGGGTAAGAAAATTTACTTGGTTAGAATTCTCAAAACTAGCAGTGTCTAGCCACTGAATAATCTAAATGTGCCTTAAAACTGGACTGAATTCTTATTTTAAGATGAGCCTCTGTGTTAAAATAAGGAAAACAATCTTGTTCCTTTGCTTGGATGATTTGAAATCCATTGCATTTCCTTGTTACTGGTTGAATATAGCTTGATATTAGCTGGGAAAACTTATTAAGAAAATGTGAGATACATTTTCGCGAAATAAGACATTTTTTGTGATGTAAAAAAAATGCTTGAAGAGATTATTTTTCTATTTAGACAAAAATTATATCAAATTTTCTTTACACAAGTCTTTTTTTACTTTCTTAGATTTCAGTTTTTGCAGTGAGCTTCTGCTAACTTTCAGTCTGCTATCATTTTTTAAATAAAGTTTTAACAGTCAAAAATGTTTGTAGAGGCACCACGTCTGTATGCACCACTCTGCATTTAATCATTAGTGATCGATCTCTGCTCCCCTCCACAGCATGTCTTTTTCCTGGTTCTCTCCCTCAGCCCCAACCAGTCCCAGCAGAAGACTGCCCCTCCCTGAGCCTGGTTCTGCTGGAGGTTTCTTCCTGTTAAAAGGGAGTTTTTCCTTCCCACTGTAGCCAAGTGCTTGCTCACAGGGGGTCGTTTTGACCGTTGGGGTTTTTCTGTAATTATTGTATGGTTTTTGCCTTACAATATAAAGCGCCTTGGGGCAACTGTTTGTTGTGATTTGGCGCTATATAAATAAAATTGATTTGATTTGATTTAAATTCTGTTCCAGTTGGAGCTTACATATCTTTTTTACACTGATGCCATGTGGGATATTTCATTGATAAATATTCCAGTTTCAGAGAACAGTATTTATCACTAATGGCTACATATGTTTGCATGTTCTCCCCGTGTTTGTGTGCGTTCTCTCCTGGTGCTCTGGTTACCTCCCACATCCAAAGACATGCAAGTTAGGTTCATTGGAAACTTTAAATTGTCCGTAGGTGTGCGTGCGGGTATGGATGTGTTTGTTTGTCTATATGTGACGCTGTGACAGACTAGCGTCCTATCCAGGGTCGACCCCGGCTAATGCCCTGTGACTGCTGGGATAGGTTCCAGCACCCCGTGACCTGATCTTGGATAAGCAGTTGAAGATGATGTGAGTGCTTGCTTCTCTTTCTTTTCTGTCCTTTCTGTTATTACTGCTGGATTTATGTTTGTAGGACGACATTTTTCTGCAAGGTCTTTGGTGCCACTAGTTGTCATAAATCTAGCTACTGTATGTCATTGGTTCATATGGACGCAACATACAGTTTTCATACAGCATTCATCACTGCATAGCATCTTATGAAATACCCCAACAGACATTACATTATTCTTATAACTGAGTACAGTGGTCCCTCGTTTATCGCGGGAGTTACGTTCTAAAAATAACCCGCGATAAGCAAAATCCGCGAAGTAGTCAGCGCTATTTTTTGCAATTATTATAGATATTTTAAGGCTGTAAAACCCCTCACTACACACTTTATACACTTTTCTCAAACAGGCATTAACATTTTTAATAAACAGACATACGCAGAACACAATGCGCGGCTCTCCCTTCGCTCACTGCCTCCGGAGGTACGGAGCTCTGCAGCTGCGGTCAACATCCGCATCAAAACAGCGAGCATACAACCCCTGGCAAAAATTATGGAATCACCAGCCTCGGAGGATGTTCATTAAGTTGTTTAATTTTGTAGAAAAAAAGCAGATCACAGACATGACACAAAACTAAAGTCATTTCAAATGGCAACTTTCTGGCATTAAGAAACACTATAAGAAATCAGGAAAAAAAAAAACTGTGGCAGTCAGTAACAGTTACTTTTTTAGACCAAGCAGAGGGAAAAAATATGAAATCACTCAATTCTGAGGAAAAAATTATGGAATCATGAAAAACAAAAGAACGCTCCAACACATCACTAGTATTTTGTTGCACCACCTCTGGCTTTTCTAACAGCTTGCAGTCTCTGAGGCATGGACTTAATGAGTGACAAACAGTACTCTTCATCAATCTGGCTCCAACTTTCTCTGATTGCTGTTGCCAGATCAGCTTTGCAGGTTGGAGCCTTGTCATGGACCATTTTCTTCAACTTCCACCAAAGATCTTCAATTGGATTAAGATCCGGACTATTTGCAGGCCATGACATTGACCCTATGCCATGACATTGACCCTATGTAACTTTTTGCAAGGAATGTTTTCACAGTTTTTGCTCTATGGCAAGATGCATTATCATCTTGAAAAATGATTTCATCATCCCCAAACATCCTTTCAATTGATGGGATAAGAAAAGTGTCCAAAATATCAACATAAACATGTGCATTTGTTGATGATGTAATGACAGCCATCTCCCCAGTGCCTTTACCTGACATGCAGCCCCATATCATCAATGACTGTGGACATTTACATGTTCTCTTCAGGCAGTCATCTTGATAAATCTCATTGTAACGGCACCAAACAAAAGTTCCAGCATCATCACCTTGCCCAATGCAGATTCGAGATTCATCACTGAATATGACTTTCATCCAGTCATCCACAGTCCACGATTGCTTTTCCTTAGCCTATTGTAACCTTGTTTTTTTCTGTTTAGGTGTTAATGGTGGTTTTCTTTTAGCTTTTCTGTATGTAAATCCCATTTCCTTTAGGCGGTTTCTTACAGTTCGGTCACAGACGTTGACTCCAGTTTCCTCCCATTCGTTCCTCATTTGTTTTGTTGTGCATTTTCGATTTTTGAGACATATTGCTTTAAGTTTCCTGTCTTGATGCTTTGATGTCTTCCTTGGTCTACCAGTATGTTTGCCTTTAACAACCTTCCCATGTTGTTTGTATTTGGTTCAGAGTTTAGACACAGCTGACTGTGAACAACCAACATCTTTTGCAACATTGTGTTATGATTTACCCTCTTTTAAGAGTTTGATAATCCTCTCATTTGTTTCAATTAACATCTCTCGTGTTGGAGCCATGATTCATGTCAGTCCACTTGGTGCAACAGCTCTCCAAGGTGTGATCACTCTTTTTTAGATGCAGACTAACGAGCAGATCTGATGTGATGCAGGTGTTAGTTTTGGGGATGAAAATTTACAGGGTGATTCCATAATTTATTCCTCAGAATTGAGTGAGTCCATATTTTTTTCCCTCTGCTTGGTCTAAAAAAGTAACCGTTACTGACTGCCACAATTATTTTTCCTGATTTCTTATAGTGTTTCTTAAAGCCAGAAAGTTGCCATTTGAAATGACTTTAGTTTTGTGTCATGTCTGTGATCTGTTTTTTTCTACAAAATTAAACAACTGAATGAACATCCTCCGAGGCCGGTGATTCCATAATTATTGCCAGGGGTTGTAGTCTCTGAACCTGTTGCCAGATTTGGCGCAGCTCCGCACAGCAGACAGGAGGGCGGCGTGAGTGGCCCGTTGCTGCGTTTACCGAGTCCGCAGACTCAGTAAGCGCATTGGAGGCAGTAAGAGCAATCGCAGTGATGCCGACTGGTGCTGCGACCGGCCCGCCTGATAAGGACGCAGAACACAATGCGCTGTTGAAAAAAAAAAAAAAGCATGCAAAATTGCACAAAAAAAAAAATCCGCGAAACTGCGAGGCCACGAAAGGTGAACTGCGTTATAGCAAGGGACCACTGTATTCTTTATTGTAAATTTAGCCTTTTATTCACAAAAAAAGAGCCATTTTGGAAAATATTGCTCTTAACTATTTCACCAATTGAGAAACCATGACAGAGACTGGTTTGCTTCAAGGCTATAAGGTAATGAATTAGCTGCATAACGTGCATGATGTGCACTTTTATACACACTGCACATCACTGTGATAAGGTAAATTAGTTCAGACAAATTCACAGACCCCCCTGTACGTCCCGGGCCCCTGTGCGATGGCACATGCTGCACTATCTATCGGTACGCCACTGCTGTTAGCAGATTAGCAGTCATGGCAGCTAGCTTTTCAGTTAGCTGGACCTAAAACTGGACAATGGTACACAGCGGAGAGCTTATCTTTCCTGCTTCTTTACCGCCTTTGAACATTTATCATTCAGCTTTACAGATGCAGGAGAGGACGATCGGAAACTCTCTGCCAAGAGAGCGATGCTAAGTTGCCCAAACACGAGGTACGGCCCAAACTTTTCGCAGATGGACTTTAAAGTAAGTGATAAATCCTTGTCCAGATTGAGGGTCCTTTTGTCATTAAACTAAGCCTTAGCACTGCTGTCCATCTGGCTCTGTGTGTGTGCGTGTGTGTGTGTGTGTGCGTGTGTGTAGATGCTGGACATGATCTGGTAGCAGGCAGAGCACTTGAAGGCTTGAACCTTCCTTTTAAAGTGTTGCTGACTGTAAGCTCGCCTTCTGCTCTTATTCCTCATATATTTCCTTTCTGTCTTCTTTTGCCCGTGTCCGTATATATGCACACACACGCATGTATGCACACACGCACATGTGTGCATACATGTGCATGTGTGCACACACACACGTTTGTGCACACTGCAGCCGCAGTTCTTGTAAACACATCTCTAAGACAGCGTGTGCTTCGTCTGCAACAAGCCCAGACTCTGCGGTGCCCAAACTCTGAGCTAACACCAAAGATAATTGTTAGGAGAGAGAGAGAGAGAGAGAGAGAGAGAGAGAGAGAGAGAGAGAGAGAGAGAGAGAGAAGAGGGTATAACCCGCTGGTAAACAGTCAATCAGAGGTCTGGAAGACTTACGTCTGGACCACACAGACTATTAGAGTCATCAGTCAGACAATCTTTGTAAAGCTGGTGACACAATATGTGATCTAAAGGCAGATTCGGGACCAATTAGAGGTCAGGCAGAGAGTCAGGTCCAGTCCAGGACCGTACGAGGGTGACAGTTCTAGATTTATAGCATGTGACCTTAGTCGGTTTGGTCATGATTCATGCTGGCAACAGTGAAAATGTGGATGAGTGGGTTGGTGAGTAAGTCCATCAATGGCAAAGCAGTAACTCCAAAACAACTACCTTGGAAAAAAAAAAGTTTCAAGGTGAACGTTCTGTTAGAAGTGGCTTTTCACAAGCTAAAATATAACACAAAATATAGATCAAAAGGGTTTTTTAATGTTAAAATCAAATATCCACTAAATCTGCAATTCATTCAATCTATTCATTGAGAGTGCCAGTTTGCAGGGTGATTGAGGCACTTTTGATTGAGACATAATGCAAAATGTACACCAAATGGGCTTTTCAATATTAAATTCAAATGTCCACAAAATCCACAATCCGGGTCAGATCCTGATCAAATATGTTAGGTGATACTGAGTGCCAGTCTACACCTCACTTTCAAATATGAGAGTGATTGGGGCACGTTTGGTTAAGATATAATGTAAAATATACATTAAATGGGGTTTTCAAAGTTAAATTTAAATGGTTACAAAAGCTGTAATCTGGATCACATTTGGATCAAACTTTGTCAGTTGATAAAGGATACTATCCTACATAATGATCTCAAATGTGAAAGAAAATCAGTCTTTTTTTGACAAAGTTATGACTTTTTGAAAATTTGTTCAATGTAAAAGGATAGGGATTTTTTCAAATATTTTTCCTGACTTTGACCTTTGACCTATGACATTCAAAATGGAATCAGTTATTGCTTATCAGGATATGATTCATCTGAAAAAAATTCATTATGATATATAAAAAATGTGGGTTGCAAGCTGTTCACAAACAAACAAACGGGCGACTGCATAACCTCCACCCAGCTTTATTGGTGAAGTTAATAAATGCTGTCATCGTACAAGTTACAACATTTACAACATAAAATGAGGACTTATCCTTTTGTGTCTGGTGAATATTGATGCAACAGATGAATTGAGAAAGCAACAGTTGTTTTGTCAGTGTAATATCCCATAGACGTGTCTGGCCCCTGGTGGATGGTTTAGTGAAAGATGGATCTAGTATGTAAATTTATGTGTACATGTTGTTTATATGCCACCTGATGAACACTGGGTACATCATGTGCTTATCAGTGTGCTCCAACGACCAGCGCCCACCTTCACGTCAGCATTGGCAAATGAATTAAGCTAGCAACTACAGACACAAATACGGTGGGGGGTATACCAACATAAAATCAAACTAGAGCCCGACCGATATGGATTTTTTGAGGCCGATGCCGATAACGATATTTGGATGAAAAAAAATGCAGATAATCGATAAATTGGCTGATTTGCCGATAGCCGATAAACCAGACGATATTATTATTATTATTTTTTAATGAATAAAATGTTCTTTTTTGGACTCTTAACAAAAAAGGTATGAGCTAAAAGCTGAAGTTTTGTTTTCATATTGAATAACTTTATAAAAGAGAAGAATTTTCAAGTTCAAAAAATGCAATCAAGAATTAAACCTTTGTGAAATTAACAAATACATATCCTTAAAAAGAGTTGTGAAATACATCTGATCTTACTACATAAAATGTTGGGTGAATGTAATCGCAAAGTTATTACAAACAACATCCTTATAAACTTGTATGCTTTTGTCAGCCGATCAGTGCAGTGTGATGGCGAACTATGGGGGCTGGTGATGAACACATTTAAGCAGGGGTGTAAGCAGCTCTCAGTTGAATGGAGTCAGAACTCCATCTACTGGACAAACGGTGCAAGGACATTTTATACTGCCGACACAAACATTATTGTTTATGAGAAATTACCGGCATTCTATCTGTTCGGCCGATAGTGAGTACTTTGAGAAGGGCTTATATTGGCCGATAATATCGGCTGGCCGATATATCGGTCAGGCTCTAAATCAAACTGAGCAAGTCACTGCGCTCAATTCGGCACAGAGCACATACAAATTAAATGTGGCAACTGGGTGTGTAATGCTGTTATGCAACAGTACATTTGTGCATGAAGTTGTTGCGTTTATGTTATGGAACATTATCAGGTTATACTGTCTTGTATGGTCAAATTAATATTTCTTCTTTGCCTAGTTTCTACTGCTGGGATAGGCTCTAGCCTCCCCATGACCCTTAATTGGAGTAAGCGGGTATGGAAAATGGATGGAACGTTCTGCCACACTTGTCATCTTTTTGGATGAGCTACGCACATGCAGCGCATTTGTGAACACATAATCAGCTACATAGTAAATGACAAATTTCCAATGGAATATGGATAAAGATACAGTACATCCTGTCCCAACAGGACATGAAACCAAAACTTTTCATATGTACTGCAAATTAGTGACAACAAACTCCAGATATTGATCCCGAACATTTTGAAACCTTTGCAATTACCCGTGTTTCAGGACACTGTATGAATTATATGGTGTACTAAATGGGGATCAAATATTTCAAAATGTTTCACTTTCCCCATCCAGAGGAAGTTAAAGACTCATTCATTTCATGCTATGGAGTCTGGAGATGAGCACTGGAACCAGTGGGCCTCAGGGCCAGAATAGGACTTTCTTCTTTATCTTTTTCTTCTTCTATTTTGTCCACATGACTGCCAGTGTTCTTGTGATTTAGTGGATGTGGGCGCTAGATGTTATGTGCACCACTTTGAAGCTGGGTGGAAGATAAAGCCGCAGTCTCTTACACTCTAAGAAATAATATGTTGAATTTAATTGATAAAGTTAATGCAACTTTTTCCACATAACATTGTCAGTTGAGTGCAAAACAAATTTGTAGTTGAAATTAATTAAATCAAACATTATTACTTAAATCCCTAAAATTAACAATTGCAAGTATATTGAAAATAATAGTATTAATTACATTTAAAACCTCTGTGTTTCACTTCTTAGAATGAGTTTGGTGGTATTTCCAGTTTTACCAGGTTTCTGTTGGATTCAGTGTGCTGTATTATTCCAAATGTTGTTTTACCATTGTATCTACGTGCACATGTGGGCACATGTGTGTATGCAATGACCTGTAATGACCAAGTGCTCACCTCAAGTGACATCACCTGGTTAACCACCAATACATCAGATTGACTTGATGATGTCATCCATCTCCTCAAAGGACTTATTAGCATCAAACCAGCTACTTGTATGTGCACATACAATCATTGCAATGCATATGTCCATCATTACTCAAAATGCCCCATCAGAAGTTGCTCTAAAATAAATTTAGGACTCAACCAACTTGTCCAGATCTACCCAAAAATGTATCAGTTTAAATGTCAAGTGAGATCTACTGTATTTGCATTAACATGTTTTTTTTTGTCTGGTTGACAGTGATTCATTCAAATTAGCAACAGAAATTTAACAAATTTTCATGTAACAAACAAAAAAGAATATAACGCAATGCTAAAATACCCTCAGCCGTATGAACATTGTGTTCTTTCTAATTTGCAGTTATTTTATTATGTATTAAGATCCTATTGTCTTACGTATGATTTGTACATGTTCAAATCAAATCAAATTATCACTTGTTCATGTTGTGCAAATCAAGGAATATTTATAGATCACCCCCTGTGCATTTGCAGGTATTAATGAGATAAATTTAACTCCATATTAGTGGATGCAATTCCATAGTTAGTGGACGTTAGCATTCATGCTAACGTCCACAAAATGTTTTGTAAATGACTCCAGAGGTGTTACCAGGTTACAAAACAGTTTTAGAAGTATTTTTTTCTTGCTAGCTTTTACATAATATATGACACAGAGGATATGTTTGCACACAAACAAAACAGAGTTTTGCAGCAAGCTACCAGCCTGTGACGTCACCACGCTAACGTCTGTGAAATGGCTTGTAAATAAGCTCAAATGTATGATTAGGTTCCAAAATCAGCGTTTTCAGTTTTAGAAGTGTTTATTTCTCACTAGCTTTTACATAACATATGACAGAGTATATGTTTGCACACAAACAGAATTTTGCTGCTAGCTACCAGCCTGTGATGTCACCACACTAACGTCCGTGAAATGGCTTGTAAATAAGCTCAAATGTATGATTAGGTTCCAAAAACAGCGTTTTCAGTTTTAAAAGTCTTTATTTCTCGTTAGCTTTTACATAATATATGAGAAACGTATATAAACACAAAAATTAAGCCATTTTGGAGAGAGCAGCCACTGACGTCACAGTGCAGCTCCACTCTGATTGGCTGTCATGCCTGTCACTCAAATACAGAACTGAACAGATTGAAACAGAATCTGACTTTTTAACTTCTTAAAATAGGTCAATGTTAGCCATCTTTGAACTTGTCCAAGGTCTGTGTCCCAAGAATGTGCCCTGGACTTTTGCTGAGCACAGACAGATGGACAGAAGGATGGACAGACCAACAGATGGATGTACGTATCCAAATCCATCACAATACCCGATGGTCATAGTCGATGGCCTCGGGTAATAATTCAAAAGTGTAAGTTTGACTTTCATGCAGGTTATTTTTTTTCATTTTTCTTTAATTAAATAAGAAGCAAGGCGAGCTTTGCATGTGCAGGCCCCGTGCTGGCTGTAGCCTTTAACCCTCTGGGGTCCGAGGGCATTTTTTGGACAGTTCACTCGCCTGGCATAAATGTTTTATTATTGCTGTTAAGAGCTCTCCCTGCATCCCACAATCACGTTTTATGTCTCTTTTTGTCAGGACAACCTGTTCTTTCATAATATATATGCTTTTGTTGTGTTTTATAAGTGTAATAAAAGTTTACAATCAAAAATAACAAAGTAAAAAGTAAAGTGAAAAATATTTTTCCACACACATTTATTCAGAACACACAGCAAACTATAATAAACAACTGTTTTGACACTTTATAAAGGTAATTTGAGGTCTTGTGTGAAAGACTGTACAACAAAAAAGTTCAAACAATAAACACAAATACACATTTTGAACAATATATACAAAATGGTTTATGCTCCAGTCTGAGGAGTGGCCCCTCTCCCTCACCTCATTGATATGGTAAACAGTGCTTTACACCAGAGGAAGAGAGCCACAGAGTTATCCAGTAACATTCAAATGCAAACTAGTGGAGCAATCCTGATAGTTACACATTCTTTGTTTGAGCATTTGAGATAGTCATGCGAGGCTCTCTGTCTGCTTTCACTTTCGCTGTGCGTAATGGCGCAGGGTGCATTGGAGGAGTTATGGGACTATTGAAATGGGCCAACTAGTAAGATATCACTTCTGAAAACAATCTTTGGTTTATCACGTGAGGTAAATCTGGCCTACGATTGGATTTTGGAAAACCATGTGATGGTGAACCAATTCCGATTGGACACTCACATTGCACACGTCATCACACAGCTTCTATGAGGAGTACAAAGATGGCCGACGGTGGATCGAAAGTCCGCTGAGTTAACCTTTCAGCAAAAAAAAGAATAAGTTTCTATCTCATATCATTAAAAAGTTATTTATAATTTAGTAAAGCTTGATCCCAGCCGTTGTATACGACCCCAGTCGGCCCCAGAGGGTTAAATCTGACATTCTAAAACAGTGCCACCCCAAATCATTCACTTGTGTTTTTAATGTGTTTGAAATCTAGAGGGGAGCGTATCAACTGGAATATTTTGAAGCATTTGTTTCAAAGCCATATTGAAGCCTTGTTTAACAGCTCGTTTCATACAGACTTGGAACAAGGTTTGAAATGGATTTTAAAACATTCCCGAACAGTGTTACATGTTTGAAATCCCTAATTTGCAGTAACGATGAAAGGTTTTGGCACCATCCCCCATTCAAACGTTCTATCCATTTAATTACAGTTTTAGTTTCCTGTTTTGTTGTATATATTGAACATTTCAAAGTAGTGGGCATCAAGCTTCTTCCTGCAATCGGTGGCAGAGTGCATCATCTGCCGGATGTCTATCCAGCAGGTGGCAAACATATCTATGGGGTATTACACAGGCAAAACAAAGTTGCTCTTTTGATTGATCTGCTACACCAAATTCACCACATGCCAGAGGTTTTGTCCTCATTATATGTTATTTTAATGCAATAAGTTACAAGATGTTAGCGTTTATTGTCCTTCAGTTACCATCTCCATAAGCTGTTTGAATGAACTCACTCACTCACTCACTCACTCACTCACTCACTCACTCACTCACTCACTCACTCACTCACTCACTCACTCACTCACTCACTCACTCACTCACTCACTCACTCACTCACTCACTCACTCACTCACTCACTCACTCACTCACTTTCCCCTCTTTCTTTCAGTGAACCCGAGATTTTGTTATGCTTTTTCTTACTTGACTATGAGGAAGAAAGAGTGTCCTGATAAAATGTTCATGGAAGAAAATGCTTTAAAAGCCTTCCCCAGTGGAAGTGCTTCATCTGTTTAAACTCTAGCGGACACCTTGTATCTGCCTTTACTCCTAGAGGACGTAAGAGAATGCAGATAGATGAATTATCCACCTAAACAGTCTGATATCTGCTGTGAAAGAAGAAACTACAGTATTTATCAGGAGATATTTTTTTGTTGTTGTTTTGGTGCTTGGCAACACTCGTATCCATCACACATTTGTTGCGGAGTGTCGCAGCAACCCCGGAGGTTGTAAAGTGTTTGCTGCTGTTGTGGCGGAGTTCATCTCTGAGAATGTGCTATTATCAAGCTTGCTTCACGCATACGGACATAAAAATATCTGCACTGTGGCGCCATGACATCACAAACAATCTATCTGAGTGGAGAAAACATCATATAATTGCAAGATACTGTGTCATTGCAGGGTCACAGCATCATTATCTTATGAGTTATTACAATGATTAAAATAAAATTCTTCTTCTGCCCTGACCTCATGTTTAAACTGGTGTTATCCTTTTTTTTTTAACTCCCCTGGTGTCCATCCGTCTGTTTAGAGCTTCCAGTCCCAGCTGGACAAGTTTGAGATTCAGCTCACCTCCATGCTGCTCAGGCTTTGGGACGCTGAAGGACTAAAACCAAACCAGACCTTCACAGAAGGACAGAAGGGATGAAGGAGTTAGCGGGAGCTGTGAGGAGCAGGACAGATGGGACAGGGATCAAGGCCCCGCGTCTCTCTGTCCCTCTGACTCTGGTTCTCTGTTTTACTTTGGGCTTCTTTTACACCTGTCTTACAGGGGACGTGTGCAGAGGGTGAATTTTAGACAGCCGGGGGTTCTGACCTAATACTGTTCAGCCCCGGTCACACGCCACTAACGATGGATGACAAAGCCCAAAAGAAACAAAAACTTTTGTTGGACTTTCATTGACTTTTCCAGGCATCATTTAGCCTTCGTCCAGCTTTGTTCCTGCAGCTGGCGTTTCGTCACACTTTTTAAACTGTTGAAATATTTGAACAAACACTGACGAAAACCTCAATTCCTCCGTATTTCATTTTGCTTTCTTTCTCAACAGCTTCTTATTTGCTTAGTTTTCGGAACATTAGTGTGTCGCTTGACTTTCGTCCAACTTTGTCCAACCTCCCAAGTCCGATGTATTGAACGAAGGTTGATGATATCTAAATGAATCAGTAACTAAAGCTTCGATGAGGTGAACAAAACATCCTTGTATCGCTAATGAATCGTCCATGTTTGGAACGAGAAAGCAACGTTTTTATACAGAAACAATAGCGTTAAGAATGTTTTATCAACTATAACTATTTACCCACATTTCAACCATTTGTGGGCGGTCTGCATGTGCAGACACAAAATCTCTCACCTGTTGTCAAGACAAACAAAAATCCTGCACCTGCCAGTACTGCGGACACGAGGTCAAGGTTGGCTGCGCTCGGTTTTATACCCGCTTTTGGTCACATCATCCTGAATGTTTTGATTTAATTTAAAGCACTGAAGTCGACATACGCTTCATTTATCTTTTGTTAGTTTCAGTTTTATTTTGTTCCTTTCTTTGCTCTTGATTCGCAGGCTTTTTGGTGATGGGAAAGGTGCAGGACCACTCGTCCACCTTTTCTCGATGATTTGTGACATTTCACCTTTTTATCCTTTATCCAGCTAGCGCCGTGTGACCGGCCCTTAGTTAGATAATGTTTGGTTCCAATGTCTCTGGGCCCTCAGGTGTTGAGATCCAGAGATGCCTGGAAGTGCTTGTGGAGTCATGAGTCTGCTGGACACAGGTGTTTGGTGATGACAGTATCTTTGCAGGAGAATGAAAGTCCAAGTCCTTAGGCTCCTGGTGCTCCTGGTCTTACTTACTGTGTGATTGTTAGACTTGGACACTAACAAGTGAGCTGAGGTGACATCTGGATGGTTTTGTCATCTGGTCTCTTTGGACGAAGTATTGATGGAATGACTTTGTGTCACATGAAAGATTACTTTGGGATACTGCGATGAGGAGTATCACTTAGGAAAGTGTGCTACCGGAATTTGGGCATGTAGAACATTTATCTGTGTGTGATCCAGCACGCACGTGTCCACTGTTCAAGATCTCGTTGGCTTTCATCGGACTGTGGCAAAAAGATGGTTTATTTTTCAGAGGTGTGGATGGATCGATTGTCTGCCTGGGTGGTTGCCATCAAGGCGGTTCCGTAGTGCGGTGGATGCAGCGATGTTCATGCAAATAACATGAAAATCAAAGGAACCTGTTATAGAAATGTTAAAATCTTTACTTCTGTATCCACATTTGGTTCCAAATTTAGATATTCTTGCTTGATTGAAAACATTCACCTCCATCAAATTTTACTGAAAGCCATTTATGTTTGTTAAGCTATCTTGCTAAAAGCACTGCATCAATGTATAATATTGGGAAATAAAGTCACACTTACAAGACCGTGGTCACATATTACTGTATTGTTACGAATATAAGATGGTGTTGTTTTTCCCTCTTGGAAATACTAATACATCTTATATTCAGGGTCTAGATGTACACCAGCAAGAGTAGGTGGCGCCAAATACATGTGACAAGACTGAAGTGACCCAGCCTTTAGCTTACAGTGCTGTTATACCTTCTCACTCCCAAATTGTCACATTTTTATGCTTGTTCAGTGCGCCCTTGCATCAGTATGTGATAGGATGGGTAGCGCCTTTGTGTCATGTAGTGATAAAAGGGGAACTTTTTTTTTGACAGCAGCTCATCTGCTTCACTTCTGTTTCATCAGGGAAGTATATGTATGTTCATGTTATGGTTGTGGTCATAGTTAAGGTTACGGATCAGGTTAAGCCACTCGTTGTGCCAGTGCGTGTTATTCGATGGTACGCTTGAAAAGCCACTTTTGACACTTGCACAAATTTGATCCCCACACTGGAACACAATCTTGTGTGCCAATGAGTAAACTCATCGTAAACTGTTGTAAATTGTGTGTAAACTGTGCAAGGCCCTACTTGCAATGACATGCATTGACACTCAGTGTTTGCAAATAGGTTGCGCTATGTTCACAAATAGTTCACGCAAGTGGCATGAAATTTATGTGTCCCAGAAATTGTGACCATTTTAAAATTTTCTTAGCGGACTGCCGCACAGTTTACGCACAGTTTACTCACAGTTTACGCAGAATTTACACACAGTTTACGAGTTTACTCACTGGCACACATGATTACATGCCAATGTGGGGATCAAATTTGTGCTAGTGTCAAGGTGGCTTTAGGATTAGTGCTTCACTAAATGATGAAAATGGGCTATCCAACTCATCACATATTGGCGTATAGTCATCAAAATGGTTTTCCGTCAAAAACGTGACAAGTTTGGAGTGAGAATGCGTTGAGTGCTGGATGATGGAGAGATGGTGGTCATCCAGAAAAGAGAATGCCTCAAAAGCTGGATTAGATAATCAACATGGTTGACAAGTTTTGATGGAAACTGTAAACACACATTGACCAGTGAGGCAGAGTCATCAAGCAACTCTCAAGCAACATGATGCAAGAGTAAAATGTGAGCTCATAAAAGCCATTTTAAAAATGCTAACAGTCAGAAAAGCACACCTTGGTCCAAACACCTGCTTCCATTGACAGACAAGAGGGTGTGGCTTACTGTAAAAAGAAATGAGGGGCAACTCATAAAATGTGATTTCATTAGCATTATTGTCAAATAAAAGCATTTTTTTAAAAGACGAGCTGGTCTTCAGAAACACTTTTTCCAAAATACGTCTTTAAATTTTATCATTTCCTCTTGGGTCAGGGCCTTCTTTGGACATAAAGAACGAATCTGTCAATCTTTCTTTTCCCATGACCCACATGCTTGTAGAAATAGCTAAAGAATGACAGAAGTTGTTTTTATCTCTTCCTTTTTTCTCTCGCCTTCACATACGGTCACCCGTTCTGCCTGTCTCTCTGTCTGTCTGTCTGTCTGTCATTACAGTAAATCAGTGGGCTCTTCGGGTTTATCCGAGCGTCCTTCTGGCTGGGATGGCTGCAGCAGATGTTGAAGCCTGGGACAAAATGGATTTCCCCCCTCTGAGAGCAGCTTTTCTTGCCCTCCTTAATGGAAGCTCCTTGAAATGCTAATGCCCCGCCATTAGTATAGCGGTGGTCTTGCATAGTGATGGTGGGAAAAAAAAAAAGAGAAAAAGACAACGATCCTGTCTGAAAACCTTTTCCCCTGGAAAATACTATAGTTTGCTGATCAGGACAGTCAAGCATCAACTAGAAGGTTTAGAAAGAAATGCCGGCCTTGTTACGGCGTGTGATGGCATCTCATCTGTTCCCCTCCTTTTTGCTCTCTTCAGCACCTTCATCCCTTCCCGAAAGTTTATCTCAAAAGAGGGATACTGATAATCGAGCATGTGAATGCAGCAAAAAGAAGCGATTGCATCTTAGCGCCGGCGTTTACAGGATCAAGCGACGACTCTAAAATCAGTAGGCTTACCTCATTTGAAAACATTTTGCTTATTGTGGATTCAAATGGTGAGAAAAGTGGCTTTGCAGAACACTGTGTACTGTATGTTTTCTCTCTTGACAGTAGGTGTTGGTTTATTTTATCGTCTCCACCAAACCCCAACCTACAGTGCTGGAAAATGAAGCCAAAGCGGAAGTGCCCAAACTTGCAGTTCCTTGAATGGCTGCTAGAAGCTGGTTCCATAAGAGTCACTTCTCATTGACCCTTCTGGTAAAATTAACAACTTTACAGCAGAAATAAACACATTTACAGCCTGGTGCAAAAATGGTTTTGGTCTCTATAGCTAATTTCCACTTTTATGACAACTGTATATAGGTGATTTTTAACATTTATTATTTTTTTAATAATGCATATAATTTTTTTAATAATTGCATATTTCAAGCCATATTATGAATAATAATCGGTGTGGTCACTTTGAGTGACAGCTGTGTGTTGGCAAAATGTGTCCAGATTACAGGGTCCCACTACAGCGCTACCAACCATCCTGTATTGGGCGTGGCAGTCCCGGTATCTACACCCGTGTCCCAGTCCCGCATGGATGTGTGCGGGATGCCCAATGCCCCAGATCCCCCAACTTATGCTTCGCAGCCTTGGCACTCGCGGCCATGTGTGGGTGTCCCACATTGGTAAGTTCAAATGTTGGCAGGTATCCCACTAGCAGTGGCTGTTAGTTGCTGTGGAGTTGACTGTGTGCCATTTATGAGTATTTTATTACAAATATCTGTGATAATATGGTTTGTCGTGCTAATGGAACATCTAAGAAGTCAGTACTCCAGTATTTCAGTTGAGTGAAATTTTTGTGTTATTTAATTTAAATGTTAGCACCTTTAGCACTCTTAGCACTAATTAGCAAGTATTGGTAGCTTTGGTGACATGCAGGCCAACTGCTTTGTTATAACCACACCCAAGCCACCTGTTAGCAAAACCACCATCCAGTCCACAAAAATATGTGTTAATCAAACACCCAAGTAAAAGTTAGCCAGGTAGTCTTAGCTTGTTAGGGAACTCCAAGACAGGGGCATGTTTGGGCTTCATTTGTTGCTCCTAGGTCTTGCCCTTGCTTCACTGCTTTACCCATTCATGGGGGAGGTGATGGTCTAGTGGTTAAGCGGTGAGCTTGAGACCAGAGGATTCTCAGTTCAAACCCCCATCAGGCTGGAAAATCACTAAGGACCCTTGCACAAGGTCCTTAACCCCCCAAGTTGCTCCCGTCATGTAGCGAGTGCCTTGCAAAGCTCTCTATAAATGCAGTCCATTTACCGTTCATGGGTTGGCCAGGAGTTAGGTGGAATCTGCACTTGGAACTGCCCCGTGATGCTCTTCAGAAACCCTCACGGGTAACATCATGGTGGCTTTGTCCGGTGGATACACAGTTGGTAGTTTTGAAGAGTTTTCCCCCTTTCTCTCTCGTGCACGTGTGCAGATTTATCACGCTGGACGTTCGTGTGTCTGTCAGCAGCTGGCGGGCCGAGTCTTGTTTGAGCGTGTGCATGTGTGTTTGTGTGTGCAGAGCCCCTGTAAAGCCTGCTGCTCGGCGCGGCTGTGACGGCCAGGCCATGTGGCCACTTTAAAGCTCCTTTCTGAGAGGCCTGTGAAGTTGTTAATGAGTAGCACTACACTGGCAGTTGGCTCTGGGAATCCCTCTGCCAGCTGTAGCTGGTGCACACCCACCTCCCCGTTTCACTCCTCTCATGTTCTCCCTCTCATGCTTACACTTGTTCAGTTTCTCTGTGCTCGCTCCCATCTCTGTCTTTTCTTTCTGTCTGTATTTGTTGGTTGCCTTCTCTCTCTCTCGTGTTCCCTCGCCCTCCGTTTCTGTGTCTGTTCCTCGTTCTGACCACGATATCTGCATAATCCGTGTAGTGAAACATCATTGCAGACCTTCTGTCTCTTCTGGCACTGTTCCGGCTGCACATGTTTTCTCCTGTATACCTGCTCAGATCGCTGGAAATGCACTTTGGCAGCAAACACTGAGCCACATGCGGCAGTGACAGCTGTTTAGAAAAACAAAAAAACAAGGAGCTGCACTTATTCTGGATAGAAACTCTATCCTGCGTTCTGCAGACAGTGAGTCAAATAGCTCACCCTGATGCGGGAAAGTTGCATCCCTCTCTGGATTTTTGCTTTGTTGAGAGCAGAGAGCAGGTGCACTCGTGTCCTTTTCTCTGGCTCGTAGTCCCAAGGTCTGCGGTGCACATCTGTTTGAGAGTGCTTACTTGTACACACGAGGAGGACATTTACTTGTATTGTCATCAGCTCCATTTGCAGCTGAGGTCCCTGGCTGCAGGGTCATGGATGAATTGTTGAAGAAGACGAGGGTCTCAAATCACCCATTTTCTGAAATGCACTGATGGCACTTGTGAGTTATTTGTATCGTGGACCAGTTTTATTCCAATAGATACTCAGTCAGACATATGTTTACATGCACCTTGGCTAAAACTCCAAAACCCAATTTCCCCCAGTTGCATGTTCTATTTAATTAAACATTAAGGACGTTAAGCCAATTATGTGTCTACTTCATTCACATATAAGGTGTTTTTTTTTTTTGTAAATAATAGCTGCAAGATAGATTTATTTAACTTTTTAGTCAGTATGTCAATTTTTTTTACATTCACCAAGATGAATACCTCTTTAAAGAGCACGGAGATTCCAAAAGATTTAAGAAATTGCCTTGAAATTCCCATGAATGACTAATTGGTATCATTCAGGTTCAGTGGGGATGTCTGGCTGTATTTAAGGGCCTAACTAGAACCCGTAGCTCAGTGGGATAAATAGCTGGACTACCAATATGTAAACCAATATGTTTCACTCTAATCTTGTTTAGTCCATTAAACTCACTTAGTTGACTAATCTTTAATGTTAGTCGTTGCAAAAAGCGCTTAGTCGGCTAAGGTTCTACGTTACCGACTAAAATTTTTAGCATGGTACACAGGAGACTAATCTTATTTTAGTCGACAAAAGTTCAGTGTCTTACCTCAAAAAATGGCAGCTATCATGTACCAACACTTGATGGAACGCTCGAGCACCCCGATGTCACTCGTATTCCTTCAAAAGGAGAGCGACTGTCATGATGTGGTTGTGACAGTTCTCACACGAGTAGCTGTTACGCTTAGCAACATTGTGTGTGCAGAAAGGTTTGATGGAAGTGTAGAAGAAGAAACTGAAGAGTGAAACTGCAAGGCTACTAGCTAAGTACATCATTCTGCAGTTCGGCTACATAGTTCATGACAATAACCAACCTGGAAGTAAACAGAACTGTTGTTCATTGGAGCCATCTCTTGGCAAGGGCACATGCAAGGCCGGTATGCCCGTGAAAACTGATGATTAAGTTAAGACAGCTAATCTACAAGTTTAATCGTCGATGTGAAACAGTGATTAAACTGATAATGTTGGGCGACTACCTGTAGCCGACTAAAAAAGTTTAGTAGACTGAAAGATTAGATTGCTTTATGAAACCAGGCCCAGGGTTTGATTCCTGGTCTTGTGACCTAATACTTCATTTGACTCAATCCACTCAGCTGTAAATGGGTAGCAGCCTTCATACTATGGAATCTGGAGATAGCCACCAGCTCCAATGGGTCTCAGGGCCTATATAAGACTTCTACTTCTTGATAACCAGTGTCTTAAGAGCAGGAAAATCAGATCTATGGATTTATGCCAAGACTTCCAGAGCAGAATTTTGCATCTGAAATCAGGTTCACCCTTTAGAGATATATCTAAAATAAATAAATAAATAAATAAAAAAAAATAAATCATAGCAACAAAAAAAAAAAAAAAAAAAAAAAAAAAAAATTTACATGTTTGGGACAAGGCAGACTTCATATTATAGAAAAAGGAAACCCAAATGAACACCCAGGAATTAAACTTGTGTTCTAAAGATCCAACTTAATGATCCCAACAAAGGAATTGATAAAATATTTGGGACATCAGAAAGAAAAGTGACACCATCCACATTTGAAATAGTACTTGCTCTGGTCGGTAGCTATTAGTTAAAATTTGATATCAGAGGTTAGGATCTGGAGTAAAGTCCAAGCTTTCAGTGACTTCCTGGACTCAGCCATTAGATGTGTATCTTGGCAGTGACGTTCAGTATATCTGGGACTTTGGACCAAAAGATGCCAGGGAAAAGCTTATGGAGTCATGATGTCTATGACCACAGGTGTTTGATAATGATGATGCCTTTGCAGAAGAATGAAGTTTGAAGTCTTTCAGCATTGTGGTGCTTCTGGTCTTATGGTGTGATTTTGAGAATTGGATTCTGACCAGTGACCTAAGGTGGTGACTGGATGACTTTGGTAAGTGGTCTTTTTGGAGGACTCCTGGCGGAATGACTTTGTCAAACAAGCAGTGACTTAAGAAGACTAATAGTAGGAGTAGGAAGAGGACTTGCACTGAGGGCACACAACTTTGAGATTTTGGCCATGTGGCACATTTGGGGCGTGATCCAACCTCAGTTTTGAGGACCCCAGTGGCTGGAGAAGTTTCACCAAGTTTCACCTGGCTGTGTCAGATGGAGAAATTACTACTTTGATACTTGCTGGATTCTGTCCAAAGACATCATAACTCCATAAACTCTTCCCACCCATCTTATCTTAAAGGCCAGATACATGAGTGCGACTGCCGAGATCAGTAACATTCACATTCACTTCTGATATCTGAGTCCAGGAGATCATTGAAAGCCTTGATCTTAGTCTTGATCCACGACAATCCCAAACTCAGTCTGATTCCTCACTCAGCTTCTCAACGGCTGCAATAAGGTATCTTTTAATTCTGTAAAGATCACAGCATGGTCTGTGATGTCCCCTAAACAACTGGTTTCCACAACCCGACCCAAAAGCCAGCCCATACATGTTCAATCAACATTTTGCCGTGTACAAGTTAGTGTACGGCCTTATTGCAGGAGAGTCAGAAGTTTGATTCCCCATCCATATTAGATGGGGAAGGTGGAGGACTTGCAGTTGCCTTGCGCTCATCACGACCACTACGGTGCGCAAAATTGCTCTCAGTGTGACGTGAGTGCCATGAAGAAGTGCTCAGAAACTGCTTTGAGCATTTGTTCCCAAGTGGAAAACCACTTCTGAAATACATCCCATTTTTCTAAATATTAATTTAGCGCCGTTGTAAAAATGAATTGGATAAAATTCAGATTTCCAAAGTTGCTTCTTTGGAATTCAGCTTTATATTGGGAAATAAAGGTTAGACCTTAGTTCACACTGACTCTGTCCTCTCCTCCGCTCGTTCCCTCTCCTCCTCCCTTCCTTTCCTTTCTCCAGAGACGGCCGCACAAGCTGGCGTCCTTTCACTCCACAGATGTCTCTGTTCCTATAGGGCTCTCGCTGCGAGGAGATGCGTTGGCAATCTTGTGAAATACACCTAGCACACACACTCACACGCACACGAAACACCCAAACACACGGTGTGATACTGCTGTTGTCACTGCTGGAGTCAAAGTCTGTGAAGACTCTCTCATCTTCGCTCCCTCGCTCTCTTGTTCCTTTATTTGTGTGTGTGTGCATCCAAAAGGGAGAAAAGTGAAGAAGCAGAACGTGTGTGTGTGTGTGTGTGTGTAGACAACACATCCTGTGTGACAACCTGTTGTTGTACAGATCCGCCACAGCTCTCAAGTTGGGTGTGAGATGGTTGTCACCAAATACCTGAGGCTGGCAGGATTAACACCTGTTATTGCATTGGGTTCGTGTGTTTGTACTCATCTAGGATTTTTCAGGTTTTTCGGCTTCTGATCGCCACTTGGCGTCCTCCCTTTTTCTGTTCCGATGTGGATTTTGGCACACATTTTACACTGGATGTCCTTCCTCATGCAACTTGACATTCTATGGAGAATAGACTCAGGTGGTGTTAAACCGGAAACGTTTTGGTTTGAAAGCAAAGTGCACGGATCACATGGCTAACACCATTTCAAAAATCTGTTTAAAAACTGCGCACTTCATCGTGATGCTGAACTAACTGTCGGAGTCTTGTCTCATTCCCGATAAAGGATCTGGATCTCACGTTGGCACCAGATGCACACCTCTGACATGTGATCACATTTACATACATCACAAACATGTCTCGATCTGTAAATGAACATCTACTGCTTCAAGATCACCTGAGCCCATTCTCCACGCAATGTGGAGTTGCATCCAGAGGTGCAGCTGGAGTAAATCCTATGCCAAATCAACATCCGACTCCATGTCCGATCTACTGTGGTGACCCCAAGCAAAAAAAGGGGAGAAGCCATAGAAATAACCAGATCCAGATTGTATCTGAACCAACATACAACCCTGGATACACAATCATGGGATTTTGAAATTAACATTGATCCTGAATGTTACCTTGTTTCTGAATATTTGTTGCTGATTGTGAACATGGCCACAATTTTGATATTTATTCCCAATAACTCATCTTCGATCCTGACATTTGAGCCTGATTGCTGAATTGAGATCCAGGTTTCTGATCTTTGACCCTAAACACTGATCTTTGGTCCTGATTGCTAACCCTCGATCCCAGTCATTCATTCTTGATCTTGATCCAGATCTTGATTACTCATCTTTTTTTTATCATATTCTTAACCTTTGATCCTGATTGATGATTGTTTTGATGCTTTGATCACAGGACCCAAACTCACAGATTAGCGTTAAGGATCAAAGTCAGGATCCTCCCCCTTGATCAGAATCTACACCACTTTCAATTCGATTTTAGTTTATTTCATTTATATAGCACCACATCACAACAAAGCTGCGTCAAGGCGCCTCACACAAGTAAGGTCTAACCTTACCAACCCTCTGAGCAAGCACACAGGCGACAGTGGTAAGAAAAAACTCCCTTTGATGATGTTGAGGAAGAAATCTCAAGCAGATCAGACTCAAAGGGGTGACCCACTGCTTAGGCCATTCTAACAGTTACAAGGTTTTTACAAAGTTTTTACAAAGCTGAAGAAACAGGAAAGTGAAAAAACAGAATTGCATCAAAACAAAGTGCATTATTGAGATGAGCAAGAAGTCATTGGCAGGGGGTCATCCAGTACCCTGGGATGCAGCATCCATCCATTACATCATCATGTAGGAGTACATTCCAAAAGCAGACTGCAGTATGCTGTGTCAGCTTCAGGCATGGCATCTCGTGGTCAATCCAGCACCCTGTGGTGCACAGCCATCAGATGTCATTGGTTCCTCAGACAGAGAGAAAAAGAGCAGAATCAATATGCTGGAAATAACTACACCTAAGGTGCTTCTCTTGACAGGGAAGCACAGAATATACTAAGGTGATCGGCAGCAGCTAGCTCCGAGCTTCACTAACAAACCCAGAAATTAGATAAAGTGAGACAGACCTGTCCCATTGCTAATAAGATGAGATAAAGGGATAGGAAGCATAGTTCCATACTATGCCAGCATGCAAACCATACGAGAGGGAGAATAGATACATCTTCAGTCTGGACTTTAATGTATCTACAGAATCTGACTGTTTTATCTCTGCAGGGAGATCATTGCACAAAACAGGGGCACGATAAGAGAAGGCTCTGTGACCTGCAGATTCTTTATTCACCCTAGGAACACAAAGTAGTACAACACAGAGCCTGGGCCTGTATGTAGGGTGTAACTAGGTCAGCTAAGTAGGGAGGTGCTAGTCTATGAATAATTTTATAGGTTTGCAATAGAAACTTAAAATTGGACCTCACAGAGACAGGAAGCCAGTGAAGAGACGCAAACATCGATGTAATGTGGTCGAACTTTCTGCTTCTTGTCAAAACTCTGGCAGTAGCATGTTGAACCAATTGGAGACCCCTAATGGTGGCCTGCAGTAATCTAGTCCAATCTAGAAGAGACAAATACATGGACAAAAATGCCTTGTGTTCTTTTTTGGCCAACACCCCACCCCTCACAGTTTCAGTAAAGTTGGTTCATTAGTTTTTGCATAATCCTGCTAATAATCTAACAAATGGACCAACAAACGAACCCATGCTGATGATCAGATAACGTACATGATGGAGGTAGACATTTTTAAGAACCAAATTCCAGTTTTAACATTTGTGGCATTAGTTTTGGTTTTATGCAGGGTTGAAAATGATTACATTTGAACAGGCGCACCACCATGAATTTTGGGCCCCATGATAAGAAATCTTACTGGGCCACTCCTGTATTATTTTGTCAGTATTATAATTGTATTGGGGCCTCTCTGGGCCCCTGTCAATCATGGGCCCCTACAATCCTTCTCCTTATTCTCCCCTTTTCTAAACCCCTGCGTATGAACAATAAAAAAGTCAAATAAAATAAAATAAAATCAGTTTTATTTATATAGCGCCAAATCACAACAACAGTTGCCCCAAGGCGCTTTATATTGTAAGGCAAGGCCATACAATAATTACGTAAAAACCCCAACGGTCAAAACGACCCCCTGTGAGCAAGCACTTGGCTACAGTGGGAAGGAAAAACTCCCTTTTAACAGGAAGAAACCTCCAGCAGAACCAGGCCCAGGGAGGGGCAGTCTTCTGCTGGGACTGGTTGGGGCTGAGGGAGAGAACCAGGAAAAAGACATGCTGTGGAGGGGAGCAGAGATCGATCACTAATGATTAAATGCAGAGTGATGCATACAGAGCAAAAAGAGAAAGAAACACTCAGTGCATCATGGGAACCCCCCAGCAGTCTAAGTCTACAGCAGCATAACTAAGGGATGGTTCAGGGTCACCTGATCCAGCCCTAACTATAAGCTTTAGCAAAAAGGAAAGTTTTAAGCCTAATCTTAAAAGTAGAGAGGGTATCTGTCTCCCTGATCTGAATTGGGAGCTGGTTCCACAGGAGAGGAGCCTGAAAGCTGAAGGCTCTGCCTCCCATTCTACTCTTACAAACCCTAGGAACTACAAGTAAGCCCGCAGTCTGAGAGCGAAGCGCTCTAATGGGGTAATATGGTACTATGAGGTCCCTAAGATAAGATGGGACCTGATTATTCAAAACCTTATAAGTAAGAAGAAGAATTTTAAATTCTATTCTAGAATTAACAGGAAGCCAATGAAGAGAGGCCAATATGGGTGAGATATGCTCTCTCCTTCTAGTCCCCGTCAGTACTCTAGCTGCAGCATTTTGAATTAACTGAAGGCTTTTTAGGGAACTTTTAGGACAACCTGATAATAATGAATTACAATAGTCCAGCCTAGAGGAAATAAATGCATGAATTAGTTTTTCAGCATCACTCTGAGACAAGACCTTTCTGATTTTAGAGATATTGTGCAAATGCAAAAAAGCAGTCCTACATATTTGTTTAATATGTGCATTGAAGGACATATCCTGATCAAAAATGACAAAAAAGTCACAACAAACAAAATGTATTTTCTTGTGGTTTCTCCCATTTTGTTGCGAGTCCCCACATTCTTGATGTAACTCCTGAGGTACAAGAAGAAGAGAACGGCCTCAAACCAGGGACCTTCTGATGGGGCGACAAGTGTGCTAACTGCTTGTAGAAAAAACTCTGTTTTAACAACCCATATGTAAGAACCATCTTCGACTAAGATTGAGGTTATATTATGATTAGAAGTTAGCGGTGAGGTCAAGGCCTGTGTGCGCTCAACCCTTAGTTGTCGGGTTATTTGTCGCACAGTTAATGTGATGTCTAGAAATGAAACAATGAACTGACATGGTGTCTTCCGTGGATTGGTGGCATCTGGTTGACACCAGATACGTAAAAGTGCATCAGTATCGGCGCTGATACCAACATCACCATGAAGTCACGGAGGGACGAGCTCAAAGAAACTCATGTGTCTGCGACGCCTGTTTAGGCTAGCACATGTGTGTATTTCTGTTTTCAGCAGTCGTGCTCTGATATGTTCTCTGCTTGGCTGTACTGTGTGTGTATGTGTGTGTGTGCGTCCACAGCATGGCGGTCCATCTGTCTCCAGGAGAGCAGCTTCCTGTTCTCTCTCTCTCATCTCTGCCACTGCAGGAACACACAACCTGCTCTGACATCCGCTCACACACACACGTATACAGTATATACCTTCTGTCCGTCTCTTTGCCGACACACATTTGTCGGTCTGTCTGTCTTTCCGCACACCATCGCCATAAAGCTCATCAAAGCCAATCATCTGCCTTCCGTCTGTCTCACTGCCTGCGTGTACGTCTGCCCGTCTATTTGTCTGTCGTCTAAACGGTCACAAATGATCGGGTGGGGTGTGTGTGAGTGTGTGTGTGGGGTGTTTCACACACGCCATTTGGCATCCCCAGCTGAAGCTCAATAGAGTGCTAAATGGCAGGGACACAAAATGGCTGCAACAAAGTAGCGGCTGCAAAATGGCGACAGATGGGAGGTGTGACACAGCGTCAGAGGTTTCAAAACGGCTTCAGCCTTTCTGGGTTGTGATTATTGTTGTGTGAGTGAAGTTCAAGGTGGATGACACAGCCGCCTCAGCTCCGAGTCGAGCCGATCGATGGTCCTCGCTTCTGCTGTACAATGATTGTTTCGCAGATCCTTGTTTGCAGGGAGCCAGCGGTGCCTTGTGTGCGTGTGTGTGTGTGTGTGTGTGTGTGTGTGTGCGTCCGAGAAGGACATTGATTGGAGCTATTTCTGCTTTGCCACATGACAGATGCAGCCTGTTCACAGCAGAAACGTCAATGCCCGCACCTGCTTGGGTGGTGAATGTGAGGCATCGCTGACGATTGCCTCGGCGGAGCCAGACTGAGAGACTGACAAAACAGGAGGAAGGACTCCGCTAGAAAACCGAGCTACGACTGCCAAACACCTTCGTGTCGCTTAACAATGTGACGTTTCTCTTCAAGCCAACCCTGTGATCTGTTTGCGCTGCGTTCCCTCGTTCCCGTTCATTTTAGAGTATAACCTCTGTCAACTGCGGCGGCAGATGTTTGAGGATGACGGGCGCTATGGTATCTATGCAGTGTTAACTAGACAAGCAGTAATTTATGTAATCGAAAGATGATTGTTGCTTAAAGAATTGACTTTTTTGTGCCGTTACAGAAGTGTTTAATAATGCTGATTATCTGATACAAAACTGCGTCTGCATTTGACCATCGTCAAGGATTAAATCATCATCTGGTTTGTTCTTGCAGCTGCCGCAGTGGAAAAAGTTGAAAATTTGTCATTTTTGATTGCATGGACTGTGGCTGTGCGTCACCCTCACTGTGGCTGTGGTGGAGTTTTCTGTCGTTTTCTCAATGTAACAGATTGAATGTTGAATTTGATGTGTGTAGCGCCCTGTCCTGCAGTTATTCGGGCAAAGCACTGAAGTTCATTCATTTTCTATACCCCACTTCCTCCAATCAAGGGTCACGGGGAGGCTGGAGTCTGTCCCAGTAACCACAGGGAGTGAGGTGGGGTGCACCCTGGACAGGACGCCGCTCGCACTCACACCTACGGTCAGTCTAGTGTCACCAGTTCACCCAACCTGCCTGTCTTTGGAAGTGGGACGAACCCAAAGAACCTGGAGAAAACCATGAACATCTTTCTGTGAGGTATCCACTAACTAAACCACTGCCGCCCCCCCCACCACCAAGTGCAGCAGATAACAGAATATTTGCAGAGGAATCCTTCAGATCTGGTTACAAGCACCAAAGTTTGACTGTGTATACCTTTTGGTACATATTTTAGAAAAATAACTTTAGCCATTTTAATTTTCAATGGGGAGCCAAGTAGGGGTCAATTGAAGAACTGCATAGGGGTGAAACAAAATGTTCCAATCATATTGAAAGCTATACCACATTGTGTGTCTGATCACAAAGATTCCAAAAAGGTATAGTTTGGACTATTTGTGACTGAATGTTCTGGAGTTATGGGGTAAAAACAGCAAGCATGGTGACAAACATCACTTTCAGTTTGTACAGGGGTCAAAAGGTAAAGTTGCTCCAATTATGGTAAAATATGATGCAAATTATTGGTTGAGTTAGTAGGATTTTAAAAAGGAATGGTTTGTACCATGTGTCATGCTTAGTTGTCATGTTACGGGGTAACATATGTCACATGTTATAGAATCCAATCCAATCGACATTGTTTGACCTTTACTTTGGAGACCAAGCATTCAACACAGTCAGAACTATTCCATTTGTTAATCATATTAGTTCAACCAATAATTTGCACCACGTTTTACCAAAAACTGGAGCAACTTTAACTTTTGACCCCTGTACAAACTGAAAATGACCTTTGACACCATTCTTGCTGTTTTTACCCCATAACTCCAGAACATTAAGTCACAGATAGTCCAAACTATACCTTTTTGGAATCTTTGTGATCAGACACATAATGTGGTATAGCTTTCAATATGACTGGAACATTTTTTGACCCCTATGCAGTTCTTCTTCAATTGACCCCAACTTGGCTCCCCATTGAAAATTCAAATGGCTAATGTTATTTTTCTAAAATATGTACCAAACGGTATACACAGTCAAACTTTGGTGCTTGTAACTGGATTTCAACGATTCTTACAGTTATCTGCTGTACTAACCCCCCAGCACCGAAATATACCAATTAGTCAATGTTTTATCAATCATCCATGAATGAACTGTGAATGAACCCCAACCATACAACATACCAGGACAAACAACCACACACAGTGACAGCAACAGTCTGTTGTCTAATTAGTGAGCATCCATACCCTAATCTAGGACACCAGAGTCTTAATCCCCTTGACAGCATCCAAAAACCAAATTGTGGTGACGACCACAAACACGCAGCCATCCACACACAGAGATCCAGATCACAGCTAACTATCCGATCACTACTGTGGCTGGTGTGTTGGGCCAAGACTAAAGTACAGAACCTTACCATATGACATGGACCACTCCAGTGTGTCAAAGCCATACGGCCGGCCGCGAGCGACGACAGCGACGAGCCCAGGATGCGGGGCCCCAGGAGAAACCAGTACAAAAGGGCAGCGGAAGGGCACAGGGGCCAGGAAGGGCAGCCCCCAGAGTCACCGGGGCAGACCACGAACCAACAGGGGCGACTCCCCCCCCCACGGAGGCACGGGGAACAGCTCCATACCCAAGGAAAGCTCACGGGGCGTTCTTTTTTAAAAAAATTACAAAGATCAGGTCAGGTCTAGGAGTATGCAGATGCATCACCACATCCACCACACTACAACTATTCATTCATTTTCTCTACTCGCTTACTCCAATCCAGGGCACACTACAAATACTGAGAAGAAAATCCACTAAAATTTGCCAAATTTTGCTTGACTAGAGTTCTTGAAACTAGTTTATAATTCTTGTCACTTTAAGATCAGAATTTGCCTTAAAACCCAGAAAAATTAGGCTAAAAATTAAGAAAGCTGCGCTTACTGTCAACTTAGTATAATAAACCCATAACACAAGTAATATTCTATTAATAATGTGATTAATAACTGCTGACAGTCAATAGAAATGGATGATTCAAACTTAAATTGGTGTCATGTCATGAATTCCTGTTCCTCTGCTGGGATTTGATGCAAAGCATTGTTGTGGTTTGAATCTGATACAATACAGCTCAATATTATCTGTAAAATCTTATTTGATTGCGATGATGGTTGAGGTCAGGATTACGACTGGTGAGATGAATTTTAGCAGCATGAAATAAAGTTTAACAAAGACTTGTGCTGACATTGAAAACCCATTTTCTGTCACATACAGACAAATATTGTAATGGCAAAACCTCAACAAAACATCACTTTTTAATATTAAAGAGGCTTCATCATCAGTTTCATAAATTCACCATCACGACTCTACAGGGAAATTTCCCACTAGTCCTAGGGTCCACTACTCCTGGGGTCCACTTGTCCTAGGATCCACTAGTCCTAGTTCTAGTATTAAGGAGAGCATGTTGAAGTTATTTTTACATTTATGGTAGGCTATACAGTTGTATGCAAAAGTTTGGGCACCAATGATAATTTTCATGATTTTCCTTTATAAATCCTTGGTTGTCTGGATCAGAAATTTCAGTTAAATATATCATATAGCAGACAAACACGCTAATATTTGAGAAGTGAAATGAAGTTTCTAGTATTTACAGAAAGTGTGCAATAATTATTTAAACAAAATTAAGCAGGTGCATGAATTTGGGCACCCTTGTCATTTTATTGATTTGAATACATTTATCACTAATTACTAGAACACAAAAATGGTTTAGTAAGCTCAATGACCCTTGACCTTCTTACACAGGTCAATCCAATCATGAGAAACGGTGTTTAAAGGTGGCCATTTGCAAATGTTTCCCTCTTTGCATCTCTTCTAATGAGTGGCAACACGGAGCTTCTAAACAACTCTCAAATGACCTGAAAACAAAGATCATTCAACATCATGGTTTTAGGGGAAGGACACCAAAAGCTGTCTCAGAGATTTCAGCTGTCATTTTCCACTGTGAGGAACATAGTGAGGAAATGGAAGACCACAGGCACAGTACTAATTAAGGCCCGAAGTGGCAGGCCAAGAAAAAGCTCAGATAAACTGAAGCAAAGGATGGTGAGAACAGTCATAGTCAACCCGCAGACCTGCTCCAAAGACCTACAACATGATCTTGCTGCAGATACTGTCTCTGTGCATCATTCAACTATACAGTGCACTTTGCACAAAGAAATGCTGTATGATGCTGTAATGCAGAGAAAGCCTTTTCTGTGTACATGCCACAAACAGAGTCGTTTGGGGTATACTAAAGCACATTTGGACAAGCCAGCTTCATTCAATTATGATGAATTACTATTATTTGTTGATTTTCAATTCATCAGATTCATAGCTAACAGTACAATTAAAGGTGATTAATGGTGTATGTCAACAGAATCATATGTTTTATTTTTGTAAATTGAACAAAACTGGATCTGGTTTGTTAGCTATTTGAACGTATTACATTTATTTATGAACTTTGAAATCAGTTTAGGGTTGTACACAGTAAATTTTGCAGAGTAAAATTTACTCTGCTGGGATAACATTTGATCCCATTCTAAATAGAGTAAAAAAACACTATTGTAGAGTGAAATCAGTTCTACCGGTGACGCCAACCGAATGGTCCCCCCGTCCTGCCTTCACTGTGCATGCATCATTTTGGAGCTCTGTGGATGGACTGTCTTCACCCAAAAGCGATCAAAAGGATTAACTGACCCCTTTATGGTGTCAAATCTCATGCGTAATCACGTTCTCGCTGGGGAGGCAGAGATTTTGTTGTCAGTATAAACAAGCGTTTGCGGCAACTTGTTTGAAACATTATCAGTCCTTCAGAGTGGCTGTTGTTTTTGGGGGTGTTTGTCAGGAAAATGATAATTTCTCTACATTGATTACAGACCCTGTAGCGGGTCTGTATAATCAACCGTTTCTGCAGCGCGGCTTTGCTTTGAACCCTGAAACAATGAAGCAGTGCTTCGATCTTCGATCTGCTGCTTTGTTGGTTCTTTGTTTTATTTTGCTTTATCTTAATTTTTCCCCACTAAAACCCTAAAGAGCATATGTCTGTGAGTAATATTTACTTTTTATGTTAAACCGACCTGTTATGGTCTTCTGAAACAGTTGACAGATGTATTTTATAACTTAAGGGTGATTCTTTAACTACGGGCACTATTGGCCTTGTAAATGTAATTTCCACCACACCATTGCCTTACAATATAAAGTGCCTTGGGGCAACTGTTTGTTGCGATTTGGTGCTATATACATGTGCTCTGATGTCACTGTTTAGCTCCATAGAAACTACCCAAACAATCTTTCATACAAACTGTTTAAATGGACATTACAGTGTTGTGGTGGAAATTACGGCAATAGTGTGGGACAACTACATTTTGTTTAAAAAAAATCACAACAGTTGTATGACATTGAATACCCCAATTATGTTTTGATTATTTTACTGATATTTTATTCAGAGATATTTTAAAACATTAGAAAAAACGTTTCTTTACCATTTATTTTTATCATTGAAGATCAAAAGTCTGGGTGTGGGACAAGCACAAAACGGCAATATTTGCATATAATGATGCTGAAAAAAGGTGAAAAAGTCATCATAGACTACTAGAACAAATTTCTTAACACACTTTCATTGTAAAGATAACTATAAAAGTGTGAAATTTCCCCTTTTTTCTGTTTTTCATACAATATGATCAAAGGACATAATAAGTGCCCGTAGTCTAAGAATCACCCTTAAATACAGGACTGATGCTAACACATTAACATGCCTGTGGCATTTTCAATGTTAAAGTTAGCATTAAGCAGAGCCATTATCAAGCCTCCGTCCCCAGCGTGCAAAGGATTCTGGGATATTCTAAAACAGTCAATGGGATTATTAACCATCAGATGACAAAACCTCTGAAATCATTCTAAAGTCAGTTTTAAGTAGAAACAAGGCCGTTTTAAGCAAGAACGAGACATTAATCTGTGAGGCTTTGGAATGACGGGTGGTCTGTGAAGCAACAGGTCGCAGCTTGTGTAGCTTTGGTGCTGTAATCGCATCCTCTGCCTTTTATGATGAAATAATGCTGAATTTATGTGGAAATGATTGTTGTACCAAAGCTTCAGATATCTGTCGCTGAGATAGATGATGACTGGAGGCAGTTTTAAGCAGAAATTTTAAGCAGAAAGCAAAAATGTTAATCGGTGAACCGTGGCTGATGACACATGTGCAGTGAAGGCAGGGCGGACCGATTTTTAGGGGGGACCGTTTGGTTGGCGACACTGTCTAGTCAATGCAAGTGGTTTTACTCCAATAAGAGTTGATTTTACACTATGTTGAGTTGATTTAGCCCTGTGGTTGAGTATATTGAACTCTATTTAGACTGAAACCAAATGTTATCCCAGCAGAGTAAATTTTACTCAGCAAAATCGCCTATGTAATATACACCATTAATTAATATAAAGAGGTTAGGACTAGTGGACCCTATAGGACTAGTGGACCCTCCTTACAGCACGGAACACATCTCAAATGGAAGTGGTTATTGTTGGTCATTAGCTGGGCTGTGCAGTGAAATATCTCCTGTATAAGCGATGAAAATGAGTGCACACAGTGTGTTGAGCCCATGTTTCCATCCAGCACCATCACTTTCCAGCTCTGCACCACCATGCAGCAATCTGTTGACTGTTGATTTAAAGGAATGATAACCCTATACCATATTATCCCTGCACATGCAGCAACCATCCAGCTTGCAGATTAAAGCAAGAAAGGGAACGTGAACACAGAGAAGTTGAGATGAGGACTTTTCTGGCAGATAGAACGCTTTTAAATTAAGCAAAGGCAAAAAAAGATAGAAATGCCAGGCCTAAGCATCAGGGCTTGTTTGACGCAGGTAAGATTATAGGCCCTAATAAGTTATAAATGATAGTAATGGCCATCTGTTCGCCTATAGGGAGCTCCTAGCCAGCTCTGATTTGCCACACCGAGCAGCGGCACGACAGACACTCCTTTGAATATTGGGCGTTTAGAACGCAGCCACCACGTGCCTGGGCATTTGCTAAATTCAGACGTGACGCTCTGACAGCAGATGCTCAAAGCGAGACTTCAAGACGAGGATAAGTAGAGTTTTTTTTCCACCCCCACCCCCCCTCCTCACCAGGCGCATTCTGAACACAGTAAGTACAAAACTGTCAAGTCTGTTGCTTTCATGGACGATTAATACCAACCAATTAGGGCTGAAAGTTGCAGCACAGGGACAAAAAAATCCACACTCTGCAGGAAATACACAGTTCTCCGTTACAAATATAGTCTGGGACTGTGAAAAACACCTGAATGTCACATTGCCGGGGCAGTAATTGAGTGACCACAGGCTGCTTTGTCCATGGTAACCATGGCCTCTCCATCTGGGTATGTTTGTGCGTCAGGGCTCTGGTCTTAGCCCTGTGGCAGGTGTCTCATCCCAGCGCAGTGTTTGCAGTCTGGCCCCTCTAAGCACTGTCGCCTGTCTGAGGCAGATTACACACACATAGGAGCAGATGGGTGCAGGCCTCAGCACCCACACATTCACACAACCATGCCAGCTGAATGCACCGCAGAGGCAATATATGTGTATACAGGTCAGGCACACAACTATTTCTATCTTTCGAGACTATCCAATGCATATATGTTGTTTAAAGGATCTTAACGTGTCCCGTATGTCAATCTTGAGTATATATATATATTTGTGTGTTGTTGTTTGCTCCACCGTGACTAAAGACATTAGTGGGTAAACATGCTTATCCTGCTGCCCAGAGACGAGCACACGAGCCTCCCTGCTTTGTCCTCTATCACCCACACATGTCCAGTTCCATATCAAGACGAGCTAAACATGCATGGGCAGTTAAGATATTCCTCCCATCCTCTTTGGGTTCAGCCGTATCGCAGCAGAAATTACAAGTGAGACTTGGCTAAGAGGCTCCTCTAATGTACCACATGTCTTTTCCCTTATCAGACGTTGTGTGGCTGGGATGAAATGCTACGCCATGCTAAATGTTACAGTGCCTGAGGCTTGAAATGCACCAAGACATGCTGACACAAATGCTCTTATAAATCTACAGGGGTGTTTGGGCGTTTGAGTTCCATGAGAGTTTCCCATTGGATAGTAGGTTAACAGAGTAATTGATGCCTTTACAGTGTCAAATCTCGCGCGTAATCATGTTCTCGCTGGGGAGGCTGAGATTTCCTTGTCAGTGTAAACAAGCGTTTGTGGCAATTTGTTTGCAACATTGCGGCATTATGAAGGTGAGTTCAACCAAAATATGTATTTAGGTGTTTAACTAAGATAATCATGAGTCTTTAATGTGAGTTTTACAAAAAAAAAAAAAAAAAAAAGTGTTACTGTTAGGGTTGTGTGTTCGGGTATCCTTAAGAAATGATTTGATCCATCGACATCAATAGCCTTTTCACTTAACGATTCCCTTATCGGTTCTTTGGAGTGCCCGTTGTTTTTTGGGGGAGTTTATCAGGAAAATGATCATTTCTCTACATTGATTACAGACCCTGCAGCAGGTCTGTATAATCAACCACTTCTGCAGCGCGGCTTTGCTTTGAACCTTGAACCGATGAAGCAGTGCTTCGATCTTCAATCTGCTGCTTCATTGGTTCTTTGTTTTATTTTATATATCTTAATTTTTCCCCGCTAAAACCCTAAAGAGCATATGTCTGTGAGTAATATTTACCTTTTTTATGTTAAACCGACCTGTTATGGTCTTCTGAAACATGTATTTTATAACTTAAAAACGGGGCCTATGTTAACGCGTTAGCATGTCTATGGCATTTTCAATGTTAAAGTTAGCATTAAGCTGAGCCATTTATCAAGCCTCCCTCCCCAGTGCACAAAGGATTCTGGGATAATTTAAACCCGTGAATAAGGAAGAGAAGATCCCTTGATTGAAGTGCTGTGTGCGCGTTGTTGTCCATTGTCTCAAGGATCATGATGATTCCAGCATAGTAATCTACGTTTGCAACTGTGGGAGCGTTTACAGCTAATCAACCTGATCTTTGCAGAGCATTCTTGACATCATACTTCATACAAACAGGACTGCCCAGTTGCCAATCATAACAAGCGAGCTTCTTCAGATATGACGCTTCTGTATTCCTTCTCAAAAACTGAAATGCCAAAGTGTACTGCGTTATGCCACTGTAGGCAGTTGGTAACTGTTTATCCCCATGTTTGGTGGTCAGTCTTACAAAACTTGAGATCTTATTTGAGATCATCCTTGTAGCACTTTCTGTGACCACCTCGAGTTAGTTTGGCATTACAGATTTAGGAATAGAAACACACTTGGGTAGCCGGTAGTCGTGCATGCAGATAAGGCCAGTGTACTCCATCTTGCCTCTACTGGTGGTTGGCTCTCACTGCGGTATTGTATCACTTCCTGTTCCGGAGCACAGCGGTGTTTTTCTGTATCTGTTAGCTGTTTAATCTGCGCAGTTAGATTGATCTAGTTATCTAGATTACGATTTGTTTCCCAGTGTAATCTTTACGTGCCTTAACTAAAGCACTCCTTCTGCTGAATCACCTCTAAATTATTTACACATTATTCACTTTGCGTGTTTTTAGGAATCCGCTAGCTTAGCGTAGCTACTAGCTCTTAGCCGATTTAGCATGGCGGCTTCTCCTGTCTCTACCGCACTTTTCTGCTCTGGGTGTGAAATGTTTAGTTATTCCTCGGCCTCCTTTAGCAGTAACGGTACTTCGTAGCTTTGGAGGCCAGGCTGGGCGAATTGGAGACTCGGCTCCGCACCGTGGAAAATTCTACAGCTAGCCAGGCCCCTGTAGTCGGTGCGGACCAAGGTAGCTTAGCCGCCGTTAGTTCCCCCCTGGCAGATCCCGAGCAGCTGGGAAAGCAGGCTGACTGGGTGACTGTGAGGAGGAAGCGTAGCCCTAAACAGAAGCCCCGTGTACACCGCCAACCCGTTCACATCTCTAACCGTTTTTCCCCACTCGACGACACACCCGCTGAGGATCAAACTCTGGTTATTGGCGACTCTGTTTTGAGAAATGTGAAGTTAGCGACACCAGCAACCATAGTCAATTGTCTTCCGGGGGCCAGAGCAGGCGACAATGAAGGAAATTTGAAACTGCTGGCTAAGGCTAAGCGTAAATTTGGTAAGATTGTAATTCACGTCGGCAGTAATGACACCCGGTTACGCCAATCGGAGGTCACTAAAATTAACATTAAATCGGTGTGTAACTTTGCAAAAACAATGTCGGACTCTGTAGTTTTCTCTGGGCCCCTCCCCAATCAGACCGGGAGTGACATGTTTAGCCGCATGTTGTCCTTGAATTGCTGGCTGTCTGAGTGGTGTCCAAAAAATGAGGTGGGCTTCATAGATAATTGGCAAAGCTTCTGGGGAAAACCTGGTCTTGTTAGGAGAGACGGCATCCATCCCACTTTGGATGGAGCAGCTCTCATTTCTAGAAATCTGGCCAATTTTCTTAAATCCTCCAAACCGTGACTATCCAAGGTTGGGACCAGGAAGCAGAGTTGTAGTCTTACACACCTCTCTGCAGCTTCTCTCCCCCTGCCATCCCCTCATTACCCCATCCCCGTAGAGACGGTGCCTGCTCCCAGACTACCAATAACCAGCAAAAATCTATTTAAGCATAAAAATTCAAAAAGAAAAAATAATATAGCACCTTCAACTGCACCACAGACTAAAACAGTTAAATGTGGTCTATTAAACATTAGGTCTCTCTCTTCTAAGTCCCTGTTGGTAAATGATATAATAATTGATCAACATATTGATTTATTCTGCCTTACAGAAACCTGGTTACAGCAGGATGAATATGTTAGTTTAAATGAGTCAACACCCCTGAGTCACACTAACTGCCAGAATGCTCGTAGCACGGGCCGGGGCGGAGGATTAGCAGCAATCTTCCATTCCAGCTTATTAATTAATCAAAAACCCAGACAGAGCTTTAATTCATTTGAAAGCTTGTCTCTTAGTCTTGTCCATCCAAATTGGAAGTCCCAAAAACCAGTTTTATTTGTTATTATCTATCGTCCACCTGGTCGTTACTGTGAGTTTCTCTGTGAATTTTCAGACCTTTTGTCTGACTTAGTGCTTAGCTCAGATAAGATAATTATAGTGGGCGATTTTAACATCCACACAGATGCTGAGAATGACAGCCTCAACACTGCATTTAATCTATTATTAGACTCTATTGGCTTTGCTCAAAAAGTAAATGAGTCCACCCACCACTTTAATCATATCTTAGATCTTGTTCTGACTTATGGTATGGAAATAGAAGACTTAACAGTATTCCCTGAAACCTCCCTTCTGTCTGATCATTTCTTAACATTTACATTTACTCTGATGGACTACCCAGCAGTGGGGAATAAGTTTCATTACACTAGAAGTCTTTCAGAAAGCGCTGTAACTAGGTTTAAGGATATGATTCCTTCTTTATGTTCTCTAATGCCATATACCAACACAGTGCAGAGTAGCTACCTAAACTCTGTAAGTGAGATAGAGTATCTCGTCAATAGTTTTACATCCTCATTGAAGACAACTTTGGATGCTGTAGCTCCTCTGAAAAAGAGAGCTTTAAATCAGAAGTGTCTGACTCCGTGGTATAACTCACAAACTCGTAGCTTAAAGCAGATAACCCGTAAGTTGGAGAGGAAATGGCGTCTCACTAATTTAGAAGATCTTCACTTAGCCTGGAAAAAGAGTCTGTTGCTCTATAAAAAAGCCCTCCGTAAAGCTAGGACATCTTTCTACTCATCACTAATTGAAGAAAATAAGAACAACCCCAGGTTTCTTTTCAGCAATGTAGCCAGGCTGACAAAGAGTCAGAGCTCTATTGAGCTGAGTATTCCATTAACTTTAACTAGTAATGACTTCATGACTTTCTTTGCTAACAAAATTTTAACTATTAGAGAAAAAATTACTCATAACCATCCCAAAGACGTATCGTTAGTATACTATACTATATACTACTATATACTACTATACTAACTATACGTTAGTATAGTTACAAACAGAGCAATGTAGTGTATTATATCAGATGTCAGGAAAACTGTAACGAACACTACATAGGTGAAACGAAGCAATCTTTACACAAAAGGCTATACCAGCACCGCAGAGAGGGCGCCAGTGGACCTCAGTTTGCAGTTCATCTCCACCTTAAAGACACTAACCACACGTTTGAGGACAAGGAAGTTGAAATATTAGCCAGAGAGAAGAAATGGTTTGAAACGTTTGAAACCCAGCCTTAACCGGGGAGGGGGTCTGAGACACACTTTATCCCCTGTTTACAATGGGGTACTCAGGTCAAAGGAGTTTCAGTTTTTTGTTCATGGTAATGAGTCATTCACGTCATCAAGGGAGCCATCAGAAAGGCATCCATCCCATCATTAGAGGGACAGCTGTCCTGCCATTAGGTGTGCTAACTACAGCACAATAGTTGATAATTAGAGCTATTGTTTAGTCACTAGCCTATAGCAGTCTGCCTCCCAGTAGGAGGGGTCTGGTTAGGTTTAAAACTCCAGCTTTTGTTGGCTTCTGTTTTATTCTTCTCTCCAAGAGTCAGACAGAAGTCAGACTTCCAGAGCAAGAATTTTAGCTGAGGAAGCTTCTGTGATTTGAAGTGAAATGTCTTTGCGTCAAGCAACCCAGTCCAGTCGAAGATTCAAGCTTCTCTACTAAAATGTGACCTTTTGACCTCTTAAAATAGGTCAAGGTTAGCCATGTTTGAACTTGTCCAAGGTCTGTGTTCCAAGAATTCTCCCTGTGAATTTGTATACCCTGGCAGTAATAGGACTGGAGTTATGTTTAGCACAGACAGATGGATTGATGGACGGACAAATGGTTGGACGCGAAGCCTTCGCAATACCAGATGGCCATATTTTGGCCTGGGGTAAAAAATGATAAATACTTATGATTAAGGAGCTTCAAGTTATTGAATAATTAATTTAATTAATTTAATTAATTAATAAATAATTACTGACCAAGTCCTAAAAATTAAAGAATTTCCCAGTAAGAGGCTCTGAAAAGCAAAATTTGTTTAGTCTTTTACATTTCAATAGCAATTTCAGCCAGCCAACCCTCCTGATATTTTATTATTACATTTAGCATCAAGGTTTTGATCTGGTCATTCCCCGCATCACCCCTTAAACTTGCATATCGGGATACCGATAAAGAATTTGTCACCTATAAAGGATAAGGTCACGGGTGGATGCTGTGATAGAGCAATGGGAGATTGAAATGTAAGCCAACAACTAGAATTGAGGGTCTTTGCAGCATGCAGCTGTACAGTTGCAGCTCCTAATTTGAGCAGGAAACTGTACTGTTAAGCCTCCACAAAGGGGTCTTGAGGAGTGAGGATTCAATTCTTCCCCCTGAAGCTCACAGAGGTGGATGCTGCAAGGAACTAGGAAAGATTGAAGTGCACCCCAACAGCGTGGTTTAAGGAACATTGCAGCATGCTTATGTGCAGTTTCAGGTCATGACAAGAATAATTCTACGCGTAAACTTGTGCACATTATGTTTGGGAATGACAATACAATGCTCTCACCTGAAGTATTCAGTCAGTGTTGGTGATGAGGCTTGGAAAGATTAATACAAGCCAACAATGTGAGCCAAGTGACTTTTTAGCACGCTGATGTAAAGTTGCGGCTCATATCTTCAGCAAGATGTAGTGAATGTGTATGTTGTACAGAGCTCTTTTCGAAATTGATTTTGGAGGGTGTCATATATTTCTTTCCCCTGAAGAATAGATTCAGAGATGGATTGGAGATGGAGGGCACAGCACACTATGCTGCAGTGTACTGGGGCAGCAGGTTGAAGGCAGCTGACACAAACAGACTCAACAAGCTCATCAGGAGAGCTGGCTCTGTCCTGGGGCTTGAGCTGGAGTCCGTGGAGTAAGTGGTGGAGGTGTCAGAGAGGAGGATGCTGAGGAAACTGCTCAGCATCCTGGACAACACCTCCCATCCCCTGCATGCCACACTGACATCCTGTCATAACACCTTCAGCCACAGACTGAGAACACCGAGGTGAACCACAGAATGCCACAGGAGGTCTTTCCTACCTGTGCAGGAGTTATTCAGAGTTCCATTATTCAGAGTAAATTTGTTGTACTTATTGTAAAAAAAACCAAACATTGTTTGTTGTTTACTGTTTCTGTACTCTGGAAAAATAATTTCCTTTGAGATAAATAAAGTTGATCTTATCTTATCTTATTTTGTAGTGGAGGAGCAGGGCAGATGAAAATGCAAGTGAATATGAGTTGATGGTTTGCAGCAGGTTGTCCTGCAGTTGCCGCTTGAGCAGAAAGTAGGAGGAGCACTCATGAGGGTATACTATGTGCTATAGACCTGAGTTAGATTTGCAGTTAAGCTATCCGCCTGTGTCCTTGGAAAAGACACATCATCTGCGTTGTCCTTGTCCACCCAGCTGTAAATGGGTTCTAGCCTTGGCTGAAGAAGTATCCTGCGATGGACTGGCATCCCAGTAGTAGTAGTGAAGAATCTCATCCATTTCACACTACGGTATCCAAGGATAAACGCCGGCATCAACAGGCCCCAGAGGCTGCATAGGATGTACTTATTCTTCTACAACATTTTGAACATATACAAACAAAACCAGTGAGCAGTGATATAATTTGTTACGACTCTCCTTTAGCAGTGTGGTGGTATTTGGAAATTTCCTAAAGACTACATGGTTGTTCTTTGGGAAGTACCTGAGCTTTTTAAAGAAACTGAAACAAAAACTAAAGAATGTGCAGTCAACACGCCACAGATCCAACCGCTCCAAAGACAGCAGCTGAAAGTTTACTAGATTTGAGTTCTTTTGTCTCTGAAACTTGGGAATGTTGACTCATCGTTCTCAGAGATGCAGCTGTGCTCCAACATTGACTCAAATGTTTCTGTCACAATCATTTTTTAGATACTGTAGTTCTTGTCTCTTACTTATTCTGAAGTACTGCACACATTCCCACATGCATGCAGACACAGATGGCCCTCTGTGCGAGGCTCACAGCTGCTGACGCATTGTTCATGTGACCACATGAAAAGTGGAATGTGTCACCATTAAGACCGATAGACAGGATCTTATAGAAGATACTGTGCAAAGTGAGTGAGTTTCATCTGATCCCCAGCTGGTTATGTCCTCAGGGGTCTGATATCCACACAGTAAGAGATGTCAGCGTGTCCCGGGGCCCATATTTAGGGGACAGCAAGTGGACAAGTGCCTGTCCGTCTTTCCCCACTTGTTGTTGGCAGTTTCCTCGCTTGCGAGGATAGTGGGAAGGCCTTTTTTTTTTTTTTTTTTTTTTTAGTTTATTTTCTACAAGCTCTCTGGTGGCTGAAAAGTCCGATGCGGGATGCACAAGACCTGTTACACTTGGGACAAATGAACACCTGAGTAGGCTGGGCTTGTGCTGCTGCCCGCTCTTTCTGTCTTTGACGCTTCTGGCGTGAGGCCTCACTTCTTTCTGCCTCAAACTTCAGGCTGGCGGATTTGATGCTGGAACGCCAGCTGAGTCTATCTGTAGCTAGATGCTGCCATGACTGATGCTGAATGCCTGCAAGGGAGAGCTGTTTCTTCAGCTGGTCCTTATAGCGCTTTTTGGGGGCCCCTTGGTTTCGTCTCCCTTCCTTGAGCTCGCCAAAGAGAATTAATTTCGGCATGCGTGTATCATCCATCCTGGCTACATGACCTGCCCAACAAAACTGTTGTTTGAGTATAATAGACTCCATGCTGGGCAATTTGGCTCTGGTAAGGATGTCCTCATTTGAGACGTAGTCCTGCCACTTAATCTGATCTGCTGGCGATACAGAACCCAGGTTTCAGCTCCATACAGGAGGGTAGGGACCACAATGGCTCTGTAGACCTGCACTTTTGTGGAAAGGCGCAGTGCATGATTCTCCCAGACTTTCTTTGAGAGTTGACCAAAAGAACAGCTGGCCTTGGCAAGGCGACTGTCTAGGTCCTTGGCAACAGATGCGTCGTTTGGGATAACACTACCGAGATACGTGAAGTGCTCTACTGCATTCAGGCTGGTACCCTCGATGTTGATTTGGGGTGGGGTATATGCTGTATGGGGGACCGGTTGATATAGCACTTCTGTCTTTCTCAGGCTGATGGTGAGGCCGAATGCTCTTGCTGCTTCAGCAAAACAGTTGACAATGTGCTGCAAGGCTTGCTCCGTATGGGCGACGAGGGCGCAGTCATCTGCGAAGAGCAGCTCCATGATTAGCTGTTCTGTGATCTTAGTGTGGGACAGAAGGCTCTGCAAGTTAAACAGACCTCCGTCGGTTCTGAAGCAGATATAGATGCCGTCTGTCAAGTCTTCTTTGGCCTCACGAAGCATCATGCTGAAGAAGATGGAGAACAGAGTGGGCGCGAGGATGCAACCTTGTTTGACACCATTTGAGATGGGGAAGCTGCAGGACAGAGTCCCGTTGTACTTCACTTGTCCCATCTGGCCTTCATGCAGCTGGCGGATGATGGTGAGAAGCTTTGGAGGGCAGCCAAGGCGTGCAAGAATCTTCCACAGACCCTCTCGACTGACCGTGTCAAAAGCCTTGGTTAGGTCTATGAAGGCTGCATAAAGGGCCATGTTCTGTTCTCTGCACTTCTCCTGGATCTGTCTCAGGACGAAGATCATGTCGGTGGTTCCCCTGTTGGCCCGAAATCCGCACTGACTCTCGGGAGTATTTTCATGCGCTATGGTAGGGGTAAGCCTGTTGAGCAGCACTCGAGCCAAAATCTTACCTGCTATTGAGAGGAGAGTGATGCCCCAGTAATTAGAACAGTCGGACTTGTCGCCCTTGTTCTTGTACAGGGAGACAATGACCGCATCCCGAAGGTCATGTGGAACCATTTCCTTTTCCCAGCAATTGGAGAAGAGAATCTGAAGCTTGTCAAGGACTGCCTCACCTCCATTTTGGTACACCTCTGCTGGGATGCCATCTATGCCAGGAGACTTCCCTGGATTCAGCTGCGTGGTGGCCTTTCGGATCTCTTCAAGTGTTGGGGGGTCATCAAGTTCCCATTTCACCCCCACCTGGGGAATCTTCTCGATTGATGACTCTTGCACAGTGCGCTTGTCACTGAAGAGGTTTTCAAAGTGTTCTGACCAATGCTGCATAATGGTTTCCTTGTCCGTCAGAAGGGTGGAGCCGTCTGAGGAGCGCAGGGGTGCTTGCACTTGATGTTGCTGTGCTGGCCCATGAATGGTCTTAAGGGCTTCATAAAAAGAGCGCATGTCTCCGGCATCGGCATGTTGTTGTGTCTTCTCCGCAAAAGCTAGCCACCAGTCGTTCTGCAGTATGTGGAGCTTGCTTTGCAGTGTGGAGCAGGCATTTCTGTAAGCTGTCTTGGCAGAGTGGTCATCAGGTTTAGCTAAAAGAGTCTTGTGGCATGCACGTTTCTTTTCTAGTAGTTCCTGGATCTGTGCATCAGACTCATCAAACCAGTCTTTATTTTTCCTGGCTGAGAAGCCCACTACTTCTGCTGCCGTCTCCTGAAGGATAGTCTTTAATCTCATCCACTGTTGTTCAGGGTCATCAGGCAGGGCTTCTTCTCCACCCAGTCTCTCCTCTAGTTTGGCCTGGAACTCCATTTTTGTGTCTTTGTCTTGCAGCTTGTGGATTTGTAGCTTCTTAAACTGTGGGCCTTTCTTCTTAGGAGGGGGCTTGAAAGTGAAAGCAGTCTTGGAATGGACCAAGTGATGATCCGTATAGCAATCCACGCTAGGCATCACCCTGGTATGTAGTACATCTCTTCTATCACGCTGTCGCGTCAGAACGTAGTCCAGAAGGTGCCAGTGTTTGGAGCGTGGGTGTCTCCAGGTTGCCAATCTCCAACCTTCCTTTTCTCTCAAAAATTCTTGAAAGGGTAGTTGTAAAACAGCTAACTGATCATCTGCAGAGGAATGGTCTATTTGAAGAGTTTCAGTCAGGTTTTAGAATTCATCATAGTACAGAAACAGCATTAGTGAAGGTTACAAATGATCTTCTTATGGCCTCGGACAGTGGACTCATCTCTGTGCTTGTTCTGTTAGACCTCAGTGCTGCTTTTGATACTGTTGACCATAAAATTTTATTACAGAGATTAGAGCATGCCATAGGTATTAAAGGCACTGCGCTGCGGTGGTTTGAATCATATTTGTCTAATAGATTACAATTTGTTCATGTAAATGGGGAATCTTCTTCACAGACTAAAGTTAATTATGGAGTTCCTCAAGGTTCTGTGCTAGGACCAATTTTATTCACTTTATACATGCTTCCCTTAGGCAGTATTATTAGACGGTATTGCTTAAATTTTCATTGTTACGCAGATGATACCCAGCTTTATCTATCCATGAAGCCAGAGGACACACACCAATTAGCTAAACTGCAGGATTGTCTTACAGACATAAAGACATGGATGACCTCTAATTTCCTGCTTTTAAACTCAGATAAAACTGAAGTTATTGTACTTGGCCCCACAAATCTTAGAAACATGGTGTCTAACCAGATCCTTACTCTGGATGGCGTTACCCTGACCTCTAGTAATACTGTGAGAAATCTTGGAGTCATTTTTGATCAGGATATGTCATTCAAAGCGCATATTAAACAAATATGTAGGACTGCTTTTTTGCATTTACGCAATATCTCTAAAATCAGAAAGGTCTTGTCTCAGAGTGATGCTGAAAAACTAATTCATGCAATTATTTCCTCTAGGCTGGACTATTGTAATTCATTATTATCAGGTTGTCCTAAAAGTTCCCTAAAAAGCCTTCAGTTAATTCAAAATGCTGCAGCTAGAGTACTGACGGGGACTAGAAGGAGAGAGCATATCTCACCCATATTGGCCTCTCTTCATTGGCTTCCTGTTAATTCTAGAATAGAATTTAAAATTCTTCTTCTTACTTATAAGGTTTTGAATAATCAGGTCCCATCTTATCTTAGGGACCTCGTAGTACCATATCACCCCAATAGAGCGCTTCGCTCTCAGACTGCAGGCTTACTTGTAGTTCCTAGGGTTTGTAAGAGTAGAATGGGAGGCAGAGCCTTCAGCTTTCAGGCTCCTCTCCTGTGGAACCAGCTCCCAATTCAGATCAGGGAGACAGACACCCTCTCTACTTTTAAGATTAGGCTTAAAACTTTCATTTTTGCTAAAGCTTATAGTTAGGGCTGGATCAGGTGACCCTGAACCATCCCTTAGTTATGCTGCTATAGACGTAGACTGCTGGGGGGTTCCCATGATGCACTGTTTCTTTCTCTTTTTGCTCTGTATGCACCACTCTGCATTTAATCATTAGTGATCGATTTCTGCTCCCCTCCACAGCATGTCTTTTTCCTGGTTCTCTCCCTCAGCCCCAACCAGTCCCAGCAGAAGACTGCCCTTCCCTGAGCCTGGTTCTGCTGGAGGTTTCTTCCTGTTAAAAGGGAGTTTTTCCTTCCCACTGTAGCCAAGTGCTTGCTCACAGGGGGTCGTTTTGACCGTTGGGGTTTTACATAATTATTGTATGGCCTTGCCTTACAATATAAAGCGCCTTGGGGCAACTGTTTGTTGTGATTTGGCGCTATATAAAAAATTGATTGATTGATTGATTGCTTTGAATCTCTCTTTCTGTTGGAACAGGCTGTTGGTGATCGTCAAGTCATGTGCAGAGCATAACTCCAGCAGCAGGTGGCAATTGTCATTACAGTTGCCTATGCCATGTTTCCCTAGCACGTCCTTCCATACATCAGAGTCGCAGCCCACTCTGGCGTTGAAATCTCCCATGATGAGGAGCTTGTCCTGGGTGTCAACGCACTGTAGAAGGTTGTGCAGATCGCTATAGAAAGCCTCCTTAACTCCGATGTCGGCCTGCATGGTTGGGGCATACACACTAACAATAGTGGCAAAATCCTTGTTGTTGATGGGGAGCCGGAGTGACATAAGTCGGTCAGAATGTCCAACTGGCAAACTGTGTAACCTATGTGCTATGGCGCTCTTAATCATGAACCCAACCCCTGAGAGTCGATGATCTTCTTTAGCCTTTCCTGATCAGAACAGTGTGTAGCCTGTGCCTTCCTTGGTGAGTGACCCTTGGTCTGCAAAGCGCACCTCGCTGAGTGCAGCAATGTCTATGTCAAGCTTTGCTAGCTCTTTGGCGACTAAGGCTGAGCATCTTCGAGGACGATCGCTATTGTCTGAGTCCATCATTGTGCGTACATTCCAGCATGCAATTTTCAGGTTCTTTGTTTTTCTTTTTGCACCGCGTGTAGTGATGTCCGTTGGCAGCGGTGAGCCAACCGGGTCTAGTGAGACAAGCCATGTTTAGACCACCTTTTCTAGGTCTGTCTCCATGTGGAGCTAGCAGGGCTATCCCTAAACAGGGCTGCTTTGTCACCCAGGGCCCTGCCGGATGATGCTGTTGTCTCGGGTCAGCAATCAAACAACCATAGCTCCTGAGCCGCCTGCATGCAGGATCGAGACTGCAGCTCCCAGTGCCATCATGCACCTGCTGTTTTCCCCTCTTCCCATCACTGCAGGGCTTTCCTTCCCACCTGCGCTCATTGCTTAAAGTGGGGATCAGCTCGCGCACACCAATTCCACTCTTTAGGCAAGGTGGCACTCCACAGTGGCGCAGACAAGCTGAGACGGCTGTGGCGACCACCAGGCTGTAGGTTTTACATCAGAGTGACCTTCTCCTAGCCTCTGGCTAAAGAACCTTCCTCGGAGGCACGGGGCAGTAACCCAGGCTGGGGGTTTAACATCAGGGTTTTCCTTCCCCTAGGTGGACCGCCTTAACAGGGCTAATGAGTCCCATCTACCCACTTCTATAACCCAGTCAGCTGGGAGGCTCGTGATGGCGGGAGCGCCTAGATCCCGTATAGGTTATGGACCTACCACTGCCATACTTGAATAAACAATATCTGTGTTGTAAAACAACAACAAAAACACAAAGCCAACCTAATCAAAACCAAAGTGAGTGCAGCTCCAGGAAAACCTACCTGAAACAATCTAAAACTGACTGAAAATAAATCTGACTCAATCTAAACCGAAAACAATTCATCTAGCGCAACATAACTATAGCTTGTAAGCTAACAAAGGGAATATCAAATCAAATCAAATTTATTTATTTATTTATATAGCGCCAAGTCACAACAAACAGTCGCCCCAAGGCACTTTATATTGTAAGGCAAGAGCCATACAACAATTACAGAAAAATTACAGTAATTTCCCCACTACACCTACGTAAACTGTCATCCATATATCATAGCAGCAGTTTGTTTTCATTCCCCCGATGCCCTGCCTGAATGCTCGGCCAACAGCAGCCTACTTCCTGCTGAAATTGTGCCTGCCTCCTGTTTGCATCTGTTAGCACCCACACACAAACATGCACACATGCACAAATTCATGCACACACACCACAGTATGTAGCGCTGATGATTAGCCGACCAAACAGGTATTGTTTCAGCTAATGGCTGAAGTTGCAGCAGTGAATCCAGTAAGCAGAAGGAATATGAAAAGAAGTGGTAGTGACGCAAACATCAACCAGCAGAAGTTCAACAGCAGTGCTGAGATCAGACGTGGGACAAAGTCACTGTCGCGTCTTAAGCCCCCTGCTTACTTTCATGGATATGCACTCTTCAATTCAATTTCAATTTATTTCATTTATGTAGCACCAAATCACAACAAAGTTGCCTGAAGGCACTTCACACGAGTAAGGTCTAACCTTACCAACCCCTAGAGCAAGCACACAGGTGACAGCGGTAAGGAAAAACTCCCTCTGATGATTTGAGGAAGAAACCTCAAGCAGACCAGACTCAAAGGGGTAACCCTCTGCTTGGGTCATGATACTAACACAATTGACAATACAAATATACAGGAAATTTTTGGAGTCCATGCTGATGTCCAGGACAGGAGGCCTGCAGAAGAAGACACCCACTCCCATCTCTGGATGGAGCCGCACCTCAAACAGAGAGAAAAAAAACAGAATCAGGCCATAGAAAAACAACAAATACAGTATAATTTGTCAGCATTAAGCAACAAGAAAAACAGAAGAAATATTAAGGTGATCGCTGGTCACTAGCCCTAAACATTACTAAAACACCCAGACTTTAGCTAAAGTTGAGGCTCTGTTTCCTAATAAAATGAATTTAAAAGAGTAAAAAGCACAGTAACATACTCTGCCAGTATGCTAGCCATATGAAAGGGAAAATAAGTGCGTCTTAAGTCTGGACTTGAAAGTCTCCACAGAATCTGACTGTTTTATTGATGCAGGGAGATCATTCCACAAAACAAGAGCATGATAAGAGAAAGCTCTGTGATCCGCAGACTTTTTATTCACCCTAGGGACACGAAGTAGTCCTGCACCCTGAGAACGCAAAGCCTGGGCCGGTACGTAGGGTTTAAGCAGGTCAGCAAATTAGGGAGGGGCTAGTCCGTGAATTATTTTATAGGTTAATAACAGAACATGAAGGGTTTTAGCCATACAAATGCTCCCCAGAGCCATTCCCCCCCCCCCCCCCCCAAAAAAGTCTGAAGGACCTAAATGACATGGTGAGATGGTGAGGGGCTTCACTCATTAATGTCGGTGACATAAACACATTATTTACTGTTGTAAATAACATTGTTCATTCAATAAATCTATCGATCTTGAGAATACAGAAGTTTCTGTTCTTGAAGTTCTACTGTTCTACTTATGTTATGTGTTGACGCGAGTTGAGGAGCGGACCTGCGTCAGACAGAACCCAGCGCTAAAAATAACCAGAAAGCGGTTCCAACAACAGAAACAATTTATTTTTCACCTGTGCATAATAATGTGTACAAAACTAAAAGAACGTCCTTCTGGTGGAGTGACTGTTGGCACGCTCTTTAGCGCCCAAAAGGATAGAAGCCCGGCGTTCCTGGACCCACTACCACCAGACAAACACCCCCCAGGTGGACACGACAAACTGACTCTCTGTGAAGCAAAGAAGAGGTGAGGTAAGTCAGCAGTTACAACAATATCTTTCAAAAGACACACGCTATCAGCAACACATTCAGGTCTGTATTTTTTAACTTTATGCAAATGAGCAGCTTCTCACAACAAGTGGAGGATCACTTATCCTGCACGCCACAGCAGTGAGAAGCAAACTGCACAATTCTCATCACAATTCCAGTAAACTGCGTAACAAAACACCAAGTTACTATCAACAATTAGTCGAACACTTAATCACCTTTAATGTGTGCTGACAGCATGTGTCCTCACCCTTCCTTGCTTCACGGGCTCGATGTGTCAAACCCAGGCGCGGTCCTCAGCGTCTCACAAACAGACATCACAAGGTCGAGTTCCCGGCAGTTCTGCTTGAATCACACATGACTTAAATGCAGAACGCCATCCAATTATCTGCTTCAGCTGAAAGTCTTTAAGGTTGCATGTGAGCACCAGTCACAGGTGCTACACATGATGTTGATGAGGGTGAGGACTCTTCAGCCAGCACCTTCTCCACAGACAAATCAGCTCTCATGCCACCTGAAGAGCAAAGAAAAGAAAAGAACACCAAAACATCCAGCCACACCCCCCAACACACAACAACTTAGCTGTGATATTTTCATGAATACCTTTAATAACCCCACATGAATGTACCATTAAAGCCTACAATAGTTTATCATTAACAAATCGTGTCTGTCTATTTAAAATACCTTCATCTCGAGACCTTCAACTGTGGTGTATCACATACAATTGACATGATATATTTTCATCAACCTATGTCGATGTTCAGTCCAAGATTTTGCCTTAGTTAGATTATGTATATGTGTATATGTATATGTAAACACTTTATGGAAACATATACACTTCTGATGATCAAGTCCAGGAAGCCACTGAACCCATGGATCCTCCATTGTTTCCGTAAAGATCACAGCATCGAGAACATTGGCTCATGAAAAATAACTCGATCGACTTCTTGTCAGTGTTCCGTGCTGAATGCCTCTTTGTTTTGGGACTTGTAGTAGGTCCCTGCTGTCCGAGGGGCGTCATGTGCTGGCGCACTCACTCAGCATCGGGATCCTTGATCACTTATGTTGGTTAACAGAAAATGATTTCAGAGTGGAACGCAGTGAACACACCACACCTGCCATGTCTCCTGTTGTCCTGAGTGCTGTCGAATTAGCCTCAGTCCCTCTTGCGTAACACCAGTCTGACCTTCAGAGTAATTCTGTCATCCACACTCCTAAACCAAACCAAACCAAACCAAACCAAACCGACAGCCTATCTCATAACGGTGCATGATTGTAGATGTGTGGTTTAATGTTGTTCTGTTATTGTTGCATTTATATTTGAGTGTGAGAGTGTGTGTCCGTGCATGAGCGTACACTTGCATTGCTGTGTATGTTGGGCCAAATTACTTTTCAGCTTGATCACCGGTCTGTGTAAATGAGTTTGAAAGGCTATGTAATCACCCAAGATGGGGTCCAAGTGGTGTCCTGTGTGTTTGGACCTCAGCCAAACTCTTGCCTGGCTTTTTTTTTTGTACATTGTCTCAAAAACTGAGAAGAAAGTAATAAAGCGATCTCATTAAACCAACAAGAAAATGTCATGTGCTGCAAACAAGAATCAAGAAATCGATTTTTTTTTTCATCCGAGCAGCAAATTTCAGTGTTCAGCCTCCAGGTGTTTGTACAATCACATTTATCATGTTCTTTGTGAATTAAATTTTCCTTTCATCTCTTTTCTAACATTCTTATCTAATGAAATAATAAAAATATGTAACCTCCAGATGAACTTCATGGCTGGTGATCACAAAGACAAGCTCCAGGAGAGATCTGCGGTCACATTCTGCATGATTTACACCATGTTTCTGAATTGGAGTTTGCTGTTAATTCACTTTGAAGTCCCCACGTATGTTCACACTGGCTAGTTTGTCTGGCTGATTTCAGATGCTGTAACTCAAAAAGTGGTGGACAGCATATGATTAAATTTTGTGATGAGTAAGGCCTTTGGTCAGAGAAGAGCTGAGTATGTTTTGGTGATGACCCATGAAGCAGGTAGATATATATCGGCCTTGGTCTATGTCTCCACCCATCTGTAAATGGGGATATGGACCTCAGGGCCTATATGGGACTTACTTCTTCATTAATGTGAAACAGTTTTTCCATGTTCCTCATTTGTTACATGGTCACCCTATGACGTCAATACGATCTGATTAAAAAAACAGATTTAAGATTGTCTTCTGTTAGTTCGCTTGAGGTAAATAATGACTATTATTATATGGCTGCGATGCTACATGCGCTCTGACTGGCTGATTACTTGTAGGATATTCATTTACCATGACAAACAGTCCAGAACATGTATTTTCATTACAAACCAGGAAGCTAAAAACATGATGAGTAAAACTAAGTCAGACATCAATCAATTTCAATCAATTTTGTTTTTTTTTTTATATAGCGCCAAATCACAACAAACAGTTGCCCCAAGGCGCTTTATATTGTAAGGCAAAGCCATACAATAATTACGGAAAAACCCCAACGGTCAAAACGACCCCCTGTGAGCAAACACTTGGCGACAGTGGGAAGGAAAAACTCCCTTTAACAGGAAGAAACCTCCAGCAGAACCAGGCTCAGGGAGGGGCAGTCTTCTGCTGGGACTGGTTGGGGCTGAGGGAGAGAACCAGGAAAAAGACATGCTGTGGAAGAGAGCAGAGATCAATCACTAATGATTAAATGCAGAGTGGTGCATACAGAGCAAAAAGAGAAAGAAACACTCAGTGCATCATGGGAACCCCCCAGCAGTCTAAGTCTATAGCAGCATAACTAAGGGATGGTTCAGGGTCACCTGATCCAGCCCTAACTATAAGCTTTAGCAAAAAGGAAAGTTTTAAGCCTAATCGTAAAAGTATAGAGGGTGTCTGTCTCCCTGATCTGAATTGGGAGCTGGTTCCACAGGAGAGGAGCCTGAAAGCTGAAGGCTCTGCCTCCCATTCTACTCTTACAAACCCTAGGAACTACAAGTAAGCCTGCAGCCTGAGAGTGAAGCGCTCTATTGGGGTGATATGGTACTATGAGGTCCCTAAGATAAGATGGGACCTGATTATTCAAAACCTTATAAGTAAGAAAAAGAATTTTAAATTCTATTCTAGAATTAACAGGAAGCCAATGAAGAGAGGCCAATATGGGTGAAATATGCTCTCTCCTTCTAGTCCCCGTCAGTACTCTAGCTGCAGCATTTTGAATTAACTGAAGGCTTTTCAGGGAACTTTTAGGACAACCTGATAATAATGAATTACAATAGTCCAGCCTAGAGGAAATAAATGCATGAATTAGTTTTTCAGCATCACTCTGAGACAAGACCTTTCTAATTTTAGAGATATTGTGTAAATGCAAAAAAGCAGTCCTACATATTTGTTTAATATGCGCTTTGAATGACATATCCTGATCAAAAATGAGTCCAAGATTTCTCACAGTATTACTAGAGGTCAGGGTAATGCCATCCAGAGTAAGGATCTGGTTAGACACCATGTTTCTAAGATTTGTGGGGCCAAGTACAATAACTTCAGTTTTATCTGAGTTTAAAAGCAGGAAATTAGAGGTCATCCATGTCTTTATGTTTGTAAGACAATCCTGCAGTTTAGCTAATTGGTGTGTGTCCTCTGGCTTCATGGATAGATAACGCTGGGTATCATCTGCGTAACAATGAAAATTTAAGCAATACCGTCTAATAATACTGCCTAAGGGAAGCATGTATAAAGTGAATAAAATTGGTCCTAGCACAGAACCTTGTGGAACTCCATAATTAACCTTAGTCTGTGAAGAAGATTCCCCATTTACATGAACAAATTGTAATCTATTAGATAAATATGATTCAAACCACCGCAGCGCAGTGCCTTTAATACCTATGGCATGCTCTAATCTCTGTAATAAAATTTTATGGTCAACAGTATCAAAAGCAGCACTGATGTCTAACAGAACAAGCACAGAGATGAGTCCACTGTCTGAGGCCATAAGAAGATCATTTGTAACCTTCACTAATGCTGTTTCTGTACTATGATGAATTCTAAAACCTGACTGAAACTCTTCAAATAGACCATTCCTCTGCAGATGATCAGTTAGCTGTTTTACAACTACCCTTTCAAGAATTTTTGAGAGAAAAGGAAGGTTGGAGATTGGCCAATAATAGATAGCTGGGTCAAGTGATGGCTTTTTAAGTAATGGTTTAATTACTGCCACCTTAAAAGCCTGTGGTATATAGCCAACTAACAAAGATAGATTGATCATATTTACGATCAAAGCATTAAATAATGGTAGGGCTTCCTTGAGCAGCCTGGTAGGAATGGGGTCTAATAGACATGTTGATGGTTTGGATGAAGTAACTAAAGAAAATAACTCAGACAGAACAATCTGAGAGAAAGAGTCTAACCAAATACCGGCATCACTGAAAGCAGCCAAAGATAACGATACGTCTTTGGGATGGTTATGAGTAATTATTTCTCTAATAGTTAAAATTTTATTAGCAAAGAAAGTCATGAAGTCATTACTAGTTAAAGTTAAAGGAATACTCGGCTCAATAGAGCTCTGACTCTTTGTCAGCCTGGCTACAGTGCTGAAAAGAAACCTGGGGTTGTTCTTATTTTCTTCAATTAGTGATGAGTAGTAAGATGTCCTAGCTTTACGGAGGGCTTTTTTAAAAGAGCAACAGACTCTTTTTCCAGGCTAAGTGAAGATCTTCTAAATTAGTGAGACGCCATTTCCTCTCCAGCTTACGGGTTATCTGCTTTAAGCTGCGAGTTTGTGAGTTATACTATGGAGTCAGGCACTTCTGATTTAAAGCTCTCTTTTTCAGAGGAGCTACAGCATCCAAAGTTGTCTTCAGTGAGGATGTAAAACTATTGACGAGATACTCTATCTCACTTACAGAGTTTAGGTAGCTACTCTGCACTGTGTTGGTATATGGCATTAGAGAACATAAAGAAGGAATCATATCCTTAAACCTAGTTACAGTGCTTTCTGAAAGACTTCTAGTGTAATGAAACTTATTCCCCACTGCTGGGTAGTCCATCAGAGTAAATTTACATGTTATTAAGAAATGATCAGACAGAAGGGAGTTTTCAGGGAATACTGTTAAGTCTTCAATTTCCATACCATAAGTCAGAACAAGATCTAAGATATGATTAAAGTGGTGGGTGGACTCATTTACATTTTGAGCAAAGCCAATTGAGTCTAATAATAGATTAAATGCAGTGTTGAGGCTGTCATTCTCAGCATCTGTGTGGATGTTAAAATCGCCCACTATAAAGTCCGCACCGACTACAGGGGCCTGGCTAGCTGTAGAATTTTCCACGGTGCGGAGCCGAGTCTCCAATTCGCCCAGCCTGGCCTCCAAAGCTACGAATAAGCTACACTTATTACAAGTACCATTACTGCTAAAGGAGGCCGAGGAATAACTAAACATTTCACACCCACAGCAGAAAAGTGCGGGAGAGACAGGAGAAGCCGCCATGCTAAATCGGCTAAGAGCTAGTAGCTGCGTTAAGCTAGCGGATTCCTGAAAACACATAAAGTGAATAATGTGTAAATAATTTAGAGGTAATACAGCAGAGGGAGTGCTTTAGTTAAGGCACATGAAGATTACACTGTGAAACAAATTGTTATCTAGTTAACTAGATCAATCTAACTGCGCAGATTAAACAGCTAACAGATACAGAAAGACACCGCTGTGCTCCGGAACAGGAAGTGATACAATACCACAGTGAGAGCCAACCACCAGTAGAGGCAAGCAAGAGTAATGAGATATCTAAACGGCATTGGAAAAAACACAGATTGAAAGCTTACCAGCTAACAACTCGACCATCTGTTAAGCTAGTAGAGGTGAAGAAAGCGAATGGGTCTGACTACGAGCCCAACACCATCAGCAGCAGCTTTCATATTCGGGCAATACTGTACGTTTACGTCTTTATATATATAATAGCCATATAATAAATGAATTATTAACCTCGCTGCACTCGGGCCGTACTAAACACCTCAGCCTGATATTTCCCCATACAGAACTCTAACTGGGTTAATAATCCTTTACCCTTTATTACCCTTGAACAACTGTGCATTCTCTTTGTGCCCTTCGAGTTTACATTACCAATGATTACACCAATGTCCATACTTACTTTTTGGTTTCATGTCATAATCTTGTTGTTCCATCCATCCATCCATCCATCCATCCATCCATCCATCCATCCATCCATCCATCCATCCATCCATCCATCCATCCATCCATCCATCCATCCATCCATCCATCCATCCATCCATCCATCCATCCATCCATCCATCCATCATGCTTTCACACATCCTCCTCTCTTAATTTCCCACCCATTCCCACTGTTATTTCTGCTTCTCGCTCCTCTGATATATTTAACCCATCCCCCTGGGGAGAACAGAAGCCCGCCTCAATCTGGAACCAATTGTTTTGTTCGGTTCATGAATCCAGATCCAAAAGCTGACAAAAGGACTCTTGTAAGGGCCGTTGTGTTATTTGTTTCTCCCCCTCTGAGTTACAGATTCTGCTGTTATCAAAGTATTTATTGTGCTGTGCTTGTGGATACACAGAGTACCTCCAGCCTCAGAGTACATCAAAGCTGTCACAAATGTGAAGCAGGGGCAAAATGGCAAGAAATGCTGTGGGCACAAGTGAAATAAGTTCAAAATGTTACTGATAACAAAAGTCACTTTTAAAGACTCCTCTCAGTGTTGCAGCAACTTTGCAAGTTTGAGCTACTGAGTAACATTCTAGCACTTCTATCAGTTCGCTGACTGAGGTTAGTTCATTTCAACTTTTCAAAGGGTGAACTAATTGCAAAGACGCTTGGCTTTGCAGAACATTGATAAGCAATGTATTAATAATCAGAACTCTGAAATGTCGGTCTGTCAATCTAAAAGAATAATAACAGTCTCGGACTTTGCTCTATTCAGCCCTCATCAGAGGCGCCTTATGCAGTGGCACATGTGAGCTCAGGGAATTACAGAGGAGAGCAGACTGCAGGGCATCGATCCCCTGGAGGTCATCTTTGGATAGGACCTCTGGCTGTGTGTTCATGCTTGAGTACGTGTGCATGTGTGCTTCTGTTGGAGGCTGAGCCACTCAGTAAAGAGGCCCTCTAAGTATGTTAACAAGCTGAGTAATGCTGCAGAGAATAAGTCAGTGAGTGGAGCTGGCCAACCTCAGTAGGTCTCATAATGACCTTGACTTCAGATGCTTACAGTAGCTTTTCATACAGGATACAAAATTACCCAAGTGCCAAAAAATGCCAAAGACCAACAATGTTTTTTTCCTATACAATTTTACACATAAAAGTCACTTGTATGTATGTGAATATGTATGTTTGTCTGCAATGGCCAAATACTTATGGGCCTGAGTGTAGCCTTCCTTCCTTCCTTGCTTCCTTCCTTCCTTCCTTCCTTCCTGTCTGCAGTACGAAAAAGATGAAAGTATTGCTCAGTCAAGATCAAAGTTCAGCGAGAAGCATGAAATTTCAATTCAATTTATTTACATTGCACCAAATCACAACAAAACTGCTTCAAAGCACTTCACACATGCGAGGTACAACCTTACTAACCCCCCTGAACAAGCACATAGGTGACAGTGGTAAGGAAAAACCCCCTCTGGCATTTTTGAGGAAGAAATCTCAAGTAGACAAGACTCAGAGGGGTGACTCGCTGCTTAGGCCATTCTAACAGCTACAAAATTACAAACAGTTACAAAAAAAGTCACATAACAAAATCAGTTTAGAAATGAACAGAGTTCAGAAAACACAATGAGTAAATCATGGCATAAAGTCCATCTCTGAGCCTGGCTCACAGAGTCTCAAAGTCCTGATTCCTGTTCGGTGTCGTGAATGTCATCAGCAGGATAAATGTCTGTTCTTGACCGATTCTTCAGCATGCAGCATCAGATGAGATTAGAGTTTCCTTTAATCTCACTCAATTCTGTCTGCAAACCTGAAAGCAGTCTGCAGTGGTTCAAAGAAGTCCCCCTCAGCATGGTGGTCCACGGGCTGCTCCGTCGGCTTCATCCAGGGCATCTCATGGCCAGATCAGCACCCTGGGATGTGTAGCTGTCATTTGCAGGAGGCCTCATCAGTGCCTTGGACTGAGAGAAAAAGAGTAGAATCAGTCAGCCAGAAATAACTGCACCTAAATTATGAGTTCACTAACAGTAAATCGACAGGGACGCACCGAGAATACTAAGGTGATTGCCGGCAGCTAGCTCTGACCTTCACTAACAGACCCAAAAATTAGATGAAGTGAGGCTGAGACCTGTTCCATTACTAAGAAGATTAATTAAAAGGATAGGAAGCACAGTTCCATATAATTCCAGCATGCTGACCATACAAGTGGGAGAATAGATGCACCTTTAGTCTAGACTTGAATGTCTCTACAGAATCTGTTTTATCTCTGCAGAGAGATGGTTCAACAAAACAGACGCACGGTAAGAGAAGGCTCTAGGGACACAAAGTAGTGCTGCATCCTGAGAATGTAGAGCCCGGGCCGGTACGTAGGGTTTAATTAGGTCAGCTAAGTAGGGAGGTGCTAGTCTGTGAATAAATTTATAGGTTAGTAACAGAACCTTAAAATCTGACTGTACAGAGACAGGAAACTAGTGAATAGATGCCAAAATGGGTGTAATGTGGTCAAACATTCTGCTTCTTGTCAAAACTCTGGCAGCAGAATTTTGAACCATTTGGAGACCCCTAATGCTGGACTGCGGTAAACCAGAGAACAGAACATTACGCTAGTCCAATCTAGAAGAGACAAATGCATGGATAAGAGCCTCTACATCAGCCATAGACAGGACAAATCTTCACTAGATCAACCATGGATGTGGTATTCCAACATCCTGTCCAGGAATCAACCATGAAATGATCTTCCTCGCCACTGAGGGATTGCCACAATAAGATCGGTCTAGTAGGATCTTAAACATATCAATACTCTCTGTCCCCCTCAGGCCCTCAGGCAGGCTGTTCCACAGACTTGGCCCATAATAATAAAAAGCTGCCTCACCATGAGTTTTAGTATTAAAATGAATTATAATAATTAAGAGGCCAGCACCAGAGAACCCAAGAGATCTAGAAGGTTCATAGGCCAAATGCAAATCTGATAAATAGGATAGATAACAATTTAAATAGATATTACTGTCCTACATGCTTCCACAGAAAACACAGAATGAATTGGCATGCCTAATGCTTTTTAAAATTTACTGTAGGTTTTGGCATACAGTAAAACTTGCCTAAACTGTCATCGTATAAACCAAATATTTGCACTCACTGGACAAACGCAAAAGGCCCCGCTCCATCACAATGTATTTTCCATTAAAAACCCCTCAGATGTACCGGATAGAGCAGTCTGGACATGCATAGTAACAGAGGTATGAAATGAAGTTCAGACACTTGAGGATTTGTGGAAAGTGGGTACTGTATTTCCATGATTAAAAGCCTGACTGACATGGGACCACAATGAGGCAAGGCGTAATTCAAGGCTGGTGATTATTAGCAAAATTCTGCTTTCTTGTCAGCACTGTAATATGGCATTAAGTTTCACCCATATCCCTGGGTGTGACGAACCAAACCGCTGCGAACCCTCTCCATAGCCCAGTCGAAACAACCGAGACCACAAGGGCTGTGACTTGTCACTTTTCCAGTTTCACTCCTTCCTCTCCTGTCATATTTTAAAAGTTTTTGCAGTGCGCCCACCAATAACATTTAGATTGTGACTCAAATACGTTTGGTAGAAAAGTCCACAAATATGACCATGGAGGGAAATTGTACGTACCATACTGTTGGTTTAGAGGTTCATGATTGTATAAAGAAGTGGTGCTTGTTGAGGGACAAATTAATCCAGACAAAATCACTGTTCCTGCTGTAAATTGCATAAAGATGCAATGGAGAACATTTTATACATATAACGCATTTTGTCCGTTTTATTCATACAACAGATTTTGATTACAACGGACAAAAGTTGCTGGTCCACTTGAATCCATTATATGCGAGTTTTACTTTCTAGAAACCAGTATAGACAAGCGCTGAAGTGCCATAGTTCAGTTAAAAGTTTGTCTTGTTCAAATGAGGGACCTAGGATGCTTTCAACAAGCTGTTGGATTAAGTCCCATATGTGCCAATTTATCAAATGCCTGTTGTTAAACCTGTTTGTAAGAACGGACCAGGCTGTGTTTTGCTGATGCTCGACCTCTGATGTGTCTTCGTCAGCAGTCACATGCAGAAACAGGAGACAAGGAGGGGTCAGATCTGTGCAGAAGCACAGGAGGATCTCCGGCTGCTCTTAAACCCATTAAGGTGTGTAGCCATGCATGGCTAGAAAGATGACCAGGAGGTGTGTGTGTGTGTGTTTGCGCATGCACTTTTGTGTGTGTGAGGGCCGAAAGGTGGCCAGGGGAGCAGGCTGTTCGGCAAGATTAGCCGGCTCTCACATGTTGCATAACAGATTTCCTCTCTCGTGAAAACCCTGCCACCTGCTATGTAGGACGGCCTTTCTGTTATGTGCAGACGCAGGTTGAGGAGCGGACCAACGTCTGACCGAACCCAGCGCTAAATAACCAGAAAGCGGTTCCACAAACAAAACGATTTTATTTCCCCCTCTAGTGCAATAATTAGTGTACAACATAAATATTTAGTTTGTCTGGTGGAGTGAAGGATGGCGCGCTCTCCAGTGCCCAAAAGGATCGAAGCCTCGGCGCTTCTGGACTCAGATTCACCGCCAAACACCCCCCAGGTGGACACGACAAACTGACTCTGTGAAGGATGGAAAAGGTGAGGTAAGTCAACAGAGCTACAGCAAATATCCCTCACACTATCAGCAACACATTCAGGTCTGAATTTAAGCTTTATGTAAATGAGCAGCTTCTCACAACAGGTGGAGGATCATCAGTCCGTACGCCACGGCAGTGAGAAGCAAACTGCACAATTCTCATCAATGTTCAAATACACTGCGTAACAAAATACCAAATTACTATTAACGATCATTCAGACAATAATCACCTCTGATGTGTGCTGACAGCATGTGTCCCTCACCTGTCCTCCTTCACAGGCACGATGTGTCAAACCCTGGTGCGGTCCTCAGAGTCTCACAAACAAACATCACAAGGTCGAGTTCCCGGCAATTCTGCTTGAACCACTCATGGCTTAAATGCAGAACGCCATCTCATTATCTGCTTCAGCTGAAAGTCTTTAAGTTTACACGTGAGCATCATCCACAGGTGCTGCGAGTCAGTAGACCTGCACGTGAACATCCTCCACAGGTGCAGCTAATAATGCTGATGAGGGTGAAGGACTCTTCTGCCAGCACCTTCTCCACAGACAAAAACCAGTTTGCATACCACCTGGACAGCAAAGAAAAGAAAACAACACAAAAACATCCAGCCAAACCCCCCAACACACAACACTTTCACTCACATATACACATATATACGTATACCTGAGCAAAGGCTGCAAAAAAATGCTTCTACTGATTTGCTTTTACCAAGTGATATGACTGCAAACTTTGCATCAGCTGTCTGTTGATGTGAGGTGCAGAAGGTAGGCAGCCTGACCTCCTGTCTGCATCCAAGCCTGAACAAATTTCATTATCCAGACCAGTCTGGAGGTGATTAGATCGCGCTCTGCGTACGACTCTATGTTTAGCATGGGCCTGCTGCATCCATCCAGGCCAACTGCTGTGAACCCGGTTGTGCATATGGGCCCAAGCATGCTGCGAGCTGTGATCCGATGGGCCCTATAACACCAAAATCAAACACAGAGGGAGGCGACGTCTCTGTCGTATGTGCATGTTTGTCAGCGTGGAGGGTTAAGTAATAAACAAGGTCTCCATGGTGACAACAGATGCAGCTGTAGCAAAGAATGAAGCTGAGTGTCAGCAGCAAGGCTCTGCTCTGTGTGTGTGTGTGTGTGTCTGCTGGGGCGTCAAGGGTGGGAACATCAGCAGCAGGGGCCCAGTGAGAGTCGTAAACACTGGCAGGCCGTGACTTCCACAAATAGACCTCTTGGAGGGAAGAAAAGAGAGAAAGCCAGAGAGAGAGAGAGAGAGAGAGAGAGAGAGAGAGAGAGAGAGAGAGAGAGAGAGAGAGAGAGAGAGAGAGAGAGAGAGACTGGAAAAGGGGAGAGATTACCTCACAATGAAATTTAGAAAAACAAATGATGTTGCACAAGAATGCACAAAATGTAATGAGTTTGCAGCAATACAAATCAAGAGGTTTCACGCAATTAGTGAACACATACTGTAAGTAACACTTAACACTCCTTTGGATGATTTGTCTTCTGCCACTAGATGTCACACTTTTGACACACTTCAGGAAATAAACAAGGCTTTCCTCCTCGGCCACTCCTCCTCATCCAGCTTTAGCATCGCATTGAGCAGATTGAAAGAAAGCCAGGTGTATGTAGATTCTAATTAAACCATATTCTTGGTCAGAGGCCTTTGTGGGCTCTAAGTGTGATATTTGGACATATTTCTCGAAAGTCACTGTTATCTGCCGTCTTAAAAAAAAGAAAAAGAAAATCAGCAGCTATGTGGCAAGTCGTGATGTTGCTTTTACATGCAAGTTGGAAAATCCTGCTTCCTCCATGTGAAGTCAAAACTACAAGTACATTGTGTTAAAGTGGTTTGTTGTTGGAGTAAAATGCCAACTGGCAGATGAATGGTTCTGTGTGGACAGAATGTGGACAGAATGCTAAAGAATATTGTTCTATATCAAGTTAAGTGTACATATTACATGAATCTGTAATGGTTTATATATATATATATATATATATATATATATATATATATATATATATATATATATATATATATATATATATATCAATCAATCAATCAATTTTTTTATATAGCGCCAAATCACAACAAACAGTTGCCCCAAGGCGCTTTATATTGTAAGGCAAGGCCATACAATAATTATGTAAAACCCCAACGGTCAAAACGACCCCCTGTGAGCAAGCACTTGGCTACAGTGGGAAGGAAAAACTCCCTTTTAACAGGAAGAAACCTCCAGCAGAACCAGGCTCAGGGAGGGGCAGTCTTCTGCTGGGACTGGTTGGGGCTGAGGGAGAGAACCAGGAAAAAGACATGCTGTGGAGGGGAGCAGAGATCGATCACTAATGATTAAATGCAGAGTGGTGCATACAGAGCAAAAAGAGAAAGAAACAGTGCATCATGGGAACCCCCCAGCAGTCTACGTCTATAGCAGCATAACTAAGGGATGGTTCAGGGTCACCTGATCCAGCCCTAACTATAAGCTTTAGCAAAAAGGAAAGTTTTAAGCCTAATCTTAAAAGTAGAGAGGGTGTCTGTCTCCCTGATCTGAATTGGGAGCTGGTTCCACAGGAGAGGAGCCTGAAAGCTGAAGGCTCTGCCTCCCATTCTACTCTTACAAACCCTAGGAACTACAAGTAAGCCTGCAGTCTGAGAGCGAAGCGCTCTATTGGGGTGATATGGTACTACGAGGTCCCTAAGATAAGATGGGACCTGATTATTCAAAACCTTATAAGTAAGAAGAAGAATTTTAAATTCTATTCTAGAATTAACAGGAAGCCAATGAAGAGAGGCCAATATGGGTGAGATATGCTCTCTCCTTCTAGTCCCCGTCAGTACTCTAGCTGCAGCATTTTGAATTAACTGAAGGCTTTTTAGGGAACTTTTAGGACAACCTGATAATAATGAATTACAATAGTCCAGCCTAGAGGAAATAAATGCATGAATTAGTTTTTCAGCATCACTCTGAGACAAGACCTTTCTGATTTTAGAGATATTGCGTAAATGCAAAAAAGCAGTCCTACATATTTGTTTAATATGCGCTTTGAATGACATATCCTGATCAAAAATGACTCCAAGATTTCTCACAGTATTACTAGAGGTCAGGGTAATGCCATCCACAGTAAGGATCTGGTTAGACACCATGTTTCTAAGATTTGTGGGGCCAAGTACAATAACTTCAGTTTTATCTGAGTTTAAAAGCAGGAAATTAGAGGTCATCCATGTCTTTATGTCTGTAAGACAATCCTGCAGTTTAGCTAATTGGTGTGTGTCCTCTGGCTTCATGGATAGATAAAGCTGGGTATCATCTGCGTAACAATGAAAATTTAAGCAATACCGTCTAATAATACTGCCTAAGGGAAGCATATATAAAGTGAATAAAATTGGTCCTAGCACAGAACCTTGTGGAACTCCATAATTAACTTTAGTCTGTGAAGAAGATTCCCCATTTACATGAACAAATTGTAATCTATTAGACAAATATGATTTAAACCACCGCAGCGCAGTGCCTTTAATACCTATGGCATGCTCTAATCTCTGTAATAAAATTTTATGGTCAACAGTATCAAAAGCAGCACTGAGGTCTAACAGAACAAGCACAGAGATGAGTCCACTGTCCGAGGCCATAAGAAGATCATTTGTAACCTTCACTAATGCTGTTTCTGTACTATGATGAATTCTAAAACCTGACTGAAACTCTTCAAATAGACCATTCCTCTGCAGATGATCAGTTAGCTGTTTTACAACTACCCTTTCAAGAATTTTTGAGAGAAAAGGAAGGTTGGAGATTGGCCTATAATTAGCTAAGATAGCTGGGTCAAGTGATGGCTTTTTAAGTAATGGTTTAATTACTGCCACCTTAAAAGCCTGTGGTACATAGCCAACTAACAAAGATAGATTGATCATATTTAAGATCGAAGCATTAAATAATGGTAGGGCTTCCTTGAGCAGCCTGGTAGGAATGGGGTCTAATAAACATGTTGATGGTTTGGATGAAGTAACTAATGAAAATAACTCAGACAGAACAATCGGAGAGAAAGAGTCTAACCAAATACCGGCATCACTGAAAGCAGCCAAAGATAACGATACGTCTTTGGGATGGTTATGAGTAATTTTTTCTCTAATAGTTAAAATTTTGTTAGCAAAGAAAGTCATGAAATCATTACTAGTTAAAGTTAATGGAATACTCAGCTCAATAGAGCTCTGACTCTTTGTCAGCCTGGCTACAGTGCTGAAAAGAAACCTGGGGTTGTTCTTATTTTCTTCAATTAGTGATGAGTAGAAAGATGTCCTAGCTTTACGGAGGGCTTTTTTATAGAGCAACAGACTCTTTTTCCAGGCTAAGTGAAGATCTTCTAAATTAGTGAGACGCCATTTCCTCTCCAACTTACGGGTTATCTGCTTTAAGCTACGAGTTTGTGAGTTATACCACGGAGTCAGACACTTCTGATTTAAAGCTCTCTTTTTCAGAGGAGCTACAGCATCCAAAGTTGTCTTCAATGAGGATGTAAAACTATTGACGAGATACTCTATCTCCCTTACAGAGTTTAGGTAGCTACTCTGCACTGTGTTGTTACATGGCATTAGAGAACATAAAGAAGGAATCATATCCTTAAACCTAGTTACAGCGCTTTCTGAAAGACTTCTAGTGTAATGAAACTTATTCCCTACTGCTGGGTAGTCCATCAGAGTAAATGTAAATGTTATTAAGAAATGATCAGACAGAAGGGAGTTTTCAGGGAATACTGTTAAGTCTTCTATTTCCATACCATAAGTCAGAACAAGATCTAAGATATGATTAAAGTGGTGGGTGGACTCATTTACTTTTTGAGCAAAGCCAATAGAGTCTAATAATAGATTAAATGCAGTGTTGAGGCTGTCATTCTCAGCATCTGTGTGGATGTTAAAATCGCCCACTATAATTATCTTATCTGAGCTAAGCACTAAGTCAGACAAAAGGTCTGAAAATTCACAGAGAAACTCACAGTAACGACCAGGTGGACGATAGATAATAACAAATAAAACTGGTTTTTGGGACTTCCAATTTGGATGGACAAGACTAAGAGACAAGCTTTCAAATGAATTAAAGCTCTGTCTGGGTTTTTGATTAATTAATAAGCTGGAATGGAAGATTGCTGCTAATCCTCCGCCCCGGCCCGTGCTACGAGCATTCTGACAGTTAGTGTGACTCGGGGGTGTTGACTCATTTAAACTAACATATTCATCCTGCTGTAACCAGGTTTCTGTTAGGCAGAATAAATCAATATGTTGATCAATTATTATATCATTTACCAACAGGGACTTAGAAGAGAGAGACCTAATGTTTAATAGACCACATTTAACTGTTTTAGTCTGTGGTGCAGTTGAAGACTACAACTCTGCTTCCTGGTCCCAACCCTGGATAGTCACGGTTTGGAGGATTTAAGAAAATTGGCCAGATTTCTAGAAATGAGAGCTGCTCCATCCAAAGTGGGATGGATGCCGTCTCTCCTAACAAGACCAAGTTTTCCCCAGAAGCTTTGCCAATTATCTATGAAGCCCACCTCATTTTTTGGACACCACTCAGACAGCCAGCAATTCAAGGAGAACATGCGGCTAAACATGTCACTCCCGGTCCGATTGGGGAGGGGCCCAGAGAAAACTACAGAGTCCGACATTGTTTTTGCAAAGTTACACACCGATTTAATGTTAATTTTAGTGACCTCCGATTGGCGTAACCGGGTGTCATTACTGCCGACGTGAATTACAATTTTACCAAATTTACGCTTAGCCTTAGCCAGCAGTTTCAAATTTCCTTCAATGTCGCCTGCTCTGGCCCCCGGAAGACAATTGACTATGGTTGCTGGTGTCGCTAACTTCACATTTCTCAAAACAGAGTCGCCAATAACCAGAGTTTGATCCTCGGCGGGTGTGTCGTCGAGTGGGGAAAAACGGTTAGAGATGTGAACGGGTTGGCGGTGTACACGGGGCTTCTGTTTAGGGCTACGCTTCCTCCTCACAGTCACCCAGTCAGCCTGCTTTCCCGGCTGCTTGGGATCTGCCAGGGGGGAACTAACGGCGGCTAAGCTACCTTGGTCCGCACCGACTACAGGGGCCTGGCTAACTGTAGAATTTTCCACGGTGCGGAGCCGAGTCTCTAATTCGCCCAGCCTGGCCTCCAAAGCTACAAATAAGCTACACTTATTACAAGTACCGTTACTGCTAAAGGAGGCCGAGGAATAACTAAACATTTTACACCCAGAGCAGAAAAGTGCGGGAGAGACAGGAGAAGCCGCCATGCTAAATCGGCTAAGAGCTAGTAGCTACACTAAGCTAGCGGATTCCTAAAAACACGCAAAGTGAATAATGTGTAAATAATTTAGAGGTGATTCAGCAGAAGGAGTGCTTTAGTTAAGGCACGTAAAGATTACACTGGGAAACAAATCGTAATCTAGATAACTAGATCAATCTAACTGCGCAGATTAAACAGCTAACAGATACAGAAAAACACCGCTGTGCTCCGGAACAGGAAGTGATACAATACCGCAGTGAGAGCCAACCACCAGTAGAGGCAAGCATATACGTGGGCTGTCAATAAAGTAACGGTCCTTTTTATTTTTTTCAAAAACTATATGGATTTCATTCATATGTTTTTACGTCAGACATGCTTGAACCCTCGTGTGCATGCGTGAGTTTTTCCACGCCTGTCGGTGACGTCATTCGCCTGTGAGCACGCCTTGTGGGAGGAGTCGTCCAGCCCCTTGTCGGAATTCCTTTGTCTGAGAAGTTGCTGAGAGACTGGCGCTTTGTTTGATCAAAATTTTTTCTAAACCTGTGAGACACATCGAAGTGGACATGGTTCGAAAAATTAAGCTGGTTTTCAGTGAAAATTTTAACGGCTGATGAGAGATTTTGAGGTGATTCTGTCGCTTTAAGGACTTCCCACGGTGCGAGACGTCGTGCAGCGCTCTCAGTCGCTGTCGTCAGCCTGTTCAAGCTGAAAACCTCCACATTTCAGGTTCTATTGATCCAGGACGTCGTGAGAGAACAGAGAAGTTTCAGAAGAAGTTGGTTTCAGCATTTTATCCAGATATTCCACTGTTAAAGGAGATTTTTTTAATGAAAGACGTGCGGACGGGTCCGCGCGTCGGGACGCAGCTGCCGCGGCGCTCCGCACAGGAAAAACACCTCTGTTGAAAGCCTTAAGGACAAGTTGGAACATGTCCTGCCTGTTAAACAATTTCTCGTATACTCACTCCACTGAAAGCCATCAAAAGCCGCCTGGATTTTACAAATGGTTATCAACATGGAGGTGTTTTTCCTGTGCCGCCGCACTGCGTCGGCTGCGTCCCGACGCGCGGACCCGTCCGCACGTCTTTCATTAAAAAAATCTCCTTTAACAGTGGAATATCCGGATAAAATGCTGAAACCGACTTCTTCTGAAACTTCTCTGTTCTCTCACGACGTCCTGGATCAATAGAGCCTGAAATGTGGAGGTTTTCAGCTTGAACAGGCTGACGACGGCGGCTGAGAGCGCTGAGCGACGTCTCGCACCGTGGGAAGTCCTTAAAGCGACAGTATCACCTCAAAATCTCTCATCAGCCGTTAAAATTTTCACTGAAAACCAGCTTAATTTTTTGAACCGTGTCCACTTCGATGTGTCTCACAGGTTTAGAAAAAATTTTGATCAAACAACGCGCCAGTCTCTCAGCAACTTCTCAGACAAAGGAATTCTGACGAGGGGCTGGACGACTCCTCCCACAAGGAGTGCTCACAGGCGAATGACGTCACCGACAGGCGTGGAAAAACTCACGCATGCGCACGAGGGTTCAAGCATGTCTGACGTAAAAACATATGAATGAAATCCATATAGTTTTTGAAAAAAATAAAAAGGGCTGTTACTTTATTGACAGCCCTCGTATATATATATATATATATATATATATATATATATATATATATATATATATATATATATATCTCAACCTTCTGTACATAAAATACAAATTTATACATGTGAAAAACTAATCCCTACAGCATGACAGAAATGAAATAATGAAATAAATATATAAAAGCCAAAATGATAGTTTGCATAAACAATGGCACCTTTTAGCATAATACATATAAATCATTACTTTTACAGCCAGTTTCCTTTAGACAAGTCAGGGGATGGTACATGATTATTTCTAAGACACTGAATATATCTTGGACTTCATTTCCATCAATCATAAAGAAATAAAAACAGCATGGTACTATATGGTAAGCCTGTCAGGAGGAGGAAATTGTGCAAAGTTCAAGTGTTGCATTTTACATCACCAGTTATGTAACGTCATGATGAAGTGGTATAGAGGAGGATTTTATTAAAAGAACACCTGCCATCACTTTGACTTTTCATTTCTATATTTTTATTTTATTTATGTGATGTAGAGACTTTATGATATACAGAAGCCTGTGTTTTTTTTTTTTTTAATTGATACATGATTTCCAGGTCTGTTCATGTCCTTCTAGGTTTTAACATATACTATATGGAAATAAATAATATTCAATATTCAACATAAATAATATTTAATACTACAGCACTTCAGTCACAGAGCAGTAACCTCTGCCAACACTAATTTCCAATTCCACAAACATTTTACCTTATAAAAAATTTTCCAAGGTCAAAATCCTGTTAAAAGTGGCTTTTCATAAGCTAAATTAGATGTGATCAAATGTCACAAGTATGCATTTAGTTCATGCACTTGAATCAAAGTTTTTTTTGTGCAGTTGTCAGTTTTTTTTCAAAATTTTTCAGTTTCTGATTTTTTTTTCCAATTCGTGAATTAGAATGTTATCTTTGCTATGTACAATTTGTCATTGGTTTTTGGAAGATAGACTGGAAGCTAGTCAATTGTAAAATTGGAACCTCCATCCAATTTTGGTGGTGTAGGTAACTCCATAACAGAAAAATGAGAGTGACTGAGGCATTTTAATTGAGACATAATGCAAAATGTACACCACATGGGCTTTTCAATATTAAAATCAAATGTCCAGAAAATTCACAATCTGGATCAAACTTTGTCAGGTGATAGTGAGTGCCAGTCTGCACCTCATGTTCAAATATGAGAGTGACTGGGGAACATTTGGTTAAGATATAATGTAAAGTATACATTTAATGGGGTTTTCAATGTTATATTTAAATGACCACAAATCTGTAAGCTGGATCAGATCTGGATCAAACTTTGTCAGTTGAAAAAGGATGCCATCCTACATAATGCTACCAAATGTGAAAGAAATTTGATCTTGACAGAGTTATGGATTTTTGAAAATTCATTCAATGTTAAAGACAGGGATTTTTCCAATTTTCCAAGGTTTTTCAGGCTTTGACCTATGACCCTGAAAATTGAATTGGTAGGCTGTTCACAAAATAAAGAGACAAACAAACAATAAGGGGTGAAAACATAGTAAACATAGTAATAAATAATATAAAACTCATTCAACGTTATTGTTACAGATAGATTTTTTGGGGTCCCTATTTATAGTGTAACCCCACATAGGGTCACACCCCCAAAGCTGGAAAATCCACCTTTGAAATGTAACATTTTTCACAGAAACTCATTGCATCCTTCACTCGAGCTGAAGCACCGACAATCTATTCATCATCCCTCATCTTCTTTCATCATTATGGTAATCCTCGACTCTCACTTTGGGTATGCCTTGGCGGCCTCCTGCTGCGTCTTTTTTTCGTCCTGTTGCACAACGAGTGTGCCGCCTTGATTCACACATTCTGTCAGCGGCTCGCAGTCCCTCCATTACGGAGACAGAATAGCACACCGCTGTCTCTCTCCAGTAGACGACTTCAAGGCCAGAGCTCAGTGCAGAGGCTTCAAACCATCACAGCACCTCTGCTGGAGCCACGTGTCACCCCCTGCCTGACCCTGCCCCACCCGCCCACCCTACACCCTGCCCAGGCTATTTTCCAATATTATTTATGCAGGGATCTTTTTAGTCCTCTAAGCTGGCTTTTTCAAGGCTTTCCACTGAAGGGCTAAAAACATACAAATCCTCACAAAAACCCTCTGAAAAACCATATGGAGCACTATACCTTAATCAGAGCAGTCGGCGTGTCCGCGCGCGTCCACGCTCACTAATATTAGAATAATCCCTGGTGATTATGGGAGTGGTTATTAGGATGAATATGGCAGCAGGGTTGGGTCGGGCCGAGCTGAACCCAGTCTGCAGTCAGAAACAGATGTTGGCTGACCCACATCTGTGGAGCATGCTGGGACATTGGAGTGTCAGGTCACGGCTCTGATCACCTCAGGGACACTGTACATCTGGGCCCCAACAGATCACGGTGCCTTTTTCACTTGGTTCATAGTGTCCCCTGAAAGCTGTCTCTCTGTGTCACACAGGCACGCGTATACACACACACACACACACACACACACACACACACACACACACACACACACACACACACACACACACACACACACACACACACACACACACACACACACACACACACACACACACACACACACACATGCATGCACAAACACACACATTTTTGGCATAAAGGATGTGATACTGACTCTGATCTCAAGATCAAAGTTTTTGGACATCCTACCCACTTTATTGACCCAGACTGGTAAATTCACCGTTTAAATACTGTGGGGACACTGTGGTTGAAAAAAATGTGGAGCACTTAACCGTGTGCTGTTGGGAGTGACAAGGTCAGATTATCAATCTATAGACCGATAATTGTGTAGAATAAACTTTAATTGTGTCTTTGGCTTGTTGGGTACTGTTGTTAGCTAATACGAGCGAAGCAATGTGCAGCGGCACGAAGCTCGCTCATAGTACAGGGAATCCTAAACAGGAAATGTCAAATTTTGAGTCCATGGTGAAACAGGAAATGTCAAATGTACAACACTTCCTGCATCAACACTTCCTGGATTGACAGACGAGATCTCATGGAATCTCACGGGGACTCAGTGGGAAGTTCACACTGAAACTGAAACAGGAAGTGCCAAATTTTGAGTCTACAGTGAAACAGGAAATGTCAAATGTTGAACACTTCCTGGCATGGGTCGAGCTCGAGCGGAGGCCGCGGTTTCACTGGACTCCCCTGAAATCTGATTGGACACAGATGATTGACATGTCACGGCACCACACATCTGGTTGAAAAGAGCTGCATTTTGAAAGCAGTGAGTCACATCGACTGCTTGGTTTCTCCTGTCCAGTAGTTGGTGCTGTGTACCACAAAAATTTCTAATCCACCTTAGTAGAAGAAGAAAAATGTTTGCCTCAGATTTGAACTGAACACATCATTTGAACTATGGACTAATAATGACACCAAACTTATATTGGTGAGTAAACGACCAGAAATGAGGTCCAGGTTGTTAAAAGCGGCATTGCTCCTTTAATTCAGGTTGTCTTATATATACACGTGTTTTTCCAGTGATTTTTAAACGAGCAGGCAGCTGTTGATTAAATAACCTCTTAATTTTGCTGTCTGAGTGACAAACCAGTGACACAACTTTAGATAAATAATGTTATCTTTCTTAAACGAAACAGAAACCAAATCTGTAAAACTTGATATAAATGAATTAAAAATCTAAAATCCAGCTTCCTGATGAAGTGGTGTAGAGGAGGCTTTTCTTAAAAAGACCCAATAGTTCAGCTACAATTTGACAGAAAGTACATTTGAGATGAAAGCCTAGATTTGATGTTTTGGTGAAAGAAACTTTTGTATTTCTTCATAATTGATGTAAATAAAGTCCAAGACATATTCAGTGACTTGGAAATGTTCATGTTTCCATCCCCTGACTTGTCTGAAGAAAACTGGAAATAAAACTGATTATTATTTACAGGTTTTATCAAGTTTTAGAGATTTGCTTTCAGTTTGAGTTTGAGGAGGATAATTTTAGAAATTCTTTAAGTTTTTTGTATTTCTTGTATTTGAAATGGCATAAACAAATTAAAATGTCTGAAATTCCAAATGTTAAATGTTTCATTTTCACTGTTTCTGCACTTTGTGTGAAGTCACAGTCATATCATATATCATATTGATATGACAGTATTGGGATATGATAATTTGGCCATATTGTACAGCCCTACTGTCAACTAGCTTGGAGCTTGGAGCGCCTTGGGGCAACTGTTTGTTGTGATTTGGCGCTATATAAGAAAAAAGTTGATTGATTGATTGATAGCTGAAAAGCTTGAATATAATTTACATCTGCATTTAAAAAAATGCATAAAGTGGCAGGGGGTTAAGAGGGCTGTAATTGGGGAGTCTGGGGGGTGGAGCCCCCACAGAAGCTGAAAGACCAAAAAAGAAAAATGCTTTGAAAGGCAGGGGGGCCTAAAGCATTTGCTCAAAAAACAGTCTGAAGGTCCTCAATGACATGGTGAGATGCTGAGGAGCTTTGCTCGTATATGTCTGCGACATATATATATATTAGCTTTGTATATTTTCCACACAGGGTCGACAGTGCACCCAGAAAGTACTGTTCACAGCACTTCACTTTTTCCATATTTTGTAATGTTACGGCCTTCTTCCAAAATGATATCAATTTTTTTCCTCAAAATTCTACACACAACACCCCATGACAATGTGGAAAAAATTTTCTTGAGATTTTTGCAAATGTATTAAAAATAAAAAACTAAGAAATCACACATACGTAAGTATTATAGCACGGGCCGGGGCGGTGGATTAGCAGCAATCTTCCATTCCAGCTTATTAATTAATCAAAAACCCAGACAGAGCTTTAATTCATTTGAAAGCTTGTCTCTTAGTCTTGTCCATCCAAATTGGAAGTCCCAAAAACCAGTTTTATTTGTTATTATCTATCGTCCACCTGGTCGTTACTGTGAGTTTCTCTGTGAATTTTCAGACCTTTTGTCTGACTTAGTGCTTAGCTCAGATAAGATAATTATAGTGGGCGATTTTAACATCCACACAGATGCTGAGAATGACAGCCTCAACACTGCATTTAATCTATTATTAGACTCTATTGGCTTTGCTCAAAAAGTAAATGAGTCCACCCACCACTTTAATCATATCTTAGATCTTGTTCTGACTTATGGTATGGAAATAGAAGACTTAACAGTATTCCCTGAAAACTCCCTTCTGTCTGATCATTTTTTAATAACATTTACATTTACTCTGATGGACTACCCAGCAGTAGGGAATAAGTTTCATTACACTAGAAGTCTTTCAGAAAGCGCTGTAACTAGGTTTAAGGATATGATTCCTTCTTTATGTTCTCTAATGCCATATAACAACACAGTGCAGAGTAGCTACCTAAACTCTGTAAGGGAGATAGAGTATCTCGTCAATAGTTTTACATCCTCATTGAAGACAGCTTTGGATGCTGTAGCTCCTCTGAAAAAGAGAGCTTTAAATCAGAAGTGTCTGACTCCATGGTATAACTCTCAAACTCGTAGCTTAAAGCAGATAACCCGTAAGTTGGAGAGGAAATGGCGTCTCACTAATTTAGAAGATCTTCACTTAGCCTGGAAAAAGAGTCTGTTGCTCTATAAAAAAGCCCTCCGTAAAGCTAGGACATCTTTCTACTCATCACTAATTGAAGAAAATAAGAACAACCCCAGGTTTCTTTTCAGCACTGTAGCCAGGCTGACAAAGAGTCAGAGCTCTATTGAGCTGAGTATTCCATTAACTTTAACTAGTAATGAGTTCATGACTTTCTTTGCTAACAAAATTTTAACTATTAGAGAAAAAATTACTCATAACCATCCCAAAGACGTATCGTTATCTTTGGCTGCTTTCAGTGATGCCGGTATTTGGTTAGACTCTTTCTCTCCGATTGTTCTGTCTGAGTTATTTTCATTAGTTACTTCATCCAAACCATCAACATGTTTATTAGACCCCATTCCTACCAGGCTGCTCAAGGAAGCCCTACCATTATTTAATGCTTCGATCTTAAATATGATCAATCTATCTTTGTTAGTTGGCTATGTACCACAGGCTTTTAAGGTGGCAGTAATTAAACCATTACTTAAAAAGCCATCACTTGACCCAGTTATCTTAGCTAATTATAGGCCAATCTCCAACCTTCCTTTTCTCTCAAAAATTCTTGAAAGGGTAGTTGTAAAACAGCTAACTGATCATCTGCAGAGGAATGGTCTATTTGAAGAGTTTCAGTCAGGTTTTAGAATTCTTCATAGTACAGAAACAGCATTAGTGAAGGTTACAAATGATCTTCTTATGGCCTCGGACAGTGGACTCATCTCTGTGCTTGTCCTGTTAGACCTCAGTGCTGCTTTTGATACTGTTGACCATAAAATTTTATTACAGAGATTAGAGCATGCCATAGGTATTAAAGGCACTGCGCTGCGGTGGTTTGAATCATATTTGTCTAATAGATTACAATTTGTTCATGTAAATGGGGAATCTTCTTCACAGACTAAAGTTAATTATGGAGTTCCACAAGGTTCTGTGCTAGGACCAATTTTATTCACTTTATATATGCTTCCCTTAGGCAGTATTATTAGACGGTATTGCTTAAATTTTCATTGTTACGCAGATGATACCCAGCTTTATCTATCCATGAAGCCAGACAACACACACCAATTAGCTAAACTGCAGGATTGTCTTACAGACATAAAGACATGGATGACCTCTAATTTCCTGCTTTTAAACTCAGATAAAACTGAAGTTATTGTACTTGGCCCCACAAATCTTAGAAACATGGTGTCTAACCAGATCCTTACTGTGGATGGCATTACCCTGACCTCTAGTAATACTGTGAGAAATCTTGGAGTCATTTTTGATCAGGATATGTCATTCAAAGCGCATATTAAACAAATATGTAGGACTGCTTTTTTGCATTTACGCAATATCTCTAAAATCAGAAAGGTCTTGTCTCAGAGTGATGCTGAAAAACTAATTCATGCATTTATTTCCTCTAGGCTGGACTATTGTAATTCATTATTATCAGGTTGTCCTAAAAGTTCCCTAAAAAGCCTTCAGTTAATTCAAAATGCTGCAGCTAGAGTACTGACGGGGACTAGAAGGAGAGAGCATATCTCACCCATATTGGCCTCTCTTCATTGGCTTCCTGTTAATTCTAGAATAGAATTTAAAATTCTTCTTCTTACTTATAAGGTTTTGAATAATCAGGTCCCATCTTATCTTAGGGACCTCGTAGTACCATATCACCCCAATAGAGCGCTTCGCTCTCAGACTGCAGGCTTACTTGTAGTTCCTAGGGTTTGTAAGAGTAGAATGGGAGGCAGAGCCTTCAGCTTTCAGGCTCCTCTCCTGTGGAACCAGCTCCCAATTCAGATCAGGGAGACAGACACCCTCTCTACTTTTAAGATTAGGCTTAAAACTTTCCTTTTTGCTAAAGCTTATAGTTAGGGCTGGATCAGGTGACCCTGAACCATCCCTTAGTTATGCTGCTATAGACGTAGACTGCTGGGGGGTTCCCATGATGCACTGTTTCTTTCTCTTTTTGCTCTGTATGCACCACTCTGCATTTAATCATTAGTGATCGATCTCTGCTCCCCTCCACAGCATGTCTTTTTCCTGGTTCTCTCCCTCAGCCCCAACCAGTCCCAGCAGAAGACTGCCCCTCCCTGAGCCTGGTTCTGCTGGAGGTTTCTTCCTGTTAAAAGGGAGTTTTTCCTTCCCACTGTAGCCAAGTGCTTGCTCACAGGGGGTCGTTTTGACCGTTGGGGTTTTACATAATTATTGTATGGCCTTGCCTTACAATATAAAGCGCCTTGGGGCAACTGTTTGTTGTGATTTGGCGCTATATAAAAAAAATTGATTGATTGATTGATATTCGCAGCCTTTGCCATGAAGCTCAAAATTGAGTTCTGGTGCATCCTGTTTCCAATGATCATCCTTGAGATGTTTCTGCAGCTTAATTGGAGTCCACCTGTAATAAATTCAGTTGATTGGACATGATTTTGAAAGACACACACCTGTCTACATATAAGATCCCACAGTTGACAGTCAGAGTACAAACCAAACATGAAGTCAAAGGAATTGTCTGTAGACCTCTGAGACAGGATTGTCTGTACAAATCTGGGGAAGGGTACAGAAACATTTCTGCTGCTTTGAAGGTTCCAATGAGCACAATGGTCTCCTTCATCTGTAAATGGAAGACGTTTGGATCCACCAGGTTTCTTCCTAGAGCTGGCTGCCTGGCTAAACCTGATGGTCACTCTGTCAGAGCTCTAGTGTTCCTCTGTGGAGAGAGGAGAACCTTTTAGATGGACAACCATCTCTGCAGCAACCCACCAATCAGGCATGCATGGTAGAGTGGCCAGACGGAAGCCACTTCTTAGTAAAAGGCATGTGGCAGCCCACCTGGAGTTTGCCAAAAGGCACCTGGAGGACTCTCAGACCATGAGAAAGAAAATTCTCTGGTCTGATGAGACAAAGATTGAACTCTTTGGTGTGAATTCCAGGTGTCATATTTGGAAGAAACCAGGCACCATCCCTACAGTGAAGCATGGTGGTGGCAGCATCAGGCTGTGGAGATGTTTTTCAGCAGCAGGAACTGGGAGACTAGTCAGGATTGAGGGAAAGATGAATGCAGCAATGTACAGAGACATCCTGGATGAAAACCTGAAAACACTAAGCACACAGCCAAGAAAGCAAAGGAGTGGTTCAGGACAGCTCTGTGAATGTCCCTGAGTGGCCCAGCCAGAGCCCAGACCTGACACTGACTGAACATCTCTGGAGAGATTTGAAAATGGCTGTGCACCGACGCTCCTCATCCAACCTGATGGAGCTTGAAAGGTTCTACAAAGAGGAATGGACCAAACTGCCCAAAGATAGGTGCAGCAAAAATTTGCAAAAATTAAAAAACAAACAAACAAAAAACTTTTCAAATTGTCATTATGGGGTGTTTAGAGTTGAATTTTGAGATAAAAAAAAAAAAAGAATTTACTCCATTTTTGTACAATGTGGAAAATAAAGCATTGTGAACACTTTCCAGATGCACTGTATCTAGTAGCTCCTGTGGTTGGTTAAAGAAAGTCCTAAGTTGGTTAAAAAGAAACTGCATCCCATCTTTTGCTAGTTATTTGCTGAACATCATAAATAAAGAAGATTGCTTGCAGAAATTCAACACATATGCTTGTAAGGAGTTGTGACTACTTCTAACAAGAGAAATAAGAGAAGCACAGATTTTCCTCACGATTAAAACAAACACTGCGGCTTCAAGCGAGAGCTGCATTTACTTGGAATGATGCGGTAGACCAACAATGAGAATCAGTGACCTCTAACTGAAAGCAGCTTGCTAGAAATCCAGCAAATACTGAGTCTGGGACAGAGTTCCTTTATACGTGATCTGATGTGCGGGTTCTCTTGTCATTCCTCTGTGTTCCCAGTTGGGTTAACAGTTTATGGTCATAGATAGCTGCACAATGATTCACACATATCTTTTCTGCCCATCAACTGATTGGTCTGCACTGTGAAATATATCCTACTAAGGAGAACTTTGACAAATGCTTCTTTTCCCAAGACAGATGGTTAAACCATACTAGGCCAATGATGTCGCCAAAAACAGAATTCCCAAAAACCTAGACTACATTTGCCAGCATCCCACATTTTGAGATATTTTATTAATGTTGTTCATGTATCTGATCATTTTAGGGCCCCCATGTGTATTGAGGTTTTGCACAGACTCTTCCCACTCTTAAGGGACCCTTACACGGGAACCAGGGCATTGAGGGATCCTCCCTGTTTGGACTTGCCAACCACGATCAATGGGATGTGTGATGACACATTATTCATAAAAACCCTTGATCAAAAACATGGGTGATGCATTAAAATAAATTGCAAGCAAGGATTTTCCTCAACCCCGCGACCCGTTTCTGCACATTTTAGGGACATTCCAGGAAACTGCAGAAACTGGAAACAGCCAAATGGCCGCCCACTTGGCTGTGATGCCTAATTTTAGAAGGTGGGGGTGGATTGGTTGTCTCCATAGGTGGCTGCCAGCCAAAATCCAGGGTGGTCCCATAGTGCGATGGATGCCACAATGCACACCTGCCCTTGTTAGATTCTACATATAAACAGTATGTTTGACACAGTGGCCACACCTGAATGTGTAGATGGACGCCTTTTAAGACATGTTATACCCAACATCATGATGCCTCATGATGGGCTTGGACTTGTTGCTCCCCACTTATGAACTCACGGAAGAAGTAAACCAGAGTGAAAAATGGTACAAAACCAGACTTTTCAAGTTCTGTATTTTTCCAATAGTTTTGACATTGATTTCATTTTAAATTTAAATGTTAAAATTTCTGTTTTTCATTCAGTTTCCTGTTATTTTAAATGAAGATCAGGAACCTGAGTGCTAATACACATCCCTGTGTATATGTGAAGAGTCTCGCAAGCCCACTGATGTAAAACATATTTAAACAGATCCAACGAGTGGCTTGATGACCCCACCCCCCAACGGCAGACTAGATGCCTGCATGGACTCTTGTCAATTGTTGTTGTGTTGTGTTGTGTTCTGTATTGTAAACCTTTTTTGATAGCCTAAGCAGTAGGTCGCCTCTTTGAGTCTGGTCTGCTTGAGGTTTCTTCGTCAAATCATCAGAGGTAGTTTTTCTTTACCACTGTCGCCTGTGTGTTTGCTCTAGGAGTTGGTAAGGTTAGATCTTATTTGTGTGAAGCACCTTGAGGCAGCTTTGTTGTGATTTGGTACAACATAAATGAAAATAAATTGAATTGAATTGAAATATTCTGCCATATAAAGAATGTCGTCAACTTTAAAACAGGTATTTGTTGGTTTGTGAAGCAATCGAGTTCTGCAGCATTACGATGGTAATGAACCTCATTTTAAGGTCAACCCACCCATGCAGCGCAGTGGATTAGTGGTTAGCACTGTTGACTCACAGCAAAAAGGTTGTGGGATCGCTTCCCGCCTGGCCCTTTCTGTGTGGAGTTTGTATGTTCTCCCTGTGTCTGTGTAGGTTTCCTCTGGGCACTCCGGTTTCCTCCCACCATCAAAAACATGCTTATTTAGGGTCTGCTCCTTTCTCTGCCCCTGACCAAGGCAGCGTCTCTACATCTGGAGTTGGTCCCTGGGTGCCAGACTGTGGCTGCCTGCTGCTCCTAGTGGTTGGATTGTGTCTATCTGTAATTAGGATTGGTTAAATGCAAGGGACAAAGTTTGTGGTTTGTTTGTATGTGCAATAAAGGTCCTGCTTCTTCTTTTTTCATAGTTGCCCAGATGACCACAAGTTCAATAACTGCTTCAAGAATGTGGATGCACTGTAAAACAATTCAGCCATATTTAGTGATGTCCACTTTCTTCTTCTCTTTGACTCAAAGAGCCCAACAAGCTTTGGATTTTCAACTCAACTGTGTAAGTTTTAGACAGTTAAAATTAAGGTAATTCATTGTGTTGACTATTTGAGACATATTTGTTGATCGTACTTGGGTTTGTAAGTTGCAACCAGTCTGCTCTGTGTAAGCCTGATCCTGTCAGATCTCAGAAGATAAGCAGTGTGGGGCCTGGTTAGTACTCGGATGGGAAACCTCTCCAGGCTACACTGGGGTTGTGTCAGGAAGGGCATCCAGTGTAAAACCTGTGCCAAATACCAATGCAGATCTGGCTGTATCCGCTGTGGCGACTCCTAACCAATGGGAGCAGCCGAAAGGGCAACAACAGCAACTTGGGTTTGTAAGTTATCAGTTATCAAGAGTAGAAGGTGGGACTTGAGGGATGGCAAGAGAAAAAATAGTTGCCTTGGCTTATGAATTTGAGAAACTGTCTCCTTTCAACCACTGTTGAATCATAAATGCATTACATTTTTGGGATGCGGTCACCCATCGCTGACTAATTTTGACCTCAACCCTAACCAGAACCCCAGATACTCCCCTCCCCAGTGTCACCCCAAATTTCAGGATACCATCACAATTTTTTTCATTATTCTGTCATGAAAATCTACTATATTTCATGAGGGTATCACAAACTAATAGCTTAAATCACTGGGGGAGGTGATGATCTAGTGCTAAAATGTTGGGCTTCAGACCAGAGGATCCTCGGTTCAAAACCCAGCCAGACTGAGAAATTGCTAAGGCCCCTTGGAGAAGGTCCTTAATCCCCAAGTTGCTCCCGGTGTGTAGTGAGCGCCTTGCATGGCAGCACCCTGACATTGGTGTGTTTGTGTAAATGGGTGAATTCTAGGCATAATTGTGGAGACTTTCAAGTCCAGACTTAAGACACACTTATTTTCCCTTTCGTATGGCTAGCATACTGGCATAGTATAGTTCTGCACTTTTTACTTTTTTAATTCATTTCATTAGTAATTGGAGCGTGCCGCGGCCTCAACTTTACCTAAATTCTGGGTCTTTTAGTGAAGTTTAGGGCTAGTGGCCGGCGATCACCTTAGTATTTCCTGTTTTTCTTGTTGTTTAATGCTGACAAATTATACAGTATTTTTTGTCTTTCTGATGCCTGATTCTGTTTTTTTCTCTCTGTTTAAGGTGCAGCTCCATCCAGAGATGGGTGTGGTATTTATGCCGGAGACCCTCCTGTCCTGTGCACCAACAGCATTTCCTGTCTATTGGTTTTGTGAATTGTTTCTGTAATTTATGTCTGTATCATGGCCCAAGCAGAGGGTCACCCCTTTGAGTCTGGTCTGCTTGAGGTTTCTTCCTCAGAGGGAGTTTTTTCTTACCACTGTTACTCTGGGGGTTGGTAAGGTTAGACCTTACCTATGTGAAGCACCTTGCGGCAACTCTGTTGTGATTTGGCTCTATATAAATGAAAATAAATTGAAACTGTAAAGTGCTCTGAGCTTCTGATACAGATGGAAAAGCGCTATATAAATATAGTCCATTTACTTTTTGTGACGCCATCACAAACTTGCTGTGAGATCTGGTTGATTATTACATCACTCCAAATCTAGCTACATGAGCTGGTGGATCTTCTTCCCAGTGGAGACACAATGGCTGAGAAGGGCGATTAGGGGGCGGTTCTACTGAATGTTTGTGTCATCTGGGAAGCAGGTCGAGTTGTGATAATGTGAATGGGTCTAAAGTCAAGGTGCAAACTTATAACTCTGTCTCAGTTGTTGCAAAGTCAGCTTGTGGAATATTGCTTAAATAGTGAGATCGCAAACTTCTCTCCTTCTTCTTGTTCCCTTTATTGCTGTCTGCTGGTCTTCATTGCTCTGCTCCTTTTCCATTTCTCACTGTTTAATTCCTCCCTCCTGCCTCTCCATCACTCCCCCTGCTTTCTCTCACTCTCTCCCTGCTGCAGGATTGAGGTCCATCCTTGTGGTTCCATGGGGCTGAGTGGTTTGATTGACAGCCGGGTGCAACATCTTGACACAGGTCTGTGCCCTCGTCATTATCGCTGATCGTCCCACGCTGGCCTTTAGAGTGACAGGCGCCCGCAGAGCCATTTACTCCTGCTGCAGCTTAAATAAAACTAAAGACTGAGCATCGGCCGTGCACACGCACACACGCACACACACATTTTTCCATTTTTAACAGCACATTCTCTTGATATTAATTCATTTTTAATAATGTTTTGTGCATTTGAATCCAGGATCCTTCTGTTCTTGACCTCCTCTAATCCTCTTTGCTCTCATCTGATCTTAAGTCTTTAGTATCTGTTGCAGGCTGCTATTAATCTAAAGGAATCTGCCAGATCTTAATTAGGGTAATTACTGTTTGTTTTAACTTAATGCTGATCGCTACACTCCAGCTACTGTCTTTGAGCAGGCCGTAACAGATGGGGTGCTTAGATTTCTGTTGGGAAGGAGAAAAGGCACAAAAAGGAATCAGGTTGGAGCTCAATGATTTTTAAACTTGACTTGATATTGTTTACGTTAAGATTTCAGGCTGGAATGCTTGAAAGTGAACTCGGCCTGACACAAGTGTGAACCCAACGCAGCATTCAAAGGCTGCATATTAATCTGCATTAACAATGACAAATGACCACTTGGAGACTCTCCAAGGACTATTTGGGTGTTGATTTTAGTTGTCAACTGACCGTGATATTTAGAGAGTGGGGCGGTTGATGACTGATATATAATGAGAGGTCAGCTCAGGTCTTGGACGTTGTACTGGTGTCATATATCCTTGTATCCACCACACTATGGTACTGTCTGAAGTTCCGAATGGCAACCACCAAGTCAGAAAACTGGTCCATTTGTCTGCCAAATGCTGACAAATTATACCTTATTTGTAGTCTTTCTGCCGCCTGATTCTGTTTTTTTCTCTCTCTCTGTTTGAGGTGCGGCTCCATCCAGAAGTGGGAGCGGGTGTCTTCTTCTGCAGGCCTCCCGTCCTGGACATCAGCATGGACTCCCAAAATTTCTTGTATATTTGTTTTGTCAGTTGTGTTGGTAGCATGGCCCAAGTAGATGGTCGCCCCTTTGAGTCTGGTCTGCTCGAGGTTTCTTCCTCAAATCATCAGAGGGAGTTTTTCCTTACCACTGTCATCTGTGTGCTTGCTCTAGTGATTGGTAAGATTAGACCTTACTTGTGTGAAGCGCCTTGAGGCAGCTTTGTTGTGATCTGGCGCTATATAAATGAAATAAATTGAAATTGAATTGTCCATTTCCATATGTTGAAAGCAACCATCCATTGCTGCAGCCAGCTGAGATGTGGTTGTCCCCTTGTCCTTCTCCAGTTGCTGGGATCCTCAATACTGGGAGATCTGCATGCTGTGTCATGCCGTTCCCTCAGAATGTTCTAGTCTAGTCTCCTGAAATAAGTGCTCACTTGAAACAAAGTCAATCCAGCGGTGACTAAGAGACAGTACCAGTTTTCGCTTTAGGTCTTTGGTTAGCCTCCAAGGTTCACAACTATACAGTAAGACAGGAAGCACCAAGACCCTAAAGACTGGAACCGTCATTCTGCAAAGATACTGACATCACCAAACACTTCTGTCCATCAACCTCATGACTCCATAAACTCATCCCACGTCTCAAAGACGGGATTGAGTGATATGAATGTCACTGCTGAGATAAGTGAATCTTTCTACAAGTTCAACACTTTGCTAGCATACAGACATTTTTTTTTTTGAGTCCAGAAAGTCTGGATTTTAGTCTTTATACAGAACAATCACAAACTCAGACACTCCAAAAGTTGTGTGTGAAGACCCTTTGGAATGCTGCTGAAACAGTTTCACCTTGGTTGGTGAACAATCTTCATTCATATTTCTGAAGGCTATACTTCCAGTGTGGTCTCTTCTGCCTGCTGATTCCACACTTGCATAGAAATCATGTCCTCGCCAGAAAACCTCTCATTTCTGTCCGTGTCCTCTGAATAGAATTACACAAGGTTTCAGTGTAAGTTGATCGTTGACAGGAATTACGAATGACCATTTGACTGATTATTTTTATGTGCCTTCCTTCAAAATACAACCCTGAGAGTGCTACAATAATATTGAGAGTTAAAAACAGCTCTGAAATATTTGACCTCAATTTTTACTGTGTGAGAATGTAGTCCAGAGTCTTCCATTTTTTAAAAATTGAAGACGTTTCCCCAAATGTACTTTTTTGCACTTTGATTGCACTCCTAACTTGAAAGAAATTAGAAACAGAATTTGTATAAACATTTGCAAAATACTAATAATTGACTGAAACTGCAAATGGTTCTGGTCTTTCACATGAAACACCCCATAACAATTATATAACAAACTGTGCACACGTGTACTTCATTTTTGGTTTCTAATTTATGTTGTCTTGCATTACTGGTTTGGATTGGATCATGGTTTTTAGTCAATGATTGAATAATTTTTTGGATCAGCAAAAAAATGGGGAGGCAAATACAACGTTGCTCTTTGAGTGGTTGCAAGCCATCTCAGCCCTGCCCATGCTTTGGACTCAGAACAACATGAGGTGCACACTCCAACCTCAACTACTGATTTTTCAGAGTGATTCTTTCTGTGTATGGACCCTCACATGCATCAAGCCTGCATGAGAATGCCTTGAGCGGTGTGCGAGGCGGCAGAGGCTGTCAGCTTTTAACATGCTCCATTCAGATGAACAGAAATCTGCTTTGATTTCATGGAAAATCTGCTATGTGATTTATGCAATTATTACATAAAACAATTCATTACAACAATAAACAAATAAATAAATAAATCAGTATTTCACACTATTATGTCTTCTTTTCTTCTTTGTCTTCCGGCTGTTCCCGTTAGGGGGCGCCACAGCAGATCAGTCGTTTTCATCTCACCCTGTCCTCTGTATCTTCCTCTGTCACACCAACCACCTGCATGTCCTCTCTCAGCACATCCATGAACCTCCTCTTTGGTCTCCCTCTTCTCCTCCTGCCTGGTGGCTCCATCCTCAGCATCCTTCTCCCTATATACCCTGGGTCCCTCCTCTGCACATGTCCAAACCATCTCAATCTCGCCTCTCTGACTTTGTCTCCAAACCGTCCCACCTGAGCTGTCCCTCTGATATGTTCATTCCTAATCTTGTCCAAGAGAATCTCAACATCTTCAGCTCTGCCACCTCCAACTCTGCCTCCTGTCTTTTTGTTAGTGCCACTGTCTCTAAACCATACAACATAGCTGGTCTCACTACTGTTTTGTAAACTTTCCCCTTCACTCTTGCTGATATTCTTCAGTCACAAATCACTCCTGCCACCTTTCTCCACCCACTCCACCCTGCCTGCACTCTCTTCTTCACCTCTCTACCACACTCTCCATTACTTTGAACAGTTGACCCCAAATATTTAAACTCATCTACTTTCACCACTTCTACTCCTTGTAACTGCACTATTCCACTGGGCTCCCTCTCATTCACACACATGTACTCAGTCTTGCTTCTACTGACTTTCATTCCCCTTCTCTCCAAAGCATATCTCCACTTCTCCAGACTAGACTCAACTTGCTGTCTACTCTCACTACAGATCACAATGTCATCTGCAAACATCATAGTCCATGGGGACTCCTGTCTGATCTCATCTGTCAACCTGTCCATCACCACTGCAAACAAGAAAGGACTCAGACCTGATCCTTGGTGTAATCCCACCTCCACCTTGAATGAGTCTGTCATTCCGACTGCACATCTCACCGCTGTCACACTATTCTTGTACATGTCTTGTACTACCCTAACATACTTCTCTGCCACTCCAGACTTCCTCATACAATACCACAACTCTTCTCTTGGCACCCTATCAGAAGCTTTTTCTAAGTCCACAAACACACAATGTAACTCTTTCTGTCCTTCTCTGTACTTTTCCAACAGTATTCTCAGAGCAAACATTGCATCTGTAGTGCTCTTTCTCGGCATGAAACCATATTGCTGCTCACAGATCTTCACCTGTTTTTTAAGCCTAGCTTCTACTACTCTTTCCCATAACTTCATGCTGTGGCTGATCAGCTTTATGCCTCTGTAGTTACTGCAGCTCTGCACATCACCCTTGTTCTTGAAAATAGGAACCAGCACACTTCGTCTCCACTCCTCAGTCATGCTCTCACTTTCCAAGATTTTATTAAACAATCTGGTTAGAAACTCTACTGCCATCTCTCCTAGACATTTCCATGCCTCCACTGGAATGTCATCTGGACCAACTGCCTTTCCACTCTTCATCCTCTTCATAGCAGCCCTCACTTCTTCCTTGCTAATCTCTTTTACTTCCTGATTTACTCTCACTACATCATCCAGCCTTTTCTCTCACTCATTTTCTTTATTCATCAACTCTTCTAAATATTCCCTCCACCTTCTCAGCACACACTCCTCACTTGTCAGCACATTACCATGTGCATCTTTTACCTAACCTGCTGCACATCCTTTCCAGCTCTGTCCCTTTGTCTGGCCAATCGGTACAAGTCCTTTTCTCCTTCCTTGCTATTCAACTTCTTGTACAGCTCGCAATATGCCTTTTCCTTTGCTTTTGCCACTTCTCTTCTCGCCTTACGCCACATCTCCTTGTACTCCTGACTACTTTCTTCATCTCTCCGACTATCCCAAAACTTTTTCGCCAATCTCTTTCTCCTTATGCTTTCCTGGACCTCTTCATTCCACCACCGAGTCTCCTTGTCTTCCTTCCACTGTCCAGATGTCATACCCAGTACTGCCCTAGCTGTCTCCCTCACCACATCTGCAGTACTTTTCCAGTTGTCCAAAATTGCTTCCCCTCCAACCAGTGCTCTCACCTGCTCGCTAAATTTCACACAACAGTCTTCCTCCTTCAGCTTCCACCATCTGATCCTTTGTTGAGCTCTCACTCACTTCTTCTTTACCTCTAAAGTCATCCTACAAACAACCATCCTGTGCTGTCTAGTGACACTCTCTCCTGCTACTACCTTACAGTCTGTGATTTCTTTTAGCTTGCATCTCCTATAAAGAATGTAGTCCACCTGTGTGCACCTTCCTCCACTCTTATATGTTACCCTGTGCTCCTCCCTTTTCTTAAAGTAGGTATTCACCACAGCCATTTCCATCCTTTTTGCAAAATCAACTACCATCTGTCCTTCCCCATTCCTATCCTTGATACCATATCTACCCATTACTTCCTCATCACCTCTGTTCCCTTCACCAACATGCCCATTGAAGTCTGCTCCTATCACCACTCTTTCATGCTTGGGCACACTCTCCACCACCTCATCTAACACACTCCAGAAATCTTCTTTCTCCTTCATCTCACAACCTACCTGTGGGGCATATGCACTGATGATATTCATCATCACCCCTTCAATTTCCAACTTCACACTCATCACCCTGTCAGACACTCGCTTAACCTCCAACACACTTTTAACATACTCTTCCTTTAAAATGACCCCAACACCATTTCTCTTCCTGTCCTCACCATGGTACAACAACTTGTACCCACCGCCGATGCTCCTGCTCTTACTTCCCTTCCACTTGGTCTCTTGCACACACAATATGTCTACCTTTCTCCTCTCCATCATATCAGCCAGCTCTCTCCCTTTACCAGTCATACTACCAACATTCAAAGTCTCCACTCTCATTTCCACCCTTCTAGTTTTCTTCTTCTCCCGCTGTTCGTGGCAACGTTTTCCTCCTCTTCTTCGTCGTCGTCTTCGCCCAGCAGTAGCCCAATTTCCACCGGCACCCTGTTGGGCAATAGCACTGGTGGCGGACGTTGTTAACCCGGGCCGCGACTGATCCGGTATGGGAATTCGATTCTGAGTCTGCATAGTTGGGTTGGCTTGTTTTACGCCGGATGCCCTTCCTGACGCAACCCTCCTCATTTATCCGGGCTTGGGACCGACACTCAGAATGTACTGGCTGCACACCCCATGTGGCTGAGTTTCACACTATTATGTAAAATTTGCAATTAATCTGCCATTCCTATACATGCCAAACTGTGTGTGGGGGGTGGGGTGGTGGGGTGGTGGTGGGGGGGGTGCCTTATTTCTATATAAATCAGTTTGATGACAAATTGCCTGTCAGTTTACAGTCAGAAAGCTCTACAGCTACAGTTGAATATTGTTTAAACCTCAAATTGCACAAGCTTTACTATTATGCAGACGATTCCTTCATGTTGGGACTCGGGTTTGAGTTCTTATGTGCTTAAATTAATTTTATTGGCAATTTTGTCTTACGGATCTAAATCAGAAATAGACATACAGTTCACACAAATTTCAATATGACAACATCAGTACCGTTATGACCAATTTGCACACTGTGTGCGCACACACGTGTAAAAGGACAGGGGGTATCATATAAGCACAAACTGTTTCTATCCACCAGGTGCTTCTTCTCTAATCCACCCCTCTATCTGTCTGATTAAACACACACACACACACACACACACACACACACACACACACACACACACACACACACACACACACACACACACACACACACACACACACACCCCAAGGTCATCTCTGTGTCAACCATACAGTATCATTGTGTACCCATCTGGCCTACATCCTAAATACTTCCTCTTTAGAAGGCAAACATAAAAAGCAGAAGACAACAAACACTGTTTGCGTTAGAAACAGTTCTGAAGTTTATCCCATTCAGTTTGTCCTGTATTTACCAGATTATATTACAACAATGAGGACACATCATCTGCATTACTGTACATGTTTCCTTGATTATTAATAATATAAATAATAACAAGAGCAATTAGAGATTTCTGACGTCCGCCACTCCGGATCCAGATCACTTCCAAAATTCAGTGGAGTCTTCCATGCCCTAATATATATCTATGGTCCAAATTTGGTGAGAACCCGTGAAGTAGTTTTAATATAATCCTTCAATGCCTATATAAAGTGAAATCTTGATCAGGAATCTGGATCTGGATCACCTCCAAAATTGAACGGTTTCTTCCACGTCCTGATATGTATCTGTGGTGAAAATTTCATCAAAATCCGTGCAGTAGTTTTAACGTTATCCTGCTAACAGACAGACAGACAAATAAATAAATAAATGCAGATGATTTTATTAAGTCTTTGGTGAACGTAACAATAATGCATCTACATTGGCAGTTGGGACTGGTCATTATTGATTACAGTTTTGGCGTTCTTGTCCCTTTCATGTTCATTGTAGTTCCATTTCAAAAATGTAAATGGAAAAATACAGATGTCATTGGATGAATTCTAAATTAAAACTGGTCAATATTCAGGAGGAGAGGTCAACTGGTCAAAAGCAGCCATCTGTCTGCCGCAGCCAGTTGAAATGTGGATGTGTCCTTGACCTTCTCCAGCTGCTGGGGTCCTCAGCACTGAGGTACCTGTGTACTGGATCATGCACAGTGAAACGTGTCACATGGCCAAAATACCGTAACGGACGCTCCCTCACAATGCAAGTGATACTCGTCATCTGAGTCTCCCTAAAAAGTAACCAATTGTTTGACAAAAGCCATTGTAGCAGTCCCCAAAAATCCTCTGAATACATCCAGTACCAAAAACATCTCGTCATATCCTTAAGTCAGGTAGTCGGGTAGCACATTTAGACATGGTGCACCAGGACCTTAAACTCTTGGACCTTCATTCTCCTGCAAAGATATCAGTATTGACAAACCCCTCTGTCAAGAGACCTCGAGACTCCGTAAACTTTTCCTAGGTATATCTTGATTTCAAAGACAGAGGAACTTAATGAATGTCGCTGTCGAGAGAATCGAATTGCTTTACAAGTTCAACACACTTCTGATGGCCGAGTCCAGGAAGTTACTGTTGGTCGGCGTCCATTACCCTCCAATTTGCACCATCTGAAGTAATGAATTAAAAATGCCAAACTCTCAAATATTGTAAAACACATTATGTGGTCACTCAGGAGGAGCTCGGAGTCGAGCCACTGCTCCTCCACGTCGAAAGGAGTCAGTTGAGGTGGATCGGGCATCTTTTCCGGATGCCCCCTGGATGCATCGCTGGAGAGGTGTTCCGGGCACATCCCACTGGGAGGAGGCCCCGGGGAAGACCCAGGACACGCTGGAGGGACTACATCTCTCGGCTGGCTTGGGAACGCCTTGGGGTTCCCCCAGAGGAGCTGGGGGAGATGTGTGTGGATCGGGAGGTCTGGGCGGCTTTGCTTGAGCTGCTGCCCCCGCGACCCGACTCCGGATAAAGCGGAAGAAAATGGATGGATGGATAGATGGACATTATATGGTTTTTCAGGTGATTTGATAAAGTTAAATGATATTCTAAAACACGGTGTGGTACGTCTGGAAAGAGTAAGAGACAAAGTGCGTGATAAACCTTGTAAGAGATGACATTAAGGCATTATTGGATTCTAAAAAACAACTAAATGCCGATATTTAGCAGGACTTACACATACATCGCCATGACTACTGGAATTACAGTTATCACGAAAGCGTTAATGGAATGACAACTAGACAAAACCTAGTCATCACATTACATCATTACTCAGTGGAAATGCTGTCATTTTGCTGTTTCTTTTTGTTGACATTCTGAAAGTATTGCTTAATTTTTCCTCATATCTATAATGGAAATCAGCTTTGTCGGCAGATATCAGACAGTCAGGTTATTCTTAAGAAAAAGGGCAGAATACTGTGCCCTCCAAAATTATTGGAACACTTGGTATTTCACACATTTTAATTTGTTTATGCCGTTTCAAATGATTTTTTTCTCTTTTTTTTTTACAGTTATGATACCACAGTGTTCCATTGCTTATGCAACCCATCATCTTGGCTTTTATATTCTTAATTAATTTATATCAAGTTGTAGAGATTTGGTTTCAGTTTGAGTTTAAGAAAGATAATTTTATAAATTTTTATTTTTGTATTTTTTTATATATGAAATCAAATCAAATCAGTTTTATTTATATAGCGCCAAATCACAACAAACAGTTGCCCCAAGGTGCTTTATATTGTAAGGCAAGGCCATACAATAATTACGTAAAAACCCCAACAGTCAAAACGACCCCCTGTGAGCAAGCACTTGGCGACAGTGGGAAGGAAAAACTCCCTTTTAACAGGAAGAAACCTCCAGCAGAACCAGGCTCAGGGAGGGGCAGTCCTCTGCTGGGACTGGTTGGGGCTGAGGCATAAACACATTAAAATGTGTGAAATACCAAGTGTTCCAGTACTTTTGGAGGGCACAGTATGTGAAAACCCTGGAGCCTGCTGACTACTTCCTAAAATAAAAATCTGCAAATTAAAAATGCAGAGTACAGGAAGGCACATAAGGTTCTACAAACTCAGTGAGATAGGGATACTGTTTGTAATTTGTAGATGTAGAGTTGTTAAAGTTCCAGGCACATTTGAAACAATTTGAGGACTTAATGTACAATTGCACGGAGGGCCAACAACTAAAACATGGAGAAGACAGGACAGGACAGGACAGGACATATTTCCGCAGTAGCCTATTGCACAAAGGAAAAAAAAAATACTCAGTGGGGACAAAGATCACACCATGATTTTTGATGTTTTTCCATTGTGATGACTCAGACAAATTCCTGTATAAGCTGTCTTCTGCAGTTCTGTTTCAGCTCCTGCCTTGCTCACTTAGTAGATATCCAGAAGACAGAAGGGCTTTGTGGAGACAGTGACACCATCCACCTCCTGCTCCCTCCTCCTCCTCTCTCCTCCCACTGCTCTGTTTGTCCTTCCCCTCAGGATGTTTGGTTTCTTCTGCGCCCTCCAATGGTTTTTATGTCTGCCTAGGTTCAGCTCCTCTGAGGTGAGTGTGAGGTCACACAGCTTCAAAAGCTCAGCTGAAGAACATCACGCAGTAAAGCAATAAAGCTGATTGTGGAATTTAAAAGTTTCTTCTGCAGGATTAAGTTTTTAAGAAGAAGCCACTTGGATGAAGGGTGAAATGTCTTGTATTCCATTTTCATAATTTTCTAAGGACATATTTCTGGAATATGTATTAAAACTCTGCATTTCTATATTGATAATATGAATGCAAAGGATTTAGTGTGGATCCAAGAATTAAAGAGAAATAATGAATGCTTATGAGTGCAATAGTAACGATATTTTCACAAGTCAAATCATGGAATGTTTCATTAAGTGAGACATTCCAAGTCCAAAAGCCAGGGTCTGTCATGGTTTGGAGTTGTGTCAATGACCTTTGCGAAAGTAATTTGCACTTCTGTAATGGCAGCATTAATGTAGAAAAGTACTTTGAGATTTTAGAGCAACATATGTTGCCTTCAAGATGACATTTTTCCAGGGAGATTCACACATTTTTTCAACAAAACAATGCAAAACCACATTCTGCGCACATTACAAAGGTAGGAATACGGAAGAAGAGGGTACGGATACCAGATTGGCCTGCCTGCATCCCTGACTTATCCCAAAGTTTAAACAAAAATCTAACAATAATGATGTCATACTGTTGCACACCTTAATTTTAAGGAGGAATCAAACAAAATAACACCTGAAACACTTCATCGCTTGGTATCCTTAATGGCAACACATCTTTAAAGTGGTGTGAGAAGGAATGACAGCATGATAAAGTGGTAGATGGTTTAGCATTCTTTTTTGGAATGTGCAGGCCTTAAATGCAAAAATGGGTGTATATTAACAAATTTGTTGTGTTTATGATACAAAACATGAAATTTTTTTGGTTTACACTGTCTGTAATTACATAAAAGTCAAAGAAAATGCAGTAATCACTGCAGAAAATTTTATCTGCATTGTCCATGATGTCCCAGCTTTTTTCTGATTGAGGGTCGTATATAGCTGTGAGTGAAACATCACTTTTGAAATCCTACTGGAGCATCCAGAATGTCTAGACGGAGACACATCTGTATAAATCCAAATGGAATCACACTTCAAAACACCCTCAATTGTGGTTATCTGGGCTTTGCATGCTGAAATTAATCTGTTTCGCATTTTTCTGTGTTACTCTGTCACAGCTCAAGCCCGTCGCGCAGCAGACACAGAGCGCCACTACGAGTTGGCAGGTTTGCACGTGATGCATCAGAAATCCTCTGTGTTGTTTGATTGCACATAGTTTTGTGCTTTGCATCAGCCAGAAGCAAAAATATTTAATCACATCCAAATCAATCCACTGGTGGAGGAGTTATTGCACTTTTTGGACGTGGTCGCCCATTTCTGAAGGTCAAATAACTGTCTGCTGAGCTCTTTCAATGTCCAAATACATATGAGTCTCCATATAAATCAGCTGCACTCCAGGGAGGAGCAGAAGAACTGCAGAGTTCGTGGTTTCCTGTTTGCACTGATGGAAATGAAGCGTCTACCTGGGAACCATCTCAACCCCAGAACTTGCTTGTGGGACTTGGGGCCACCTTGTGGGGGGAGGCGGTGCTGTAGATGCATTTGGCTTGAGGTAAAACTGGTGAAAGTCTTATTTTAAATCACGACTTGCCAGTTGTGGCCCATTTTACTGGGACTCTGCTCTTCACCTTCTGGTTGTCTTTTCAGCCACAAATAATGAATGTTTACCATTGCAATGGTAAGAATGTGCTTCGTTGAATGGAACATTTTTTCTGCAACTGATTGAAATATTCTTACCATTGCAAGAATGCAAAAACATTCATTATTTGTTTTATAAAACACCTAAAACAGGTCCTTGTCATTTGATATTTTATTACTTTATAAACAAGAGAAAAGAGACTTACATTTTGGTGTTTCCTTACTGGTCCTTTGACATCAAGAGGTTCGAAATTGCAGACCAATCCAGTCCAATATTGTTCTCAGTCAACTTGCAAAAACATACAGATAGTTCAAAAACAATCCTAATGATGTAGTCCGTACCTGATGCCATGCAAAAACAGACCTCGCCATGTTTTTTTAAGGTAAGCACTGTTGCTGCTAGTGGGCACGCTGTGGTCACGGCATGCAATAGCACAAAATGTATAGAACCAAAATTGCACGCTAAATAGAACTAAAATTGCACAGTAAATGGAACACAATGGCAATTGGTACGAATAATCCATATCATGTGACATACAAACCACCAATCGAATGACAAGGATCTATTTAGGCGTTTATATATATATATATATATATATGTATGGATATCTGGCTGCTTAGCTTCAGCATTTCTCTCACTGCATGTTCTGACAGGTTTTTAGTATGGCCGAAGCAGATGGTCAACACAATGCATCTGGTTTCATTGAGGTTTCTTCCTGCAATCCAAAAACACCTGAGGGAGTTTTTTTCCCGACTACTCTCACTGATGTGTCTGCTCATGCAGTGGGTATGGTTTAAACCTTATGCTGTGAATAACGATTTAAAAAAAACAATCCTTGATTTGATGTTGTTAGCATGTGACTCTGACATAAGTACAATAAAAAAAAAATCCTGTGTTTGCTCTTCATTTGTCTGCGTTTCCACCATAAAAGCTGTGTGTGGCTTGATCTCCGTTCTGATAGCGGAGGAATTCCACTTGGTGCCGTTCTGTCTGCGCAGCCTCACCTGTTGAGACTGTGATTAGATACTGTCATCCCTCAGGCCAGAGCTCTCACATACAGGTAGACCACAGTCAGGCTACAGCTGGAGCTTAGGAACCGGTGGAGTCGGTAAACTGCAGACGGTGCTGAAAGTTTATGTCACAGTAATGAGCACGTATCTGTCAACAGATGTGTGCCACGGGGAAATAGAACCTTTGCGTGTATGTGTGTGTGCGTGTGTGTGTGAAAAGCTAGATTATATGGTGGGAATCCTCACACACGTGCATCTACCCCCTCTAGAAGATAGCGAATAATCCTCCTGCAGCACAAATTCATTTTAGTCTGCATAAATAATTATAACATTATAACGTGTAATGATTTATACCAACCTTTGGTAGGTTTGTTTGGCAGGAATTTACTCTTTGCATGTCAACATTTTTACCCCCAAACATGTTGTAAATTGTTCCTGTCTCACTTCCATTTACAATTATACGTGTGGAATCAAAATTCAGTATTTCAACAATTCCCCCCCACCCAACTGCACAATATAGCACATTTTCTCTTGCAGTTTTTTTGAAAAATTTTGTAAAACTGTTGAGTAAATCCCTCCACTAGCAAACAAATCAGTCATTATTTTCAGTACAAAAATGAGCAAAAACAAGTAATCGAAAGGGTGCAGATTGAAGCAAACACTTATATACACCTACCTCTTTTGCCTTAGTAAATTTTACTCCTCACAGCAAAGCAAAGTGAGCAGAACAAGCAAAACACAAACATATTTTGTTTGCATTACACCTTATTACTCCCTGAACATTTACTGTAACAACTATCGAGATTCTACGTGAGATAGTTTGATGAAATTTCAGTTATTCACGACTGAAGAAACTTGAAAGAATGAAGCTTTTTTAAGTGAACAAAATGATCAGAGTTTTCGCTCTCTGGGATTCTTTCATGCCGTTTCTTTTATTTATGCAGAGTTTCTACTGGTGTGCAAAATCAAACCAACTGTTCCACTCGAGTTGTGGTGGTTCTTGTAGGAAATAAAAGAGAGTGATGAACTGAACTACCGAGCAAGAAGTACTAAAGAGTCACAAGGCGAACGAGTCAACGGGGTGTCAAAAAAAGTCACTAGTACTGACTGAGATGATGATCGAAAGATTATATGTGTGGATAACAGGTAGACAGTGTCTCACATGATAAATAATGGGAAGATTCATGTGATCTTATTCATCGATGATGCAGGCATTCAGAACTAATTTTGGTGATTTTTTTTTTTTTTCTGGAATGCACAAGGAAAATGTGCCCACACCATCCCAGTAACACACCCCTACAACATTCATGTTGCAACATTCAGTTACAAGTTTGTCATAGCTAAAAACATAGTTCTTTTCTGTTTGAGAAGCTAACGTTAATACACACTTTTGTTTGCATTTGTTGTTATGTATTTGTTGTTACGACTGTTATTGTAGGGTGAAGCGACGTTATTATGCTTTATAAACCAGTTACTGGCTTTGTTTAGCTTTGTTGGCTAGCAAGGTACGCTAGGCTAGTTAACGGTAGCTCATCTGGCTATAGTTAGCCTGCTTTTGAGGTATGCACTTTTATTTTACATGGTGTAGATTTTTAATGGTTCTTCAGTTTAAATTGTTCTTTAATAGATATCAAGAGATAGTATCTAAGTTTGGGGTTTCAATTAGTAAGCATGTAGAGTATGGAATTTGAATTCCTATAGTAGCAATCCATATCCCAGCTAGCAGGATGAACTTTAGATATAAACCTAAAACATATCACATCATAGCTTCTGTTTGTATAATAACATAACCAGATTTATAGCTTAGCCTACTAGCTATAATTTAGTTTTACAAAAAGTCTACAAACCAGGTATACGTATACTACAATCTTCTCCTGTAGGAACATTTGGGTTTCAGGAGCTAATTCCTATAATATTATGTAGTAACTATATTTCTTGTATATGTTGTTTACTGATCACCTTAGTATCTCTCTGTTTTTCTTGTTGTTTAATGCTGGCAAATTATACAGTATTTTTTGTCTTTCTGATGCCTGATTCTGTTTTTTCTCTGTTTAAGGTGCAGCTCCATCCAGAGATGGGAGTTGTATTTGTGTTGTAACCTTCCTGTCCTGTGCACCAACAGCAATTCTTGGATATTTGTCCGTGAATTGTTCTGTGAATTGTTTCTGTAATTTATGTCTGTATCATGGCCAAAGCAGAGGGTCACCCCTTTGAGTCTGGTCTGCTTGAGGTTTCTTCCTCAGAGGGAGTTTTTCCTTACCACTGTTGCTCTGGGGGTTGGTAAGGTTAGACCTTACCTGTGTGAAGCGCCTTGAGGCAACTCTGTTGTGATTTGGCGCTATATAAAGGAAAATAAATTGAAACTGAAATTAAATTGAAATTACTGCCCTGATTGTGTAAATCAAAATCAAATCAAATCAAATCAATTTTATTTATATAGCGCCAAATCACAACAAACAGTTGCCCCAAGGCGCTTTATATTGTAAGACAAAGCCATACAATAATTACGGAAAAACCTCAACGGTCAAAACGACCCCCTGTGAGCAAGCACTTGGCGACAGTGGGAAGGAAAAACTCCCTTTTAACAGGAAGAAACCTCCAGCAGAACCAGGCTCAGGGAGGGGCAGTCTTCTGCTGGGACTGGTTGGGGCTGAGGGAGAGAACCAGGAAAAAGACATGCTGTGGAGGGGAGCAGAGATCGATCACTAATGATTAAATGCAGAGTGGTGCATACAGAGTAAAAAGAGAAAGAAACACTCAGTGCATCATGGGAACCCCCAGCAGTCTAAGTCTACAGCAGCATAACTAAGGGATGGTTCAGGGTCACCTGATCCAGCCCTAACTATAAGCTTTAGCAAAAAGGAAAGTTTTAAGCCTAATCTTAAAAGTAGAGATCCGAATTGGGAGCTGGTTCCACAGGAGAGGAGCCTGAAAGCTGAAGGCTCTGCCTCCCATTCTACTCTTACAAACCCTAGGAACTACAAGTAAGCCTGCAGTCTGAGAGCAAAGCGCTCTATTGGAGTGATATGGTACTATGAGGTCCCTAAGATAAGATGGGACCTGATTATTCAAAACCTTATAAGTAAGAAGAAGAATTTTAAATTCTATTCTAGAATTAACAGGAAGCCAATGAAAAGAGGCCAATATGGGTGAAGTATGCTCTCTCCTTCTAGTCCCTGTCAGTACTCTAGCTGCAGCATTTTGAATTAACTGAAGGCTTTTCAGGAAACTTTTAGGACAACCTGATAATAATGAATTACAATAGTCCAGCCTAGAGGAAATAAATGCATGAATTAGTTTTTCAGCATCACTCTGAGACAAGACCTTTCTAATTTTAGAGATATTGCGCAAATGTAAAAAAAGCAGTCCTACATATTTGTTTAATATGCGCATTGAATGACATATCCTGATCAAAAATGACTCCAAGATTTCTCACAGTATTACTAGAGGTCAGGGTAATGTCACTTATATATATGATGTCCATATTCTTGAGCCTCTTGGGTGGGTAGGGAGAGTTCTCATGGGATAAAAAAGCTTTTCAACCTATCGTCCCTGGTTCTTAAGACCAGGCACCTAAGTGGCTCTACTCTTTTTTTTTTTTTAGATATACTTTAGTATACACTAGTAGAGTTCTACCTTAGGTTTGGAATGTATAATAGAAGATATACCTTACTGAATTTTCATGAATTCTCTCTTCTACTGAAAGATCATCGTTACAATACATTAAATAAAATGTCTTTTATCTGGAGGTAAGCGTGAAGAAACGCGTGCACCGGCTGTAATCTCTCACACAGGACAGTTCCTGATTGTGCGCTGAAGGGGCCCGGGGAGGCTTGACCCTGAGCTGAGGCGTGTTGTGGCGCTGTGTCTCTGGAGGGCTTGTCTGGGGGTTGGCTGTGGGCCGCTCTCTAATCACCCTGACACTGCACTTACAGGGCTGACAGCTATGGCGCCAGAGACAGAGGCGGGGTGGTGGTGGGGGAGCAGGGTGGGGTGTTTGATGGCGGCAGAGGGATGCAGCTGCACACGTGACGCGGCCCACCTTGCTCCCTCTCAGGAGAATCACTTTCTATTGATTTTCTTGGATGGCGCAGATCTTTGTTAGCGTTCGGCATCTCTGACACCGTTTGTCAAAAATATCTACAGCGTGCAGACCTGTTGCCTTCCTTCCTCCCATGATCCACTTAATAATGCATAATTTATTCCAATTAGAGATACAGAATCATGACTCTCCTGAAGGTCTCGGTTTCTGCGACGCGATCAATAATGGGTCTGAAATGTAACCACAAATTTTTCTTTCGGAAAATAATCCGGGTGATCATTTGGGATGTGTGCGTGTGTGTGGGTGGGGTGGGGGAAACCATGACGTCTAGTGTGCACGCTCACTGCATGTGAGCGTGCACACGTCACTGCCTCATTCCTTTACAGCTCGTATCAGTGAGCCGAGGCGTCACAGCCGGCGCCCTCTGCTACTTACCTAATTAGCTCTAGGAGCTCGTGCATTATTAACACAAGCCCTAAATCATTCAGAGGGGCCCTAACGTGGGTGTGCACGCTGTTGTGTGTGAGTGTTTGCAAGGGAACCCATGGGGGGGTGTAGAGAGGATCACTGTGATAATGTCCCTCCCTATTCATGACACGTCAGACGTAATTATTCACCCTGGGAAGACACGGGTCCAGAACACTGGTAATGGCACTCTGCTCGTCTCCTCCTCCTCCGTCTCCTCCTCTCCTTCCTTACCCCCTCCCCTCCTCTCTCACTGCATTTATGACTGACAAGGTGCTACACGATTCAGACGCACTCTATAGGTGGACAAATAGCAGAAGATGGCCGGTATTGTCAGACAAGAATGTTAATGGTGTGGAGGTCACGTGTTCATGCAGCAGGACGAGATGAATAATGTTTGTTTTATTACGAACATGGATCTCATTAACGAGAGCGGCCGTGCGATTTGTCGGCTTTGTTTGCTTCGATTACATGTAACGTCCCCGTCGTGGAAAAGGAATATTGACTATCATGAAGGAATATCTGGTGCTGTGCAGTGGGATCACTGTGCACTGTGAGGAAAATACAGCTTGTTTTAGGTTTAGCAGCTGGAATCAGTTTGGCCGTTTTCTCAGCAGTCAGCAAGACACAAATGAAAAGTCAACACGCATCACTTATAGCGCTCAGCCGACAGCGGCCGTGTGTGGTGGGGGGGTGGGGGTGGTATTGTTCTGTATGAGATAATATTTTGGCTGGTGACTGGGAGCTCTTGCTCTGGTAATTCCACATGTTTACAGGAATGTGAATGTTTCCTGTAGCTCCGCAGTAACTCTCGGATATGTGGCTGGAAATTCCAAAACATTGCTCTCTTTTCCATCATCTTATTCCCTCTCCTGAATTGTTTCTTTTTTAAATTCGTACCAGTGATAATTGGACCATTGTCTGCTGAGAGTATGTGTTATTTATTCCTTATTACTAGAATAATACCCGCAGGTATGAACACAGTAAGGGCGATGGCAATCTGACATTTGACTCCCAATGACCTTGACTTTTGTGCTTACGACCGACCTGTGGGTGACCTTGCCAGGCGATTCCAAAATCCATTAAAGTGTGTGCCCCATTTGGTCCATATTGGGGTGAAACTCAAATTCGTTGACCTTAAAAGTTGCCAAAGTGAATTCTTTAGATGAAATTTTGGGATCAACCTTCAATGACATACTAAAGACAGCTTGACACTTGCAAGAATTTTGGCTCTGCACTGCCACGTAATTCATCGCACCAATGCGTGTCATTAGATGGTATGCACCTTGACACTTGCACGAATTTGATCCCTGCACTGGCACGGAATCTTGCATTCCAATGAGTAAACTCGTCGTAAACTGTGCGCGCAATGACATACATTGACGTGCAGTGATACGCAGTATTTGTGAGTAGGTTGCACAATGTTCATGGTTAGTTCATGCGACACGAAATGTATGCGTGCTAGAAATTGTGAACATTTCAAAATCTTCTTTGTGCACTGGCGTGATTCACAGACAGTTTACGACGAATTTAGTCATTGGCACGCTAAATTACGTGCCAGAGCAGGAGCCAAATTTGTGCAAGTGTCAAGACACTTTAGGTTTGGTAGAAATCAGCAAATACACTTAGCAATACCAAGCCAACAGACAGACATGACCTTGACCCAATAAATGACCCTTGGAAAAGTGGTCCTTGGTGGGCAATTCCAGAACTCACCTCCACATGTGTTCTAGGTTGTTTTGCAAATCCCAGTGGGGAAAAGAAACTTTTGACTTTTGACCTTTGACCCCAATGGCCTCGGGGTCAATTTGATCTCGCGTGGGTAATTGCACAACCCAACTGCATATGTGGGTGATGTTAAGTGCAAACGAGGGTGCAGATCCAAATTTTGAATTTGAACCTCAGTAATGCAAAAAACAAACACTTTTATGGTAATTCTGAGGTTGTCCGTAATCCACATATCAAAGTTGGGGGAAGAAGCTCAAAGCACTTTGCAATTATCCCCCACATTCACCCATTCACACAAACACACTCACACACCAGTGTCAGGGTGCTGCCATACAAGGCGCTTGGGATTAAGGACCTTGCCCAAGGGCCCTTAGTGATTTTTCAGTCAGGCTGGGGTTTGAACCAAGGATCTTCTGGTCTCAAGCCCAACGCTTACCACTAGACCATCACCTCCCCTGGGACAGAATGTGTGTGTGTGTGTGTATACATGCAATTGCAAGTGAATCAGTTAAAACTTGTATTTAGAACGTTTCTACTCCCAGATACAGAAACTTGTGATATCTATGTCAGAAATCAAAATGTGATCCACTTTTCACCATGAAAAGTGCATTTTTTAGGTGATAAAGCTGCATATTTTCTTCTGCAATTCATCAAATAATTGTGTTGTATTTAATTTGAGTTTTACACAAATTTTATTATTGGTTGAGCATAAGCATGTGGCTTTGTGTTGTGATGTAGTGAGCATCATGCCTACAAAAGAAATTAAATTTAATTTAACTTTTTAAAATTTTTTGAAAATGAGGTTTGTAACAAAAAAACACCTAATTTTGATATGACTCAGAATGTTGACATTAATTAATAAGTAAGAGAGTAAGACCACCCACTAAAAAAAAAAAAAAAAAAAAAAAAGTTTTTGGATAGTTTTATTTTTCAATTTTTCAATTTTTCAATTTTTTTTTTTTTTAGTGGACAGTTTTAGTGGCCTCTTTTTATTATTTATTTTTTTTTTAGTATTAGAAATGCTGTCATACACATGCTTTGGTCAAAGCTTTATTTCTATCAGTAACTCTATAAAAACTGTATATTCATCTTAAAAATTTGTGTTTTGATAGATGCAGATGAGGACCAGCGTGCCTCTTATTATGGACAATGTTGGTAACTATTAACGTGCAAAATAATCTAAAAGCCTATCAAGCTTCTGAAGCCTCATCACTAACCGCGGGGTCCCAGGAGCCACTAGAGGTCACTGTTGCTTGTGAGAATAGCAGCACATTTTAACGTTCCATAAAACTTCTGGATGCCCGTAACACAAGTATGTTCTGAAGAGCACAATTCCATTTTAGTGCAACACATATTGTTTATGAACACTAAGATTTTATAAGAATAATGTTCATTCTTTGGCTGTACGAATGAAAGAATCTGCTGCTTTTAAATGCAAGAAACAATTTGGGGAATTAATTTGGAGGACAAAAAGCCTTATAAAACAGTTTTACGGCAAACACTTTACAGCACCAGCAGCAGAGACGAAGGTAGGAATGTTTTCAGTCTTGATTAGTTTACGTGCTTTTTTCTAAACTGCAGTTTCAGGAAGGGCAAAATGATAGCGAGAATTGTAATGGGGAAAAAGAATTAGACCAGATAAAAGTCTGCTGATGGGTGGGGGGTGAGAGAGCAGGAGAGACAGAAAGTGAGAGGGAGAGAAACATTCCTTTACATCGTGAATCTGGTCGGCCCCTCCTGCCTCCGTTTCAATTAAGAAAATTACTTTTTAGTTCAATTAACAATAATTCACGCTTAACTGAATAAAGTTTATTACACAATCAAGGCAACAACATAGGAAATTATAGGGACATGCACGTGCACAGCTATGCTCACACGTGCACACACACACACACACACATAATAGTTTCTTGTCATGATAGGTTTCAGGGCCCCCCTGACCTCTTGACCCCCATGCAGGCTTTGGTGAGCCGCGGCTCAGGGTGGCGGCGTGCTGCTGAGGACTCGGTGCCGGAGGTAGACGTTGTTAAGAGATTTTAAGGGAGAAATGTGTCATCATACACTGAGACGACAGGGGGCCCCGGTTTGATTCTGATCGTGGCCCCTCAGGCAGCAGCATGCATCTCTGTGATTATCTCCCAAACACAGACAATAACACAAGCAGCCACACTGTCATAATCACTATTATCCCCCAGTCGGCGGCAGAAAACATGGCAGGGACTCCGTTTGTGGAAGCTTTTGGCCTCGTTCACGTAACTACAGATGAAACGAAATGGCACACATACGTTCTCATACCGACAATAAGGTGATCTCTGCTTCGGCTGCACTTTATCCTCCTTTGTTTGTTGCATCTCTCTTCTTCATTTCTCCATCCTCCACTCTCTGTCCCATCTCTACCGATTATCCCCCCTGCCCCCCCGAAATGATTTACGCTGCCACAATTATTGGGTAATCTCCACTGTCATTACTCTTAACATCTGCTCTGTCACAAAGCTAAGAGCTTTTGGCTGTTCGATGACAGTTACTCGTGCTTACAGTCCCATGATGCAGACAGAACGCCCCCTCCACCACCACCACCCCCAATCCCCCATTTTGTCTTCTGTTTTTATGTGCTATCTGCATTGGGGTGATGGAATGGATTTTATGTGAGTGGGAACAGTGAGTAAACCACATTTCATCCATTTAGGAGGTGCTTCCTTCTTGAGGGCTGTAGTGGGAGGGATTGTATTCCTGGCTAGTCCAGTCATATAAGTATCTGGGCATCTACCTGGACAATAAACTAGAGTGGTCTACGAACACAGGGGCCGTCTACAAGAAGAGCCTGAGCTGGCTGTACTTCCTGAGGAGGCTCAGATCCTTTAATGTATGTAACAGGATGCTCCAGATGTTCCATCAGTCTGTTGTTGCGAGCATCATCTACTTTGCTGTCGGTGCAGGCATTTCAATTGAATTCAATTTATTTTCATTTATATCATGCCAAATCACAAAAGTTGCCTCAAGGCGCTCCACACAAGTAAGGTCTAACCTTACCAACCCCGAGAGCAAGCACGCAGGCAACAGTGGTAAGGAAAAACTCCCTCTGATGATATGAGGAAGAAACCTCAAGCAGACCAGACTCAAAGGGGGCGACCCTCTGCTTGGGTCATGCTACCAACACTATAGAAATATACAGGAAAATTTGTGAGTCCATGCTGGTGTACAGGATGGGAGGCTTGCAGAAGAAAACACTCACTCCCACTTCTGGATGGAGCAGCACCTCAAACAGAGAGAAATAACAGAATTGGGTGGCAGAAACACAACAAATCAAAGGCATCAAAGAAAAGGATGCCAACAGAGGGAATAAACTGGTCAAAAAGGCGGAGTCTGTTGCTGGCTTCAAGCTAAACCATTGGCAATTAAGGATATTACCTTCCATCCCCTCCATAAGACACGGGACAATGTTAAGAACAACTTCATCTATCTATCTATCTATCTATCTATCTATCTATCTATCTATCTATCTATCTATCTATCTATCTATCTATCTATCTATCTATCTATCTATCTATCTATCTATCTATCTATCTATCTATCTATCTATCTATCTATCTATCTATCTATCTATCTATCTATCTATCTATCTATCTATCTATCTATCTATCTATCTATCTATCTATCTATCTATCTATCTATCTATCTATCTATCTATCTATCTATCTATCTATCTATCTATCTATCTATCTATCTATCTATCTATCTATCTATCTATCTATCTATCTATCTATCTATCTATCTATCTATCTATCTATCTATCTATCTATGTAACGTGTGAGCGATAACTAAGGAAGTACAGGAAATTGTCTGAGGGGCTTTGGATGTGTGATGGGAAGAGATGAAGAATTTGCCAGCAAAAGAATGTTGAGAAAGGAAGTACAGAGGAACAGAATGATAGCACGGCCCACATGGAGATGGATGGACAGAGGAAAGGTTGGTTTGTATTTCAAACAAATGTGGGTTTGGCTGTCGCATGCCTAGGATTCCATAGTTCACATCTTCTGTCCATGTGTAAAGACTCAACTTCGACATTGGAACGACTGGTGATGCTGTACCGCAAAGACGTTCAGAAACTTATTCCAAAATAGAAGACGACGACCCCCCCGGTCATCCTTCAAAATTGCATTTCATTTACGTCTTTCTGCATCATACAAGTGACTTTCTTTCTAAAGTCACTTGCATGATGTTTCTGTTTGGATAAACTTCACATCCACTGTTTTCTTTCTCTTCCTTTGATGAGATACACACATTTCTGTCACTCCAGCGACCAACTGCACTGTTTCAGAAATCACCTGGTATGTGCCATAGTGAGCAGCCCCCAGATTTTGCATTCAGCCTGGAAGGAAGCTGTGGGCTGAATGAGTGAGACTTTCAGGATCAGTCTGTGTGGACAAAGTCGATCACCCACACCAACTCCACAAAGCGGAGGAAGAAGACTGAGCAAAACAAGCAAAGGGCTGAAAGACGCCGGCTGATGTCATTGCACACTTGGCCAGTTAGTACAAAGATACTGAAGTTAAGTCATGTCTGGGAGCATGTGCTGGTGCTGAGTGTCGCCACATCCACCACACCACAGAACAGCCCCATGTCCCAGATGACAACCAACCAGACAGACAACCAATTCATACCCACCTCTTGGAAGTAACCTTGTATCTGTTGCATCCAGGTGAAACATGACCATCCCCTTGGCCTCCTCCAGTCACTGGGGTCCTCAACACTGAGGCACTTGCTTACCGGATCATGCAGAGAAATGTCCCACATGGCCAAAATGTCATAGCTGTCCTTCCATCATAATGCAAGTGAAAATCCTCATCTTTGTCTCCCTAAGTAACCTCTTGTTTGACACAAAGTCATTCTTGCAGTACCCAAGGATCCTCCAAAGAGACCTAGTCCCAAAGACATTCACTTGTCATCTTAGCAGTGGTGGGCACAGTTCAGCTAATCCGGTAACAGATCATTATCAAAGCTAATGTTTTTGCTAGTGGATTAGCTTTTCAGATAAATTTTAAAACCATCATCGGACCAATTATCTTCCGATAAATTTAGTTCCAATAGGTTTCAGTCCGATAACATTTTCTTTTGCTGGTAAAGTGAGCAAAAAAAGTGAGCAAAAAACGTTTCTAAAACCTAAAATCAAACATTTTAGTCCATCTGTTGTGTGTTTGTAGCACACTGTACCACAATGATAGAGTAAGACAGGAAGTACCAGGACCCTAAAGACCTGGACCTTCATTCTCCTGTAAAGTTGTCAGCATCACTAAATACCTTCAGTGACCTCAGCCTCAAGGGATCTCATGACTTCATAAGCTGATCCCAGGCATCTCCCCATCTCAGATGCAAAGGACGCAGAGACGTGAATACAAGGGGTGATTGAAAAATTTTAAGCCTAACCCAGAAAAAGTAGGACGGGTTGTCCATCTTTTGTATTTTGAGAAAACATTTCTCAACCTTGGACCCAGTGATTCAAAACGTCACATTCTCGAGAAAAGTTGGCTTCTCAGAATGCATAACATGGAGTACCAAGGTCTATTTTTTCTGGGTCTTGCTCAAAATGTCTCAATCGCCTGTTGTACCACTACCATGGAAAGTAAGTATCTCTACAAGTTCAACACTTCTGCCAGATGCAGATACACATCTGATGGCTTAGTCCAGGAAGTCACTAAAATCCTACATCTTTGTCTTGAGACTCTGACACTCTGAATCTTTGCTGAGCGTATTGCTTCTGCAAAGATCACAGCATTTTCACAATGTCAGAATTAAAAAAGTTCAGAGTTCAGGGGTGCACCATCATCACTATTGTCAAAAAGGCCCTCCATCTCCAGATCATTCTGTGCCATAGGAAAGACAAAGAAAAGAGGTTGAACAACTCAGGAAAGCATGAGGCAGACTTGCCCCAGAGAAGTGTCATGAGGTTGCGGTTCAGTAGACAATCTTAACTTCAAAATCATGAAGAATCAGGGAATCAGTTTGTGTTCTACTCAAAACAAGAAAACAATTCATTTCACTTTACGCTATTTCAATTTGAAGCTGTCAAAACTACCACCCACCACCTTGACATCCTCTTACTGGTGTTATATCCATTCTCTCATGTGCATCTGCCCGTCTTCTTTGAATACATAAGCAGCCATCCAGAAAACAGGCCGTTAAGCAGGCTAACCTTTAGTGAGCAGGGAAAGGAACATTCAGAGATTTCCGTCAGATTACCCTCTCCAGTTTCCATTGTATGTGTATGTGTGCTTGGCCCCTCGATGCTATTTCAACCCCCCTGCAGCAAATTGGAACCATTTGGCATTCAGACAACGGCAAACAACTCAGATCTGCTGGAACAATAAGTGGTTTCCAACCAATCGCCCACCTGGGCTGAGCTGTGCTAAGACGGTCTTGATAGTCGTCAGTTCTTTCATTTGCTCGTGTGGGATTTTACCAACAGCTTGCATTTGTAAAACCTCATTGTTTGACTTTCCTCTCTTCTCACTACTGATTGACTTCACTGTCTTCACACGCCAGCTACTCAGGGTTGTTACGGTAAGATAAAAACAGTCTTGCCGATTGTCAAAACCGACACAAGTGGGTGCTGCACAGACTTGGGTCTCACCCCAGTGACGAAAACGGACTGACATGGTTCCATTACTGTGTAATTGAGATGAATAATCCATTTAATTATCTGTATTTTGTGTATGTGTGTAGCTGTGGGTGAACATACTCCCAGAGAGCTGAGGGAACACGCTATGACCCAAGTTCTTTTTGGCCACCAGAGGCCAAGCTGGCAAAAGCTGGAATGATGATTAAGGGGGGGGCTTGATGGGAAAATGTGGATTAATGAAGCTCAGATAGAATTAATAGCCGTGACATCCCACAACAGTGGAGCAGCTAAATGAGAATATGTCACAGGTCCTCTGGAGTCTTATTGCTTATTTCAATTTCAAGGTGATGGCAGGAGAAAGAAAAATCAATTAAACTTACAGTATATCTGCCAACTAACTAACTATACTTGAGGACTTTTAATACCACAGGAATTTCAAGAACCAGAAAACTTTTCAAGATCTGTTTCATTCCATCACAACAAGGAACCAGAAGTCCTTTGGATGCTGATGTATGACCTACCTGCAGGAGATCAATGGCTACTTTCAGGGTCTGATCAATGATCTCTATGGATCACGACCCAGATCTGTGTGGGTCAGAATCCTGAAGTCCCTCTGGTTATACACGTGGTGGTTAAAAAAATGATACTGCCAAGTGGCAGACAACAGCCATTTCTATGGTTTGGTGACTGATCAGGACACTTGATTCAAACAGTTCTGTTTTCTGCAAATATTACACAGGCTACCACAAGAAAGTACTTCCGTCCTTCCGATGAGAGTACTGGTATCTCATATGTTGCAATACTAACTCAAGAACATTGGTTCAAAATAACCTTGTTTCATTTTTCTACTTCCTTCATAAAGGAAACAGGGATCTCAAAAACCCTATGTCAAGTAGGATGGTGTGTGAAAACAAACAATGCCTGACCTGTATAGTCTATTTAGGGGAATAATAAAATAAAATAGAATAACAACACAGGTACATTAGTTGTATACCCACAGATACTTAGCCCCGAAAACAGAATAGTCATTTAGAGTAATTTAGAGTCAGAGGAGTCATTTATTCTCAGGTAGTTAAAGACCTAAGATGAAATTTGGAATGTAAAGCAAGCCTGCAGCCTGAGCACATGGAAGGCACATAAGGCTCAAAAATATCTGTAATCTAGATCTGCTTTCTCATGCTGGTGGTACTTAATTGAGCCCTGAAAACAGGTGTAATTGGTGGTAAAAGTAGCATTGTAGGACACTGTGAGCAATCAAGACAATTTTAAACATTTGTTTTAAATTTATGACATCAGGTTAAATTATGATTCACAAAATGTGGATAGTCTAATTTAATTGGTGCCGACTGGGGTTATTCTTGTGTAAACAGAGGTGAAAGTGCACGAGCAGGTAGAAAATGCAGTTTTCAGGACCTACTGTTCTTTGAGCACAAGACTCCTTCTGATCCTCCTCTGCAACATGAAAGCCTTGAAAAGCACATCACACTCTTCAAAAGAAGACAGTTTTATGATGTTAAGGGAGATATTCGAACTTTGTGGAGAAGAGTGGGAAGAGTGGTAGCATTTTACTTGAAAGTACGCATGTACTCATCTTCAACCGCTTATCTGGGATCGGGTTACGGGGGCAACAGCTCCAGCAGGGGACCCCAGACTTCCCTTTCTTGGGCCACATTGACCACCTCTGACTGGGGGATCCAGAGGCGGTCCCAGGCCAGTATGGAGATATAATCTCTCCACGTAGTCCTAGGTCTTCCACGGCGTCTTCTCCCAGGTAGACGTGCCTGGAACACCTCCCTAGGAAGGCGCCCAGGGGGCATCCTTACCAGATGCCAGAACCACCTCAGCTGACTCCTTTCAATGTGAAGGAGCAGTGGCTCTACTCTGAGCTCCCCATGGATGATTGAGCTTCTTCCCCTATCTCCAAGGAAGACACAAGCCACCCTCCTAAGGAAGCCCATTTTGGCCGCTTGTACCCACGATTTAGTTCTTTCGGTCATGACCCAACCCTCATGACCATAGGTGAGAGTAGGAACGAAGACTGACCAGTAGATCAAGAACTTCACCTTTCAGCTTAGCTTCCTTTTTGTCACAACAGTACGGTAGAGGGAATGTAATATCGCCCCTGCTGTGCCGATTCTCCGGCCAATCTCACGCTTCATTGTCCCCTCACTCATGAACAAGACCCCGAGGTACTTGAACTCCTTCACTTGGGGCAAGACCTCATTCCCTACCCGGAGTAGGCAGTCCATTGGTTTCCTGCTGAGAACCATGGCCTCAGATTTAGAGGTACTTGGGTGTATTCTGCAAAAATTGGTTACAAGGCAATGTGAATGTTGCCTACCATTTAACAATAAAATAAATCAGACCCATATATATATATATATATATATATATATATATATATATATATATATATATATATATATATATTCACAGTCAATTTCTAACAATAAATCAATCTTTCGTTTGACACCGCAGCTGTCATAAGTGAGAAAAGTTGGACATTTGCGTCTTTCAATGGCAGCTTGTATCGTGGTGCACAGTTTTCTACTGTCTTTGAAAACAATAGAACATACGGCTTTCTGTCACACTATCAACATGAGTGCCGTACTACAGTTTAATTGCAAAATTTTAGCATGTAAACATGTTCTCAGATGTTTGTCGCAGCAGCTGCACAGTATAATGATTCAGCCCCCTGAAGTTCCAGTTTGGCTGTTTGAGGATAACAGTTGCTGGACCCACTTGTCTCGTCTTTGATTCCACCACCTGGTTTGTTGTTCGGTTGGTGGTCTTGTCACTTTTTTCCTGGGCGCTACAAACGTCAGCGCCTGTGGGCGCAAACACCTGGACATTCTATTAGCATGTTAAGTCAGGAGCTGGAGAATGTCTGTACCGCGGGTGGTGATCAGTCATTAACGTCCGATTAGTTCTGCAGGTAAATATTTGCCTGAAACTGGTTAAAAATTAGTGGCGGCTGGAGGCTGTGGTTCATTATCCTTCCTTCAACTGGAAGTATTTGTAACAGTTTGGAACTATTTGGAACTGCTGGCACACACTAATCTGCCTCATTTGCTTCTTGTGGAACTCAACAGTTCAAACCAAGTAAAAAAAACAACAAAAAAACAATCATTTGGACATTTAATTGTTTGTGATGTCAGAATCAAATCTACAAATCAAAGCCTACCGCGTCTGAATTTTTTTTTTATTTTGCCATTGGAAACGGTTCACGTGATTGTTTGGAGTGATTTAGAGAAAACACAAAAACAGAAAGTGGGTGGTGAGTTCATGAAGTTCACCGCAGAGCAGCTCGCTTTCTGTGAAAACATGTGGGACTTTGCTTTTTTCCTATGAGGAACGTGAGGAGACCACAGAGTGAGAAAGAATTGTTGATGCAGTGCATTGCGCTTAAATAACGCACGGTGCACAACAGTAGTCCATCTTGCAAACCCGGACTGAGGACTCAACCACACTGTAAACCCAATAAAGTTAGCAGAACTCAAAAATACTGAGGTAATCAGTTACCACAATATTTTTGAGTTTAGAAACTTAAAGTCAGTTGTTCCCAGAACTTAAAAGTTTTGATTATATGATACTTGTACCTTCAGCTGCTCCCTTGCTTTGCATTCAGTGTCACCACAGCAGATCCGAGGTGGATCTGCATGTTCAGCTGACACAAATTTTACACCGGATGCCCTTCCTGACACAACCTGGAACTTCTGCACCAAAACCAAGCGCACTAACCACTTGGCCACCACCCCTGCTAAAGCGTTCACTAAGTCACCTCCAATTTTTTCATATATAATTACTTAATTCTTTTATGTTGTGGTTAAGTTATGCTTGGAAGTTTTTCTTACTTAATATACAATTAGTTAAAGTCAATCAAAAATTCTGAATTTAATTTACTGAAAAAGCAAGAGCGTGTTACACAAACTTGAAATATTTAAGTAAGTCAAACGTTTTCTTAAAACCTTGAGTTTACACTACTTAATTATTTTAATTAATTTGAACATTCGGGTTTAACTGTTCACCCGATGATTCTGCAGTAATTAGACATTTAAAGTGTTTGAGGTTTGCGTACGTAATATATAATTAGTTCAAGTAAATCAAAAATTCTGAATTTAATTTACTCAAAATGCAAGAACATGTTACACAAACTTGAAATATTTAAGTAAGTCAAACGTTTTCTTAAAACCTTGAGTTTACACTAAATCTTTTTAATTAACTTGAACATTCGGGTTTAGATTGCAGTCCTGCTGTTCACCTGACGATTCTGCAGTAATTAGACATTTACAGTGTTGAGATTTGCTTACTTAATATACAATTAGTTCAAGTACATCTAAAATTCTGAGTTTAATTTACTCAAAATGCAAGACCATGTTACACAAACTTGAAATATTTAAGCAAGTCAAATGTTTACACTACTTAATCTTTTTAATTAACTTGAACATTCGGGTTTAGCATGCAGTCCTGCTGTTCACCTGATGATTCTGCAGAAATTAGACATTTAAAGTGTTTGAGGTTTGCTTACTTAAGATACAATTAGTTCAAGTCAATCAAAAATTCTGAATTTAATTTACTCAAAAAAGCAAGACCATGTTACACAAACTTGAAATACTTAAGTAAGTCAAACATTTTCTTAACAACATGAGTTTACACTACTTAATCTTTTTAATTAACTTGAACATTTGGGTTTAGAGTGCAGTCCTGCTGTTTACCTGACGATTCTGCAGTAATTAGACATTTAAAGTGTTTCAATCAACTTTTGTGAAAATATTAATCAGTTTATATTGGTGTCGTCATTGTGAAACAATGGCTTCATCTGTATGTTACATCTTATTTCAGATCCTCTCTTCCAGACTTTTTCCTCCTTTCGCCAGTGCTTTCTCCTGATGTTAAAGAATCATGACTTTTTTTTTTTTTGTCTTTGCTGGATATGTGTGTGCAGCGTTAGGGCTGAGGTGTAACATGAGAGAACACACAAGACTGAAAGGGAAACTGAGATAGTGGGAATTGACAGGATTGCACTCCCAGGTGGGGTGTCACCCTCAGGGAAGGCAACGCTCGCTGACAAAGGTGTGCATATGTACGTGTCACATGAGACGTTCTTGGCAGGTACGTTCCTGAATGAAGTCTAACATTGTTTAGTTGTTACACATTAGAAGCCAGTAGGGGTGTAAAGAATAGATGCACCAGAAAGCCAATACAACGCTCAGAGATGCAGCTACATTACACACAACTGCTGATCTGAGCCAAAATCTGTTAAAAATCAATTTGGCTGTGGTCTTTCAATTAACTAACTTAGTGGTGTTTTTTTGTGTGCTTCTTCTTACCAATGTGTTGTGAGTTTTCTTCTTCCAGAAAAAAAATTCCCACACTGAAAGAAATATTTATGTTGCATTTTCAGAATCAAGATTCATTTGCATCATAAAATTGCCAATTGCGCCATGTGGCCTGCTACCATGTAAAGGTGACCTACACACAGGTGGTGGGCACAAGTAGCTAAAAAAGTTAGCTTTGATAATTGCTAATCCACAAACTGAAATATTTATAGTGATAATGCTAAACAGACAACCCACTGCAAAAATACATAAATAAATAAATAATGATAATTTGCTGAAGCTACCGGTAACTTTTCTGATATGAATTTAGTTATGTGGAGGAGAACAGTTGATCTCTCATCACATTTTGATTTGATGATGATGAATCTTGGCTGTATGGTGTTAAAAACACAAGCGGTAACACTTGAGCCTTAATATTGCAGTTCCATGACTAGCCACTTGAGGCTGGCTCCAGAGCAGAGAACATTCCCATAGGACTCTGTGTTAAAATGTCCAAATTTAGAGCACAAATAAATATGTTTACAGCCTGGTTAAAAAACAAACAAACAAACAAACAGAAAATAGTTTTGGTCTTTATAGATAGTTTCTGCCTCCATGGGTGATTTTTTTCCTAACTTCTCAGTTTAAGACATTTCAAGCCATACAGTTTTGTGCAATTGTGGGCGTGGTTGCTTTGAGTGACAGCAGCTGGGTCCAGCAACTCCTCCTGTCACAGCATCCAACTGTAACTCAGTGTTCGCTTGATGTGGAACCATTTGCTGTTGTGTTGTTGCTGGGTTGGTTTGGAGTATTTTATTAAAAACACCTGGAATAACTTGGTCAAAGGGTGAAACGGATCATTGAAGACCTGTTTATGTCAATATTCACACTGAGTAAAACTCGTCATCTTTAATGTTGTATGATAGTGTCATTAGCACTTTTAGCATGCAGCTATCGTTAGCGTCATCTGTTAGGTCCACTTAATGTATGATTACTGCTAAAATAAGCGACTTTTAATGTCCACACCAAAGTAAATTGTTAGTAGATCCACTGCATAGTCCCCAAAAATATAATTTAATCAACATCCAAACTGATGCTAGCCTGGGAGACACCCAGACAAGGGCATCGCCCTTGGGTCGCTATAGAAAACCAGTGGATGGCACCATGCAGGATTTGCCCAGTATATATACATCTATGATTAAACACCAGTTTGTGTTTAACAATGGGATTCTCATGGATTGCTGTCCACACAGAAAGGTGTTTAGGAAACACAGAGAGAAGAAGCACTGATGAGACTGCTAATATTAAAGCTGGCTAATGCAATAGAAATCGTGATGGAATGATCATAACCAACAAAATGGAATGTACCATACATATGGAGGAAAACATATAGGACTGCTACGTTATGATTGCTATATGTGGCTCAACCTGACGATAGGGCTGTCTAGACATCTGAAAATTGGTAGTTCCCACTTCAGTCGCCAGGGGGTTGGCAGCCATTGTATGGTACTAACAACACACTGCACAACAGCAGGGTCAAGATGCCATTGCAGTATTATGATGCATTCCCGCCACAAGACAGGGCAAGATATGATGAGAAACCTGTTATTTGTACTCTAGAAAAATAAATGTCCCAACTGTCAACCTGTATCGCCATTTTGGACATTGTTCCTATTGTATTCATGCCCATTTTACTCCCTGTGATGCTTGAGTCTGGTCTGCTTGAGGTTTCTTCCTCAGAGGGAGTTTTTCCTTACCACTGTTGCTCTGGGGGTTGGTAAGGTTAGACCTTATTTGTGTGAAGCACCTTGAGGCAACCTTGTTGTGATTTGGTGTTATATAAATGAAAATAAATTAAAATTAAATTCTGTATAATGTAGTTCAATGGTTGTTTATGTACCTCCAAGTGGAAACGCTCTATTACTGTCCTACAGTCTATAGTTAATGCCACGAGGTACCGCGTGAGGCTCGCATGTCATCAGTGACATCACTGAAGACAACCCTGTGCACGACGAGGCTCAAAGGCTAACACTGTAGGACGTGCAGCTAACCGCTACACCAGGAAGGGACTTGGTTAAAACACAAGAGGAACACACTATGATTTTAGGGCTTAAAAATGTTTCTGACTGTTAAACGTTATTCAAAAAATGTGAGCGGACTTAAAGTTTGCGGAACTAAACTTAACAGAAGCTAGCTGGTTTGCCCCTCGTTTTTAAAGTTAGCTGAAAAGATAATCTGCACACAAAAGTTAGCAGTTAACACATTAGCGGCACTGTGCTCATCCCTGTGATACACCGAGGCGTAATTTGTGTGCAGTCCTGCTGTTCATCCAATGATTCTGCAGTAGGGTTGCCAACTCTCTGAAAAATAAATAAGGGACACCTCACAGCCAGGGCTGACCGGCCGACTGACCATTGCCTTCACCCTTCCCAGCGTCTGTGTGAAACGATTTTTAACCATTTGACTGACTTGACGAGCAGAGGTGGTGGCCAAGTGGTTAATGCGCTTGGTTTCAGTTCAGAAGGTTTCGGGTTCAAATCCCACCCCTGCCACAT